>NW_016107315.1:1214928-1221022 GCF_001604975.1 Cebus imitator
CCAAAAATCAGAAAGCCACTATAAAACCCAATGAAGTCTTCATCTGATGCTCTGAACAGGGAAAGTTTAGAGTGAGGGTTGACATTTCACATTTAGCATGTTGTTTAACAACTTTTCACGAGCCGACCCTGACTTTCAGGAAGTGAAATGAAAATGGCAGAATAATCTTGAGATAAGAAGATTCACAATCTAGAAATGGAATCACTGCTCTTTTGACAAGTGCCATCTCAGTGGCATCACTGGCAAGTCCAGATTGCCTGACACACTGGTAACCAATGACTGGGGGTCAGGTCCCAACAGGTGTCTGGGCTTAAGGGAGTTAAGTCTATGCTGAAAGACGGAAAGGGAGAAGAGGACATAAAAATGAATTTGTTTTTCCATACCGCAAGGCTTTTGTGTGCCAAGGTGGCCATGTGTGTCGAAGTCAGGGAATCCCTCCTCCTGGGAGCCAAGAGGAAGTCTCTCAAAACTAGAAGGGAAAGGCGTTTCCCCACATCAATCCAGCTTTGGAGACATTCTATTAGTGACATATGCCCCTTCCCCCAAAACAACAATGAAGTGTTCTGTGTGCTAACAACATAGCTTTTTTAAAAAAAAAAAAGTAAAACAAAATTCTGCATTTTTATAAAACTTGATAAAAAATAGTATTTCAAACCGTACAGTCACCAGAAGTACACAGTTATCAAAAATGCACACACTTCACTTGGCATCTCCAGCACCTTTGGCTTTCTGTGCCTGGTCTGTTTTGGCATCTCCATTTTCTGCAGGGTTATTCCCTTCCTTGCCAGCATCAGCTTTTCCCTTTTTCCCTTTGGGTACCTTCTCTCCCTTCTTTGCAGGGGCCTTTTTAGGCTTGGGCTCTGGCTTTGGAGGAGCAGGTTTAGCAGACAACCTCGCGGATCTTCTCTGTGGTTCGTCCTTCACCTTGGCTTTATCTCCTTTAGCATCCCCTTCAGCCTTTCTCTTGGGCATGGTGGCGACGGCAGGACGTAGGCGCTGAGCACGGGATGCAGCGGCGCGTGGGCTTTGGTCAGTCCGGGGGTCGCTCTCGCCTCTTCTTCTTCACACTGCTCCAAGATAGACAATTTTCAAAAGAAAGAAAGATACTATACCACAGATCCAAGAAACTCAGAGAATGCAAACAGAATAATTGCTAAACAAATAAAACCCACCCAGATACATCATGTTCAGTCTACTGAGAACCAACGAGAAAGAGGAGAATTCTTTTCAGATACTATGCAACCTAGATCATGGAGTAAGATTTTTAAGATGTTGACAGACAAAAACTTAACCCGGAATTCTATATCTAGCAAAAATTTCATCCAAAAGTGAAGGAGAAATAAAGACTTTTTAAAGGAAAACAGAAAGTAAGGGAATTCATTACCAGGAGACCTGCACTACAAAAAACAGTAAAGAAACTTCTTAGACAGAAGGAATTCGATATAAGACAGAAACTTGAATCTACACAAAGAATTACAGGAGTGGTATAAATGTAGGTAGATACAAAGTTCGTTTTTTTAAATTTCACTATCTCTAAAAGATAACTTTGAAGCAAAACTAGTAGAAATTTGCTGTGTGTTTATAGCATATGTAACTATAATAACAAATGATGGGGCAGAGGATTGGGAGTATCTAGTTCTAAGATCTTTACACAACATGTGATGTGGTAAAATGGTCTTTGTAAGTAGACTGCAATTAAAGATGCATATTGGAAACCTTTTGGCAGCCATTAAATTGAAAAAAATTATTGTAAAATATACATAAAATTTGCCATTTTAGCAATTTTTAAAAAATAATCATTTATTTTTATAGCCAGGGTCTTATAAAAATAAGACCCTACCCAGGCCGGAATGTAGTGGTGCAATCATAGCTACTGTAACCTTGAAATCTTAGGCTCAAGCAATTCTCCCACCCCAGTATCCTGAGAAGATAGGGCTATAGGCATGGCTGGCTAATTTTTGTATTTTTTATAGAGATAGGGTCTCGCTGTGCTGCCCAGGCTGGTCTTGAACTCTTGGGCTCAAGCAGTCCTCCTGCATGGACCTCCCAATGTGCTGCAATTACAAGTGTGAGCCCTCAATTAATAATTTTTAAGTGCACAGTTCAGTGGCATTAAGTACATTTACAATGTTGTACATCCATCAGCAGAACATTTTCCATCATCTCAAATAGAAACTGTACACTAAATACTAGCTTTCTATTCTGTCCTCCCCTGACGCCCTTGTAACCTCTATTCTTCTTTCTGTGTACCTCACGTAAGAATTGTGTAATATTTGTCTTTTTTTGTCTATCTTATTTAACTTAACACGGTGCTCTTAACATAACTTGCTTTCAGTTTTCTTTTTAGTGGTTACCCTTGAGTTTGCAGTATGAATTTACAGCTACTCCAAGTCCTCTTTCAGATAACACTATACCACTTCACAGGTAGTGCAAATAGCTTATATGAATTCCTCTCATGTCCCTTATAAATTCCTGTCATTCATAAGTTTAGAAGCTTTAATGTTTATAAGCTATAATCACCAAATACTTTGTTGCTATTATTATTTTGAACAAGCTGTTATCTGATAGTTGGGTTAGGATAAGAAAAATTAGACTGAGTACAGTGGCTTGTGCCTGTAATCCCAGAACTTTGGTAGGCCAAGGTGAGAAGATCACTTGAGCCCAGGAGTTTGAGACCAGCCTGATAAACATGGTGAGACCCTGTCTCTACAAAAAAATTCTAAAATTAGCTGGGTGTGGTGGCATGTACTTGTAGTCCCAGCTACTCAAGAGGCTGAGGTAGGAGGATCATCGCTTGACTCCCGGAGGCTGAGGTTGCAGTGAGCTATGATTGTGCCACTGCACTCCATCCTGGGTGACAGTAGATTCTGTCTCAAAAAAAAAAGAATATGAAAAATTAAAGATTTCATTTTACCTTCTTTTATTTCTTTTCTAATGCGCTTCCTTTCTTTATGTAGATCTAAGTTTCTGACTGATATCGTTTTCCTTCTTTGTAAAGAATTCTTGGGCTGGGCACAGTGGCTCCTGCCTGTAATCCCAGCACTTTGGGAGGCCCTGGTGGGAGGATCACTTGAGGTCAGAAGTTCGAGACCAGCCTGGCCAGCATGGTGAAACCCCTTCTTTACTAAAAATACAAAAATTGACCGGGTGCAGTGGCCCACACCTGTAATCCCAGCACTTTTGAAGGCCGAGGTGGGTGGATTGCCTGAGGTCAGGAGTTTGAGACCACCCTGACCAACATGGAGAAAACCCATCTCTACTAAACAATACAAAATTAACCAGGTGTAGTGGCATGTGTCTGTAATCCCAGCTACTCGGGAAGACTGAAGCAGGACAATTGCTTGAACTCAGAAGGCGGAGGTTGCAGTGAGCTGAGATCGTGCCATTGCACTCCAGCCTGGGCAACAAGAGTGAAATTCCATCTCAAAAAAAAAAAAATTAATATTTCTTACAAGGTGAGAATCCCTTAATTTTTGTTTGCCTGAGAAAATCTTTAGTACTTTTTAATGATAATTTTGCTACACACAGTTCTAAATTATTGACTCTTTGCTTTAAATGCCTTTAATATTTCACTCCTCTCTGTTCTTACTTGCATGGTTTCTGAGGAAGGGGAAAAAAAAAGAGTGTTAGAGAAGGATTTTTTTTTTAAATGCAAAAGAAAACCTTTAACTTTCTTCTTCTTTTTCTTTCTTTCTTTCTTTTTTTTTGGAGATAGAGTCTTCCTCTGTTCTCTATACTGGAGTCTGGTGGTGTGATCCTAGCTTACTGCAGCTTTAGGATCAAGCAGTTCTCCTGCCTCAGCCTCCAGAGTACCTGAGACTAGCACCCATCACCATACTGGACTAAATATATATATAATATATATATAATACTTATATATTATATACAACATATATAATATATAATACATATAATATAAATATATCTATATCTGTCTATATTGTGTGTGTGTGTGTGTGTGTGTGTGTGTGTGTGTGTATTGGTAGAGATAGGTCTTGCTATGTTGCCCAGGCTGTTTTCAAACTCCTTACCTCAAGTGAACCTCCTGCCTTGGCCTCCCAAAATGCTGGGATTATGGCATGAGCCACCATACCTGGCCTAATGTTTCTTATTTTTTAAATAAGGACATTATATAATAATAAAGGAGTCCGTTATTCCAGAAGACATAACAGTCCTTAAAGTGTATGCATGTAACAACAGAATGTAAAAATACGTGAGTTAAAAACTGGTAGAACTACAAGGAGAAACAAGTGGGTTCAATATTGTTAGTTGGAAAATTTAACACCCTCCTATCAAAAATGGACAGATCCAGCAGGCAGAAAATCAGTAAGGACATTGTTGAGCTCTGTAACGCCATCAATCAGCTGTGTATAATGGACATCTATGGACTGCTTCAGCAACAGCAGAAGACACATTCTTCTCAAGCTCACACAGCATATTCAGAAAGATAGACCACACGGTGGCCTGGAAAGCACACCTTAACAAATTTAAAATAATAGAAATCATGCAGTGTCTGCTGTCAGACCACAGTGAAATTAAACTAGAAATCAATAACAGAAGATAGCTGGAAAGTCCCTAGTTACTTAGAGATTAAACAACACACTTGTAAATAACACATAGATAAAGGAAGAAATCTCAGGGAAAACTTAGAAATATTTGGAACTAAATGAAAATAGAGTAACATCAAAAACATGAACTGTCTAGGATTAAATGCAAAAAAAACTGCAAAGAGGTTGGGTGCAGTGGCTCACACTGTAATCCCAACACTTTGGGAAGCCAAGGTGGAAGAATTGCTTGAGCCCAGGAGTTTGAGAGCAGCCTGGGCAATATAGTGAGACTTTTTCTACAAAAAAAAAAAATTAAAAAATTAGCCAGGCACGGGAGCACACACCTGTAATCCCAGCTACATGGGAGGCTGAGGCAGGGGGATCCCTTGAGCCCAGGAGGCAGAGGTTGCAGTGACCTGAGATTGTGCTGCTGTACTTCTGCCTGGGTGGCAGAAAGAGACCCTGTCTCAAAAAAAGAAAAAGAACTAGTGGGGAAACATCAATTCATCATTGGTGTAAGGTAAAGACCTTTATACATGAAGGGATACCCCTTATTCATGTAATGAGAGGGTCACTGTTGTGAAGAAGATACCACTTTTCCCTAACTAGGTCTGTAGATTTACTGCAAATTAAATTATATATATTATATATGTTTCATATATATATAATATATATAAACTATATAATATTACCTAAAATTTTTATATATTATATTTATATATATTTATATATAATATATATATTATATATATTAAATATATGTATATGTAAAATTTTAGGTAGACATTTACAGGCTGATTCTGGTTTTTATATGGATGTATAATGGATCAAGGATAGCCAGACACACCTAAAGAATAAGACAAAATGAGAAGACTTGCTGTACTAGATATCAAGTTTAATTAAGATAGTATAGTGCTGTTCTAAGGAAAAGTAAATCAGAAACATATCTACTTTTGTAGGGACACTTGATTTATAACAAAGGTGGTGATGTATAGTGGTTGGGGAAGGTGCTGATTTAATTATATACACATGTTGAAACAGATAAATGCTGACCCATATTTAACTTTCATACATAGAGATTAATTTCAGGTGGATGTTAGTTCTAAATATGATAGGCTTCTAGATAATAATATAGTTTATCATCCTTATGACCTTTAAGAATAGGAAAAGCTTTGTTTAAAAATATAGAAAAAGCAGCTGGGCGTGATGTCTCATGCCTGTAATCCCTGCACTTTGGGAGGCCGAGGCAGGTGAATTGCTTGAGGCCAGGAGTTTGAGACCAGTCTGGCCAATATGGTGCAACCTTGTCACTACTAAAAATACAAAAATCAATCAGGGGTGGTGGCACGTGCCTGTGCTCCCAGCTACTTGGGAGGCTGAGGCACGAGAATCGCTTTAACTCAAAAGGTGGAGTTTGCACTCCAGCCTGGGTGACAGTGAGACTCAAAAAAAAACTCTGTCTCGAAAAAGAAAAAGGTAAAATTAAAGTTTGATTATTTCCTTTCACCGGCGTTTAAAATAATGGACTGGTTCTCTAGCATAACACA
>NW_016107315.1:1222627-1247700 GCF_001604975.1 Cebus imitator
CAGCATTTTGAGAGGCCAAGGCGGGTGGATCACGAGGGAGGTCAGGAGTTCGACACCAGCCTGACCAACATGGTGAAACCGTGTCTCTACGAAAAATACAAAAATTAGCTGGGCATGGTAGTGCATTCCTGTAATCCCAGCTACTCAGGAGGCTGAGGCAGAAGAATTGCTTGAACCTGGGAGGCGGAGGTTGCAGTGAGCCAAGATCTCATGCCACTGCACTTCAGCCTGGGCAACAGAACGAGACTCCATCTCAGAAAAAGAAAAAAGAGATCAAAATTTGGACACTAAATTTGTTTATTCTACTGGATATCATTGTTTGTAGTTTCTCTCAGTTTGCAGAGTTGGGAATACATGTGTATGGTTGTCTCCATCTCTGTTATTCATTCATTTCTCCATCCTTCCATCCATCCATCCATCCATCCATCCATCCTTCTGTACGTCTATCTCTCTCTACCTATCTACCAATAAATCATGTCCTTATTCAGATACATCTGATTCCAGTCCAACACCACAGGTTCCCTTTGCTTATTTGTCACTTCTTTCTCCTATACTGAGAAACTTGGCCCTTATTATTCACAGTATATTTATTTAATGTTATTATATACATAAAATATTAATAGTTCTACATTTGTTAGCCCAGACCTTTGTGATCATATAATGTTTAATCTAAATTAGAACAGTTTTGAGAGGGAAAGGTAGCATGTTATTATTATTCAAGAATAATTGGTAGAAACATAGACTTTTAGGGAAACTGGGAAATATGGCTCCCTGTATATGGTACATATTGTACTAATTTATTATCATTGCAGTTTATTTTTGTCTTTTCACTTATCTAGCTTTATAAATTTCCTGTTAAGTGATGCAGAAATTATTCTTGAAAACAATGTGTTGAAAGCTATTAATATAGTGACTAGTAATTTATATCCTTAATAGGAAGCATTTTCTGTAATCATAATAGACTGCTTTGGTGAAAATACTGAGTTCCTTTATTGTCAGACGGAACAGAGCAGCATTGCTATTCATTTGTTTTGTCTAGGTTACTTCTGTGAGTTAGAATTGGAATTTCTCAGGTTTCCCTTGAGATTTTATTGCATTTAGTGCTTCAGAATTCTAAGTCTTAAGAAAGAACATTAGTTAAAGAAATACTCATTTAAGCTACTTGTCTGGTGCTTAATAACATTTCCCTGTTAAGGTGGACACACGTTTGCAAAATGGATTTGCTCCTGGGATGAAGCTGGAGGTGGCTGTGAGAACAGATCCTGAAACTTACTGGGTTGCTACCATCATTACTACCTGTGAGCAGTTGCTCCTTCTCCGCTATGATGGCTATGGGGAAGATCGGAGAGCAGATTTCTGGTGTGACATCAGGAAAGCTGATCTCTACCCCATTGGGTGGTGTGAGCAGAATAAGAAGACCCTCGAAGCCCCAGAAGGTAATAAAATACTTCCTATCAAGATGTGACATAAAAAAAATAGAAAACAAGAAAACAACAACAACAAAAAAAGATGTGACATGATTTACCATAAGAAAATTTGCATTGTCCACAGTCTTGATGCTTTCAGTCTCTCGAGCATATAGGTTTACCCAGCTTTTCTTGGTTAGCATTTTGAGTGAAAATATTTATTAGGAATAATACACATTTCCCTGTCTTTTGAAATTATTTTATTTGCTCCATAAAGCCTCAGGTTTTTGTGATGCTCATCGGGAACATCAGCTGCTTATCATCCTCTCAGACTATGAGGTTCTCTGAGTTTGAGATTTGTAGATCTGGTTGGTTTTTAAGCCCATTGGGCCAGACTGATACGCTGTTGATTTTCTTTTCTGTTTTTATTGTCCTCTCTCCTCATACCCTCAAGCAATGTGGTCACTAGGAACTCTTAAAATGAACCAACTCAAGCACCATTTCAGAAGGAGTATAAACCAAATTAAGCAGAAGAGAGACAAAGGCAAAAGAAAGAGAAGGGTAAGATAAATGTGGGGAAAGATAAGAGGACTGCACATTTAAGAAAATACCTGAGTTGGCTGGGCGAGATGGCTCACGTCTATAATCCCAGAACTTTAGGAGGCTGAGGCCAGTGGATCACCCGAGGTCAGGAGTTTGAGACCAACCTGGCCAACATGGCAAAACCCCGTCTCTACTAAAAATACAAAAAAATTTAGCCGGGCATGGTGGCCCACGCCTGTAATCCTAGCACTTTTGGAGGCTGAGGCAGGCAGATCACCAGCTCAAAGGATCGAGACCAGCACCAGCCTGGCCAACATGGTGAAACCCTATCTCTACTAAGAACATAAAAATTATCCGGGTGTGGTGGTGTGCGCCTGTAGTCCCAGCTACTTGGGAGGCGGAGGTAGGAGAATCGCTTGAACCTGGGAGGCAGAGGTTACAGTGAACCGAGATCATACCACTGTACTCCAGTCTGGGGCACAGAGCGAGACTGTCTCAAAAAAAAATATATATATATATATATATCCCTGACTTTTGGTATTTTTCTTCTAATTTCTTACTTTGATATAATTTTGGATTTATCAAAAAGTTATGAGAATCATATGGAAAATTATTCGAGACTTCCTGCCAAGTTTCTCCAAATGTTGATGTTGACATATATTACGTTTATTTTATCTTGTCTCCACTGCTTACGTATGTTCTTTTAATTAACCATGTGAGGGTCTTTTTATTCAAAAATACTGTATGTATTTCTAAAAACAAGGTATTCATGTTACAATAAAATATGAAAATTAGGAAATTAACTTTGCTACAGATAGTATTGAGTTTAATCTACAGATAGTATTCAGTTAATCTACAGATTATATTCGGTTTTTAAAAGGGGATCATTGTTTAATAAACATGGTCTTATCTTTGTATCACTTTCTAGTATTTTTATTTTTATTTTTTTCATGCAGGGTCTTGCTATATCACCCAGGCTGGTTTCGAGTTCTTGGGCTCAAGTGATTATCCTGCCTCAGCCTCCCGAATACCTGGCACCACAGCATAAGCCATCATGCCTGGCCCTTACTCAGTTTTTACCAGCCGTTCCAATAACATTTAAAATAATTCTGTTCTACTTTATTTTTTTGAGACAGGGTCTCTCTCTGTCACCCAGGCTGGATTGCAGTGGTGTGATCCTAGCTCACTGTGGCCTTGAACTCCTGTGCTCAAGCAATTCTCCCACCTCAGTCCCGCCCAGTAGCTGCATCTACAAGTGTGTGTCAGCACAACCAGCTAATTTTTAAACTTTTTTTTTTTTGTAGAGACAGAGTTTCACTGTGTTGCCCAGGCCAGTCTTGAAGTCCTGGCCTTAAGTATTCCTCCTTCCAAAGTGTTGGGATTACAGGCATGAACCACCACACTTGGCCCAATAACTTTTTTTTTGAGACAGAGTCTTGCTCTGTCGCCCAGGATGAAGTGCAGTGGCGCAATCTCAGCTCACTGCAACCTCTGTCTCCTGGGTTCAAGCAATTCTCCTGCCTCAGCCTCCCAAGTAGCTGGGATTATAGGCACCCACCACCCTGCCCAGCCAATTTTTTCTAGAGACAGGGTTTTGCCATGTTGGCCAGGCTGGTCTCAAACTCCTGATCTCAGGTGATCTGCCTGCCTCCGGCTCCCAAAGTACTGGGATTACAGGCGTGAGCCACTGCACCTGGCTAATAACATTTTTTTAAGTAAAGAAAAATCCCAGATCATGCATTACATTCAGTTGTCATGTCTCATAAGTTTCCTATAATATGGAACAGTTCCTGAGGCTTTCGTCTTTTATGACTTTGATATTTCGAAAGGTACAGGCAGGTTTTCCCAATATTCATTCTATCCTGGTCCCAATAATGTTCACTATGGTCTGTTTCTTTTCCTGGTCCAAGATGCCTATCTAGAATCACATTGCATTTAGTTATAGTGTTTCTCTAGTTTTCTTAACCTTTCTTTATCTTTCTTGAACTTCACATTTTTGAAGAGTACAGCCCATTCATTCAGTCAAATTTCTCACAGTTTGGGCTGATGCTTCCTTACATTCAGGTTGTTCACTTTTGGTAGGAAAAATGCAAAAGCTGTGCCATTCCAGTGCATGACATCAGAAGATACATGCTGATGATTTTTCTTATTACTGGTAAAATCAACTTCAGTTAGGTTCATATACACCAGGTTTTTTCATTGTAAAGGTATTATTTTATGCTTTTTAGTAAGTGTCTTGTTGGAAGATACTTGGAGATTATGAAACTATCCCATTACTCTTCATACTTTCACCCACTATTTTTAGTATCCATTCATAAAATTTTATCTGAAACAATTGTTATTCCAGTAATTACCAAGTGGTGTTTTTAAAAACTTCTACATTTCTTAGTTGGCTTGCTGCTATAGAAAGAGCTTCCCCCTTTCCACCATTTATATATGTAGGTGTATATTTAGCTATGTATACCAGTGTACACTCATGATTCTGATTTTACTTAATGGGTTATAATCCTTTACTGTCATCATTTCTTTTGATGCTAAAACTGTCCTAGGTTTGGTGAGTGGGTACCCCTTCAAGCTGGCTACTGTGCTCTTTTAATATGTCCCTATTATTCTTTGAGCAGTTTCTTATTTTTTGGCTCAAGAAGCATTTTCCTGTCTCATCCCTGAAATCAGCCATTTCCCCAAGAAGTCTATTCTTTTAGTGAAGAATGGTATTTAGAGATGAAGATCTGAGTGTTAGGGTTCTGGGATGTCTGTGGGCTTCTCCTTTGTGAAAGTTTTTTACTGCGTGAGAAACAATAGAAGAGGGAGCTCTAGAGACCTGAAGCCACCTGGCCTACTATCTCACCCTAAGTATGTAGCAAAATGCATCTCCTTTAAATGTAAACAACAGAAAAGGGCTTCAGTTGAATCTTATACAAGATTATTATAGTGAAAAAAGAATAGAAACAACCACAGAAGACGTAAACATTGTGTCAGATAGAAACATTTCAAAATAAGCTAACAGAAAAGTAGTAATAATCTTAGAAACAGTGAAAAAACTGTAAATTTATAAACATTCAGAAATGAAAGGATTGGAAAAGGGAAGATGTGAAAAGAGAAAACATAGAACTTAGGCAAGAACTGGAAATAAAAGAATATTGGAAACGAAGACTAAGTTAAAATGAACACAGGAATGAATCGGGACCATGGATACTGTCGAAAGAGAAAAGATTTTAAAAAAAGGAAAGAAATTTTAAAATAAAAAGCAAACAGAAAGAAAAAGAACTTGAGAAACACCTTATACAGCTAGGTAAAAATTATTTAACCTAGCTAAAGTAGAAGTCCTTGAAGAAGAAAACTGAAGCAATGAAACAATAAAATAATATAAACTATAATTTTGGTGAACTTTGTTTGTTCGTTGAGACAGAGTGCAGTGGTTTTTCTTGGCGTTTTGCTACCTCTGCCTCCTGGGTTTAAGCAGTTCTCCCTTAGCCTCCCTAGTAACTGGGACTACAGGCACACACCACCACGCCCAGCTAATTTTTGTATTTTTTTAGTAGAGAGGGGCTTTCACCATGTTGGCCAGGCTGGTCTTAACTCCTGACCTCAAGTGATATGCCTGCCTGAGCCTCCCAAAGTGCTGGGATTACAGGTGTAATCCAGCTACCATGCTGGATCATAATTCAGGTAAACCGTGCAGAACTAAAGGAGGACTTGTAATACATACTGAGAGAGATTACTGTGTGTGTAGGAAAGTCAAATGAGGGCAGCTACATCAAAATGTGTTCTAATGAAAGTAATGAATTTTAAAGCAAAAATTAATAGCTTGGCTATTTAGGAAAAAAAGACCAAGTCTCTTATAAAGGAAGGAAAATAAGATTTTAATCAGAGTTATTAATAATGGTTTATGCCAAAAGACAATGGAATGTAATATATTTAAGAAATTTAATGAAAGAAAATATGAGACAAGGGTTTCACAGGTAGGCAAGCTGAACTTCAGATATAACGGCTGTATGCAAACTGTTTTGAACAGATAAGGAGTCAAGTAATATTGTTTCCATGAGCCCTTTCTAAGGAGTCCACTAGGGAATGAGCTTCAGACAACCAAATTAATGAGGTAATATTAGCATGTGAAATGGTAGTGAAATATCAAATAAATGTATCAAATATATGTATAACTATAGAACTTAAACTAAATGATGGTTGAAAGGGAGACGCTATGGTATATAATATTTATATGCCATATACATGCTCTGAAAATGTAGTTACAGTATTACTATAAAAAATATGGGACAAGAATGAGGAAAATGTGAATAATAGTATAAGCCCACTCATTGTCTTTAAAAAAAAAAAAAAGCTTTATTGCCATGTAATTTTACGATTTAACTTTTAAGTATTAACTGAGAGTAAAAGGATATTACCTGAAATGAGATGCTCCAGGAGAGGAAACAAAGGGCTTATAGCTAACTTCAGTATTGTTTATGAAAGCAACAACAACAACAAAATAGAAAGTAGTCCAAAAATAGAAAGGACTAAAAGTGTTATTAAAGGTTATCAGCACAAAAATATGAACCTTTCTATGTGCCAAAAGAGACTTAGAAACTATAGGCCGTGGTGGCTCACGCCTGTAATCCCAGCACTTTGGGAGGCTGAGGCGGGCTGATCACAAGGTCAGGAAATTGAGACCATCCTGGCCAACATGGAGAAACCCCGTCTCTACTAAAAATACAAAAAATTAGCCAAGTGTGGTGGCATACGTCTGTAGTCCTAGCTACTCTGGAGGCTGAGGCAGGAGAATCACTTGAATCTGGGAGGTGGAGGTTGCAGTGAACCGAGATCACACCACTGGACTCAAGCCTGGGCAACAGAGTGAGACTCCATCTCAAAAAAAAAAAAAAAAAAAAAAAAAAAAAAAAAAAAAAAAAAAAAAAAAAAAAAAAAAAAAAAAAAAAGAGAGAGAGACAGAAACTATATGTTTCTGCAAAAAAACTACATACATACAAATTATGTAACATTTAACAATATGATGAAATTGAGGCCTTGCATATTAATAATATCAATAAGTGTTAATGGACTTACTCTTCTAATAGAAGTAAACAAATAAATTCGATTGCCTTATAAAGCAAAATCCATTCTTGTCCTCATACAGGAGACATACCTAAGCAGAGAGACTCCAAAAGGGTAAAAATAAAATGTAGACAGTCGTATACACACATAACTGCCAATAGAAAAGATAGCTGACAAAGGTACTTTGTAAGAAAAGCAGCTATAGGCAGCAATAAACAGAAAGGAGGAGTGCTTACACACAGCCAAGGAGTAGGCTACAGGATATGTTACTGTAAGAAAAATGTGTACAGACTTGAGGAGGAAGAGAGCGGAAGGGTATGATGATACGAATGTGTGTGTATGTCAACTTATTTTTTTCAAAATAAAAGAATCATTTAGAAAAGTTATGGGAAAAGAAGGGAGTAAAATGAAGGAGATAGGGATAGAAGCTAAATTTTATGAAAGTACCTTATTTTATTTTGTAGATTTGACTTTTGAACCATGTAAATGTGTAACTAGAAAGCAAAATTAAATGTTTAGAAAGCAATTTCTTAAAAACAAAAACAAAATCAATGAAACCTAACTGTGTATGTAGTTTTTGGGATAACCACACAAAGAGGAATTATTTCAGTGACTTTAAAATACAGTAAAATGTGAAAGTACATTTCACATTTTATGTATCCCCAGTTACAGATACATACTCTAAAGATAACGATAACAAAAAAACGCAAAGAAAAGCTCTTAACCTATTTTTTGTGATCCTATGGTTGGTGGTAGATTTGATGTTGTTACTTTGAAATAGTTGTTTGTATATTGTAGGCAAAGCAAATAAATGGTGAAATGTGTAATTGAGAACTAGGATTTTCAGCATGATAGAAAGGAAGTAGAGCTTAGATGGATGAGTTAAATAAAAGCACTATCTTTCTGAATTTGTTTTGGAAGTATCGTGATGGAATTTATCCTGAAAAGAAGAAGTGCATTAATTCTAGACACTGAAAAGGCCAAGAAACAACCCAGTGAAAATGAGCACTCCGCGTCTCTAAACACCATTTCCATGGAAATAAACTGGGGCTTCTTGCAGAAGTAGCTGAGTCTGAGTCCTGCACTGGGACAGACAATTTCCTAGACGAGCCTGGAACATCATGTCCTATCAAAAAGCAAAAAAGTTATCCGTGGCTCTTTACTAGTGTCATGCCAAAAGGACTTAGAGCCAGCCTGAAGAGACTGCCTCTGGTTGAGGAGTGCTAGTAAGGACAACAGCTGTAATGGCTTGAAATATATCTGTTTTAATGTATGACTTCATAGTGAAATTTTGAAACAAAACCCTCATTAGCCACTCTTGGAAGTTGCCTGTGAACCAACTGTTTTATTTTAAAGGGTGTTAAATATAGGGAAAGAGTAAAAACAATCAAGTATTTGTTCGGCCTTCTTTCTGTGAACTCTACCTCAGTGTAATCAAATAGTTGATGAAGAAAAGTTTTTCTTTAGAGAAGTTCTTTGGTTAGTAAATTAAGAAGGAATAATAGAATTAGAATATCACCATTTGGAGCCCCTAATGAATCAGTGCATCTATGTAGTGACCATTAAAAGCTGCTAGTGTCACAAAGGGAGAGACAGCCAGACAGTATGTGCCACTTCGTGTTCTTAATGGAAGGGTATCACTTATTCCACTTGTGAAGTATTCTTTTGCCCTCACCACCCCCGCCCCAAAATCTAACCTGAATTTGATCAAGCCTCTAACTCTGAATACTGATTTATGGCAAATACAGGGAACAGTAGAACAACTGGTCACCACAGGGACGCAACCAAGGAAATCAGACTCTAAAAAATATCCCACAGAGGACAAAGGCCAAGTCTCAACAAATGTGCAGTAAAAAAAAAGAGAGAGTAGGGGCAAGGGAGGGGAGGAAGGAGAAGAAGGAGACATTTGCAATGTGTGCATCTTATTTGGGTCCTGATGTAATCAAACAAATTGACAAAAACCATTTATGAGACAGTTGGGGAAATTTGAACACAGACTGGATATTTGACATTAAAGAATTATTGTTAGTTTTTTAAAGATGTGATGATATTGTTATTGTGGCATTTTAAGAAAATATTTTCTGCCGGGTACAGTGGCTTATTCCTGTAATCCCAGCACTTTGGGAGGCTGAGGCAGGCAGATCATGAAGTCAGGTGTTCAAGACCAGCCTGGCCAAAATAGTGAAACCCCATCTCTACTAAAAATTAAAAAAATTAGGCGGGCATGGCGGTGGGTGCCTGTAATCACAGCTACTTGGGAGGCTGAGGCAGGAGAATAGCTTGAACCCAGGAGGCAGAGTTTGCAGTGAGCTGAGATCACACTGTTGCACTCCACCCAGAGCAACAGTGGAGACTCCATCTCAAAAAAAAAAAAAAAAGAAAAAGAAAATACTTTCTTTTAGAAATATGTACTGAAATATATATATGGATGAAATTATATGCTATCTGGAATTGGCTTCTAACTGATCTTTGGTTGGGCATGGGTGGAGTGTGAGGGTTTAAGCCAGGAATTGGCAAATTATCTGTAAAGGGCCAGATAGTAAATACTTTAGGCTTTACTAGTCATACAATCTCTGTCAAAGCTACTAAAACCCTACCTTTGTAGTGTGAAGGCAGCCATAGACAATATGTAAACAAATGGGTATGGCCAAGCTCCAGTAAAACTTTATTTGCAAAAATAGACAGCAGGCTGGATTAAGCCCACGGGTTGTAGTTTGTGACTTCTGGTTTCAGTGAAACAGAATGGCTATGGGGTGACAGTTGTTGATGCCAGGGCACATAGGATTCATTAGACCTTTTTTCTTTTTGTGTGTTTGAAAATGTCCATCATAAAAAAATAAAGTAAGTACCTTTTGGATGAAGTTATAGGAACAGGTAGTTGGGCCTATTTTCTTTGTTTTGTATACAACTCAATAAACTAACCAGAAAGTAGCTCTATCTAGAGAAGCATTTTTGGTTTCATTTTGTTTTATCTTTTCAAGCTCTCAAAGAAGCAGTATGTTGGACTCTTAGATCTTAAAATGAGAAATACTTCTAAACCATCTCCACTGGTTCAGTTTCCTTGCATTCTGTTGGCTGGCATATTGAGTAATCAATCATTTATTTCCTCGTCTAGGCATCAGACATAAAGTATCTGACCGGGATGCATTTCTGCGGCAGACCTTGATAGGAGCATGTAGTCCTCCTGTTCCACTGCTAGAGGGCGTGAGTATTACCACATGCCACATCGGCATGGAAAACCCATCTGATCTTTTAAAGAATCTTAAAATTGGTTGCTTATTTACCACTCTGAAGCAAATAAACATTATTATTAGAGACATAGGTATAGGTATTGGGAAGTTTAAGCTTACCCTGAGAGGTTGCAAACTGGTTGCTTGCTTAGTGCCTAAATATTTTCTGAATTAAGTGCTAACATATAGAAAATCTAATTTCCCAGGTTCTTTTACACAGTTGGAAAATGGGACCTTCCGAGGGCTTTTACTCTGAAACTGAGCAGGGTTCGATTCTACTTCAGGGTAGACATTTGTAACTCCGATATCACGTGACTGGAGACCTCCCCTGCCCACCTTTTTTTTTTTTTTTTTTTTTTTTTTTTTTTTTTGTTTTTTCCTCCCTTTCCTTTTTTTTTTTTTTTTTTTTTTTTTTCCCGCTCAGAAGACATTGGACCTATTGTACTCCTGCCTTCCACCTGCTTTCAGCAGTCCTTTTAAATCAGTGTAGCTTTTGAGCTTGTTAGTGAATATAGATCTCTTGATTTTGTGAAATGGATTTATTGGTTATGACATTTCTGAGTTGTATCTTGCCACTTTCTGTCATACTGGTAAAATTATTTGTGGCATATGTGAAATGCAATGTATGAAGGTTCCCATCCCTCTACATCCTTGCCAACACTTGTTATCTTTTTTGTTATACCTGACTTGGTATGAAATGATGTCTCATTTTGATTTATATTTCTCTAATGGCTGTTGATGTTGAGTGTGGTTTTTTGTGCTTATGGGCCATTTCTGTATCCTTTTTTGGAGACACTTCTTTGCCCATTTTTAAATTGGGTTGTCTTTTTATTATTGAGTTGAATGTATTATTATACATTCTGGATACAAGTACAGATTAGATACGTAGTTTGAAAAAATTTTTCCCATTCTGTGGCTTGTCTTTTTATTGTTTGCAGCATAAACATTTTTTATTTTGATGTAATCCAATTTATCTATTTTTTTCTTTTTTGCTTGCGCTTTTTTTTTTTTAAATCATATTTAAGAAGGCTTTGCTTAACCCAAGGTCAAGAAGATTTACTCCTCGATTTTCTAAGAGTTTTATGGTTTTAGGCCTTACATTTACTTCTGTGATCCATTCACATTCCCTTTTAAATTTGATTGGTGAATCCTCTATTTCAAACTAGTTTTGTTTTTTATACTCTGACTCATTTATTTATGCTTAGCCAGAGCCTGACATGTACTAAACACTCAGTAACATTTGAATGAATGAATGGACAAACTATTCTGCTCTGCATTGACCATGACTCTGCCATGCTGACTTCTACTCTGAATCTCTTCCTCCATTTGTTCATATGTTCTTTTGCATATCTGGATATGTAAGTGTCATAGAGCAGTTTTTACTGGGAAAAATATAAGGTTGTGTATTAAAAATGGTTAAGTGTTAACTTCATAGTGAATTTCTTTTCTTTATTGTAGTTTTTAATATACTTCTAGATAATGAGAGTTAAACTTTTCCTTTCCATCATTGTAATCAAAGCTTTTACTGTGTTCATTTGAACATTGTTATGAAATGAATAAAAAACCAGAAACAACTGAAATACCATCTGTAGGTAACTGCATAAATACTTGCCCATTTGCAATGCATAAATATAAAACGTGGAAGATTTATATATGCTATTGTAGAAAGATACCTATCATGTACTAAGTGAAAAACAAATCAAAAAACAGTATGCAGTGCTTTCATTTCTGAAAAATAGGAACAGACAGACTGGTAGAGGTGGACATTGACTTGTATGTGGAAAAAGAGTGTATGCCAAAGTATTATTATGGTTCTTTATTTGAGGTGGGATTTTACGGGACTTTGACTTTTGTCATGTTTGATTTTTTTTTTCTTTAATGATGATGATATTTTGATATTTGTGTGTTTTTTGTTGTTGTTTTTGTTTTTTCTTATGATGGAGTCTCACTCTGTTGCCTAGGCTGGAGTGCAGTGACATGATCTTGGCCACTGGGTTCAAGTGATTCTCCTGCCTCAGCCTCCCGAGTAGCTTGGACTACAAGTGCCCACCACCATGCCCAGCTAATTTTTGTATTTTCAGTAGAGATGAGGTTTCACCATGTTGGCCGGGCTGGTTTGAACTCCTGACCTCAAGTGATCTGCCCACCTTAGCCTCGCAAAGTGCTGGGAGTACAAGTGTGAGCCACCATGTCTGGCCCATATTTGTTTTATAATAGACAAAGTAATGATGATATTTTTAAAATTCTTACTAAATGAAACTACATAACATAGTCCTAGAGATAGAAATGTGTTAGAGTAATTTTGCTGCATTATAGATAGATTTTCTTTAAAATAAACATTTTCATATCACCTAGAAATAATACTGTAAGAGGCTTGCATGATGGTAGACAATTTAATGTCAGTAGCTTTTGAATGGGTATAAAATACCAAGGCTGGTTTGAGATCATTTAGAAGTTGGCTTTTCAAAAATATTTTGTTAATTTCCCCTACTGAATTGTTTCACTTTTTAATCCTACAGCTCCGTAATGGGAGGAATCCTTTAGATCTCATTGCTCCAGGATCCAGATTAGAATGTCAGGCTTTCCAGGACTCTTTAAGCACTTGGATTGTTACTGTAGTAGAAAACATCGGGGGAAGGCTGAAGCTACGTTATGAAGGACTTGAAAGTTCTGACAATTATGAACATTGGTTGTATTACTTGGATCCGTTTCTTCATCACGTTGGTTGGGCTGCTCAACAGGGATATGAACTTCAACCCCCTTCAGGTGAAGAGTACTGGAACATTTTTCTTCTGTGACATTAACATGCTATGTTATTAATATCTATGAGGCTAAAAAATATATTATTCTGCATATTATGAAAACCTTTGTTCTCATAATAGAGCTATTAGAAAGTAGTTTATATGGAGTGGTTAAAAAAATGCCTATTTTTCTTTTTTTGTTTTTTGTTTTTCTGGCATTTGTTTGTTTGAGACAGAGTCTTGCTCTGTTGCCCAGACTGGAGTGCAATGTTGTGATCTTGGCTCACTGCAACTATCACCCCCTGGGTTCAAGCAATTCTTGTGTCTCAGCTTCCCCAGTAGCTAGGATTACAGGCACCCACCACCATGCCCAGCTAATTTTTGTATTTTTAGGAGAGACAGAATTTCACCATGTTGGCCAGGCTATACTAGAACGCTTGACCTCAAGTGATCCATCCACCTTGGCCTCTGAAAGTACTGGGATTGCAGGCGTGAGCCACCGCACCTAGACAAGTGCCTATTTTTCTTTTGTTTTTATTGCTTTTATAATTTGCCACACATATTGATATACCTCAGAGACTTCTGTCCCAACCCATACTGACCCTTTACCAAGATAATATTAAGAAAAATTTATTTAGGGAGCATTTAGCTAGGTATATAGAAAGTTGGGTCACAGCAAATTGTTGATTAAAAGAAATACCAATAATATTGGTGTTTCAGAAGTTACTGTTTACATCAATTTGCATTTATTATTATGTGCCCCAATTTGGATGTTGTATTACAATTTTATGGATTCCAGCAATCCTTATGATCTTACTGTAGGTATTTTCATAAAACCAAGCAATCCAGGCTCTGTATAAAGCAAAGTACTGAAGTTAAGGTGCAAGTTGCTTGAGTGTAGAGGGATATAAGTGGGCTTGAACCATTTTCTAGTACCAGTGGAAAGGGACTTTTTTTATTTATATGAATGCTTTCAGGACAAGTAAAAAGTATAAGTTTTCTCATCATCTAAAGCATGTTAACTTGTTTTATTAAAGCCATCAGACATCTAAAAAATGAAGATGAGTGGCAAGAGATTTTGGCTAAAGTGAAAGAGGAAGAGGAAGAGCCATTACCATCTTACTTATTTAAGGTAAAAACCAAACATGTGATGGATCAGTATTGCTCCCGTTAGAGAAGAGTAAAGCAGCTCAGGGAGGTGAAAGCATAAAGTAGCCCCTGTAATCGGTAAGATGGCGCCTGAAGGAGGAGGAGGGGTTAAGGCTAGACTGATAATCATCCTTGTTTTCTTCCAACAGTTGTCTAGATTTTCTCCCCAAGTTCTCCTAAAATAGTTTGAATCTTTTCTATCCTTAACTACATAGCCCTAACTTATAAAATAAATTTGTTTTTTCCTCCAGATATTTCTTGTCTTTGAATGTAGAGAGTAGAAGCACTTTCTGTGTTGTTTTTTCCTGGATAGATTTTTCCAGAGAAGGAAATTATATTGGCTGGTTTTACACGTTAAAAAAAGAAGAAAACTATAGGATTTACCAGAAGCTGGACAGTTCTATTAATCACAGTAGGATTCAGCTACATGTGAGTGTAAAATTTATACAGATCCAATATTTTCATCCCCTTTTGGCGTCTCCGTTTCAGGACAAACAAGTTATTGGCATTCATGCATTCTCTGTAAACATGAAATTGGAAGCTGTGGACCCCTGGTCTCCTTTTGCGATTTCTCCTGCTACAGTTGTTAAGGTAAAATGGGGATAACTCTGTTGGTAAAAATCCCTGTCAAGGTGACTGGTTTAGGAAATTGGTAGTGTTTTGATCTTTAAGCTGTATTAATCCATTTTTTCTTCTAAACTGTGCAGCTAGAATTACTTCTGTGCACGTTTTGTATTTGTTCAGTTTGCTGTGGCCCATTCCTTCTTCAGAGTTTGGGAGCCCTAGCCAAAGCAGACTTGGGCCTGGGTACTAGGCTAGTGGGGGGTGCATTCTTTGGGACAGGCCTAGCTATATATAAGTAAAGGAGATTTAACTCCTTTAGGAGGCAAGGGTATCTATAAAGTTGGAGGCAGGCAGTGTCATCAGCGTCTAACCAGATCAGAGCTCGTTGGAATGAGGAGATGAGTGGGGATCATGCAATCAGTGTTAAAATTTCTGGCACTGGACTGGCTGTAGCCATGTATTCCAGATTCAGATTTAATCTTTTGGAAGACTGACAGGAAATAACCACAAGAACTGAGCAGGTTATTAAAGCCCTGCTCAGTCACTACAACAGAGACATTGGTGAGAGAATTTCAGTTTCCAGCTAGAGCAAAAGCACATTTACTGAAAATGGAAGCCAAGTTGAATGTGACTAGAGGAATAGTTGCTTGGATGCTAAATCATCTTACCTATTGAAATTTAAGTTTTCTCTGTCTTAGAAGAAGATTATTCTCAAAGCAAGGAGGGATTCTGAGCCTGCAAGTGGGATCAGAAGGCCCTATCTAGAGTCTGAAGGGAGGGCTGGGAGGAAACCAGAAGAGGTTCATAAAGTGTTCTCTTTGGCATTTGAAACTGGGCTAGGATTTGAAAGACTAATACATAGTAGCATAAGTTTAAACTAAGCTCCTCACTAAGCTTAAGCTATATTTTGTTTGGAGCCCACCTACATGGGTTTGGATCCAGGTTTTGCTTCTTCCTCGTTTTGTAATGTAGGGCAAGTTATTTAACCTCTGTTTGAACTTATTCTCCTTATCTGTGAAATGGAGCTGTTAATGATACTTGGGTCAGCTGTGGTGGCTCATGCCTGTAATTCAGCACTTTGGGAGGCTGAGGCAGGAGGATCGCTTGAGGCCAGGAGTTTAAGACTGGCCTGGGCAATATAGCAAGACCCCATCTCTACAAAAATTAAAAAATTAGCTGGGTGTGGTGGTGCGTGCCTGTTGTCCCAGCTACTCGGAGCGGAGGGGCTGAAGTGGGAGGATCAGCTGAGTCCAGGAAGTCAGGACTGCAGTGCTTCAGTGAGATACGTTCATGCCACTGCACTCCAGCCTGGGTAATAGAGCAAGAATCTGTTTAAAAAAAAAAATTTTTTTATATGTATATATGTATATATATATATATATATATATAATGATACCTCATTAGATTATTAAGATTAAAACTGAATTGATACATGAAAAGCATTTAATTAAAACAGTAATTATATGTTTTTGTGTTCTGTAACACAGAGCTAACATTTATGAAATGTTTAGTATTTTTTTTTTTTTTTTTTTTTTTTTGAGACGGAGTTTCACTCATGTTACCCAGGCTGGAGTGCAATGGCGTGACCTCGGCTCACCGCAGCCTCCGCCTCCTGGGTTCAGGCAATTCTCCTGCCTCAGCCTCCTGAGTAGCTGGGACTACAGGCACGCGCCACCATGCCCAGCTAATTTTTTGTAGTTTTAGTAGAGACGGGGTTTCACCATGTTGACCAGGATGGTCTCGATCTCTTGACCTTGTGATCCACCCGCCTCGGCCTCCCAAAGTGCTGGGATTACAGGCTTGAGCCACCGCGCCGGGCCGAAATGTTTAGTATTAATACCCAGCATGACTATGAGCTTTTGTAATGTGTTTGGCTGTGCCAAGGAAAAAGCACATAAATCTGTGTGCTTTTGTCTATTTCGTCTATTAATTGCATGTATAGGTTTTTGATGAGAAGTACTTTCTGGTGGAAATGGATGACTTGCGACCTGAGAACCACGCCCGGCGATCCTTTGTGTGCCATGCTGACAGTCCTGGCATTTTCCCCGTGCAGTGGAGTCTGAAGAATGGCCTAAACATCAGCCCCCCTCCAGGTGCACATTCGCTCTCTTCCGAATTGTTACTTGAGAGCTTTTCCTTGAAATAAGACATGTCAGATGGCATTCCCTAGATCTTTCATTCCTCTCCTCATGTCCCAGCCTGTTCCAATGTTTTTAGGGTCTGAGACAAGAATAAGGAAAGGTCTAGATTCCATATATTTACATATTTGAAAGTTATACATTGAGCTAAAGAACTGTTAAAGAGAGTGTGTTCTGTCTATCCTCTGACTTTGAGATCGATGTCCTCATAACCCTCTAGAAGGCCAGGTTCCAACCTGGGTTCTGTGCTGGCTCCTTAGTCCCTTTTATGTCTGTTAGGGGTGACAAAGAAGTGGGCTTGGATTTACAGTGAGCATTAGGGGGCTGGTTTTTGAGAAGAGGCCATAGACCCAGAGTCAGAAGGTATTATCTTTAGGTGTCTGGGCCTTATCATGGACAGGACTTTTTAGAGCGATGTTTATGGTAAAGAGTAGGATTCGAGCAGTAGGTAGGAAAATAAAAGCTCATTTTCCTGATATTTGCAACTTTGCAAAATACAGTCTTTGATCCATTAATCTAGGCTCTTAATTAATGGGTTAGTTGAGCTTCACTGAAATATTTAATATTTTTAAACTTAGAGAATCTAGAAGTGTTAGATGTTTATCTGATTTTTTAATATTAGCAAATCAGATTATCTGATTGGCAGTCTATGTATATGTTATTAGTAGGTTTTCAGTAAAGCATAGCATCACTTTCTAAATGGTGACTGCTGCAACAATGGGCTAGAGATACTCTTTCTTGTTAACAAGGGTCATAAACTCAGAACCTTTTGTCTTTCATTCAGCCTTTATTCATCCAACAAACATTTATGTAATGTTTTCTATAACCCAGGCATTCACCTTGTCCCCGGGGAGAGTGATAAGCTTAGTGAATACAGCCCAGTCCCTTTAAGGAACAAATAGGGGAAATATTAATAGAACTTCCTAGATTCTCCTCAATCAGTGAACACAGCAGATGAGTGCCTGGTTGAAGGGTGTGGTGTGGAACAGCCACAGAAGGAAGTTTTTGCTTTGCAGGAAGGCTCTGGATATCCCAAGTTCTTTATTCTGCTTGCCTCCTCTATGTGAAAAAGAAGAAACAATTGTTAAAAATACTGAAGCTTTCAGTGTTATTATAGACAAGTCAACTGTGTCTTTGTAAACAGAGAGAAGGTAATAGATTACGTAACTGAACATGGCAGAAAATGTACTGTCAGGAATTGAGGTGGGGGCAAAGGGAGAACTTGGTGCCAGTCTCAGGTGGGCAGGGACTGTTAGGCTGTCAGATGGCATAGACTTGAGTAGCCTATTTTTTTTTTTTTTTTTTCCTGTGAGACATTAAGCTATCTGGAGGCTGAAAGCAACTCAGGCACAGTAGGCAGTTGGGCCTCACTCAGCTCTTTGCATGCAGATGGTGCTGAGACAGCAGCAGCTTGGAGATGCTTCCGTCAAGAACCTTGGTAGACTTAAGTGGGGCATTAAGCCTGTTTTTTCTGAAATAAACACATGATTCAGATTATATAAGCATTGATATTCTATAATATATGAATCTGAAAATGACAAGAGCATTTGTATCAGTGATATCTGAGACACATTTCAGGAAATAGCTTTATCAAGAAAAAAGTCTTTGTGTTTGCAGATTAACCAGTACTGTTTGCTGTCTCTTTTCCTTAAGAGCCTAAGTCCCTTTAATTGACAGGAAGAGTGGATTTATATATACAAATCAAATCCAGTCATAACTGTCTTAAATTATTTTGGTAAATTACCAGCTACTAATCATGTAAAATAGTGTTCAAAATAAATGCCTAGTTTGAAATTTGAAAATTTAAAATGATCGAAGCTGTCAAACTAGCAGCATTGGAAGTTGAGTGGACCTTTGGAGAGTGGTGAAGCCAGGCAAGCGTGTGCAATGTGGTGATGTAAATCATCGTTCCTTTGTCCCCACCTAGGCTACCCGAGCCAGGACTTTGACTGGGCTGACTACCTCAAACAGTGTGGTGCTGAAGCTGCTCCCCAGAGGTGCTTCCCTCCGGTGAGGACCCCGACGGCCTCATGGCCACTGTGCAGGGCTGCAGGGACTGCTGTGCTTCCCTTGCCTTCTTCCATGGTTACTCCTCTGAAGATAATCATCTCGCTCAATGCAGATGAGCACAGTGGTGATTGTAATTGCATGGTCCAAAGGAAAATACATTTACTGCAGACATGAATCAGTTAGTTTGCTAATTAAGTTAGTTTTACAAGTTTATCGGTTTTATTTTTTTGTAGCTAAAATCATGTAAATTTGAAAATGTATGATTATTTTTCATGATTCAGTAATAGGAGAAACTGTTGAAATATTAAGTGGAGAAAAATTGTTAAGCTTATTTAAAAATATTTCCTTTCAAAAAATATATATATATTTCTTCTCTCCAAATAATACATGCATGTGGTTTAAAAAGCCATGTAGCAGTAATAGGCTTAGAAGGTAGAAGAACAGTCCCCGCCCTACCCCTTTTCACACTCTTCCTTCCCAGAAGTAACTACTTCCTGTTCTCACTGTAATTCTGGTATTTGTATTTCTTCATTTTCAAAATAAAATGCCTCTATCTTTTCAGTCATTTATTTTAGACATCTGTTGGTTTTAATTTTAAAGCTTTGACTTTGTTAAAACAAATTAAATTCACCCTGTCTTATGGTGCCGAGTCTATTGGTTGTATATTATGATAAATGAGAATTTAGCTGTTTTTTATTACCTTTTCTCTCTGTCTTACCCAGTTCTTCCTCCTTTAGAGTTATGTTAGAATTTTTGGTTAAATATGAAATGAATTTTTACATTATAATATGCATTCAGATATTACTCACAGCTGAGTACTGCAGTGTTTTGTTCTGTTTTCAGACAGAGTCTTGCTTTCTAACCCAGGCTGGAGTGCAGTGGTGTGATCTCAGCTCACTATAACCTCTGCCTCCTGGGTTCAAGCAATTCTCCTGGCCTCTGCCTTCCATGTAGCTGGAATTACAGGTGCCCACCACCACACCCGCCTAATTTTCGTTTTTATAGTAGAGACGAGGTTTCACCATGTTGGCCAGGCTGGTTTGGAACTCCTGACCTCAAGTGATCCACCCACCTTAGCCTCCCAAAGTGCTGGGATTACGGGTGTGAACCACCACACCTGGCACTGCAGTATTTTATGCTTGTTTCTTTTTTAAAAAAAATTATCCTCAATAATGATTGCCTTGTTTTTAATTTACTTAATTTTCTTTTATCTGTTGCTGTTTCTTTTCACACCTCCCAGTAGTCTCACATCAGGAAATCTGTCATTCCTAACACTTTTGTTGAAGAGACATCCCTCTTAGCACCCTCCACTCTCTCTCTCTCTGGATGGGTTGCTCTTTAGGCTTGCCATTTTTGTTTTTGTTGTTTTTTTTTTGAGACAGAGTTTTGCTCTTGTCACCCAGGTTGGAGTATAGTGGTGCAATCTCGGCTCATTGCAACCTCCACCTTCCAGGTTCAGTCAATTTTCCTGCCTCACCCTCCTGAGTAGCTGGGATTACAGGCGACCGCACCATGCCTGGCTAATTTTTGTATTTTTAGTAGATATGGGGTTTTGCCATGTTGCCCAGGCTGATCTCAAACTCCTGACCTCAAGTGATCCTCCCGCCTCAGCCTCCCAAAGTGCTGGGATTACAAGTATGAGCTGCTGTGCTCGGCCTCACCATGTGGTTTTAATCATGGAAATGCCCTTGTCACCCAGGGAATTGCCCACTCCCCTTTTGTATGATTTGGAGTCCCCTGTTTTGTAGAGCTCTCATGGCTTCTGCTTTCTTGTTTTCCTTCCTTGTTTTGATGAATCCTTACTCTCAGTAGCTTCTTGTAACAGAGTACAAGGGAGGTAAATTTTTGTTGACACTGTATATTTGAAAATGCCTTCACTAACTTGATTCACAGTTTGGCTCAATGTGGAAGTTATTTTACTTGAGAATTCTGAAAACATTGCTCAGTTTTCTGATTTCTAGTGTTACTGTCAAGAAGCTAAAAGCTATAAAGCTATTCTTATTTTTTATCTTTTGTAGATGACCTGCTTTCCCCACCCCCCTCTCTGGAAGATTGTAGAACCACTTTTCACAGTGATCAATCTTGATGTGAGCCTGTTTTCATCGCTGTGCTGGGTTCTTAGTGGGCACTTTCTCTCTGGACATTCATACCTTTCTGTGTTGGGAAATTTTCTTGAATCACTTCTTTGATTTCCTTCCTTCCATTTTGTCTCTTTTCTCTTTCTTGAAGTTCTTTTATTTGGTTGTTGGCCCTCTGGATCAAAACCTCTGCCTTTCTTACCTTTTTATCTCCTGTTTTATGTTTCTTAGTCTTTTTGCTTTGTTTTCTGAAAGATTTCCTAAACTTTGTCTTTCAGCCTGCCTTTTGAGTTTTTAATTTTTGACACCATTTTTTTTTATTTTCTGGAACTCTGAGTAGTTCTTTATTGTTAATATCATACTATTCTTGCTCTAAGGATGCGATAGTTTTTGTTATCTCTCAAAGGATGTTAATTAACACCCCTAATCCATCCCATTCCTCTGCCTTTTGGGAAGTTTTCTTCTTGTATAATCACTGCTTTTTCCAAGTTGCTTATCTGTTTTGGTCTCTAACTTTCATCTTCTTAGGTGTCTGGTAATTGTCAGTTGTTGCTATATTTAAGAATGGGTGACTAAAAGGAAAAACTGATTGGAAGCTCTGAGCAGGTAGATGGAACTTTTCAACCTTGAATTTTCCTGTAGGGTGGAATCTGGTTGGCCATTTGTTGGAGAAACCTGAATCCATATCATTATGTGTTCCTTCTTGGGGTTTTCCTATCACCATAAGAAGTGTCTTCTAGTCCCCTGTCTGGTGGGTAGAGGCTGAGGGCTGGGCCTCTCAGCAATCTATAGGCTAACCACTATTTTTGTCATGACATGCATGCCCTCAGCAGCTCCTTGTGTCCCCTTGCCTAGGCATCTTCTGTTTTACCCTGTTCAGAAGATAAACCTCACCTTCTGTAGGGGAGAGGAAGGGATGCTTTCACTGATGCATGGAGTCGAGGAGCCAATGGCATGTCCTAAATGTTTCTTAAATGTTTTCAACAGATTCTCCTTGTTTTGACTGTTTCTCCTCTACCTCCAGTTGCCTAGACCCTGGTTCTTCCAGTTCTTAGCTTTCTTTACTGCCAGCTTAGATTCGCCTTTCTTTAACTTAGTTTCTAGACCCTGTTCTAAATTTTAGCTTATAAAATGTTGTTTTCTCTCCTGTTATATCCATCTTAAGATAGATGTTAAGTTTTTGTCTTCCAAAACAGAAGCAAACAAAAAACAACTTTAGTTTTTAAGTTAGATGTCAGAAGAGAAAACACTCAAATGTAAATGTTCAGTTGTCCATTTTGACTCGGATGCTGGGTATTTTTCTGTTTTAAATGGCCCTTTGCCACTGTTGATAAGCATTCTTTATCCTGAATACCTTTTATGATACACATACAAGTATGAACCAGGCAGTTTGTGGTATGATAGGGTGCTTTATATGAGGGGAAGTGAGTCAACAGTGTTGATAGCCACTTGGTTCAGGACATAGAGCCTTAAAGACTGTATTTCATTGATACCTTGTAATAGTACAGTCAGATAGGAATTCTCAGCCTCATCTGACAGGTGAAGAAACTGAGGCAAAAAGAGATTTATACAGCTTGAGCAAGGTCCTACAGGTAGCAGTAATGCAGGAATATCTGACCTCAAAGAGCATGCTTCCTATAACACCAAGAAAGGCAGACATTTTCCTTTTGCTTCATTAAAAAGCAAAACAGTGCAAAATAAATTTATATATTTGAATTAAACTTAGGAATTAAATACTACTTGGAAAAGGTTTTCTAGCTGAGCACATGAGTTAATACTGTGTTAATCCAGTAAATGGATTTGATTGATTCATTTTCTAGTTAATTTCTGAGCACGAATTTAAGGAGAACATGAAGCTTGAGGCGGTGAACCCCCTTCTCCCTGATGAAGTGTGTGTTGCTACCATCACTGCAGTGAGAGGCTCCTACCTGTGGCTCCAGCTGGAGGGTGAGTACCAGCTCCAGAAGCCACTTCCCTTTGAGCTTTCTGTTTGCTCCTGTAATGTGGCCTGTTAAACTTAATGGATTGGTTAAATAGGGATCTCCAGAGACTTGTATAATGCAAGACTCTAAGTGAAACATTTATTTTCCTGTCCTTGGCTTTCAAATTTCAAATTTTAGGAAATGAATATGAATAAAAATCTTTTACTACAGAGTCCCCCATTTTCTGGAAGGGGAAAATATAAGTCAAATATCATATATTTTGATCTGATCAAGGACCTGCTTTTTTATCTTGCTGCCAAATAGATTTTGAGAAAGTACCTACTGTTTCTGATTTGTAGAATTGGCATTTAATGCAGATACCAAGGATAATATTGAATGTAGACTTTTATTCAATCCTTGTTCATCAACTTACCAAATCACTTCCTAATTTGAATTCACTGTTTTTCTTTTCTGGCTTATTCCCGAAGAACCAGAACTAATGTTCTCATTGAGTACAGTTGTCACTTTTGCCACTTGGTTTCCATATTTGTCTGAAGTGACTGTGATATTTATTAACCATCTGAATGATACCAGTGGTAGTTCCAGTTTCTTATTTCCTATTCCTTAGCTTAAGTGTTACCCTGTATGTTCACTACCCATCTTGTTCCTGTTACAGTTTTACATGGGGGACAGTTTACTTTTTTTTATAATGTTTATCAAACATGAAAATGTATGACTTCTGTGTCAAGAAACTTGTGTCTGCATAGAATATTATCTAGGAAATAGTTTATGAAGAAGGTTATTTAATGGTCTAAAAAAAGTATGTGTCTGGAATCAACTCAAATGCCCATCGATGATAGACTGGACAGGGAAAATGTGGCACATATACACCATGGAATGTTATGCAGCCATCAAAAATGATGAGTTCGTGTCCTTTATAGGAACATGGATAAATCCGGAAACCATCATTCTCAGCAAACTGATACAAGAACAGAAAATCAAACACTGCATGTTCTCACTCATAGGCGGGTGTTGAACAATGAGAACACATGGACACAGGGAGGGGAGCATCACACACTGGGGTCTGTTGGGGGGAAATAGAGGAGAGACAGTGGGGGGNACCATCATTTTCAGCAAACTGCCACAAGAACAGAAAAGCAAACGCTGCATGTTCTCACTCATAGGCGGGTGTTGAACAATGAGAACACATGGACACAGGGAGGGGAGCATCACACACTGGGGTCTGTTGGGGGGAAATATATGAGGGAGGGACAGTAGGGGGTGGGGAGTTGGGGAGAGAGAGCATGGGGAGAAATGCCAGATATAGGTGAAGGGGAGGAAGGCAGCAAATCACGCTGCCATATGTGTACCTATGCAACAATTTTGCATGTTCTTCACATGTACCCCAAAACCTAAAATGCAATTAAAAAGAAAAGAAAGAAAATACTTAAATGAAGGAATGTGACTATGCTCCAATCAAAAAAAAAAAAAGTATATGTGTATTTTTTTTTAAATCTAAACAGGTTCTAAGAAGCCTATACCTGAATGTATTGTGAGTGTGGAATCCATGGATATATTTCCTTTGGGCTGGTGTGAAACCAATGGCCACCCCCTCAGCACTCCTCGCCGAGCACGAGGTATCTGTTTCTGGGTTAGAGGATTGATTGTTAAATAATCTTTTGTGTGGCTGTTACCAATTAAAACTAATCTGGACATTTCAGAGAAAAACAAAATGACATTCTGGTTATCTGTTCCTATATAGGAAATTATTTATTGTAACAAATATTTAATACTTTACAGTTTCTGTGGGTCAGAAATTTGGGTGTAACTTAGGTGGGTCCTCTGGATCTGAGTCTCTCATGGGCTGGGCTCAAGGCATCAGGGCTCAAGTCATCTCAAGGCTCAATGTGGGAGGATCTGCTCCCAGGTTTATACGCAGGTGATTATTGGCAAGTGTCTTAGTGCATTCTAGCTCCTGTAACAAAATACTATACACTGGGAAGTTTATAAATAACGGAGATTACTCACAGTTCTAGAGACCAGGAAGCCCAAGATCCAGGCATCGGCAGATTCAGTGTCTGGTGAGGGCACATTTCCTGGTCCATAGTTAGCACCTTCTCGTTGTGTCCTCATATGGTAGAAGGGATTACTAGCTTTGTGGGTCTCTTTTATGAGAGCACTAATCAAAATCATGAGGGCTCTCCCCTTCTGACCTTTCCTTCTTTTTTTTTTTTTTTTTTTTT
>NW_016107315.1:1247994-1252768 GCF_001604975.1 Cebus imitator
GGGTTTCACCATGTTGACCAGGATGGTCTCGATCTCTTGACCTCGTGATCCACCCGCCTCGGCCTCCCAAAGTGCTGGGATTACAGGCTTGAGCCACCGTGCCCGGCCCATCTAATTTTTTTTTGTATTTTTAGTAGAGACAGGGTTTCACCATGTTGGCCAGGATGGTCTCGATTTTGTGACCTTGTGATCCACCCACCTCGGCCTCCCAAAGTGTGGGGATTACAGGCTTGAGCCACTGTGCCCGGCTTGATCTTCCCTTCTTCACCTTCCAGAGGCCCCACCTTCTTCTACCAGCACATTGGTGGATAAGTTTCAATATGAATTTTGGAGAGTACAGACATTCAGACCATAGCAGCAAAAATGCATCTTCTTGTGGGCTGTTGGACTGAGGGCCTGAGCTCCTTGCTGGGTGTTGGCTGGAGCCTTCCTTTAGTTCTTGCCACATGGGCCTCTTCATAAGGCAGCTCACAGCATGGCACCTGGCTTCCATCACAGTGAGGAAGCAAGAGAGCAAGAGAGGTTGAGGAAGATGGAAGCCAGAGTCTTTCTGCAACCTAATCTCAAAAGCGGCAACCTGTTTTCCCCCTTTGTAAACAGCTTTATTGAGATATAATTAATATACCAACTATCACCACAGTGAGATTGAGAACATTTTCATCATTTCCGAAAGAAACCCTATACCCATTAGCAATCAATCCTCACCCCCAGCATCCACAAATCCACTTTCTGTCTCCATAGATTTGCCTGTTCTATACATTTCATATAAATGGGATCATATAATGCATGCTCTTGTGTGACTGGCTTCTTTCCCTTAGCATACTACTCTCAGAGTTTATCCATGTTGTAGTGTATCCATTCTTTATTCCTTTATATAGCTGAAGAATATTCCATGCTATAAATACATTTTGTTTATCTATTTGGATATTTGAATTGTTTCCACTTTTTGACTATTAAGTTTTTTAGTTTTCTCCTGTGCTTTTCTCTGTGAGTTTTATAATTTTAACCCTTACATTTCCATTTAGATCTTTGGTCTCCTTTGGGTTTTTATACATGATATGAGGCAGAGGTCCCCAACCCCTGGGCCATGGACCACTACTGGTTCTATGGCCTGTTAGGAACTGGCCCACACAGCAGGAGGTGCATGGCAGGCAAACGAGCATTAGTGCCTGAGTTCCACCTCTTGTCAGATGCGGGGTGGGCAGTAGATTCTCATAGGAGCGCGTACCTCACTGTGAACTGTGCATGCAAGGGATCTAGGTTGCATGCTCCTTATGAGAATCTAATGCCTGATCTTTTGAGGTGGAAGTTTAATCCTGAAACCACCCCCAACCCCCTGGTCCTTGGAAAAATTATCTTCCATGAAGCCAGTCCCTGTTGCCAAAGAGGTTGGGGACCGCTGATACAAGGTAAGGGTCAAACTTCATTCATGTGGATATTCAGCTTTCCCAACGCTTACTGACCCAGGGAGCCTTGAAAATAATATTTTTGCTCTTTGTACAAAGACTCCTACCAAGAAAATGTGCCACAGTCTAGATATTCAGATACAGTATTAATTTATAGTACTATATATACACACACACACACACACACACATAGACACACACACACAGAACCAGGTTTTAAATACGGTAGTGTAACCTTGATACACATCTAAATTTTCTTTTCTCTTTTCTTTTTCTTGGCACTTATATATTTTTTCTTTCTACAGTACATAAACAGAGGAAAATTGCAGTGGTTCAGCCAGAAAAACAGTAAGTAATGTAATAACATGTCTGAACAGTTGACATTTATAAGTTAGAATATCTAGAAAAAGAAATTACTATTTCAGAGGTATATTTCCTCATTTTCTCAGACAGCATAATTTTTTAATTTAACATTTGATCATTTGTATACTTCTCCTTGCAGTATATGCATTTTCTAAAATGGCATTATATACAAAAGGGTAAAATGCATTCTCAAGATGGTCTCTAAATTGAGTTTTCTTTGGCTTTTAGAGCCTTAAGGTAGTTGAATAAAAGAAAGAAAATAAGAGTCCTCATGCTGGTATTCATTAAGGGAGAGCAAAAATTGTAAATTAGGATATGAATTGTCACAGCGGAAAAAAAATAAGATTGGGATAGAAGACAACTCTAAAAGAAAAGACACACTCAAAAGGAGTGGCTTTGTGCCCATCAAGAAGTTCTTTGTTTGTAACATACCTGCACACACAGCTTTTGAGAAATAGTTAATTAGTAGTGTCTTCAAACCTTAAAAGTACAAAGGTTTCTGTGTGCATATGTGTGTTTTAGAACATTGGGTGTTGAATTCTCTATTACTCTGCTGGGGCTGCCATACAAAATACCACAGACTGGGCAGCTTTAAACCAGTGGTCCCTAACATTTTTGGTACCAGGGACCAGTTCCGTGGAAGACAGTTTTTCTACAGACCAGGGTGGGGAATGGTTTTAGGATGAAACTGTTCCACCTGAGATCATCAGGCATTAGATTCTGATAAAGACCATGCAGCCTAGATCCCTCGCATACCCAGTTCACAATGGGGTTCACACTCCTATGAGAATCTAATGCTGCTGCTGATTTGACAGGAGGCGGAGCTCAGGCCATGATGCTCCCTCGCCTGCTATGTGGCCTCATTCCTAACAGGCTATGGACAGGTACTGGTTCATGGCCTGGGGATTGGGGACCCCTGCTTTAAACTACAGAAATCTATTTTCTCACATTCTGGAGGCTGGGACATCTGAGATCAAAGTGCTAATGGATTTGGTTCCTGGTGAGGACATTCTCCCTGGATGGCAGATGGCTGTCTTCTGGCTGTGTCCTTCCATGGTGGAAAGATCTCTTTCTCCCCTGGCACCCCACACCCCTCTCTTCTTATAAGGCTATCATTGCTATTGGCTTACAGCCTACCCTTATGACCTCATTTAATCTTAATTACCTCCCCCAAGGCTCTATCTTCAAATATAGTTACACTGAGCACTAGGGCTTCAACATATGAATCTGAGTAGGGGGAAACAATTTTGTATATAGCAAATTCTATAATCTTTGTAACTATGTGGGTAATAAAACTAACAACTGAAGTAGAGAGAAAGGCCATAGGCATTTATCCCAGGTAGAGAAGTGAGATAACAATGAAAAAAAGACTGGCCTTGGATTTTCCTTGACTTAGTTGCCAAAACTGATCCAAAGCTTTAGTTAGGATGCATTCTAAAAGATAAATTAGGGCCAGGCGCTGTGGCTTATGCCTGTAATCCCAGCACTTTGGGAGGCCAAGGCGGGTGGATCACGAGGTCAGGAGTTCAAGATCAGCCTGGTCATCATAGTGAAACCCCATCTCTACTAAAAATACTAAAATTAGCTGGGTATGGTGGCACATGCCTGTAATCCCAGCTTCTCAGGAGGCTGAGGCAGGAGAATCACTTGAACCCGGGAGGCAGAGGTTGTAGTGAGTGGAGACCGCCATCGCACTCTAGCCTGGGTGACAGATTGAGACTGTCTCAAAAACGAACAAAAAACAGAAGAATGTTTTCTTTGGACTTTAACATACAAAAGAGAGAGGATTTAACACCTAAGTGGGGAATTCCTGGGAACTTCAAAAAAAAAAAAAAAAAAAAAAGACAAATTGGGTGACAGATTGAGACTCTGTCTCAAAAAAAAAAGACAAATTAGCCTTTTTCAGTGATTGCTACATACAGAATAAGTCTTTGGATTTTTTAAAATAACATAATTTGTCTTTAATTTGAAAACCGATGGATAAAGAAAACAGACCCTATATAAAGTATCTGTTCTTTGACTTGAAAAATGAGTAGTTCGTTTGTGGTTTAAGCATCTCACAAGAGATTTTGTAATTTCTTGTCCAATGAATGAAGAGAAAATTTGAACATGTAGTATCACAATGCTATTAAATACAGACTTTCCATTGGCTCATTATATCTTACATAAAGTTTTAAAAGCAATTGCTCTTTTTTTAAAAAAAAGTATTATCAAAGGTTTACCTTCTATTATAGATTTCAAGGAAAATAACCCTCATACTTTACTCATCTTAAGGATTATCTCACTATTTTAATGTGTTTTCTTGACCCAGAGTACCATCCTCTAGGACTGTCCACGAGGGCCTGAGGAATCAGGAGCTGAACTCCACAGAGTCAGGTATAAGCATGTCGTCTTACAGAAAAGAAGACTTAGTTTCTTTTAATAGACTATGTCTGAAAATAACTTAAAACAGTACATTTGATTTATAGGATGTGACTTCATAGAGGGGTCTCTTAGTTGTGACTTTAGAGTTATAACTGTCTAGGATGTGTTTAATTTAATAATCATCTCTAAGCTGATGTTTCCATCCATTTCTAATAATTGTAGCTGTCCTTCACTGATCACTCATTGTGTGCCAAGGGCTCAGAAGGTCAATGTTATCATCCTTGATTTTAGCTAAAGAACCTGAAGTTTTCCAGGCAGTGTTCTTTCTTAAGCTAGGTGGTTTTAAAACGCTTTTTATGATATGCATACTTTGAATATAAATTTCACAATTTATGTTTAAAAAAAAATAATGCACCAGTAAAAGAGATGGTCCCAGAGGCAATGCCCGATAAATGAGAGAAAGATCCTTGCTGGGGGTTCAAGCATTTGCTGAAAGATCCTTGCTGGAGGTTCAGGGTTCTCTCTTCTTTTTTTTTTTTTTTTTTTTTTTTTTTTTTTTTGGAGACAGAGTCTCGCTCTGTTGTTCAGGCTGGAGTGCAGTGGTGTGATCTAGGCTCACTGCAACCACTGCCTAGATTTGC
>NW_016107315.1:1262503-1263777 GCF_001604975.1 Cebus imitator
CACTGCAACCACTGCCTAGATTTGCAACCTCTGCCTAGGTTCAAGCGATTCTCCTGCCTCAGCCTCCTGAGTAGCTGGGATTACAGGCATGCGCCACCACGCCTGGCTTATTTTTGTATTTTTGGTAGAGATGGGGTTTCACCATGTTGGTCAGGCTGGTCTCAGACTCCTGACCTTGTGATCTGCCCACCTCGGCCTCCCAAGTGCTGGGATTACAGGCGTGAACTGCTACGCCTGGCCTCTTAAACTATTCTTAACTTCCCTGTGCTCGTTATATAATGTTGAGCATCTTGGCTGTGTGTATTGTAACACAGATTGGGTATTCACATGATATTTAGTAAATGCCTAGAAGAGAAATCAAAGCTCAGGGAGATCACACAGCTTATCAGTAGAAAGGCCAGAAACGAAACTGAAGTCTTTCATGAATTTGAAACCCATACTTCCATCTCTTCTACCCATTGCCTTTTCATTGCATCATTTATACATAGAGGGTTAGGGCTGTGTAAGTCCTTGCTTTTGATGCATTGCTGGCCATTCGAATGCCTACTGAAATCACAGAAAATAAGACATTAATATCTTATACACAACCTCAGCCAAGGCCTTTTGGTTTGGGTTTCGTCATAGGTCAGGTTCCCTGGGAAACAGAGTCTGAGACTCTGACATATGCATGCAGGAGTTTCACTGGGGAGTATTTTTGGGAACACCTCCTTGCAAGGAGTAAAGGAAGTAGGATTGGGCAGAGAGATAAGTTGAACCATGATGCAGTTGCTTCATGGTTTCTTCTAGTTCCACTGGGAGCCCTGAAGCTCATCTAACCACTCAGAGCTGATCCTAATTCAGGTGTGGTGGCCACACTCTACTGACCAGTTATTGGAAGTAAGCCACTGTTCTCTCCCCACCTCACAAGGGACAAGATGGCCCTCTCCTGCTGAGAGAAGTACCAAGCTCTGGGCAATTCCAGAGTAGACTTAAAACTGAGAGCTGTACGCTGGTAGCATGCCCAGCAGCAGGGGCGTGAGTGCCTTAATCCTGAAGAGAGGGATCTGAGTTGCAGGATTCAACTGAAAATGTGTGTACCAGCATACTGGCCACTGTGATAGACCATACTCCCTTTTTTTTTTTTTTGAGACAGGGTCTTCCTGTCACTGTCACCCAGGCTGGAGTGCAGTGGTGTGATATCAGCTCACTGCAACCTCCATCTCCTTGGCTCAAGCCATCCTCCTACCTCAGCCTCCCGAGTAGCTGGGACATGCCACCATGTGCAACTGATTTTT
>NW_016107315.1:1264639-1271969 GCF_001604975.1 Cebus imitator
AAAAAAAAATGAACTGCAGGATCCTATCAACAATGGGCAGTGTGCACATATCTTTCCTTGACATTGGATTAACAGGCATATCTATTAGAAGAGCTTCTCTGTGTTCTATAGCAGTGTTTTTTACAGCTTTTCAGAAACAAACAAACAAAAAAGCAGTGTTTTAGTGTCTTTGAATTATAGAGATGTGGTCATAGCATACTTTTAGCCCTCTGAGAAATCTCAGAAATGGGAGAGCTCTCACATCATCAAAGGCTGCCAACATATTAGTTTGGTGGTTTTTTAGGAGACAAACTAATTCTAAATAATAATCAACAATTTCTATAAATATTCCGAATAGATTATTGAATAGTTGGTTTTTGAAGACCTGGAAAAGAAATCATTGATCATCCAGAATCTTCATGTGTTCTTGAAATATACCCTCCACTTTATTGATAGAAGACATGGTTCTATCAATTTTGCAGTAACCTAGGAACTAATTAGCATGTAATTCAGGACCCTGTTTGAGTTCAGCAGAGTGATAAGCTCTGTAAGTTATTTTAAGAGCATTCTCAGACACCATGTTAAGCGTCAAAATAAGTAATTCCAAACTTCGTCTTAATATAATGATACATGTGCTTGTTTTTTTCCTCCTTGGCAGTTCAGCTTTGGAAACATGGGGTGGAGAATGACTGTTTTGAATATTTTGTTTCTCTTCATTTCCCAGTTATGATTAATGGAAAATATTGCTGTCCAAAGATATACTTCAACCACCGTTGCTTCTCAGGGCCATATCTTAACAAAGGAAGAATTGCTGAGCTGCCTCAATGTGTAGGACCTGGGAACTGTGTTCTAGTCCTTAGAGAGGTAAGGTTCTGGCCTAGAACAAAATAACTTGGAAATTTCACAGCATTCTGCTAGGGTCATTTCTGCAGGGAGCCACATGCCATAGATGTGACAGTTCTAGGTTTTATCAAAAGTGACCAACTTTCCTCATGTTTTGGACAGTGAAGAGGGCATGTAATTATTTTTACTCCCTAGGAAACATTCACGTAAACAGTTCTTCACAAAGCAGGTTCACCTCGGTCAGGGTAGAAAGGTCTTCTCTCAGCCAAGAGAACTGTACAAAAGAGAACTGTGAGGTTACTCTATGACTGAGAGGCTGTGTGGCATTAACCTAGCGGCCGTGATAAAGCTACACATCTGCCAGGCTTTCTGTGCTTCCCAGCCAGTGTGGTATACTGCAAGTAACAGATAAAGAGATCTTTCAGCCATCAGAGTGGCAAGTCAGGATCTGGGGAATCCAGAGCCTCTGGACCAGACTCCTTTAGCCACAAGAAGGCTCAGCTGTCTGCACAGTGGTCCAAACAAATACAATTTTCTGTGTGTACCATGGCTGGGAAAGCATTTGAAAGCATATTCTGGAGCAATTTGAAAATCATGGTGCTTTTTTTTTTTTTGACTGTAACATTTTGAAAATGTTGAAGAGGATCTGGTTACCCTCTTATTTGCATCTTTGGGTGGCTGTCATATCTCTGATATTATTATTTTGTTAACATTTGTTAATTCATGATAGCTAATGAGCTCTAAATAAATAAATAAACAAATAAAACATTTGTTAATTCATGTGACTAGAATTAACTTCCTAAGTGACCTTAACATTTTAATAGAGAGATGACAGGATTCTAATGGTCTGCTTTTCTCTTTCCCAATCTGTGCTTCTGCTTTAAAACTGAACTTAGGTCCTCACTTTACTTATCAATGCAGCCTACAAACCCAGCCGCGTCCTTCGGGAGCTCCAGCTGGACAAAGACTCTGTGTGGCATGGATGTGGGGAAGTCCTAAAAGCCAAGTAAGTAGACTACTTGTCTTTTACTTGTCTTTAAAAAGTTACAGAACCAGTCGGGCACGGTGGCTCACACCTGTAATCCCACCACTTTGGGAGGCCGAGGCGGGCAAATCACAAGGTCAGGAATTCAAGACCCGCCTGGCCAACAAGGTGAAACCCCGTCTCTACTAAAAATACAAAAATTAGCCAAGCACGGTGGCACATGCCTGTAATCCCAGTTACTTGGAAGGCTGTGGCAGGAGAATCACTTGAACCCGAGAGGCGAAGGTTGCAGAGAGCAGAGATCACGCCACTGCACTCCAGCCTGGGTGACAACGCGAGACTCTGTCTCAAAATAAATAAATAAATAAATTCACAGAATCAGTTCTGTGGATAATTATCAGAAGCCTTATGTTTCTTTAGGCAGGGCTTTTTCAGTTATTTGTGGTGAAAGGCCAGACTTGTTTTTCTTTTTTATATTCCCATTCTTTCATGAATCAATACATTTATAAAAAATGATACAGTGAATTATAAGAAATACAAAATTTAAGGCTGGGTGTGGTGGCTCACACCTGTAATTCTAGTACTCTGGGAGGTTGAGGTGGGTGGATCACCTGAGGTCAGGAGTTCAAGACCAGCCTAGGTGACATGGTGAAACCTCGTCTCTACTGAAAATACAAAAATTAGCCAGGCATGGTGGCAGGCACCTATAATCCCAGCTACTTGGGAGGCTGAGGTAGGAGAATTGCTTAAACCTAGGAGGTGGAGGTTGCAGTGAGCCAAGATCATGCCATTGCACTCCAGCCTGGGCGGCAGGTATTTGAAATTTGAAAACCTTAACTTAGGAACTTGGAACTTAATTTTGCTAATTTAAATAACTCAACTTTTAGTTGTCATAGCTTACCAGATTTAATTTGATTTAAGTTCAATATGCAGAACTTCCTTGTTTTCAGGGTCTTCAAACTATAAAGGACATAGAATATTCCAAGAAGCAAAAATATTTTTTAGGTATATTAATATGTTTGATTTTTCTCTGGGTAATCAGTAGCCCAATTCATTTGGCATCTGATGTCTTCTAATGGCAGATATAAAGGAAAAAGTTATCGGGCTACTGTTGAGATAGTGAAAACAGCAGACCGGGTGACTGAATTCTGCCGGCAAACCTGTATCAAACTGGAATGCTGTCCTAACCTCTTCGGTCCACGGATGGTTCTGGATAAGTGTTCTGAGAACTGTTCTGTACTTACAAAGACCAAATACAGTGAGTCATGTTTTTCCAATGTGTTGACTATAGCAGCTGACCATACCTTACGTCTTGGAAAGTTTTTTACTTTACAGATACTCATATATAGCAGAGGCACACAAAATTCTTCTGTAAAGGGTCAGATGAGAAGTATTTCATGCTGTGAGTTGTATGCTTTCTGTAACATATTCTTTTTTGTTGTGTTGTTTTTTCATTTTTTTAAGAACCCTTTTGGCTGGGCTCGGTGACTCATGCCTGTAATCACAGCATTGTGGAAGGCCAAGGTGGGTGGATCACTTGAGGTCAGGAGTTTGAGACCAGTCTGGCTAACATGATGAAACCTCATCTCTACTGAAAATACAAAAATTAGCTGGGTATGGTGGGCCATGCCTGTAATTCCAGCTACTCTGGAGGTGAAAGCGGTTCAATCACTTGAACCTGGGAGATGAAGGTTGCATTGAGCCAAGATCACACCACTGCACTCCAGCCTGGGTGACGGAGCGAGACTCTGTCTCAACAAAACAAAAAAGAACCCTTTTAAAAATGTAGGGGTCAGCCAGGCGCAGTGGCTCACACCTGTAATCCCAGCACTTTGGGAGTCCAAGGCAGGCGGATCACAAGGTCAGTAGTTCGAAACCAGCCTGGCCAATATGGTGAAATCCCATCTCTACTAAAAAATACAAAAAGTAGCCAGGCGTGGGGGTGCTTGCATGTAGTCCCAGCTACCTGGGAGGCTGAGACAGGAGAATCACTTGAACCCGGGAGACAGACGTTGCAGTATCACTGCACTCCAGCCTGGGTGACAGAATGAGACTCCGTCTCAGGAAAAAAAAAACGTAAGGGTCATTTTTGGCTTGGGGGCTATACCAAAACAGGTCCGGGGCCAGACTTGGCCCATGGGCCTTAGTGTGCCAACTTTTATATATAGCATGTGTCTAAATTGGTTATTGTATCTAACAGGAGCTTTCATATAGCATGTATCTAAATTAGTTACTGTATCTAACAGGATACGTAATTCATTCACACAATCTGTAAGTGTATATTTTGTGCTTATTGTGTCTTTCTGCTGTTCTAGCACTGGGATACAACAATAAAGAAAACAAATTCCATCCTCAGTGAGTTTACCTTTAATGTGGGAGACAGATAATGAATAGGGGAAGAAATTTAGAGAGAGAAGTATTGTGGGGAACAGTGAAGCAAGGTGGGGAAGCAAAGTAGGAGAGTGAGGAAGGGTGGGAGGTGGGGTGCTGTTTATGCAAGGGGTCAGGGAAGTCTTTCGACAGGTAACACCTTGAAGGAAACAGGAGCCAGCAGTACAGACAGCTGGGTGGGAGTGTTCTGGGAAGGGGGCATCAAGGGCACAGGCTTGAGGCAGGAGCTTGCTTAGTGTCTGTGGAGAGCAGCAAAGAAGCCACAGTAGTTTGGGAGGTGGAAATAGGAGAGGAGTTAGTTGCAGCCTCACCTTGAACTGTCATAGCACCTGTTCCCTGTCCTTGCTTATCTTCTCCTTTGTGAAACTGGGGCAGGAGTCATATAGGATGAAATTTACAATTTGAAGACTTGTCAGGGCATTGCCACCCAAACACAGAATTCTGATCCTACCTTTCCTTAAATCTTACAAGCCCTAATGTCACTTGGGAGAATCAGTACGGAGGAGGATCTTTACCTTGTTAAAATTGAAAGATGTTTTAGGGATCTGTGCCTCTGAAACTATAGTGCATGCAGATCACTAAAGGATCTTGTTAAAATGGAGATTCTGATGTATCAGGTCTGTGGGTATCTGGGTCCTGAGTATGTCTGCATTTCCAACAAACTCCCAGATGCCACTGATGCTGCTAATCCAAGGTCCATACTTAGCACGAGGAGCTTTCTAATCAGTATTTGAATTACAAAATCATGTAAGTCTAACCTTCTAGTTTCTATTTATATTTATTGGATTGTAAACTCCTTAAGGGTAGGAATTACCTTGGCCTCTTTGTTATCAGATTCAGCACTTAGTTTAGGAAACTGCAATTATTAGGAGCTGAGCGAAGAATACTGTTAATATAAGTACATGTATAAGTACAGTACTGTGAAAGAAATATGTGGAAGGAAGATATGTAGCTTTTATTATGCTTTTTGTTAAATTACTAATTTCAAATTAGTAATTTGAATGTCAAATGGATTAATATCCTTTAGAAAATTTCAATTTTTTTCATAAAATTATATTTTGATATTTTATCTATAACTCAGAGCTAGAATATGTATGTTTCATTTCTGAAATGTATATTCTAAAATTTCTGTGAAAATGTAGAGGATCTAGAATAGCTGAAACAATTTGGAAAAAAGAATAAAGTTGGAAGACTTAGTCTCTCTCTTTTTTTAACCATAAAGTTATAATAATCAAAACTGTGGCATTAAAAAATTGTCAAATAGAACAATGGGACAGACCACAGAGTCCAGAAATAGAGCCAAACTTAACGTGGTTAAATGATTTCCAACAAGAGAGACAAGGAAATTTAATGGAGAAAGGAAATTCTTTTTAACAGATACCACTGGTACAACCAGATATCCAAATAGGGAAAAATATATATATAATAAAACATAACTCTTTGGATCCTACCCCATAGCATACACAAAAATTAATTCAAGATGTATTAGACTTAATGTAATAGCTAAAACTATATGACTTCTAGAAGAAAAAGAAAATATCCTCAAGATCTTGGGATAGTGAAAGATTTCTTAGAGAGGATCCAGAAATACACTAACATAAAGGAAAAAGTTAAAAAATAAGACATTACCAAAATTAAAAACTTTTGTTCTTTGAATAATGCCATTCTTTAAAAAAAGGAAGATAAGCCACAATCTTGGAGAAAGATTCTTAATACATATATCCAACAAAAAAGTTCTCTCCGGAATATATTAAGAATTCCCACAACTCAATAATAGAAAGAGAAGTTTTGAAACTAGTAGTTGCATGACATTGTGAGTATTCTAAATACCTCTGAATTGTATACTTTAAAATGGTTAATTCATGTTATGTGAATTATATTTCAAAAAAACATTTTAAACAATTTTAAAAAATGAATGAAAGGCTTGAACATACACTTTATGAAAGCAGATATACAAATGGCTGATAAGCTCATGAAAAAGTACACAATATTATTAGTCATCAGGGAAAATAAACTCAAGTCCAAAGTACAGTGAGAAATCACTACATGCCCACTAGTTTGGCTAAAATGACAGATTGACAGTACCACATGTTGGTAAAGGTGTAGAGCAACTAGATCTCTCATGCATTGTTGGTGGGAGTGTAAAATTATACATCCATTTTGGAAACCTGTTTGGTAGTTTGTTTAAAAGTTAATCATACCCTATGATCCAGCAATTTCATTCCTAGTTATTTATTTGAGGAAATGAAAACATGCCCATTAAAAGCCTTGTATAGGAATGTTCATTGCAACTTAATGATCATTAAAACCTGGAAGCAGCCCAAGTAAGTGCCTATCAGCAGGAGAATGGGTAAACTGGTACATTCATACAGTGGATTGCTATTCAAGATAAAGGAATGAACTACTTATACACGACTCAAAAACATTATGCCTAGTAGAATAAGGAACACACAACAAGGTGCTTACTGTGTAGTTCCATAGAGACAAAGCTAATCTATAGTGATAATGTTTAGAATAGTGGTTGGTTGCTTCTAGTAAGGGGCACTGACTGGGAAGGGACCATGGGAACTTTCTGGGTTGAAGATATTCTGTATACTTTGATATGGGGGGATCATTCAGGTTTATGCATCTGTCAGTACTAGTCAAACTGTGCACTTCAGATGTGTTTATTCCACTGTATGGAATTAAACCTCAATCAAATACAATGTGCCTGGTTTTTGCTATGCTAGTAAAATCTCTTATAGTTTTGAAGTACACAGAAATAATGAAGCTACTTCATTTTTCTTTGTCATCCACATTTAGCACACTATTACGGAAAGAAGAAAAATAAAAGAATTGGGAGGCCACCTGGTGGTCATAGTAACTTAGCTTGTGCCCTGAAAAAAGCCAGTAAGAGGAGAAAGAGGCGGAAAAATGTTTTTGTTCATAAGAAGAAACGCTCCTCTGCATCTGTTGATAATACCCCAGTGGGCTCTCCCCAGGTATGAGATCTGTGATGTGCCTGTAATGTCTTGAAGCCAAGTGACCACTGCTTTATAGTGTGGACACAGAATACCTGCAGGTCTTTCTAACTCAGATCTCTACCCAACAGAAGATGGTTTTGTGGCCTAGGAACTGGTTTGTCCTGAATTT
>NW_016107315.1:1271991-1319211 GCF_001604975.1 Cebus imitator
TTTTTTTTTTAATTATATGAAACCTGAGATTGATGTCCTGAATTTCAATGAGACTTCTCTCCTTTTCCTGCAGGGAAGTGGGGGTGAAGATGAGGATGACCCAGATGAAGGGGATGATGATTCCCTAAGTGAAGGCAGTACATCCGAGCAGCAGGATGAGTTACAGGAAGAATCAGAAATGTCAGAAAAAAAGTCATGCTCCTCCTCTCCCACCCAAAGTGAGATGTCCACATCGCTGCCTCCAGATAGACAAAGGAGAAAAAGGGAGCTTCATACCTTTTCATTTTCTGATGATGAAAATAAACCTCCTTCACCAAAGGTACCATTTAAAAAATAGTTTCTTTTTTATTTTTCTCTCTAGATTTTCCCTCTGGAATATGGTTATTAATGATATTGGCATTCTACTTCTTTCAATACAAACTTATATAGAATTTCCAGGATCTCTTGTAAAGCGATCCCAAGTGCATTGATTTACATGTGTTTCAAGGATTAGTTGAGGTCACCTACTTACAGGGGAGAAGTCTGCGCTAGAGTAGCTGCTTGTTTTAATTAAAGCAAACAAAAAAAATGTTCCATGGCTAGCTTAGTTTTAACTTGTCATTTAGTTTTGGAAAAACTGTCTTTTTAATATTTTTCATAATATATATGATTTGTAGAAAAAGAATTACCCTTTTGATTCTGGTTAAGCCATTTGGTTTAGTATGTTTACTATATACATATGAACATTATATAGCATATACAACACTAAGGAACAGGAATTAAGTTAGTGTTCTATTTTTCTTTGTTAAATTGTCCAAATTATCCTGAAACTTGGAAATTAATTCCCATTGATATTTTGTATTATAAAAGACAAACATTTCCTGAGTACCTACTGCATGTGGGTCTTTGCTGGGAGAAATCGTGTCCTAAGACCACTTTAAATCATGTCTTGAAAGATTATGCATTTATGTAGAGAGACTTTTTTAGGATAAAATAGCCTTACACCTTTTGGTTTGATTGTTTTGTGGGGAATGAAGGAAATACGGATTGAAGTTGCTGAAAGGCTTCACCTGGACAGTAACCCCTTGAAGTGGAGTGTGGCAGACGTTGTGCGGTTCATCAGATCCACTGACTGTGCTCCACTAGCAAGAATATTCCTAGACCAGGTAATCACAGATCTCTATAGTTTTTAGTAATGTCTCTTTAGCAAAGAATTATGGATGTAATAGTCAATAATTTATTTACAAGTTTTAGGAAAAATGTTTTGATCCAAAAGAAAAGAATGTCTTAATTCCATTTTTAGAGGTCGAAAGATAATAAAAAGTTTGTATCAGATTTGCTCCACAGCTGAAACAGATTATCATTGCATTCCAGTTTTTCCCAGGAATTTTATTCCATCCCTCCAATATCAAGTATGCCATGCTTAATTGACCTCATCTTTTCAAAAATAATGATTTGCTTGTTTAAAAAAAATTAGCATCTGTAATGTTAGCCTCTAGAGCGGTGGTCAGTTTTAAGGCAAGCTTGCTGAAACATAAATATTCAGTGGCCTTAAACATTGAAATAAGTTTTGTTTAGATAATTAGGAAGGTTCAAGAGCTTATCAGGTTTTTAATGAATGTTACAGAGTAAGAAAACATTGAAGTTTATAGTTAATACTTTGTTTCAGATTTAGAAGGAGCCCTCTAAAAAGATGGCACAATTAGCTGTCAGTTACAGGGCTGGTTAGTTTACTAAATTTCTATGGGGCATAAACTCTGTGGAATGGATTCTTATCCTTAGTCAGACTTTATTGTGCTCAGTAAAACTTTGTTAATTCTGAAGCTTCATTAGTATGGGGGACTATGGAGTCACTTAAAAAGCAGTGTGTGATACCTAAGACGAAAAAGTAAGGAAAGAAAAGCACAGGGACTCTAATGTTGACAAAGCTAAAGTGAAGAGAGGCTGTCATGATTAAGCTGCCTTTCCATGTGCACATCATAATTTGTCTTTTGTGCTTTAACAGGAAATTGATGGGCAGGCCCTATTACTCCTTACCCTACCCACTGTTCAAGAGTGCATGGACTTAAAATTGGGCCCTGCCATCAAACTTTGCCATCACATAGAAAGGATCAAGTTTGCTTTTTATGAGCAGTTTGCCAACTGAGAAGGACAACCAAAGTGAGCTGGATCTTTGAAGCACAAATGCAGCAAATCCTTCACCCTGCTTTATAAGTGGAACTGTAATAGTCCTGGGGCTCTGGGCCCTGCAGGTGTCAGCTTGCTCTCTTTGCACTTTCGGGGAAGGAAGACTAACAGTGAGGAAGCAAAAACTGTGCACAGAAGTGGATCGCCTGCCAGTGGAAATGTGGACATCTCTTGTTCAGCAGATGGCAGTTTTAAAAAAATTAAGGTTGTAAAGAAAAGACTTATATAAGAAGAAAAGCATTTCCAGTGGTGTGGCCTGAAAACAAAGAATAACCTAGGCTGCTGGAAAGCACCCTTTTGGTTGTTTTCATTCTGTTCCTTCCCATTGTAGATTGAACTTTGTTCTCTGCTTTCTTTTTCTTGGAAAGAGAGGACATAGCTTTAAGTCAGCACTGATTTGGGACTGTGCCTAAGGCATATCAGTGCTTCTTTGTCATTGTGTTTTTAAGCTTTTTAAAATTAAAACAGTTCATTTTGGGGATGATTATGTGGCTCTAGGGTTTTGAATGTATAGTCACACTTTGATCCATTTTAAAATCTATTCTTAGGAGTTCCTTTGTTTACTACCTCTGTTAATAATTGAGCTTACAGCCATGTATGAGGTTTTTTGTATGATGCCATTTTTAAGCTACATGAACACTAAAATTATGACAGAATTTGGAGGGGGGGAATCTGTTTGCTTTCTTAAAAACATAATGTGGGCACTTACACCAGTTCCTTAACTGACCCCATCTAAGAACTCTACTGTTACTGTTATCTATCTTGACCCAGCCTGGGCTGCCTGTGTTAAGTAACATCACAAAGACTGTATTTCCATTTAATTGCTCTCCCCCTTTTCATTCTCAGATGGACTTCAGTGACTTTTATTTTGTGTTTACTTTTCTCTAGAGTTGTTTGTCTACCTCTATTTTATTTCTAGGGGTCTTTACCTTGGGTAAAAATCAGTAGGTGTTCCATGGACCCACAGCGAAGCCTATTTGTCCTTTCCAGGTGTCTCCAGTGTAGAAGCACAGCACAGAAAACATGTTTTGGAGGGTAACACAGAGCATGGGGTTTCTGTAGCAGTGTCCTCAGTGGCTGGCTAAATGTTGAGATGTCGTTAAGGATTTTGGAAACCTCTTTGCCTAGCCACACTTAGACTTTTTTCAGCTAATCCTTTAAATTGAATATAACCTTTAGTCTGAGGATTCCCATTTAAATAACTCAGTATTCTTTTATCTTTAACCCAGCTCAAGTTAACGTGAAACTCCAGGTGAATTTTCACTTATGATTCCATTGCTAGCTATTATAGAATAATAGCATTTGCTGTACTATTCTAGTCATGAGGAGTGAGGAAAAATACATATAGGTTGCCTCCCTTAAATGGTTTGCTTTGCTGAATTTTTTTTAATCTTAATCACCTACAAATTTATAACCCAATCATTCTTCCTCAGGATTTGAAAATGTTTTAAGCCTGCAAACCGGGTAAAGTCTAAACAGCTCTACAAATATAAGGAAATATTGCAAATTTTAATTGATTGAGATTTTTTTTTTCCATTCCCCACCATGCCAAGCTATTTTTGTGGACACTGGCAAATAGTCTGGAGCCTCTCTTCATTGGATAATTCATGGACCAGCTTAACTCAAGCCCTACAACTAAATCATACATTAAAGCATTAACTCTTTGCTTAGGTGCCTACCAGAAAAATCTGGGAAGAAGCTTCATTTAAGTAAAAATTAATATGTTTGAAACATAGAGATCAAGTTTTTAAAAATTAGATTGATTCTGTGTTTGTGAAAGAGAAGGATATATAGGGAATGCTAAGGAATAATTAGCATTAAACATTAAGCTTTTGGTGGGTAGTGGCGGTGGTGGTGGTGATCTTGCTTATTGAAATTTCCTGAGAGTTCAATCAAGGCACTAAGGCAAAGAGGGCCCCTTGAGGAAGAACAGTGGAACAAAATTTCTGGAATTAATGTTTAGGGCCTTTTGTTATTATCTTATTTAGGAAAATGCAATATATTTTCCTAAATAAGATAATATAAGAGGGAATACACCAAACACAAGAACAATGATTACATTATTTTGTCTCTCTTCTGACTTCTCCAGGAACCATGGAATGTTAGAATCACCTCCCTTCACAGGTGAAGGGATGAAGCCCCTGAAGGGTGAAACATACAGCCCTAAGTAGTCTCTGATCTGGGCAGAGTCAGAGCCCGACAGGCTTGTTTACATCATGATTATTCAAGCCCAGCTTTTCTCCTATAGAAAGGCTGACTCTAAATGGTCAAGTAATTGGGTTTCCCTTAATATTTCTTGCATTATCCTACTAAGATAGAGTTTATTAGGCAATTGCTTAAAGAATTCTATCCCCCAGCCCTGACTCCCATGTATTATGTAAGCGAAGATAATTGTTTGGGAATTTAGCACAGGACATTTTTTTAACTTAAAATTTGGATTTCATTTACCTCATAAAACTGTTGGGACTGGGCTGGATAACAATGAAGATCTGGTTACTGTGATGCTGAAACAGTTCAAGCCAGATAATAGCTCACCATGTTGGGGTAAAATGTTGGTATGTTGCACATAAGTGCATGAACTTTGTTTTTTAGAGAGACCAGCTTCTTAAATTTATAACAGTTACATTGTGAGGGAACTGTATTTGTCTGGATTTCACCTGCAGCTGGGCCCACAGCCTGTTGGAGGTCAAAAAATTTCTCATGACTCATTTTTTTTTTTTACCCTGAATTGACAAGTTTAGAAGACAGGTTAATGGACTATTTCATCCTCCTGGACCTTGAAAAGCTGGCTGACCAATATTAGACTAGTACTGCTACATTAGTGTGCTAGGGAAACCCTTTTGCTGCCCATGAAGATTTTCTATGACTTTTTGACTATATTTTGTGGGCTTCTGGGGACTGTGCTGCTTTCCTTTGTAAACCATCTTTATCCTTCTCATTTGAAGCAGAGTTGAAGTGGCTAATGCAGGGAATGCATTAATGGAAGCTTGCACCCCATCTGCCTTTCTTCAGCAATGCAGGTATCTCCTAGCATTTATGTTATAGATATGTGAGGTCGGGGAAGGGTACTTACACCAACCTCTGGAAAAGATGAACTTCTTGGTGAATATTTATTGATTTATAATAGAAGCAAACATAGAAAACTAGTTCAGAACTTAGCCTTAATATGCCTTTTCTCCTGGAAGTAAAATTATTTTCACTGTGAGAGAGAAGACAATTGGACCTTAGCTTCCAGAGAACCTGGATACATTTTATTCACTCTTTAGTACCAATTCAGTCACTATTGTGGTACCTGAATACATTTTAAAAGCTTTAGCAAGCCTTAGGAAGAGTAGGACTCAGAATCATTTCCCTCTCTCAAGCCAAAAAGTGTTTCTGAGGGACACAGAACATCAGGTCATCTAGTTGGGAATATTGGGAAAACTGTCACAGGCAATTATATTTTCTTGGCACCTGTGTCACCAAATATTGTTCTATTTGAGACACCATTTACTGGTTTAGTTGATTCCCACAGAAGCTCTGAGAGAGTTGTTAGTTTAGCCTCAACAGTGGAACACGCCTTGGATTTGAACTCTGATCCTATGTATTGAATATGTGCCGTGTGTGTGCACACACTGATTCAAAAGTGTTCTGCATTATCAGTAGGAAATCTGTTGGCCTTATGAAGCTGAATGAGAAGAAGGCATCACTAGAAAAAAATGAAGTATAAATCTTGGTGGGGACCAGATGCCCCCTTTTCAAGCTTGGATTTCCTTGTCCCTGGGTCCACTGTAAACAACCATATGTTTATCATGGTGCTGACTCAGAAATAGGACAGAGAGCCTCCTGCAAAACCAAAAAGAAATGTTACTTTCTTGCGACTATAATTCTTTGACTTTGTTCACTTCAGATGTTTTACTAGTGAGTTTTGATGACTCCCACCCCTTATGTGAGAATGTGCATACTTTGGAAACTTGAATTTATCCAAACAAGCTACCTATGACTTGGAGTTTGGGCATAAGTTTTAAATTCAATGCTCAGTCCAAACGAATCTGGTTCCAGGCCCACTCCAAGGGTGGTCCCAGGGATGTTTTTTCAGTGCTTGTCCCAGACCACACAGGCAGCGTTGTTTCTGAGGGCAGCATTATGGGGAGATGTAGATGGTGGTTGGTGGCAAATGCACTGCAGAGTCATTTTCTTGGGCATGGTATCTAAGAAGCCTGAGATTTTCACAAGAACCAGCAGAACCAGGAGTGGAGAGTTGGGGAGATAGAGAAGTAGGCCTAAAACTTCCCTCTTACGTCTTTTTTGACTTAATATTTATTTTGACTTATTTTGGGTCTGTCCTGGTGCTATGGCCTATCACAAAGGACTGGTTTAAGAGAGAAGCCACAGCCTTGCGGGACAAGTCTCCAACACCAGCAGAAAAGCATGGACCCTGATCAGTGGGAGGCAAGAGCCTCTCCCATTATTTCTGGAGGCAAATGGTGCCTTCTAGTGAAATGGTGCCACCATTGCTAATGGGGGTGCCTGTTCTCAGGATGTGTGGAAACTCAGGCCTAAGGGTTTCTACATGGTTTATTCAATCTAACTGCATACCTAGCTTAGCAGAATGGAGGTGGACAAAAGTGCTGAAAGGATGAGGGTAGGCTTTTAGGGCAAATCAAGTCACAAAGCAGATGATTGAGGGAGGTTACAAAGCTTAGGCAAAATTAAAGTTGGGCAGTCCCTTAGCTCCTTTTGCAAGAATCTCTGGAGAAGGTAGTTTGAATGTTTCTCTTGAGATTTTAAGTGCTCATTTATTTTCCCTTTTCCCTCCCTTCCTTTCTTCTTCTTCTTTTTTTTTTTTTTTTTGGTTTTTTTTTTTTTTTTTTTTTTTTTTTTTTTTTTTTGGTTGGTTTGTTTGTTTGTTTGTTTGTTTTTCATTGAATATTCTCAAAAGACAATCAGAGGCCTGCCAGGGAGGGACTCCTGGCTGGTTCCAGCACTGTCCTTAGGCCTCTTTTTTAATACTGACTTGGAACTGATGCACTTTGTTTAATGTATTTTGCCTTTTTTTTAAGCTGCTCATTTAGAACAAAATCAAATGCTTATTGCATTGTATCCTTCCTCCTTGCTGTTTTTCCTCTTAATTTCAAAAGTTATGCATTGAAGATAAAAGTACACTTAAGTATGCACAAGAATACCTAATAAAATAACTCCCATCAAGTTTGATGGTATAATTTCAAAGGATTAAAAAAAAACTATTTTGGATTAATATTTTGCGTGTTTTTTTGTAAATATGATTGTATATAAACTTGTGGTACATTATGACAGTTTTAAGTGGTTGTGAGAAAACTAAGGAAAACAGGTCTTAAGCTATGTTTAACCTTAACTTTGTGCTGATTTGACAACAAGGAAGGCATTTTGGCCAGAGTAAATTTTTCAAAACTCTTTCCAGTGGGACCTCAGAGAATCATTTCCAAATGGATGAGAAATTCCTTCCTACTTTAATAAAATTCCAGAATTCTTTCCCCTCTCTTGCTGTCTCAACCTTTCCCTTCTAGATTTAGGTGCTTTTTAATTCCAGTTCAGGAAAGATAGGAAGAGCAGAATTTCTCCACAGCAACCCTGCTCCTGGCATTGGGGATTCTGCCTCTGATCTCTGACGACTGCTTGTTTGTTCCTCTGTGAGCCTTAAGGATTCCTCCACAGCTGGATGTGCAGAACAATTCTTTGTCAAAAACATCACTTTTCAGCTCTGTGTGCAGTTTTCCTTGAGCTGCCTGTGTCTTCAATCAATAATCTCCCTACGCCCAACTACAGTCTCTTCTGCTTTAAGATGTAGCCTCTTGTTTGATTCTCTCTAAACGTGAACTGCTAACTGTTGAGCATCCTCATAAGATCCCTCTTAGAATAAAGACAGTCATGGAATTTTAATTTTCCCTTATCCATTTGTTTTCTTAATCTGATTTTCTGTATTTGCCCACGGCCAGTACTTGTGGAGAGCTTAAAATTTTATAAATTAAAATTCCATTTAAATTAAGCATTTTGTCGCATGTTCTCTGTGCCAGGCACTATGTTGAATTTGAATTGAAGGGTGAATAAAAACCATTCCTGCCCTCAGGAGGCTCACACATAGCTGTAGGAGGGAGACATTTCTACAGCTGTCAAACTTAGCAGTCTGAGAAGTTTTGGTGGAATGGTACACACAGGGTAATCTGGGAGCAAGAGGGAAAGAGAGAGGTCAGGTAGGCCTTGACACATGAGGAGCAGTTCATGGGGCAGGGAAAAGGGAATGGCATCCATGCAGCAAAGGCATAGAGGTGTGAAAATGTAAGAGAAGGCTGGAGAACTGCATTTTTATTCTCTAATCAGGTTAATATTCCTGTTCACCAAGAGAGCTTTTAGATAGCATTTAACCCTCTTAGGTAATTGGAATGGGGGGGCCTATTTAATAGGGAAACTCTTTCCTAGAGATGATATTTACTGTTGAAAACATGTAGCTCAGCATCAACTGGATTCACACCATGTGTTCACTGACGTTCTGCAGCAGGAAGATCAGGGGCTCTAGAGCACCAACAAGATGTGTCCTGCCTGAGAGAGCCTAGACTGGACCCGGAAGGTTGGATGAGAGAATGGGGACTCGGGCTCTTGGAAAAGGCAGAGTGCAAGTTCTGAGGAGTTGGAAAGGGTTAAATGGGAGTCTGTGCAGGGGGAGTTGGAGCCTGGCAAATACCAACCATTTGTCTTTTATGCTCAAAAGATAGTTGTGCACCCTAAGTGAATAAAGTGGGATATGTGCATGTCAGGTTTTCAGTGTGAAACGTTGTATATTTCAAAATGAAAGTGATTGGATTCAGGTGATCATTTAAATTATGTCTATGAAAAAAAGAAAATAGACTCGATAAGCCTTGAGCTAGGGAAGTAGGAAAAAGACTAATGTCTGGGTTGGAAGGAAGACTCCTGTGCTCAGTCTTAGATTGTTTTCCTTATTCACTCGCTTCAGAATAATCCAGGCTGCAAACTATTGGGCCCCACCCCACAACTACTGAATCGGGATCTCTGAGGGTGGAATCCAGGAATGTTAATAAATTCTCCGGGATATAAGGGATTTGCCTTAGAGGGAAAAATAATTTGGCCACAGGCCGTCCTAGCTCCTACCTCTGGACCTGGAGCTTGTGATTCCCGGCTCTCATTCCGGTCTGCGCTGGCGGCCCACCTGGCCTGTCTACCTGCGGGCGTGGCGCTGCTCGAGGCGGGAGTGGGACCCGCGACCCCGCCCCCTGGGCCGGTCGGAGACCTGCCCCTCAGGGGGGAGGAGTCGCGGCCGAGGCCCGCCCCCAGCCAGGGCTGCGCCAATTAGGCGCCGCGGTCTCAGACGTCGGGTTACGCGCGGCGCGGAGTCGGCCGCCGGGCGGAGGTACCGGCTCGGGCTTGGGCTTGGGCTTGGGCTCGGGCTCGGGCTCCCGGCTGCGGGTTTGGCGGCGCGGCCTCGGCAGGCAGCGAGGCCGGGCGGGCCCTGGGCCCCCGCGCCCCTCCCGCCAGGCCTGCGATGCAGGGCCCCGCCGGGAACGCGAGCCGCGGACTGCCGGGCGGGCCGCCCTCCACAGTCGCGTCCGGGGCGGGCCGCTGCGAGAGCGGCGCGCTGATGCACAGCTTCGGCATCTTCCTGCAGGGGCTGCTCGGCGTCGTGGCCTTCAGCACGTTAATGCGTGAGTCTGGGACCCCCTCCCCTCCTGAGGCCCTGCGCGGCAGCCGCGGCCCAGACGCCCCTGGGGTCCCTCCTGCGCGGAGAGTTCCAGCCTGGGGACCCGAATCCTTCCTCCCCCGCAAACCCAGGCTGGGCATTCCCACACTAGGGGGTATGCCTAGTCTGAGCCCCTCGCCTACTCGCCGTAGCCTCCAGCCGGGAGCGACCCTTCCCCTTTCCACCTTAAATGTCTGTCTTCTGAGACGCCAGCCTAAAATTCGCCCACCTCCCACCTTGCCATTTCGAATTGTTACCCCACTTCCCAGCCTGGAGTCATGACCCCCAAGGGTGACATCCCCTTGTCCGTCCCGTCTCAGGGGCTCTTCGTGCTTAGAACCCCCATCCCTCAATCCCCAGTGGGATACTGAGCTCTTTTCTGCTCCTTCACTCTTCGAGGATTCACCCGTTCACATTTAAATCCTGCTACTTTGCATCCCTTTCAACACCTGGAGTTGTTAGGTCCCTGCCTTTCGTTTCCCAGCCCCCGCCTCCCTCTCCGTGGCCCTTCTCCCTCAGCTCTATTTTCCCCTTTTTCAGGGCAGGACCACCTAGACTGCCTTCTTCCCAAGATTGCCTTCCTCTCCTTTCTTCCAGAACAGGCCCACCTGTTCAATCTCTGTCCCAAGCTTTCCTAATAAGCTGCATCTATAGCTTCCCCTGGCTGTTTCCTTTCCCAACCCACTTTTATTCTTTATATTTTAAGTTTCCTTTTCCATGAAACTTGGGCAACCTAGTGGCTGAATAGAGAAGGAAGCCCTCACCCTGTTGTCATGTGAGCTGTGAGGTAGGGGTTTCTGTTTTTCTTCGTGTACGTCCTTCCCTTCTTAAAGTAACAAGAAGTTTTGTTCGGCATGTAAGCCTAGGAGTGCCCTTGTGGTTGGGTTTTAGAGGGAAGGAAAGGTTATAATTGTGCAGAGTCATTAATTCCAAAATTGACTTGTTCTCAAAATTTCCCCTCTGTGCTTGTGTGGGCAGTGTGGAGAGTTCCTGCAGAAAGTATGCTTTGGGGGTACTCAGGAGGGATCCTGCAGCTGTGTCCCTATGTCTTTTAGGGTTCAGTTGCTGGAGTGGCCACCTTGCTTGTTTATAACTTGGGGTTTCTTTGAGTGAATGCTCTCAGGCTTTAGGTAACCCTAAAGAGTCTCTGATGATGGATACCGCTTTTTTTCCGGTGGCCTGGCCTTGATAAGTCTTACATCTGTCTATGTTTGCCACTTTTTCTTTCCTTTTTAATCCCAACTTGCCTTGCTTTTTCTCTGCTAAACAAATACCCACTTGTTCCCACAGTAATAATTTATGGCAACTTAGCCAAAATCCGCTGCTGACTTGAGCACATGTACTGTATGTGTGTGTTTTCAAGACATGGTGAGTGGGTCTTCACACCCCTTCTACTTCTCTCTCCTTCAGACACCCTTCCTTTCTCTCTGAAGGAACTGTAGTTTACATTTTTATTTTGCTCCCTAACCTGAGGTTTCTTAGCCTAGCTCTAGCTGTTTCCATGGGTTTGATTGATGCTGATGGCCCAGCTTATCCCCTAGGGTTTGACACTTGCAATTCAGAGAAGGAAATGTGATTATGACAGGGCAGAGTTGCTCGCAGCTGAGAAGTGTGCCGGGTTGAATGTGTTCAGAGTGGAGTCTTCAGGGACATACTCACTTCTTTACTTAATCTTCAGTGTGAGCACATGTGCAAATCCCACTGTGGTTGATGCTTTCTGTGTGCAGAGATTGGACTAGAAAGCAGTCTCTTGCTCAGTGTGAGGCTTGACCTGGACAGAGCTCGTGGAAATGGCTGGTGTGTCCTGGGGTGATGTGGGGTAGGAGTGGTGGGGGGAAGAGTTGGAAAGGCTAGAGCCATGTCTGCCCTGACACATAAATGGAGGTAAAAGCAAGAGCCTCCTCCCCCTGCCTAGAAGCAGACAGAGCAGGCCAGGGCAATTGCATTCTAGGAGCTAGACAAGGAGAAGCCCACTGACTGGGATGCAGTCAGGGTGGGGCCATTCTTATCTCTCAAATTTCTTGGTCCTGTTGAAATAGAACTGCTGGGAAGAGGAAGCAATCTCTAAGGTGGAAGAGGAAAGGGATGGAGGTAGCCGGAAGGAAGTACACCTGTAAGCCATTTGGCTTTGTCCTGGGCTTCTGGTCCTCCCCGTCAGAGTCTGCCTTCTCAGTCTGGCGGAGCTGCCAGGAGGGGCATGTGGTAAAGGCCAGGCTCCCCTGATGAGGCTCCCCCTTGCAGCCCTTGAGAAAGGGAAGTCAGTATGTTAAAGTGAGGCCACTCCCTCCTTCCTCAGTTCTGTTATCATCTTCAAACATTTAAAATACCAGCCAGTCTGTTCTGAGCAGTTTAAACACCCCTATCCTTTCAGGGGCTGTTTTTGAGGTCACAGTCTTTTTCCCTTCCGAGTACCTGTGGCCATTGAGACAGTGGGCTCCTTGCCTCTCTTCTGGAATGCGTCCCCAGTCCTGACAGCAAATACTGTTGTTTCCTGTTGGACCAGCTCTGACTGTAGAATGAACCCACTTCCCTGCAGACAAGCTGTGAGGTAATTTTCCTTACTTCACCTCTCTGATTTAAGTGACTCCTCAGGCCACTGTCTATATGTTCCTTTTTCTATCCAGAAAATTTACTTTTTTCTCCACTTACACATTGCTGTGTTTTTTTCACCTTGTGGGGGCTGTTGTCCTGAAGGAAGATTACGTGTATAGTTAATGTCTCTGGGGAAGATTCTGGTTCTGCAAGGATTTCTCATTCTGATGCTTTGACAGACTTCTTGCTTTACTGTGTAGGGTTTATAGACCCTTTCCGTCCAGGCTGTTGGGAACGTATATGCCAGGTCATGCATGGTAGCCCGTTCCTCATGCTGCATAAACACACAGACTGTTACAGGCCACCACCCATACGCATGTCCCAGTGTCAGCACTGCTTTGTTGAGTTGGCAGGCTTTCTAGAGGCTCCAGCTAATAAGGTAGCCTGTGTACGCAAGGAAAGGCAAACATATTCAGAGTCAAGCATATGAAGATACTTTCCACCTAGAATTTTCTGAAGTGTCTACTAGGTATCTGCATAGAAAGAAATGCTTTAAACAAGGGGGCTTTGTCACAGTCTGCCTGCCAAACAATTCCTCGTTTTGGTGGCTTTGTTTATAGTCTGTGACTTGACAAAGTTGCCCAGCTAGGGTCTCAGCAGAACAGAGCTGAGCAGTCCTAGAGCTCAGCAAACCGTTCCAGTACAGGGTAGCCACCCAGCTGTCAGCCAAAGGTCGTGTTGGCCAGTGTGTGTGTTGGCATTTGGGGGTATTTACTCTCAGGACATGTGAATGTAAAGCAAACTCAAGCCTCCCTCACCCTGCACAGTCAGGGTTCTGGGCTGAAGTGTAGACAGAATTGGTTTTTAATAAAACAAGCATTTTGAGAGCTTGGATAAATCTGCCTGCCTATTTTTATTATAGACATGGGGGCTAGCCAACTGGGAGAAGTGTGTCCGTGTTTTACAAAAACACTGCTGACATTGAGAAGTGATAGCTTTTTTCCTGCGATCCAAAGTAAAATCACAAACCAGTCCACCCAGCTTTGATATCTTAAAGGAGAGTTTCTAGGGTTTTCTGCAGGTAAACTGGCCTCCCTGTGTGCTCTGTGTGAACAGACTCATGTTGGCACAACCTTGCCTATGATCACCTCCCCCCACCCCATTCTGGTTTTTATCTCTAAAAATGTCAAACGTAGAAAAGATGAAAAATAATACACTGAATATCTGTCTGCTGTCTATCTAGATTTAGCAGTTATTCACATTTTGTCACATTTGTTTTATCTCTTTATGCTTTTTTTTTTTTCGGCTGAGCCATTTGAAGGTAAGTTGCAACCAGCCTCACGTTTTATTGCTAAATACTTCAGCTAAGTCTCCCCAACATAAAGACAGTCTCCCACATAACCACAATTTCATCATCATGCTTCAGAATTAATAATAACTCCATGATACCACCTCATATCCAGTCCACAGTCACATTTCTCCAAATGTCACAAGTCTTTTATAGCTGGAGTTTTTAAAAACTAAGATCCAATCAAGGTCCACACATTGTGTTTGGTTATGTTTTCAGTCACTTTTATTTCTAGAAGAATCTCCTCCTATACATACTCATACCCCCACCTTTTTTTTTTTTTTTTTTTTTTTTTTTTTTTTTTTTTTTTTTTTTAATGTTTCTGACTTTTTGAAGAGTCCTGGCTGCTTGTTGTGTGGAGTGCCCCACATTCAGGAGTTGTCTGGTTATTTCCTTGCGGTGTTTGAATTGTTTCATTGACCCCTGTTTCTAGTAACTGCTCCAAACTGGAGTAGTTTGGTCTGGAGCAGTTATTAGATTCAGATACCCTGTTTTATGCCAAGAATATGCCATAAGCGGCGCTGTATATTTCATGTTACATTCCACCTGGAGGCATGTAACACTAGGCTGTCCCAGTATTAGTGTTAATAAGGTTGATGACTTGGTGGTGGTGGTGGTTGGAAGACCTCTCAGCCTCTCCTTTGTAAAGGTACATCCTCCCCTGGGCAATTAACAAGGGGTCTCTGCAGTGATAATACTTTGATATGATGTGAATACTCTGTTGCCCAATAGCCTTTCACCCAGTGATTACCTCCTCCTGGTAAAATAACAAAATACAGTGACAGCTGAATTGGAGCTGGATCTAATGAGTGAAGGCGCCTGTCTGTGGGTCTGGCACCCAGCACAGACTCAATCAGTGTTGCTGTCCTTTCCTCCCTCTGGAGCGCCAGCACAGCCAAAGGAAGAATAGCCCTTTTTCCATTTCAGGCTGGTGTGTGGCCAGTGTTAGCACACTGGCTGGTTCCGAGCTTTTATTTTTAGAAAGTTTTCAGGTTTTCTAAATGTTTATTTATTTGGTAGTATTTGTCCATAATGGCGATCTTTTGCTTTATTTATCATGTAACTTCATTAATTTGGAATAAAATCAGGACAAGAGGAAGTTGTCTGAATTAGGGGACAATCTGAGTTGTACAGTAACTCATCAAATGCCTTTTTTTAAACTTTTAAACACCTCTCTGTTGGCCACATGTTACCCCTGTTGGGGCCTATCAGGCTTCCGCTGCTTTATTACCTGTTTAAAGTCCTTTGCAGTTAGTATATCTGCGCAAATTTGAAGATTTGTTGAAGGGGATTTACAAGTGGTTAAAAGTAACAGGATCCCTGGCTCTGGATCCAGCCTGACCTGGCATCCATGTCTGCTTCACTCTGCCATATAGTGCCCCTGAGTAACTTCTGCATTTCTCAAAGCTTCAGTTTCCTCCCCAGTAACATGTGGACAATAATCTGTCTTTTCTGGGGCTGTGGAGATGGAAAGAATGTCTGTGATGAAGCTGGGTTGGTGTCAGGCACATGTTAGGCCGTCCGTGGCGGTGTGTCTTCATCCTTGTTACTACATTGTTTGTATTGATGAGCTGGGTTGAAGAATGTTTCACAAATGCTTAAGTAACTTATTTTCTGAATTAGATTAAACGTTTCCCTTTCTTTCTTGTTTGTACAGTGTCTTTACCTTTAGCCCTCTTCGTAGAGTGCATAGTAGTGAAAAAAAAAAAAAAGAAAACACCTTTAGCCCAGCCAGCACAGTGAGTGTGAATCCAGATTAGCATGTGCCAAAACTGCGTGGCTTTAGTGGCCATAATAATCTTCCTTGACCTAACCTTTCTTGTGTTTTCACCCGAAGGGCCCCATGTGGGCTCTGAGAGAGAGGGCAGTGGGTGTCTGGGGCTGCCCCACTTCCAGGTGATCAACCTGCTTCAAGTCGCTGGCTTTTCTCTGCCCAGGGCCCGTGATAGTAGAGGATCGCTGGCTTCTTTCCTGCAGCTTGCTCTTCACTGAGTCCCTAGCGTGCTGGCTCACTCACGGGAACCCTGTACAAGAAACAGTCAGTGAGCCGGTGAAGTGTCTTGTACAAGGGCTCCTGGTGAGTAAGAGCAGACCTGAAATGTCAGCTGGGTCCCTGGGACCCCAGACACTCTGAGCCCCTTCCTCTGTCCTGCCTGCTTTTTCCACCCCTCTTTCCACACAGGTGCATTTTCTCATTACTCTGTATCTATAGCTGCTTCACCTCATTTTTTTCTATCTCAACAATTTTGATTTTCTTTCTTGATAATTATTTTTATTTAAGTAATTTTATTTAAAGCATTATTGTTTTATGACTTGATAACATTACAAATATAAATTTGAAATGACTCATCAATCATTTCATGCATATATGAGTCACACCTTAGGTCTGCCTTTCTGGGCCTTTGTGAAGGTTTTCCTTGGCTGGGCAGAGGGTGGTGATCCTACCCCAAGGCTGAGGTCTAGCATCTGAGGTGGAGGCACCTCCGCCCTAACCCAGAGCAGCAGAAGCCCTTTGCACAGAGTCCCTTTTCTCACTGGTGAGGAGGGGTCTCCAGGGCTCTGGGTGGCTTCAGGTTACCTGCTGATTTTCACAGAGTTTATTTCCCTGTTGCTTGCCATATGACTCCTCCATAAGGAAGGTCGTTAATAATCTTGAGGCTTACCCTGAAGAGTTAGCCTTTTCCTCATATGCATATATGCATATATGTATGCATAGAAGCAGTTGTTGAGTCTCTTTTGGATTACTCCACTGCTGGGAAAGAAAGCTATCCATTGAATCCAGAGTTTTTCAGCCTGGCACTGATGGCATTTTGGATGAGATAATTCTTTCTTGTGCAAGGCTGTCCTGTGCATTGCAAGGCATTTAGCAGCATCCCCAGCCTGCCTCTACCCACTAATGCCAGTAGCACCTCTCATTGTAACAACCAAAAATGTCTCCTGACATCACCGGCTGTCCCCTGGGGGGCTAAATGGCCTCTGTTTAAGAACCACTGCATCAGTTCAGTTTGTGAATTACTCAGCAAACTCATATTTGCTCTAGAAAAACAGATTAGAAGGTCAGTGTGTTGTTTCCAAAGTATAAGAACAGTGGATTATTAGGATCTCTTAAGTACTTTAGTGCCAAGCCCAGTATTGGATGTTTCCTTGATGAAAAGCTGAGACTGATCCTCAGTCCTTGAGGGGCTCACAGCTGGAACAGGCTGCAGGCAGGCAGGCAGGCAGGCAATTCCAGTAAAGCGTGAAGAGCGTTGTAGAAGTGTGAACACACTGGAGAGGGGGAATAAAGGGTTCCGCCTGGGGACTTGAGGAAGTGTCCCTGAGGAAGCTCCACCTGAGCACAAGGCTGAGGGCTCTCGACCTGGCGTGGGGGTGGGGGACGCTGGTGATGCTGAAGGTTCACGTAGAAGGGACCAGTGCTGGAGAGGGTGGAGGCAGAGGGTCTCAGAAAAAAGAGGCAGTGTACTCGGAGGCTTTCCAGAGAGGCTTCCTTATTCCATTTCAGGCCTCTTTTACGAGTGCATTTAAAGAAGATGAATTAAATTACTGGGTGTCAAGTCAGGGTTTGCATTTACTACATGCTCCGTTTGGATTATTTCTCTGAGAATCTTTCTTTTAAAGCAGTTTTATATCTCATGTGGCAGTTCCTGAGGAACATACACTGTTTATCTTTGGGGCCGCAGAAGAAGAAACAGGGCACCCCGTAACCTCCTGGCCCCTGTCCTCTTGGCTGTGCCTTCTGAGATAGACGGTGGTGATGTGGACAGACATGCTGTGCTCACCAGGGCCGGGCATTTAGTCCCTACACAGCCTGAGAAGTAGGGACTGGTGCTGTCTCCATCTTACAGATGAGGAGATTGAGTCGCAGAGGGGTTAAGTAACCTGCCCAAAGTCGCACAGCCAGTAAGTGGTAGAGCTAGGCAGTGTGGCTGTGCAGACCTTCCGTTCTGATGGTAACAAAGCAGCTCCTTATGTTAACTTTTATGGATTGTCTGCCACAGTCCACGCAGATGTGGAGAAAGTAGATATACTTCCAGCCTGGATTGTGTGCAGCTCTCGAGGTGTGGGCACCGTGTCATGCTGGGCTAGGCAAGCCCTGGGAACCACTGTCGCCCACTGAGCATGGTCTCAGGCCTTGGAAGAGTTGGGCTTCGCTACAGAACACCTCTGACAGAAGTCCAGTTGTCGGTTCATTCTGAAAATTCTGTGCCTACCACGGCAGGATCGTCATGCTCCAAAATCGCCTTAGCGCCTATGAGAAGCCCTCTCCCTTGACTTCACACAGCCCTGTCTAATATCACATGTCCTCCCTGTACGTCTTCTGGCTTGTCATTCTAAGGGGCATTTTGTGCCATAAGCAGGTTCCACTCAAGCCATTTTGGGGAGGAGGAGGCAGAGGCTGGTGGGCTCAGTACACTGAGGTCAGGTTTCATGGTGGACGTTGGGCGGGGTGGCACGAGGAAGGAGGGAGAGGCTGGGGATACCCAACCAGTGTTTTCTTGGCTTTAAAACTTCTTTTAAAGATATGGTGTTGTGTATTCATGGTTTTTCCTATCACCAACCATTGATGGGCATCCACAGCTTTCATGCTTTTTCTTTATTTCTTGTATACAGTGTAGGTCAAGACACATATGGGGCCAATTCTGCCTTTTCCTACATTCATCTTACTTGAAATGCTTCCTCCGCCAAGCTTTTGTCTAGTCCATGGGCTTTTCCAGACCTCTTCAGCTCATCTGTGTTCTTCGTGGGCTTTTCCATTTTGTTAGAAGACATCTTCACTTATGAAATGATGTAGAGGGATGAGGTAGTCATGATGCATTTAAATAACTTAAGCATAAGACACTGTCCTATAGGCATAGTTCACACACAGCCACACGGTGCATGCTGTGTCCTTCTGCCCAGCGCCCTGTGCTGTGTGCACCATTGGATCATTAGAGCAGCTTTCTATTTGGCTGGGGAGTTTTGGGCCAAAATATCTACAGGCGATTACCTCAAGCAGGACTCTCTGTACGCAGTTTGTGTGCATCCAGTCTTCGCACGGGAGGAGTGGAGTGTGTCGGGGAGACTTGCTTAGAGTGCATTTAAGCAAGCATGTTACTGATGTGACTACCCCTCACTTGACAGCGTTTGGCCATGGGGTGTCTGAGGCAGCCCATTGTGCTTTATAAGTCTGCCATTCCATTGTGCCCTGACCCTCAGTCCAAGCCCTGGAGCAAATGGGTGTCCAGAAGCACTGAGAGGCTGGAGATGAGGGACATGTGTTGCAGTCCTGAAGATACAGTATAGGGAGATTCAAGTGTGTTTTTCCTGTCAAGAGCCCTGGCTTTATTCTAACCTCAGATTTCTGTGAGAAATCTCATCAATTACTGGCAAAAAAAAAATCTGATTCTGTTATATGAAGTTAGAGCAAACAGGGATGCTAAATTGCCTATTAATCCATTTAGCAGATTACATATTGATTTTTCCCAATGTGTTTAAATAAATCATTTTCTAATATCCTAAATAGGTAAAAAACCTTCAGGGAAACGTACAGCACACATGCCATAGTCTCACCGTGGAGCTGGGTTGGAATGTCGCTGCTGTGGATGGGAGTGTATCCTGGGCACAGCCATTTTATAGTGAGATCTCATTCTCTCAGTCATGGAGGTCCTCGGGACAGGCCAGTGTGGACATGGTGACGGATGAAGTTTGGACTGGGGTGATGTGAGGCATAAGGGCATGGAGGCAAGTGGTGGATAGGAGAGGCACTGTCTCATAGCATTTGCTAGCCCACGTTCTGTTTCATGTGAACCACTGAGACATGCCAGGAAGCTGCTTGGTGCTTGTTCCCACTGACTGTAACTGCTGTGGTGCTACCCGTCGTCCCTCTTAGCCTAGGTCTAAGGCAGCATCCTTGTGTTTTGCAGGACAGCCTGGCTTCTGAGCCTACTGCCCCCATCCTCCTCTTTCCCAGCTTTTCCTGTGCTGCGAACATTGCCCCACCACGGTCTATTTTGCATCCTGGGCCAACCCAGGAGAGCAGCCACTTCATCAGATTCTGGGATCCAGCAGAATGCCACAGGGCTGCTCTTATCCTAGCATTATACCTGTCAAACCCATTCCTGCCTCATCCACTTACAATATTCCCCATTCCTTTTCTCCTTCCTCCCCACCTAACTCCATCCTATTCATCTTATAAGAAACCTTTCCTAATGATCTTAGCCCACATCACTCTTCTTTGAAGTCTGTAGGATATCCAGTCTGTGTGGTACAGGGTAGGCCTCTGCTTGTGTTTGGGTCCAGGCGACAGCCAGGCTGTGCTGCACACGGTGCCACCTGATGATGCTCTGGCGAAGTGCTCCTCCAGTCCAAGTTTGCTCCTGAGCAGTGTGATCTTGGGAGGTGGAAGGAGACTGGGATTATTTTCTTTTCTAACCACTAAATACCTCAGAATTCATTTTCTAAGGACACAGGTGTTATTTTATGTAACCACAATACAGTGATCAAAACTCAGGAAGTGTAACATTAATATGTTATTAACAATCCACAGTCCATATTCACATTTCATCAATTGCACAAAGACTGTCATTGCTTTTTTCTCCTGGTCCAGGGGCATACTTGGCAGTTAGTTGCCACATTGCTGTAGTCTTCTTTAGTGTAGGATTGTTCCTTAGCCTTTCTTTGTCTTTCCTAGCCTTGACACTTCCGAGAAGTACAGACCAGTGATTCTGGTCCCAGTTTGGGTTTGTCTGGTATTTTCTCATGATTACATTCAGGTTACATGTTTTTGGCAGGGCTGCTGCCTGCATATGTGATGCCATGGCCTACTCAGTGTGTCAGTTGATTCCAGCGTTGATGAAGGTTTCTTTGATAACTTGGGTAGGGTTGCTCCTCCAGCTCTCTCCACTGTGAAGTTACAGTTTTCTCCTTTGTAATTAATCACTGATTTACAGGGAGATATTTTGAGACAATGTAAATATAGGATCTGTTTTCAGTCTTCCTTGGAAAGCCTCCCTCGGTTGAGAGGGAGCCGCAGATATAGAGTGAAGGTCCTCTGGCCAGTTTTTTATCTGGTAACTATCTGGTGACAATACTGAGTCACATTTGTAGAGTACTCATTACATGCCAAGTCTTTTAAATGCTTCACATATGTTGACTCATTTGCTTTTCATATTCTCACTATGAGATGAGCACTCATACCATCTTATTTTATACCTGGGAAAACAGACACTGAGAGGTTAAGCCTCTTGTCTAAGGCTGTGACAACCCCTGAGTGGCAGAACTGGAATTCAAACCCGGTGGGCCTCACTGCTGCGCTGGGGCCTTACACCCCCTACCATTCTGCTTGCATGCTGCCATGGGCAGCATACATGTGTGCTGCTGGACACACGACGCTGCTTCCCGACCTCTGTGGGCTCCTCTCCTCTGCCTGTGGAGACCTTCAACACCATGTAGTCCCCACCGTCCCTGACCTGCTTGGTTTTTTGACTGAGAGCCTCACTGAAATCTTTTTTCTAGGCATGATAGACAGACTGGGAAGAAGCCAAAAGCTTTTCACTTTGAGATTGGAGTCCATGGGCCTTGTCCTGGAAGCCAGAGGAATCCTTCCTATGTGGATAAATTTAACATTTGAGCCTATGTTAAAGGATGAGGAGGCTTTTGCCCGTGAAGGAGTAACAGATATAGAACTTGCCCATCTACTGTAAGCAACCAGAAAACAGGCCAAAATATATGAAGCAACTTTGCAAACATTGGACAGCAGGCATCAGAACAGTGAGCCTAAAGAATAATGAGGTGAGCCCTATGGTCTTCCCACCAACATTCTGCTGGAGGCAGTTTCCAGATCTCAGAGCAGTTAGGAGGAACCCATGTGAAGCCCAGCAGTCTCGCTGCATTGAGAAGACAGATATGAGAAGGCCAACACAACTGGAATTTGCAGGGGACAGTATGGAGAATAAAGAGCTATGCAGAAGAAAAGCTCTCTACCTTAGCTTAGGGGTCTTCTTGAGACTTTTTATGAACAGATCTGTTGTGTGAGGCAAAACTCAGGCAGCAAGTTGAAGAACTACTGCTGGAGAACTGTAAGTAGAACTGCTTCCAGGACTGAGAGGCATTTGAGTTCTTTCCAGATGGAGCAGAGGGACATTGTTGAACACCTGAGATGTCCTGTGGACCCCTCAAAGAGTCGTCATGCCTTCATATTAGCTTTCGTCTAGCTCTAGAGAAGAGTACAAAGTTTAAAAACAAACCTCGAAGCCATAATACAAAAATTGACTAGAAATAGGTCACAGACTGGGAGAAAATACTTGCAAATATGACTATCTGACCAGGTGCTTATAACCAGAATATGTAAAGAATTCTTAGAACAAAAAAAAAAAAAAAAAATGCAATTTAAAAATGGGCAAAGGATCTGAAGACATTTCTCCAGAAAAGATACACAAATGACCAATAAGCATATGAAAAGATGCTCAATATCATTACTCATCAGGAAAATGCAAATTAAAATAATGATGAGATACCAATACATACCCACAAGACAAGAATGGCTAAAATTAAAATTGGCCAACAATACCAAGATTAGAATAGAATATGAACTTTGGAACTCCTATGCTTTGCTGGTAAAAATGCAAAATGGTACAACCACTTTGGAAAATTGTTTGAAAGTTTCTTATAAAAGAAAATTAAATGTACCGTACAACTCAGCAGTTTCACCCCTAGAGATTTACCCAAGAGAAGAAAAAACATATGGCCATAAAAGGACATGGGCACGAATATTTATAGCAACTTCATTTGTAATTGCCCCAAACTAGAAACAATTCAGATGTTCAATGATACATGAATGGATAAACAAGTCATGATATATTCATATAGTGGAATAAATATCAGCAGCAAAAAGGAACAGACTGTTGATATGTCCAACAACATGATTGAATCTCATGGTTGAGTATGCTGAACAAAAGAAGCCAGATAAAAAGAATACATACTGAATGACTCCATTTATGTGAAATTCTAGAAAGGGGAATTCCAGTCTATAGTGACAGCAGATTAGTGGTTGCCTTGGGGTAGTAGGAATGGGACTGACTGCAAAGGGACTCAAAGGAACTTTTTGGGGGCCTGGCATGGTGGCTCATGCCTGTAATCCCAGCACTTTGGGAGCCTGAGACAGGCGGATCACTTGAATTCAGGAGTTTGAGACCAGCCTGGCCAACATGGTGAAACCCTGTCTCTATTAAATATACAAAAATTAGCTAGGCATGGTGGCACATGCCTGTAGTCCCAGCTACTCCGGAGGGAGAGGCAGGGAACTGCTTGAACCTGGGAAGCAGAGGTTGCAGTGAGCCCAGATTGCACCACTGCACTGCAGCCTGGCCGACAGGGCCAGACTCCATCTCAAAAAAACAACACAAAAAAAACACTTTTTAGGTGATGTAAATTACTATATCTTGATTGTAGTAGTGTTACATCAGTGTGCACATTTCTCACAACTCACTGAACTGTATGCGTAATGTAAGTGCATTTTTGTTATGTAAATTTTACCTCAGGATTGTTTTAGAAGAGAAGGGGGAAAAAAGCCTTGAAATCATCAAGGTGCTCTACAGAGTTCACTGCTTGCCCAAACAAACTTCAGTGCTCACTAAAGGCAGACAAAATCTAAACGCTTGACAGTGTAACTAACAACCATGCTGTATAGCCCCAGTCAACAATTTCTAGACAGATTAGAGAAAGAAGCAGGAAATTGTGATCTATAATCAGGAGAAAAATCAGCCAATATAAATAGACCAAGAAATTACAGAAATTTTAGAATCACTAAGAAAGGATTGAAAAATAGTTATAAATATGCTAAAGTTTAAAGAAAAATTGGGTTATAATGAGCACAATGAAAGAAAAGCAAAGCAAATGGGACTTCTAGAACTGAAAATACAATTTCTGAAAAATTCATGGACTTATAAACAGAAAATTAGACTATGAAAGAATAGCCTACTTGAAAACATAACAACAGAAGCTTTATAAATTAAAGCACAGAGAGAAGAAAGGCTGAAAAAAACAAAAAAGGAACAGAGCCTTAGTGTCTCATATTAAAATATCGAAGGTCTAAAATGTGATTGGATTTCCTAAAGAGGCAAGGAGGAAAAGGCAGAAAAATATTTGAAAAAATAATGACCGAACATTTTCCAAAGTTGATGAAAATTATAAACTCACAGATCTAAGAAACTTAATGAACCCCAGGCAAGATAAACACAACAAAAAGCACCCTAAGCCATATCATAAACTGTTGAAAAACAGATGATAAAAAGAAAACTGTAAAAGCAACCAGAGGAAAAGAAGACATTATATACTGAGAAATAAACATAAGAACTAATATGGACCTTTTGTCAAGGTATTCAAGCTGAAGACAATGGAACAATATCTTTAAAGTCCTGAAAGTAAAAGCCTGTCAATCTAGCATTCTGTAGCCAATGAGAAATACCTTTTATAAATGAAGGCAGATTAAAAAATTGGATGAAAACACTTTGATACTTCCTCAGCCAAAGCAAATGTCTTCAAACCTGGTAGTGACCATTCCAACTCAGCTCCTTGGCCCTTTATAAGTTTTGACATCTTTAGTTACCATCTCAAGAGTTAAATGTGATAGTAACAAGTTACAGACATTTGGAAGAAATTGAGTTGCTTTCTTTAGTTAAAAACTGCTTGCCACCACAATAATGAGAAGCAGTACAGGGATGTGGTTTTAGGCTCCTAGAAGCCATGCTGGGAAATCATGTGCTCTCAGCGTCTCCTGTTTATGATCCCTTTCTCCATCCTCCTGTGCACTGCTGTGGCCGACTCTGAGGGCCAGGTGCTAAGCCCTTCTTCATACCCCCCGTGGCATCAATTTTGTCCAAACTGCCCTTGTTAGCAGACTCTTCATTGCACTGATAGGATGCCCCTTGTTTGGGGAAATGAGAAACCAAATTTAGTTTAAAATAACTTTTTTGGTTGTTGAAGTAGAATAGGGGAAAGGAAATCTGCTTTAGGGGTGGACAGAAACACTGTGGTGACTACTTCTAGTGCTTTGTTCTTTTTTCCTACCTTGAAGAGCTGTTAGCCAAGTAGGTCAACAAAGAGCATGAGCGCATCAGCCAGAACTGAATTTGAAAGGAAAGCAGCAGCTTCAAGTTCCCCCCTTGAAAGATGCATCCATGCCGCATCCAGTAAAAATGTCCTGAGAATTTAGAATGACAAATGTGGCAGGTCTCCTCCATGATGGACCCAATCATCCCCACCCACGATGTTCACACCCCTGTATAGTCCCTGTGCACATTGTGTTAAGGTTTATTTATGAGACCAGTAGAAGGTTCCAGAAGTGAAGGCCTGTGGCTTCCAGGATCAGGTTATTATGAGGACTGCAGCTTCCATCTTGGGGGTGCTTGCTTGCTGGCCTGCTCTCTACTGGGTCTCTTGCCCTGAGCAAAGACAGCCACCATGTCTCAAGGATATCCAGCAATCCTGTGAAGAGACCCACATGGTGGGGAGCTAAGGACCCCAGCCCCCTGCCCTATATGAGCCTTTTCAGAAGCGCATCCTCTAGCCTCAGTCAAGGCTACTAGTGCTGTAGCCCTGGCTGATAGATTGGCTGCAGCCTTAGGAGAGAACATGAGCCAGAACTCTGCAGTCAATAGTAAATATTCACTGCTTTAGGCCATTAAGTTTTATAGTGATTCATGACACAGTGGTACAAAACTAACATAGCAAAGCTTTGAGAGAAGTTAGGAGACTTGATCCCTGTTCTCTAAGAGTCCACAGCCTGCCTAAGAAGGCAGATCACTGGAACAAGTAACTAACTATTCTAGGCTTGTATGCTAAGTGGGCAAAGGCTGATTCATGTATATTTACCTGTTGGACTTAGCAGTTGGATTTCATCTTAGAAAGCCGGGCTGTCGGAATCCCAGAGTGAGTTGTAGCATTGCTGTGCCTCCCGAGTTCTTGAAGGTATTTACACAGGCTCAGAGATACCAGCAAACCTCTCATCCAGAGTAGGAGTCAGCTACTTTTTCAGTCCTAAGGATTTCAGAGAGGCAGTTTATCACGTTCTTATATGTGCCTTACCATTAGCAAGCCTACCTGATTCTCACTGCTTACATTTTTTTTTTTTTTTTTTTTTTTTTTTTTGAGACAGTTTCACTCTTCTTTCCCAGCCTGGAGTGCAGTGGTACAATCTCAGCTCCCTGCAACCTCCGCCTCCCAGGTTCAAGAGATTCTCCTGCCTCAGCCTCCCAAGTAGCTGGGATTATAGGCATGCACCACCACATCTGGCTAATTTTTTATTTTTAGTAGAGATGAGATTTCACCATGTTGGTCAGGCTAGTCTTGAACTCCTGACCTCAAGTGATCTACTCGCCTCGGCCTCCAAAGTGCTGGGATTACAGGAGTGAGCCACCGCCCCCAGTCTTACTGCTTACATTTTAACTGGTAGGAAATCTGAACTTCTACAATCCACACTGGATTGTTGAACAAAGGTAAATTTCAGCCTCTCTTTGTTATATAATGAGCCTTTGAGTTGAATGTGGGAGTCAAATGGGCTAATACCGAAAGAGCCAGCTCATTCCATTTGTGGTGACTTTCTACACATTTTCAGTCTTCTCAGTTGTGTGGCTTTGTTTCAGTACCTTCTTTGGAAAGTGGCAGTTGATGGATCTTCATTTTCCTCCGAGCTCTTTTGAAGGTACCAGCAGCCCCAGGAGCTCTGTCTCCAATGCTGTGGGAACAGAATTGCGAATGGAGCTTGGCTGAGTCTTTGTTCTCTGCTGTGAGCACTCCCAGTAGGTTTCTCCCCAGCCACCTGCTCTTCTCCTGTCCCTAGAATGTGCTGCGACACAGTCACCACTCTCCGGATTCTTGTAGCAAATGGTTTGGTCTTTTTTTCTTTATACTTATAATGGATATGTAATAGTTGTATGTATTTGTTGTTTGGTCCAGTCTTGACAGTGTTTTAACTCTGCTTTCTCTGGTTCTGTACTTACCCACCCACATCTGGCCCCTCTTGTATAGCATCAGTTGTATGAAGCTAAGTCTCCCACAGGTGGCTTAGCAAAAAGCACGTCAGAAGAATGTGTGCTGATTGGGTCTCTCGACTGGTTGATGCATACCCCCAGCACCGTTGCCTGATTGGAGAGTCTGAAGACAGGTTGGAGGGCCCCACCTAAGAACTACACCTCCTTTTTTCCTGGGATCTCATGGATTGTTCTTGGCCTTTCTGAGTGGGAGTAGCACAGGCCAGCCTGTTTCAAATGAGAAATCAGGGCCAGAACATGCTGATTCTCTTGGGTTGATTTATGTTCTTTCTAGACTTTTAGGAAGGCAGGAATCAAAGGAAAACACCATTGTGACACAACCCCAAAAACATCACCCAGCAAGCCCCTCTCCAAAACCTCAGAGGCTCAGGTGGCTTCCTCTCTTCACTTCATGTATCAGAAGAGATACTTGTTCAGAGCCCACAGGAAAGGAGGCTGGCTAGAAGGCAGAGCTCCTTTTCTCCGTGTTTTTTAAGCAAGCTATCTGCCAGCCACAGGCCTTGGCGTGCTCACCATGCTCTCTGCGTGATAGGACAAGAGGGGTGGAAAAACTTGACTTAATAGTGCCTTTTATGACTTCCATGCCATGTGATAGTGGTTTTTCCAGCTCCTTTGTGGAAGGAAATTTTGAGATCCAAGTAGAGAGATGAACAAAGTGAGCACTGGAAGTTGAGGAATCCTACTCGGACTGAGACCCTGCCTTTCCGCCTGCAGCCTGTGTTCCCAGTTCTCAGGGTCATGATTTATTTACATTGTATATCCTGATGTGCTGGTGTACATGCTTCCTCTGTATCACTTGTTCTTCCCTCCTAGTCCTTCTGTTCTTCCCAAGGAGAAGAGGTGTCAATAGCTGTGAGAAGAACCCCAAGGCTCCTGAGGTATCCATCAGACCACTCTGGAACGGATTCCCTCTGCCGGCCAAGAAGGGCTACAGATATTTTAGCTATAGTGGGTGATAATTTCTTAAGGTCCCAAGCCTCCCAGCGATCAGGTGATTGTTGTAAAATGAAGGCTGCCTTGGCTGCTCTCTGCTGCCCTGCCTCTGGCCACCTGACTCCCAGGCCTGGTGACTGAGGACATGAGCTCTGTTGTTTCTCTTCTCAGATCCTGCCTGGTTACACAACTTGTATGGTTTGAAAAGAGAAGACTCTGGGTGCCAACTTCACTGGGCTGAGGAGCTAGGGCAGAGGTCTTATGTGTAATTTGATAATTCTGGTGTCATGAGAAGAGCTGATCTTCCATTAATTGTCCTGCCAATGGTGCTTATTAATTCACTTCCACCAATAAAATTCTAAGGTGAAGCCCAGTGTTCCCAGAGGAGGAGTTTTTCTGCTTGGGTAAAGGTGTAGCACCCTTGCAAAGCCAAGGGATGCTATAGCAACATCCCTGCACTTGCACTGCCCTGGGAGCCTCTCGATAGACTGCTTGCCCGCCGTGCTATTGGCAGTCCCACTGTCTCCTTCTGAAGGCAGTGTTCTATCGGCTCTTGTCTGTTGAGAAGGTTAGATATGGCCTTCTGGAACTCTGGGGAGCTGGTCCTCTGAACTTGGACTTATCCTTGACTTCTTTATGTGGCTTCATAACCAGCCAGTGTGTGCTCTTGGAAAACCAGTGGAGATGTTTCTGTGCAGTGCTATCAGAACAAAAATGCCTTTAGGTAGGCTCACGAGACAGTCAGGAAGACAAGTCTTTGTCTTCCAAAAGGACCGGGGAACAGAAATAGTATAGCCAGGAATGTAGAATTTCTGTACAAAGAAACAAAAGTGATACATCCAGGACCATAGGGTTTCTAGACCAGGAAACATGGGTGGTACAGCCTGGTGGTCACATGGTGTCTAGCATCAAACTGCCTAAATTTGGGCCCTCACTTCTCATGACCACCAGGCTACATTATGGTAGTCTTTTCCAGTGCTGCCTGACTTTATCTGTCTGAGATTGTTTCTTGTTTTCAAGATAGGGGAGGTGATTACTTGTCTTTTAGGTTGTAAGGATTAAGCAAGATACGGTACTCGGCATAGCCGAGTGCAGGGTGGGTGCTGAGTGAGTGTTAGCTCCCTGAGGCCCACCTTCGCTGACTGGCCTCCATGGCACACAACACTGGGGAGGTAGGACAGTTCATGCCATGTCATCAGTTATTAGAATTGGGAAGATACAGATAGTTTAAACCAAGACTTCATGTACAGGTAGAACTGGAGGGATTGAATGGCTCACCTAGACTTTCCAGCAGGTCAGAGGCTGAGCGAGGACTAGAACCCAGGTGTTCTCCATCCTAGGCCTCTGCCCTTTCCCCTTCAGCACCTGGTCTTGCTGCTGTTTCTGAGGCCCCTGCCACGGCACACATTTACGTATGCTCATTGGTTTGTTCTAGACTATGGCATGAGAAAGGGAAGTCTTCCCACCTGCGAACTGACCTTCCTGACATTGTGCCACTGGGCCATGACAACCCAAGAACACAGCCTGCAGCAGCAGCCAGTGGCAGGTGGCTGGGGCATGTGGTAAAGGTGGAGGGATGTTGCATACTCTTGGGAAACATGGGCTTTCTTCCTTCCCACGCCCAGCTTCAGTCTGGTCTGGCAGAGGCAGGCACTGGGTTGCCCAAAAGCATGAGCTGTGTTAAAGGGGGGGTGGCAGAAGCAGCCACAGGCAGGCTGTGTCACAGGAGACCTGCTACGAATCAGCCATTGTGGCCTGTGCCAGAGAATTTCAATGGCCATTCTCAGATTTAACCTGCGCTAAGACTTAGGCTGGCCTCTTATCACAAGCCTTGAAATTTTGGACTGTGTATTATAAATGTAGACATTAGCCACCCTCAGTTTAGAATAACATTCTTGAATTGTTTTTCCACCCATAATTGATCCTCGAACAGTGTGGGAGTCAGGGCAACCAACACCTCACACACTTGAAAACCCACATATAACTTTTGACTCTCCAAAAACTTAACTACTGATAGCCTAATGTGGACCAGAAGCCTGACCCAATAACAAAAACAGCCATTTAACACATATTTTGTATGTTACATGTATTATATACTATATTCTTACAATAAAGTAAGCTAGAGAAAAGAAAATGTTATTAAGAAGTGTTACTAAGAAAATTATAAGGAGGAGAAAATATATTTGCTATTCATTAAATGGAAGTGGATTCTCCTGAAAACTTGTGTTCATAATGGTTTTCTTCCTCCTCATCTTCAAGTTGAAGCCTAAGGAGGAGGAGGAAGCAGGGTTGGTCTTGTTGTGTCGGGTAGCAGAAATGGGAAAAAATCCGCACATAAGTGGACCCATGCAGTTCAAACTTGTGTTCTTCTAAACTAATTCTCTTTTAGAAGCCATTCTTGATTTTTGGTAATGCTCTCCAGGTTGCACATAAAGGCCCAGGTTTCACAAGCTTTGTGTTTTGTATCAAGGGACCAGACTCCATCAGTCCTGATGCTGGTGCCTCACTGTTGAGTGGTGGGTGAGGGTCAGCAGTGGCCTGGGTTCTGGTCCTGACCCTAGTACTTGCTGCCTGTTGGACTTCAGCAAGTCCTTAACTGCTCTGAGCATCAGTCTTGTCATCTGAAAATTAGGATGATTCTATCTGCTTCCTAGGGTTGAGTGAGGAATGATTGAATTAATTTAGCTTCAGTGCCCGGGCCGTCAGTACTGCTGATGCTGATAATACCTTATGTGATGAGACTTTCTCAGATCGCCTCATGGGAATTAAGTTGAATGCATACTGAGTTTAGGGAGTAGAGGAGGCTGTCTTTGAAGGTGGAGCAGGGTGCTATTGGGGACCTTGTCAGGTGAGCCTGTCCTCGCTAGTCACCTTCACACTGCTTCTCCAGGTGATCTGGCTGGCTGTGGACGCCTCTTAGTGCTCACAAGGGCTTCTCGATGAGGGAGGGGCCTGGCTGAGGGGCCCCTCCACCCCTGCCGGGGAATGGCATTTAAAGTATTCGACCTACAGATGGCAAGGGGGCAGGTGAAGTCATCTTTATGAATGAAACACACTGCATTGGGGATTTCTCCTAATGAATTGAGTGACCCAGTTAAGTGAGGTGGCAATTTTGATGTCCTTTGGCTTCTGGACTTAACTCTTGGCAGATGGACCCCAAGACTCCCACCCTTCCCTTCCAGATTCAAAGAGTGAAAACATCACAAGTAACCCTGTCCATACCCATTATTCACTCTGTTCTTTGCCACATTGGGACCACTCTAAGCAGCTAGAATGGTGTGGGAGCCTTGGGTTACAGGGACTGAAATCTAACCTGCGATTTGCTGTGTGATGGGGCCGCTGTGTGATGGGGCCAGCAGGTGTCTCCTCTGACTGTAGAAGGCAGAGAGGTGAGTGTCTATGCTGCCTGAGCTGAGGATGAGCCTCTGTGGTGGGGCTGGCCAGGGGCTTCCTGTGTTACATCTGAGAAATGCAGACTCCAGGGCCATGGCTTCTAAGAATTTGACCACTAGGTTGCAGTGAAGGTTGGCTCTTTGGATAAATAAAACTTTATAGTCAAGGTCTCTTATCCAACACAAATTAGAACTAGTCATTAGTTAATTATTAAGAGGTAGTGAAACTGGGGAATACAAAAAACTAGAAACATATACAATGAACATTTTATTCCAGCTTATGCCTGTTAGCAGACAGGAGCACAGGGACCTCCCACCTACTAGGGATAACAGTGCAGCAGTGATCCTAGACCCTCCTTGATGTGGATTCAGTGCAGACCGAAGAGGCACTTTTTCCATCTCTCGTGAGTTCTGCCTGCTGAATGCTTTTCTCTTAGAAGGAGATTTTCTAAATGAGTTGAATATCAGGAAGGTTTTTAATTACCTAATGTGTAAAATTATAGTTTAGTCATTTTAAAATTATTGTTTTTAACAGCAGAGACCTTTATTTTATTTTATTTCTTTATTATTATTTTTTTGGAGACAGAATCTCCCTGTTGCCCAAGCTAGAGTGCAGTGGTGCGATCTTGGCTTACTGCAACCTCCACCTCCCAGGTTCAAGAAATTCTCATGTCGGCCGGGCATGGTGGCTCAAACCTGTAATCCCAGCACTTTGGGAGGCCGAGGCGGGTGGATCACGAGGTCAAGAGATCGAGACCATCCTGGTCAACATGGTGAAACCCCATCTCTACTAAAAATACAAAACATTAGCTGGGCATGGTGGCGTGTGCCTGTAATCCCAGCTACTCAGGAGGTTGAGGCAGGAGAATTGCCTGAACCCAGGAGGCAGAGGTTGCGGTGAGCCGAGATCGCGCCATTGCACTCCAGCCTGGGTAACAAGAGCGAAATTCCGTCTCAAAAAAAAAAAAAAGAAATTCTCATGTCTCAGCCTCCTGAGTAGCTGGGATTATAGGCATGTGCCACCATGCCTGGCTAATTTTTTGTATTTTAGTAGAGATGGCGTTTCACCATGTTTGCCAGGCTGTCTCAAACTCCTGACCACAAGTGATCCATCTGCCTTAGCCTCCCAAAGTGCTGAGATTACAGGCATGAGCTACCACACCCGGCCTATTTTTTGTTGTTATTACAAAAGTAATACATGTTCCCCATAAGCAACTAAAACATTATGAAAAGACATAGCATAAAGAGTGAAAGTTCACTGTAATTCATCCTCTAGAGAGCTAACCATGGTTAATAGTTTATTGTATATGCCTCTGAATTTGTGTGTGTGTGTGTGTGTGTGTGTGTGTGTGTCTTTTGTTGATGTATAAAAATAAGTTCACAGTACATACTGACTGTTTTGATGATTTGCTTTTTCCCCCCATTTAGCTGCGAACATTTTTTCCATTTTAATGCGGATATAGCTACCTCACTTTTTAAATAGTTGTATTGAGGTATAATTTATATACCATAAAATTAACGCATTGTAAGTATACTTCACAGTTGACTTCCATTGCATAATCACATATAATCAACCACTTCCCTATCAATGGCCATTTAGCTGGTTTCTAAATCTTCCACTCTTAACTAGGATGCTGCAGTGAATGCTCTTCAACACAGACTTGTGGGCATTTGTGGAGGTATAATTATAGAGGAAACGCCTTAGAAGTGGAGTTTCTGGGTCATGGTTTCTAAACATTTAAAATCCTAATAGATATTGCCAAAATACCTGATGCAACTTTTCACGTGCTTTGTGGAGTGTTGGAAAACACACACACACACACACACACACACACACATCTTTACTGCTATGAGATTAAATGAAATTCCTGAATTGATTTGTCCAGGGAATTGGGGTTAGCAGTGTAGTGGTGATGCAAAGCAGGAGCAGATGCAGCATTTCTCTGTGAGTTCCCCAGCTGCCCAGGACACTGGCTCACAGGGTAGGGGCCTTCCAGGACAGCCTGATTATACTTGGGGCTTCCATCAGCATTCAGGAAGAACTTTACACTAACAAGCCCTCATTAGCAAGTACTTACAGGTCCCTAGCACCTCTTGGCTCTTAGGTCAAACTCTACCTCCTGGAAGCCTCATCCTCCACCTCCCACCCCACCCCCAGGGCTCTTGGAGCAGCAACTCTCACATCTCCGCCTCTCGCCTCTCCGGTCTCTGGTTTCCAGAAGGCTCAGTTCACTGAGGCTACCCTTGGCACCAGTTTAATGACTTCTTTAACTTGGGTGGTTTTGGGAACCAGGATTACAAATCCATTTCCCCACGTTTACCAAGCGGTTGTACAACTCACTTTTCTACTAGTAGTTTAAGAGTACCTGTTTGCTAATATCCTCACCAAATGTTTTAATCTTTGCTAATCTGGGCAAAAATCATTACTAATTTGCATTTTCAAAATTGCTATTATTAAGGTTGCATATCTTCTTGTGTGTTTATCAGCCGTTTGTATTTCTTTCCATCAAATAGAATCCCCGTGGAACACACATACAGTGATAATGCCCCCTTGCTCCTACTGCCATCATGATTTTAGCAGATGGCACCACAGCCCTGCTCCTGGGGAAAGCAGTGGTTTCAAGGAGGCCTGTGGTCAGAGAATTTAGCATATTTATTTGCTAGACAATTTTTTAGGGGAGGATTGCGTTTTGTTTTTTGTCATTTCTTTCTCAACCTTTGGCCAAACCTCCTTGGAGCAGGATTAAAGCTGGCAAACTTAGGACCTGGACTTCATCTGGTTCAGAAAAAGTTAAATCCTTGCCAAAAAATGTTCATGAGCACTTAGACTGGCTACATACCCGGATTATCTGCTTCTTGTTTTTAAGGTCAGATATAGTTGCCAGGTGCGGTGGCTCATGCCTGTAATCCCAGCACTTTGGGAATTCGAGGCGGGTGGATCGGTGGAGGTCAGGAGTTCAAGAACAGCGTAGCCAACATGGTGAAACCCCCGTCTCTACTAAAAATACAAAAATTAGGTGGACATGGTGGTGCACACCTGAAATACCAGCTACTCGGGGGCTGAGGCAGGAGAGTCACTTGAACCCAGGAGGCGGAGGTTGCAGTGGGCCAAGATGGCGCCATTGTACTCCAGCCTTGGTGACAAAGTAAGACTCCATCTCAAAAAAAAAAATTAAAAAATAAGGTCAGGTAACCCTGCCTTCCAGCTATGAGGAAGAAAGATTTAGGGTAGTTGGCCTCTGACAGTCTTGCATACAGCTTATATCATCCATAACCAAAGCAATTTAGTTCTTCATGTTGTAGGACTAATAACTTGCAAACTCTGCTTCTGGGAGAACCCATCATGAAAATTCGTGGAACTTGTTGAATTGACAGTAAATACCTGGACAGGACCCAATAAATATGGCTTAAAAGTGACAGACTGAATGAATTCCTTTGTTCAACACAGACTGTTTAGCTACCTGTTTGGAGCCAGGCTTCCTCTAGGTGCTAGGAAGACAGAGGTAAGCAGAGCAGATGGTCCCAGTCTTACAGAGCTTACTTTCTAGTGGGGAGAAGACAGTAGCAAGAAAACGTGTAGGAATTTCTGAGATTGCTATGAAGAAAACCAAACAGGGAAATGAGACTGAGGGATGGGACAAGGTGGGACAAGCGCACGTGTGGATGAGTCAGTCAGAGGTTTCCTGATAGCTGAGACAGGAATGAAAAGAAGCTAGCCTCTTGGTGACCCGGGAGAAGAGTGTTCCAGACAGAAGGTGCAGCATGAGCCATAGGGGCTGGGGCCAGATGGGGCTTGTGGGTGCTGCATCCAGAGAAGCCCCGTGTGGCTGGAGTGAGTGAGGGAATATGGTTACAGGAGTAGGCAGAGCCTAAGTCATGTGGGACGTTGGCCAGAGAAGGAGCCTGCTGTTTCTTCTACCTGCCATGGAAAGACATGGGGAGGTTGCGTGTGTGTCGGTTTTATGGAGGTATCGTTTACATGAAGTAAATTGCACAGATCTTAAGTGTGAAGTTTGACTTTTGACAGATTTGTGTCATAGAAGTTTTGAGTGGAGGGTGACATATTTTTTTATACTTTACGAAGACCCCACTGACAGCTGTGTGGAGGATGGATAGATGGGTTGGTGTATGGATGGATGAATGAGTAAGCAAGTGAACAATAGTCCCATCTTATTTAATAAACATAGCGAGGCTCCGAGGTTTCTGCTCTGAGCCTCTTGTGGAAAAGAGTGACAGAAGGTGGCATTTGAAGCTGTCCTTGCTAGAGGGACAGGGTAGAAGGTGGGGCAGGAGGAGTGGGTTTGGAATCCAGGGTCATGTACTGGCTGGCTACCACTAACCTGGGGGACTAAGGTGCAGTCCGCCGTAGGTGCTCCCACACAGATGAGGTGCTTGCTGACTTTCCTGAGCAGTCAGGCCTGGGTTTCGTTCCTCCACTGGACCCAGCCCCCAGCGTCCTCTCTGTCCAGGGTGTGAGTCCTGTGGCCTTCTTGACAGGACAAGCCTGTGGATGTTCGTCCATATGGTGTGATTCTTGAGGGTTGTTAAAAAGGTTTCTCTTCAGAGAGCTTTTCCATCATCCTTTGGTACCTAAAACTCCAGCACGAAAATGTGTTGGTTTTGAGCTTGTGAAACTATCACGAGTCACTATTCTATGTAACGGGAGGTGGCAGTAGTTGATTGAATTGCCCCCTAACGTAATGGTGAAGGGAGCAGGATGTGGGGTGGGCACTCAGGTTCTGAGTGGGAAGCTGTGGGAGTGGTCATGGGAGTCTTGAGAAGGTGCTAGAGGCTCCTCAGGCACCGCCCTGCCTTCCTCCAGTCCTTCCGGTGAGAGGAGACACAGTCATTCAGAGCACCTTAGCGACCGCTGACCTCAGCACTCTGCTGAGGTCGTCTCCTGCTGTCAGGTAAGAGCATGAGATGTCCTTGTCCTGAGTCCTTCTCCCTGTCAGTCCTGCAGTGTTTCCTGGGCACCTCCCAGGCCCCTGCCATGCTGCTGGTGAGGCTGGAGGAGAGGATGCGCCTACCCAGCTTGGGGAGCGCCTGCCACTCTTCCTCCGGTGGGGCCGCCCTGGGTGCACAGTGTGGTGCAGTGCATCTATGTCACATGGGGTCAGTAGTGCCCTCGCCCTGGGCAGAGGGTGGCAGGCCTAGAACTTGAGAGTCTTGATATCTTCGTGTTTCTCTCATGTGGGCCCAGGTTGTTCCTGTTGCCACTCTCTTGTCCTCACCTCCCAGCACCAGTATTCAGAGTTCTTCCAGTGCCCAGCCTTTGGGCTAACAGAGGCCTACCGGCCTGGAGTAGCTTGATGTCTCTTGGGTTCATTCCCATGTGGGAAGTACAGGCCAGATTTGGAACCACAACTGCGGCGATGTAAGAACCAACGATTTTGGTTGTTTTCAGATGGTGACATTTTAGATAACTTTTTCCCTGATTTCCAAACTTACTGCAATGAGGTATAATTTAAAAGAAGGGGGCCGGGCGCGGTGGCTCAAGCCTGTAATCCCAGCACTTTGGGAGGCCGAGGCGGGTGGATCACGAGGTCAAGAGATCAAGACCATCCTGGTCAACATGGTGAAACCCTGTCTCTACTAAAAATACAAAAAAAAATTAGCTGGGCATGGTGGCACGTGCCTGTAATCCCAGCTACTCAGGAGGCTGAGGCAGGAGAATTGCCTGAACCCAGGAGGCGGAGGTTGTGGTGAGCCGAGATTGCGCCATTGCACTCCAGCCTGGGTAACAAGAGCAAGACTCCGTCTAAAAAATAAATAAATAAATAAATAAATAAAATCAAATAAAAGAAGGGAGCCAGGTGCAGTGGCTCACACCTATAATCCCAGCACTTTGGGGGGCTGAGGTGGGAGGATCACCTGAAGTCAGGAGTTCAAGACCTGCCTGGGCAATATAGTGAAACCCCATCTCTACAAAAATACAAAATTAACCAGGCATGATGCCTGGTGCCTGTAATCCCAGCTACTTGGGAAGCTGAGGCAGGGAATCGCACAGAGTGAGACTCCATGTCAAAGATAAAATGATATTTAGGGAGGCCCTGGAGCCACAAATGATAACAAGATGTGTGCTTTCTTGTTTCCTGCAGCTGCACTGTGAGCTTAGAGATTTCCTCTTCCTCTAGCAATTCTTCTAGCTGCTGCTGCTTGCTGGCACGTGCATGGTGCTTGCCAAGTACAACAGGATGGCTCTAATACTCTTAGTATATTGTTTTAATAATACTTCTGTGAACTGTGTACTATAATTTCTTCCATTTTATAGAGTCCAGTTGAAGCCCAAAGAAGTTGAGCAACTCTCCCTGGTCCCACGGTAGGCACTAAAGCAAGATTTTGAACCCAGAGCTGATATTTGCAGACACTAGGCTCTGCCACCTTTGACTTGTGATGTGGCACTAGTGTGTTCTGCTCTGTTTGTTCATTTAGTAGTTAAGTGCCTGCTTCATTCTAGGTACTGGAGTGGGTGCCAAGGGTATAAACAGGAATAAGACCAGGTCTCTATGTCCCTCTGTAACTAATTGTCTAGTGGGAGACAGGCAGATACTTAGTATTGCATATGAAGTGTTGTCCAAAGATGTGCGTAAGAGACTTTGGGAAGCCAGGAGAAGGGAGGGGTCTTGGTTGAATTGCAGGGAGCTAAGCAAGATGTCTTAGAGCAATGGGAACTATCTGGAAGAATGCCTGAGAACTATCCAAGAGAAGAAACGGAGGGCCCTTCCCATGCCAAGGGGACAATATGAACAACAGCACTAAAGTGGGTGATGCCAGGCTGTGGGGGGCCGTTTTTGCCAACTTAAGCCTGTATTATGTTCTCTGATAAAGGGAAAGTGGGGTGGGCACTGGAGGGTTTTAGGCCAGGAGCAGTATGCTCGGTTCACTCTGGTCCAGTGTCAGGGTGGATTCAGGGGAGAGGACTGGACTCAGGACGACCTGCTAAGGCAAAGGGATGGCCTTGATTCTGGGAGTTTTTTGAGCACCAGACCAGCGCCCTTTCTGCCAGCTTGAGGGATCAGTTGGATGATTTCTCACTGGATGATTACAGTCAGTGTTGTATTCCCCTCAAGATGGCAGGGGAAATGTGGGCTTTGGGTTCAGGTAGACTTGGATGCAACTCTTGGTGGTGCCATTTTGGCAATGGCAAACCCCGTGACCTTATCTGTAAAATAGAGATGATACTCTTCTGGGTTGTCATAAAGATTAGAAGCATTGATATAAAGTTCCTGAGGTGTAGCCAGGCCCGTTGGCTCACACCTGTAATCTCAGCACTTTGGGAGGCCAAGGCAAGTGGATCACTTGAGGTCAGGAGTCTGAGACTATCCTGGCCAACATGGTGAAACCCCATCTCTGGTAAAAATACAGAATTAGCTAGGTATGGTGATGCACAGCTGTAGAACCAGCTACTTGGGAGGCTGAGGCAGGAGAATCACTTGAACCCGGGCAGCAGAGGTTTCAGTTAGCCGAGATCACACCATTGCACTCCAGCCTGGGCAACAAGGGCGTAACTTTGTCTCAAGAAATAAAATAATAAAAAAATAAAGTTCCTGAGGTGAGTACTCAATAAGTGGTGACAGTGTGATAGCCAGAGTGGCAGCTGCTTTTCTCCCCACACTGACCCCACAAAGTCGACAACTGAAGAAACAGACTCTGAAAAGTTAAGTGACTGGCTTAAACTCATAAAATTTTGGATAAAACTAGAACCAGATTTCAAGCTATTCCCAACTTGACTGCCTTTAGTTCCCTGCCATAAGAATCATCTGGACCTCCATTTCTCCTTAAAAAGTGGCCCAACCTGGGTTTAGAGTTCTCTAGGCTAGAACTGAGTCACATAGCCACACCAGCAGCAGGGAGGCTGGGAAACGTAGTCTTTAAGTTGCCTGACCCAGGGAGTTCTCTTAGCAAGGAAGGAGAGAATGGATTTGGGGAAGCAGCCAGCAGTCTACCTCAGTGATTTCTGGGGACTTTTTCCCTGAGCATTTCCAGGTTTTTAGCCCTACTATAGGACATTGAGGAGGTTTGAGATGGGGCTTGGTTGTTGGGATGTTCGTTTATAATTTAGGGAAGGTACAGAAAGACTTCTGGGTTTTTCCTTGACTGCTGGTTCCCTTCAGCAGACAGATTTGCTCACCTCCCAGGACAGTTTCTGCCCTTCGGAGCATTGGAGACCTGGTCAAGAATTGCATAGAGGGCTCCTCAGTTCCATAGGACCAACCAGGCATGGCTTGAGGTCACTGGCCTGACCATTGCTGGTTAGAGAAAGATTTGGCTCGGGTGACTTGGCTTTCTTCCTCTGCTAACTGCTGGCGTGGTTCTGGACAAGTCACTTCTTCCCCTACCGTTTTCCACAACCTACACTGGAGGGGACTGGACACTCAATGACCCTTCTGGTTCTGAACAGGAGCCACACTGCCTAGTTTATGAGCTAATACTCATCTGGAGGTGGCGCTTCTTGCCACTTGCCCAGGGGAAGAGTCTGCTGCCTCAGCATTCGCCTGTGCTGCAGGAGGCACTGGCCTGTGAGACTGCTTGAGAAACGAGGCCTTCAGGGAGTGGTCCTGTTCAGCAACATGCCACTGGGCAGAGGGCTCCAAACTATGGCTGTGTTTCTGCCTCCGGGTTGTCTGAAGAGTATTTCTCCCCAGGGATGAACAAGAAAGCATACAGGCTTATGGCATGTGAGCTCATGGTCTCCAGAGCACCCCCTTCCTGAGAGTTGGGAAACCTGTTCACACACGGAGGTCCAGCGTCTCATACAAGGACCAGCGGTTTCATGTCGCAGCAGAGCCTGTGACTGACTTCCTGCTGTCTGTGAGGCGAAGTGATCCAAAGCATCTCCTGTTTCTGCTTTTGGAAAGTCAGAAGCTAAAGTGGCCACCGGGAGTCCTGTGATCACCCTCCTTCTTTGAGGTTACACTATAGATTTAACAATACAGTTATTTAACTGAATTCCCTCAGTGGATTTTCATGGCAAAGAGCAGCTTTCTGCCAAGAGCCCTGCCAGGTTCATGAGCCTCTTACTGTTCTATATCCTCAGCAGAGGGAGTGATTTTCCACCCATGTCTTGCTGGTCTGAAAAATGCCGTCTGATAAGAGGGGTGCAAGGGACTGCACCACCAGTGGCCAGGGCTGCAGCCAGGAGACCCTGGCTTCCCTGTCTTTATGCAGCCACATGCCGTTCTTTCCCTGCACCTGACAGGAGCCCACCACATTCCTCCTATCCCTGCATCTGTTGGGCTGCGCCTGGTGTTGACTAGACAGTTCCCTTAAATTGTGTATTTAGTCTCAAGATGGTTGTGCTTTTTATGACTCAGTTTTTAAACAGGGCTGCAGCTGCTACCTGGAAATTATATCTCTTCCAATGCCTATGCTTTTTGACTTGTTATCCCACCACTCTGTGACATAAAGTGTAAAATTCCAACTTCTTTCTGCCAGTCAGTAGGTCCTTGTGGAGCCCCAGCCAGACTGGGCTCTGAGGAGGACAGTGGAGCTGGGTGCCTGGTCCCCACCCTCCACATGCTGAGTGAGAGTGGCGTGTGGAAAACCAAACAACACAGCATTAGGTGAGCAGTCAGTGACCTGGGTGCTGTGTGAAGTACACAGGTAGAATTGAGTCATCCATAATTGCCATCCTATTGTGTGGCACCAGTAGCACTGACCAAACTTCTGGGAGAGTGAGCACCACACCCTGCTATCCTCAGGGGAGGGCACGAGCATAGGGAATAGGAGGGTCTGTGAGCCCATGTCTGAGAGGAGAGAGCAGGTGAGATGGGGTGGGACTGGGAGCCCTGCCAAGCCACTCAAGGCAGTAGATGGTGGCAAGCCCCACAGGTGCCCCGGCACCCAAGTGGCCTGATGGGCGCATGCTGCAGCCATGCTGAGACAGCCTTTTCAGCGATCAAATTGTCAGAGCGAGAAGGTTCACTAGTACATCATGCTGGCAAGAATGTGGGAATGGGCACCCATGTGCTATTAGTGGGAGTGTGAGTTGGCACAGCCTCTGTGAAGAGCGGAGACCCAGAATAAGAATAAGCTGCACATAGCTTTAGATGTAGCAAGTGTGCCTCTAGGAATCTGTCCCTCAGATATGGGCCTGCAAAAGGCAGAGACAGCACATGGCAGGGACATTCGCGGCAGCAGTTCATAGAGTAAATGAGATGGCACGGCTACACCGTGGGATGCCATGCAGCTTCTAATGAAAGACATGGAGCCATGTGTACAGTAGATGAGAGCAGCATGGGTGAGACAGTGTGTAAAGCATGTGATGGCTTGTACCCTCCTCACCCAGATCTGTGCATCTATGTGATTGTCTAGCATGTCTTAGAAAGGGTATGTAAGGTCTGGGGACAGTAGTTCGTCCTGAGAAGGGAAACAGAGGGACTGGGGATGACAGCCAGAAGGGAGACTTTTCACTGTATATATTTTGTACTGATATGGTTTGGCTCTGTGTCCCCACCCAAATCTCACCTTGAATTCTACGTCCATAATTCCCACGTGTTGTGAGGGATGGACCTGGTGGGAGATAATTTGAATCAGGGGGGCAGTTTTCCCCATATTGTTCTTATGGTAGTGAATAAGTCTCACTAGATATGATGGGTTTATCAGGGGTTTCTGCTTTTGCATCTTCCTCATGTTTTCTTGCTGCCACCATATAAGAAGTGCCTTTTGCCTCCCGCCATGGTTCTGAGGCCGTCCCAGTCATGTGGAACTGTAAGTCCAATTAAACCTCTTTTTCTTCCCAGTCTTGGATATGTCTTTATCAGCAGCAGACTAACACAGTAAATTGGTACCAGTAGAGTGGGGCATGGCTGAAAAAATACCCAAAAATGTAGAAGCAACTTTGGAACTGGGTATCAGGCAGAGGTTTGAACAGTTTGGAGCATGCAGAAGACGACAGAAAAATGCAGGAAAGTTTGGAACTCCCTAGAGACTTGTTGAATGGCTTTGCCCAAAATGCTGGTGGTCTCAACTGGAAATGAAGAACTTGTTGGAAACTGGAGCAAAGGTGACTCTTGTTATATTTTGGCAAAAAGACTGGTGCCACTTTGCTCCTCCCCTAGAGATTTGTGGAACTTTGAACTTGAGAGAGATGATTTATGGTACCTGGGGGAATAAATTTCTAAGCAGCAAAGCATTCAAGAAGTGACTTGGGTGCTGTTAAAGGCATTCAGTTTTATAAGTGAAGCAAAACATAAAAGTTTAGAAAGTGTGCAGCCTGACAATGTGATAGACAAGAAAAACCCATTTTCTGAGGAGACCATAAAGCTGGCTGCAGAAATTTGCATGAGTAACAAGGAGCTGAATATTAATCCCCAAGACCATGGGGAAAATGTCTCCAGGGCATGTTAGAGGTCTTCACAGTAGCCCTTCCCATCACAGGCCTACTAGAAAATGGTTTCATGTGCTGGGTCCCTATGCTGTGTGCAGCCTAGGAACTTGGTGCGCTGCATCCCAGCCGCTCCAGCCATAGCTGAAAGGGGCCAATGTAGAGCTCAGGCTGTGGCTTCAGAGGGTGCAAGCCCCAAACTTTGGCAGCTTCCACATGGTATTGAGCCTGCAAATGCACAGAAGTCAAGAATTGAGGTTTGGGAACCTCTGCCAAGATTTCAGAACATGTGTGGAAATCTCTGGATGCCCAGGCAGAAGTTTGCTGCAGGGGCAGGGCCCTTATGGAAAACCTCTCCTAGGGCAGTATGGAAGGAAAATGTAAGGTTGGAACCCCCACACAGAGTCCCCACTGGGACACTGCCTACCGGAGCTTGAGAAGAGGGCCATTGTCCTCCAGACCCCAGAATAGTAGATCCACCGACAGCTTGCACCATTAGCCTGAAAAAGCTGCAGACACTCAGCCTATGAAAGCAGCCAGGAGGGAGTCCGTACCCTGCAAAGCCACAGGGGTGGAGCTGCCCATGACTGTGGGAACCCACCTCTTGAATCAGTGTGATCTAGATGTGAGACCTGGAATCAAAGAGATCATTTTGGAGCTTTAAAATTTGACTACCAAACTGGATTTCTAACTTGCATGGGCCTTGTAACTACTTTGTTTGGACCAATTTCTCCCATTTGGAACAAGTGTATTTACTCAATACCTGCACCCCCATTGTATCTAGGAAGTAACTAACCTGCCAGTGATTTTACAGGCTCATGGTGGAAGGGACTTACCTTGTCTCAGATGAGACTTTGGACTGTAGACTTTTAGGTTAATGCTGAAGTGAGTTACAACTTTGGGGGACTGTTGGGAAGGCATGATTAGTTTTGAAATGTGAGGACATGAGATTTGACAGGGCCAGGGGCAGAGTGATATGTTTTGGTTGTGTCTCCACCCAAATCTCATCTTGAATTGTATTCCCATAATTCCCGCATGTTCTGGGAGGGACCCAGTGAGAAAGAATTCGAATCATGGGGGCAGTTTCCCCCACTGTGGTAGTAAGTCTCATGAGAGCTGATGGTTTAATCAGAGGTTTCCACTTTTTCATCTTCCTCATGTTCTCTTGCCACCGCCATGTAAGAAGTACCTTTCACCCCCCGCCATGATTCTGTGGCCTCCCCACCCACGTGGAACTGTAAGTCCAATTAAACCTCTTTTTCTTCCCAATCTCTCAGGTATGTATTTATCAGCAGTAGGTTAATACATGTACTCTTTGAATTTCTTTTAAAGAAAAAGAGAAAAGAATCTTCATTAGTTTATTTGAGATGGCATAACAAATAATCATAAACTTCTTGGCCTAAAACCAGGAATGTATTCTCTCACTGTTCGGAGGCCGAAAGTCCAGAATCAAGGTGTGAGCGGGGCCATGCTCCCTCCAAAAACTCTAGGAGAGGACCCTTTTTTGCCTCTTCTGGCTTCTGGTGGCTCCAGGATTCCTTGGTGTGTGGCTGCATAATTCCAGTCTCTGCTTCCATCTTCACATGTTGTTGTTCTCTGTCTCTACTCCTCCGTCTCTCATAAGGATACTTGTAATTGGATTTAGAGCCCACCCGGTTAGTCCAGAATGATCTCATCTCATGATCTTTAATTACATCTGCAAAGACTTTTTTCCCAAATAAGGTTGCATTTCTGGGTATTGGGGGTTATGGGCCATACCATGTGGGGTACCACCATTCAGCCACTATCATTGCCAACTAGATTTTGGGGAGAAAACTTACCTATATGCTTCTTACACTTAAATATAAAATTGAAGGAAGAGAGATTGAAAGAAAATACCATACAATACTACTGAAAGAATATACTCTCTGAATTTTATATACTCTCCATATAGTCACCTTTTCCAAAAGATGTATTTTAATTCTAAGATGAGACAAGTTTTTAGGCAAGTTAGATGATATGCAACATAACTAGACTGAAAGCTCCTTGAGGGCAAGGACCATGTCTGTATCGTTCATTACCGTATCCCCAGCACAGAGTAGGTGCTCTGTGCCGGTGGAGTGGATGGGTGGGTGGATAGGAAAGGCAGTCAAAGCGATCAGGGCAGAGAAACCTGTTAGGAGGCATTCTCATCAGCACCGGAAAGCAGTCCTGAGGGCCCGGACTAGCTTGCTGGTAGAAATGGGGAAAGGGGCATATTCAGAAGACTCTTCAGTTGCAACTTAGCAGGGGAGATTGACAGCCAAGGGGGAGGAAGGGAGGAGAGTAAGGAGCCCCAGGGTGAGAACACTTCGATGCTGTGAAGAAATGGCAAAGCTGGGCAGTACTAGCAGGGTGGACAGGAGACAGCTCGGCTATGAGGGGCCAGCAGACTGGGCCAGCCTGCAGTTGTAATATCACTGGGAGGCCAGGGCTGGGGGTGGAAGCTGGCAGGCCCTCAGCATAGAAGCCCTGAGAGGGGACCTTCTCCCCAGGATTCAAGAGGAAGAAGGGGAGGCTGTGGAGGGAGGACAGAACCACAGGAAATAGAGGAGAGCTCTCGGAGCATTGAGAGGATGGCAGGGAGGTGAGCAGGATTGGGGAATCATAGGATCCTCCTAGAACTGGGCCCCTTTGCTGCCTGGAGGGCCAAAGGAGGGGCTGGTATGGAGGAATCAGGTTGTAGCTGGCAGACTCAAGGTCTCATGCTTCACAGAAACCAGGTCAGGGGTGGCTCAGCCCCAGGGGTGGGGAAGACGGACACAAAGGAGAGGGAAGACCCAGGGTACAGAGTGGGGACGCCACAGTGAGGCTTGCTCTCCTGAGCACATGTTCATTGCTGGCCTTTCCATCTGTTTTCTCGTTTAATCTTGGAGACAACCTGCCTGGCAGGTCATAGCAGCCCCCACTTCCCCCTTCTTGTGGTATATAAAAGTCACTTAGCAGATAGTAGCAGTGGCAGGATTCAAAGCCACACGTGGCTGACTGTGCCCAGGCTGTTGACCACTCCTCCCTTTCAGGGCTGTTGATACCTGTGCCTATCTTCAGGACACCTGTACACAAAAGGCCGCAAGTCTGCTTAGGAGCCCACTGTGGCTTGGGAACGGTTGGTGCACCGTATCACAAAAGCAACAGAATGGGACCTGTGTGTGGAGGCAGTGCCACTGAGTGCTGCAGGCCTCGGTCTTCACGTCACCCTTCTCCTCTTTCTTTGCCCACTCTTTCAGGCCCCACTCCATCAGCCTTGGCTTCCAGCTCTGGGATCAGGAGCTCAACCTTCACTTGAGACGTGGCTGCTCCCCTCAACTAGCCTCCGCCTCGGGGGTGTGGGGATGGGGATGTGTTAGAAAGAGTGATCTATACTTTCCTGGCCCTGGCTCCATGGAGCAAGTCCTCTTCATTCTGCAAAACACCACTACTTAAAAGAGGTCTGTGGTCTCAGGACCCTGCCTGAGCTACTCTGAGCATGACAGGGCTTTTGCACGAGCAGCTGCCAGGTGCAACCATTTCCATGGGAGTGGGTGCCTGGCTCCCTGTCTGTAAGGCACACAGAGACCCCTCCTTGTTTGTTACCTGGAGATAAGTCCCCCCCGCCACCATATGGAATAGTGTAAACTCCTACCTCCTGAGTCAGCCCCAGCCATCCTTTCTTTCACACCCACGTCCACTGGCAGCAGAGCCTTCAGCTCAACATGAGACACAACTGGAATCTGACCTCTTCTCCCCTCTCCTGTTGCCCCGGTCAGTGCCAGCATGTGGTCCTGGTTTCTGTGGCGGAACAGGGCAGGGAGGTGGTGGTTGTCTCTAGCGGGCTCCCTGCTGCCACACTGTCCTTGTGGTCTACTCTTGGCACAGCAGCCAGAGGGAGCCTGTTGGGCTATGGCTGCGGCCGCCTGACCACCACACACAGGCCCAGGTGGAGTCCTTAACCTGGGCTTTGGGCAGAGGTGCAGCTGCCTCTCTCGCACTCCCTGCTGCTCTCCCTGCTTGCCTCCAGCCCATTGCCTGGACGGCTCTTCCCAAGACCTGTGTGACTCGCCCTGCACCTTCCCGGACCTGGGCTCTCCCTCATACCTCCTCACTGACAGTTCAGACCCCACGTGCCAGCCCTCTTCTCTCTTCACTTGCCTCTGTGTTTCCCTCCACACTTGGCACCATCTGCCATGCTCCATATGTTAGTCCTCTCCCAGCTAGGATGTGATGAAGGCAAGGGTTTTGTGTATTTCATTTCCTGCTGAATGGGCTTGTCATATGGCAGGCCTCTCAATAACACATGACAGTGTACGAATGAATTTTTCTGGGTTTTGTTCCCCCTTTACCAAATTTGATTTGAAGAAGCTTAGTATTTCCTCTTCCTCTAATTTAAAAAATTGACTCTGGACTGTTGTAGGGAAAGGGATAGGAGGTGGAGAGGAAGGAGGCAGGAGACACACTTCTGCTCCGATTCAGAAGACTCTGACTCCATTCTGAACTCAGTCAAAGGTGCTCCTGTATGTGGCTGTCCCAGGGCACCCATGGGCACAGACACACCACCCTCCTTCATTCCTTGTCTGAAGCCCAGCTGTAGGTCACGCTGATTCTCTCACATCCCACTTTGCTACGTTGGCTCAAATCTCTGAGATAGGTTTGTCTTTTCTTTTGTAAATTCTGAAATAAAAGCAGTGTGAATTCCTTGATCCATAATTTATTGCATCAAAAGTCGCCCTTGGATTTTTTTTCTTTTTCCTTTCTTTCTTTCTTTTTTCTTTTCTTTTTTTTTTTTTTTT
>NW_016107315.1:1319386-1358027 GCF_001604975.1 Cebus imitator
GCAAAAAAAAAAAAAAAAATTTTGTTTTTTGGAGAGATGGGTCTCACTTTGTTATTCAGGCTGGTTTCAAGCTCTTGGCCTCCCAAAGTGCTGAGATTACAGGTGTGAGCCACCACGCCCAACATAGCCTTTGTTAATTGTCATTTATGTATTCTTCTAGGAAAAAAATATACATAATACCAGCATAAATGTATATCCATTCAAAATGGACATGAACAGAATCAGCAGGCATATTATTCTAGAATTTATTAATATAATTTGAAAATCTTCTATATTAGTCCATATAGATCGACTTCGTTGCTTTTTATTTTTTGAGACAGAGTCTCACTCTTGTCACCCAGGCTGGAGTGCAAAGGCAAGATCTTTTCCTTACTGCAACCTCCGCCTCCCAGGTTCAAGTGATTCTCCTGCCTCAGCCCCCTGAGTAGCTGGGATTACACGTATGTGCCACCAAGCCCAGCTAAGTTTTTTTGTATTTTTAATAAAGATGGGGTTTTGCCATGTTGACCAGGCTGGTCTTGAACTCCTGACCTCAGGTGGTCTGCCCTCCTCAGTCTCCCAAAGTGCTGGGATTACAGGCATGAGCCACTGCGCCTGGCCTACCTTATTTTTTACCAACAGAGTCTGGCTTTGTTGGCGAGACTGGAGTGCAGTGATGCGGTCATAGTTCACTGCACCTTGAACTCCTGGGCTCAAATGATCTTCCTACCCCAGCCTCCTTAGTAGCTGAGACTACAGGTACACACCACAATCTTGGCTAATTTTTAAATTTTTTGTAGAGACAGGGTTTCATCATGTTGCCCAGGCTACACAGTACATATTGAACATACGTAGTGTGTCATATAGACCTAACCCCATACTGACAGGCATCAGTTTAAGTTACGACAATATTGCAATGAATATTCCTATACATCCTGGCATACCTGCAGTAATACTTGTATAGTATATATCTGGCATGCATTATAGATTAAAAAAGCATGGGCATTTAAAATTTTGATAGATATTGCCAAGTTGATCTTTGTTTTTTGTTTGTTTGTTTGTTTGTTTATTTATTTATTTAGAGACAGAATCTTTCCCAGGCTAGAGTGCAGTGATGTGATCTCAGCTCACTGCAGCCTCAACCTCCTGGGCTCAAGCAATCCTCCCACCTCAGCCTCCCAAGCAGCTAGGACCACAGGCATGTGTCAAGACACCTAGCTAATTTTGTTTTTTCTTTGTAGAGATGGAGTCTCACAGTGTTGCCCAGGCTGATCTCAAATCCTGGGCTCCAGCAATCCACTGGCGTTGGGCTCCCTAAGTTTAGATTACAGGTGTGAGCCGTTGCACCCAGCCCGTGTTGACGTTTGAATGGTTACACTAGTTCATTCTACTAGGATGTTTTTCCCCAAACTTTTTTTTTCGAAAAATATTAAACTTACAGAAAAGTCTAAAGAATAGTATAATGAATAGCCAAATACCTTTCACCTAGGTTTGCCAGTATTGCGACACTGCGTGTTTTCATTTGCTCAGTGTTTTCGTTTGCTCAGACTGCTGTAACCAAATATCACAGACTGGGTGGCTTGAACAGTAGACATGTGTTTTCTCACGGTTCTGGAATCTGGAAGTCCATGATGAAGGTGTCAGTCAGCAAGTAGGGTTTCCTCTGGGGCCTCTCTCCTTGGTTTGCAGATGGTCGCCTTCTGAGTGTTCTTGCATGGTCTTTTCTTGGTGCACTCACACATCTGTGTCCTAATCTCCTCCTCTTATAAGGATACCAGTCATACTGGATTAGGGCCTGCTCACATGCTCTCATTAAACCTTAATTAGCCCTTCAGAGGCCCTGTCTCCAAATAGTCATGCTCTGAGGGGCTGCGGGTTAGGACTTCAACATATGACTTTAGAGGAGGGAAGGAGGGGGCACAATTCAGCCTATAATACCACATTTGCTTCTCTTTCCCTTTATATATATATATAATGTTGACATGGTATAATTATAACAGATTTATATAATTTGCTGTATTTATTACTTATCATTATAAAACCATTTATAATGTAATATATTTCTTATATATAATTATAATGTATAATATGTAACATTCCTCCAAACCACTCAGAAGTAAATTGCAGCCACTCTCTTACTTCGGCATGCATCTCCTAGGAACAAGGACATGCTCCTCAGGATATATTTGATATCCTTTATTTTATAGTGCTGGGGACAGATTCCCCTGAAGGAGAAATGAGCATGCAGTGGCTCTGGCCCTGACTGGGGGCATTCTCTCCAGATGGTTTTGTCCTGGCCTTCTCCCATCTCTTTCCTGAGTTCCAGCTGCTAGGTGAGACCTGGCATGCTTAAGGAAAGGGGCCTCCTGCTTCCAAGAGCTGTTTGGGCAAGCAGAACCTCTTGGCCTCGACCCCAGATTCTCTGGCATTGAGGTTTGGGATCTGTGATGTGTCAACGAGATGGCAGACCTCACAACTTCACCTGTTCACTGGTCTCTCTATATCAACATGTCTCTCTCAACAACAGACTTGTGACTGTAATTCTTTGTATAGGCAGTCCTTGCCTGGCAAATGCAGACTGCCTGTGTTTATTCAGAGAGTAGGGGTTACTGTCTTGGCTACCATTTTCTCCCTCCCTGTCTCCCTTCTCCTGCACCCTTGCTGGCCAGAAGTTGGGTTTTGCCTGCCACCAGGAGTAATGAGGCATCTTCTTCAGGCTTGTGTCAACATCTGTTTCTTCCTTTTCTGTGGGAAAACATCACACAGGCAGCACTTTCATTGTTTGTTTTCGTAGATAGAATCATTGTGGAAGTACTTGCCTAGTGCTTCAATGGGGGATGCTTAGTTTCAAAACTTTTCATTTCCTCTTGTTCAGGCCGTCCGGTCTGCACAGACCCAAGGTTCAAACGTAAATCGGGTGAGTTCTTTGCCATCCAAGGTCAATCAGGTTGTTGCTGAATGAATGCCCAGACATCCACTGTTACTCAATTAACAGATTAACAGAGCTGCCTTTCTCTTTTTTTTTTTGGCTCTGTTGCCCAGACCGGAGTGCAGTGGTGCAGTCTTGGCTCACTGCGGCCTTAACCTCCAGGGCTCGAGTGATCCTCCCACCTCAACTTCCCAAGTAGCTAGAACCAGAGATGCATGCCACCACCCACAGATACTTAAAAAATTTTTTTTGGTTGAGATGTGGTCTCACTCTGTTACCCAGGCTGGTCTTGAACTCCGGGCTCAAGCAATCCTCATCCCTTAGCTTCACAAAGTGCTAGGATTACAGGCATGAGCCATCACATCCAGCCATAGAGCTACCTTTCTAAAACTCAGTCCTAACACGTCTTTGATTATGCTCAGAACTCTTCATGGCTTTTCCTTTCCTGCAGGATTCATTGCTGTTTCCTTGGCTTGGCATTGAAGACCCTCCCTCATTTGGCCCCTACTCAATTTGTCACGCTGTTACCTGTTTTTTCCCCAGGAGGTTTCCTTGTTACCTGCTGTATTGAAGCCAAATTAAATTAGGCCAAACACACTCTGCCATGCTTTGTTCCTGTACCTATTGGCTTGTGATATTTCCCAGAACGTATCTTCTCTCTCCTCCCTGATCTATTTGCCAAACTCTTAGCCAGTCTTCATGGCTTGGCTTGACCATACCCCATCAGTGAAGTCTCTTCTTCACTGAAAGATAGAAGACATACAGACACTTTGGTCCTTAGCCATCCCTTCAGCAAGGTTGGCCATCCTTCCCTTGCGCCATCCGTCATTCTGCCGCAGACTTTCCTCTTCTCTAGCACATATCACACTGTATGTGATATGTATGTGTCTAGCCCTCTGGTTGCAAGACAACTGGTTTTACCTTTGTATCTTCAGTGCCTGAGTTGGAGTAGGCGCTCAGTAAACATCTGAGTGGATGATGGATTTGTCCTTGGATGAGCACATCCCGAAGTTAGAAGCAGCTGTGTTGCACTTTGTTGTTACCAGTCTTTATCTGAGTGAGCCTTGTGTGTCACAAAGGAGAAAATACAGTTTAACACAGGTCACGAGGAGTCCTGCTCCCTAAGCTGTGGAGTCCATACCGATCATCAGCAACACAGGACCTCAGTGACCTTCGCTGGGCTTGCTGCATGTTGTCATGTGTTGAAAGAGAAAGTACCTTACCTTGGTTATGTATACAGTGAATAGACTGATAACCCAGCTCATTGTGTGCATCTTGCTTTATGTTACTTTGGAAAGCTACTGATGACTGTCTTTTCTTTCAGTCAAACGCTTCAGAGAACCAAAGCATGAAAGACGTCCGTGGAGGATATGGTATGTGTTTAGGTATTAACTCATTCTGGAGTGCTTTTGACTATGTTGGGGGTCTTGGGGGTGGAATGTGAGCGCATGGAATGTGAGCAATGATATGTAATGTATCTGGAATCCCTGAGTTAAATCCATCAGGAACTATGTATATTATGAAAGGATTTCTGTTTCTCCAACTAACTTTTGATCCTACCTTTATTTTAGAATCACTCTGCTTCCACTTCTGAAAGATGGAAGATACACAAATACATCAGTCCCTGATGCTGCCTCCTTCATCTGTGTCTACCTGTTGTTAGATTTGGTTTAAATTCCTAGATTCTGTAGTGTATAATGTGCAGGCAAAAATTAACCTAAATTTGGAGATCAGTCAGACATAGCATATAAATGCCCCTCTCTCCAAAAGAAGTCTTTCTTGGTCTTAGCATAAAGGAAAACTATTTCTCTACTAAAAATACTTCTAACACCAAATATATGACGGTTCTCTTTCCCCAACATCCACCAGTTTTCCAACTCTGCAAATACCACTTGGGTGTCCCATAATTTAATTCTGAGACTTAACTACCTGGAGTTAGAACAGAATCCACAGGTTATGGGCTCAATCCTACAAACTGCCCCCTTCTCCAGATGCCAGTTGCAAGTAGTTGGGTCCTCAGAATATCCACATTTCTGTCTAATTTGGCTATAAAGTCAGGGGTTCCTACAACCCCCCCACTTCCCCGCTAAGGTTCATTGATTTGCTAGAATGACTCATAAAACTCAGGGAAACATTTTCTTACATTTACTGGTTTATTATAAAGGATACAGATGAACAGCTAAATGCGAGTTGCACAGGGCTAGATCCAGAAGGATCCTGAGCACAGAAATTAGGGTATGCCCCCCTCCCAGTATGTGGACGTGTTCACTAGCCTGGAAGCATTCCAAATCCCATTGTTTAGGGATTTTTATGGAGGGTTCATCATGGAGGCATGATTGATTATTAACTCAGCCTCCAGCCCCTCCATTCTCCCGGAGGATGGGCGATTATGGCTGAAAGTTCAAAGCTTCTAAACATGACTTGGTCTTTTTGGTGACTAGCCCATCCTGAAGCTATCCAGGAGCCCACTAAGACTTGATTCATTAGAGTAAAAGGCTCCAGTCTTCCAGGAAATTCCATGGGTTTCAGGTGCTCATATCAGGACCAAGGCCAGAGACCAAATACTAGAACAAAAACTCCTCTTAGCACCTCTGTTACTCAGGAGATCACAAGTGTTTTAGGAGCTCTGTGTCGGAAACCAGGACAGAGACCAAACATATATTTCTTATATAGACTTTGATACATATCAAACACATATTTATTTCACAGAGGATGATCCTGCGGTCTCAGTTTTTCCTTTGTAAAATGGCGGTAAAGCTTCAGAAGTAGATTCTAAAGACAAAACTCCAATCTAATACATCACTTAAGAGGAGACAGCTTTTCAGGACACCACCATGTCCACAAGAAGCTGCCTGTTTTAGACTGCTGCCTTGTGCTTTCAGCTTTCCTAACAAAATAATCATTTTCTCCTTCAGAGGAAACATCAGTAATCACTCTGATAAAATTTTAAAACATGTACTTACTTGTTTTTAAACATGTTGCTGCTGAATGTTGATAATTCTTTTATTTTCCATTGATTTTTCTCAAACCCTGTTAACTTTAGAATATGTGACTCCCACCTCAAGGCTGGGGCAGGACCTGGTAGAGACCTAGATTTTGGGATTTCTGAGTCTTACATACATTGTCTTTTGGTGACCCCTCTTTCCGATGAGTGTAGGGAATGATTTTTCAGACACTGTCACTGGGTCAGTCTGGATGACCTCTGCAGTCCTGAGACCCTGCCCAGCTGGTAGGCTGTGACAGGCAGCCATGTCCAAGAGATCCCTCGATCACAGAGGAGAGTGGCTGCCTGGTGCTGGTGACAGAGGACATACTGAAGGCATATGCCATCTCCACTATCCTCCTGCTACATGGGCGGAGGGATAGCTCCTCTCAGATATTAATGCCCTTGTTTTTTCTTTTTTGAAATGCTTGTCATCTAGTCCAGGGGCTGGCACACTGCAGCCCACAGGCCCCGTGTGTATGGTTGTATTAGCTGTGTCTATGTCTGCTGTCATTCCCCAGCAGCAGGGCTGAGGAGTTGAGACAGACCTTATGGTACACAAAACCTCAAATATTTATTCTTTGGTCCTTTTTATTCAGGATAGAAAACATTTTCCTACCCTGATCCAGCCCATTGTTTAAACGGCAGCAGCTGAAATTTCTTTAGGGATCCAGCTGCAGTACTGGATTTGTGCAAGTCTTGTTAATTTTGCACGTAATTTAGCTCATTGTGAAGTTGAACGGGAACTCTTTAAAACAGAGGCGCCTTGGGCTTCATCACAAAGCAGTGATTGAGCATTTTATTTTGAAGCAAGAAAATGAAAATTTTTAAAAATGTATTTTAGATATCAATCCTTGGCCTTTTAGGGATTTCCAAGGCAGTATTATTGAAGGCTTTGAAAGGTGGCTGGGATGCCAAGCCTGAGTTAGTACAGAAGACCCCAGGAAGAGGTGACCAGTGGTTGGAAGGTTGGGGTGGCTTTTTTCCTGTTTCTGACTTCTCGTTTTCCTCAAATTAGATATTGCCCTCCTGTCAGGCTGATAACCAATGCTGGTTTTATTTTGTACAGGTTTTTAGATACTTCCAAACAAGCCATAGGAATGCTATTCATCCACTTTGCAAATGTATACCTAGCAGATCTCACTGAAGAGGACCCTTGTTCACTGTAAGTAGCCCCTATTTGAGCGTAAACAACAGCTGCCCCTCCATTGAAAACACAGGCTGGCCTTGCTTTCTGCTGCTGGTCCTGTTCCCTCTGGATTGGGGAAGGGGTGCTCCTCTTTTCGTCTGTGCTCCTCTGAAAGACCGTCCTGTGCATGCTGTCCTGGAGCTCACATACACAGCTGTCAGTTGGCTCATAGGGCTTTGCATGGTGACACTTTCCCCAAGCACTGGCTTTCTGCTCATCAATCCAAGTTCTGTCCTTTGATTTTCTAGTGTCCTTATGTCTCCCAGTTTCCAAGCAGCCGCTGGCAAGGAAGGATAACGCTCTACAGGAATGTCTTTCCGCTGGAACCAGAACACACCGGGGCTTCTCTGTGGTGTCAGCCACTCAGGGTCAAAACTGTTGTTGACCATCATTGACCTCTTTGACCTGCAGACCATGGATTGTTCCACCTTATCACTGCAACGTGCCTTCCAGGCAGCCCCCAGAGCAATCCAACTGTGACCTCAATCCGCCCATGATATTCTGTCCTCCTTGCTGATGGCACCCAAATGGTGCTTCTCTTAGCAGGTGGAGTGGCAGAGAAGGCTTGCCTACCTCATCCTGGCCCTGTCTTCCTCCTCCCTTGGTCCTCAAAGCAGCCTGCCATATATTAATAGAGATTTTGATTACCTCCATTTTATAGTTGGGGAACTGAGGCAGAGAGGTTATATATACCATAAGTTCACACCCCTTAGGAGTCACAGAGCCCAGCCAGTCTGGCTCCATGGCCCTCATGATGCTTTGCTCTCTGCCAGAATCGCCTGTGTTGAATATGGAACATAGAACTTTCTTTATTCCCAAGGCGTGGCACACAGTAGGCTCGAAAATGTTTGCTAAGTGAATGAATGAAAGTAAGGCCTGTATGTATATCATATGTCCTTGTTCTCCTGGAAGGCATGAGATGCTCTGGACACAAATTAGATTTAAGTGTCTGAGAGCAGCATAGCCTCAGGCCGGAGACAAATTTCCTTGGAAGCAATTGCTGCTCCTGCCATCTCTGGTCTGAGAGTGACCCCTTGTGATTTTACAGAGGAAGGGCAGGCAGGAGAAATGTCTCCTCCCTTTTTGCACTGGTTTTCCCGCTGACCCACCCTAGCATAGGGTGCACCCTCTGACATCAGAGTGCTGTGCACACCACCAAAGCCCCAGCCCAGCACAGGAGGCTGTGAGGCTGCGCAAAACGTCTCAAGCCTCAGTAACTGGAAAGCTCACCGCAGGTGGGGCATGTGGTGTCCTGGAGCTTACCTGCAAGGATTTCAGAGCCACGTGGTATCACAGAGGGTCAGTACTGGACCCCGTGCCCTTGTCTTCCTCTCTGTCTGCCATAGAGAGCTGGGGCTTATGGTCAGCAGGGCTCAGCTGGATCAGGAACAAGGCCCACAAGAGAGGATGAGTGACAAAGGGCCTTTCTTTGGTGAGGGAAAAGATTTTCTGTCAGACGGAAACAGACCTTACAAGAACACATTCCAGGTAGCATGTCCTTCAGAGCTTCCTCCTCTCTCTCCCCCAGTTATCTTGCCTTTTCCCACGGGGAGTAAAGGTCTCTCTTTAAAGTGTAGGCCGGGCGTGGTGGCTCAGGCCTGTAATCCGAGCATTTTGGGAGGCTGAGGCAGGTGGATCACTTGAGGCTGGGAGTTCGAGACCAGCCAACATGATGAAACCCTACTAAAAATACAAAAATTAGCTGGATATGGTGGCAGGCACCTGTAATCCCAGCTACTTGGGAGGCTGAGGCAGGAGAATCACTTGAACCCAGGAGATGGAGGCTGCAGTGAGCTGAGATTGTACCACTGTACTCCAGCCTGGGCGATAGAGCAAGACACCATCTCAAAAAAAGTGTAAAAGTATTACTTGTGCTTGACTGCAGATGGGGAAGGGTGAAGGCCATGTGGCCCTGCCCTCATTGTCTACAAAACCCTAGAGGCTGTTTTCCTGAACCTCTCAGGTGCAGCAGCACCGTCTGGGTCCTCATGGGCTGGACTGTCAGGGCGTGAACGGAATCACTGCACAGGTGTTTCTGTCATCAGTTAAGTTCTGTTTTCCTATTGATTTCCCTGGCTGCTTCCAGGTACTAGGTCTTCCGTTGAACGTTCGCCTGGCAGGAGCACTGGCAGTTTTAAAGTTTCTTTGTCCCTCACCCACCTCCCTCAGTTTGTTCTGCTCCTGATGAGCTTTGGCACATGGTTGGGGGGCATCTAGAAGTGAGAGCTGCACTGGCACATGAACACTGCCAGCCCCTAGAATGGGGCCAGACAAATGCTGAATCCATCCACTTCCCTTAGGCCACCCCCGTGTCAGCCATGACCTCTGACCTCATAGCTTCTGCCCTGACTGTGCATGTGCCCTGTCCTCACAGGTACCTCATCAACTTCCTCCTGGACGCCACTGTGGGCATGCTGCTCATCTACGTGGGGGTGCGCGCTGTCAGCGTCCTGGTGGAGTGGCAGCAGTGGGAGTCCCTGCGCTTCGGCGAATATGGTAACACTGTGGATGCCAGACAGGGCGCGAGGGGACTGCTGGGGGGTCTCTGCTCCTTGCCCTACGTGGCCCACCGGGCAAACAGATCCAGAAATATCTGGGGAGCTGCCATTGTCTCCTCTGTGTGGTTGAGGGGGCTGCTCTGGGTATGAGCACACCCTCCTGTGGGTGTGGGTGCCTGCTTCACTGCCAAAGCCATCACCTTACAGCAGAGAAGGTGGCAGGAGGCAGGAGACACTAGATGCAGGGAGAGAGCTGGATGTCTGCCCCTTCTACTAGAAGACACCAGCAGTCCCACACACAGGGCCAAAGGGCCTCTTCATTCTGCCAAGCTTCCTATAGAGCTCACACCACATACCTACCAGGTTTGAGAGATGGGGCAGCTCTCATTTTGTGTTCATTAGCGAGGTGGCAAGCCCTGTCCCTCTTTCTTCTGCACATCTGTGCTTGTCCTGTCATTGGGCCACTCCACACGGCTGGTACTGGAGGGTGCCTCCCCTCTGGGACCAAATTGCCTTGCTGTCTCCTGACTCCAGGCCCACCCCACCCAACATCTGTCATGTACCTGTCACTCACTCAAAGACACGGCTTAAAACAGTTACCTATGGATGCTGGCCCGGCCATGAACCACTCCCATCTCAGACCCCATGGGATACAGCTTGGGTAGGAATCTACCTTGGTGCTGGCTCTGAGCATGAGAAACATTTGGATGTGGCCTCAGTGGGGGCTGCCAGTGAGAGGTGCCTTCCTCAGGCCCTCACTGCCCTCTGAGGTTTCAGCACAGCTACGGGTAGTATCAGCTCTCCCCACCCCCACAGCTGGCCCTGGCTGTCTGCAGGCAGGAGCTCCTCTTAGCAGGTGGAGCAGCATCAGTAGCGCCTTTGCCTCGAGAGGGGCATGCAGGACAAGAGGGAGGAAGAGCAGAGGGAATTGGGGATGCCCATTCTCCTCTCCTAGTCATGCCTCCCAAAGAGCTCATGGCTCTGGGCTCAAGGCCACTCACTCCTAGATGGCTGAAGATTCACAAGGCACTGACAGTTTAAAAGGGGTGCCAATTCATGGAGCTGGCTATGAGTACCTTGGGTATTTCTAGAAATCTTAAGTAATTGTTTGTCTCTGTTGAGGGGAGATGAGCTCAGGGGAGGGCTTTTCTTAGCCCCGTTATTTGATGCCTGATGAGTCAGTGACTTAAGATAGTGTCCAGCACACAGCATGTGCCTCCTGTGGCTCCAGGGAAGGCTTCTGAGAAGCTGCAAGTCATTGAGTCCTCAGCTGCAGAACAAAATGGACCACAGAGGGGGGACCAGTGCAGCATCCTCTTCATTTATAGTTGGGCACCCAGAGTAGTTAAGTATGCAGGAAGCTTACTCAGCCAGTGCGTGGCTGTGGGAGCCTGGGCCTGCTGCACCAGGATACCTAAACCCTCCCACCACCTCCACGGACAGTGCTCACAACTACTCCTTTGCAGTTGAGATGGCTTCTAGGAGGCGGGCTCCTATCTCTATTATAGCCGACCAGTGCTAAGGTGGATTCACCACAGTAAGTCAGGTGCCACTCTGTCACTTGGGAGTGAAGATCAGGTCTGGTTCGGATACACTAAGAATTATTACTACCAGCTGTTCCCTCACATTTTGTCTGCATTCCCAAGGATGGATGGAAAGGAAGAAGACAGTGGTTGTGTCTCAGCCTCCTTCTCAACCTCTTGGCCTGCCCCGCTGGCCCTGGGTCATCCCACCACTGCCTTTGAAGCCAGAGTCTTCAAGCCAAAATGTCTCCAAATCAAGCTGCAGGGACCATCCTGAGTCCTCCCCAGGCTGAGGCAGGATAGCTTGTCTGCTCAGTTACCAGTTTTTTCTATTGCTACTATAACAGATTTCCACAAACTTCATGGCACAATTGAAACAACACAAGTGGATTCTCTTTTTTCGTTCAGAAGTCCGCCATGGGTCTCACCGGGCTAAAGTCCCAGTGTCAATGGGGCTGGCTTCTGGAGCCTCTGGGAAGATTGTTTTCTCTCCCTTTCCAGCTTCTAGAGTTTGCCTATAAGCCTTGGCTTGTGGCTCCTCTCTCCATCTTCAAAGCCAACAACAGTCACTGGGTTTGTCCTACATTGAGTTGCTCTGACCTCCTGTGGCCTTCTACTTTCAAGTGTCCCTGTGTTACACTGGCCCACCTGGACACTCCGGATATGCTCCCTGTCTTAAAGTCAGTTGACTAGCAACCTTAATTCCATTTGCAGCCTCAATTCCCCTTTGCTGTGTGACGCTACACACTCACACGTTCCAGAGATTTGGATGGGGTCATTATGCTGCTTCCCATACCTGTTATCCTGCCCATCCGTTTGAGGCAGTAATTCCAAGAGGCCCCAGAGCTCTCTTCTCATGCAAGTGAAGAAGAAGAGGGGCTTATTTTCTAGGATGTGTCTTTTGTTCCTAGAAGAGAAGGCCATGAGCTTGTTGATAAGAATGTGGGACTCAGGGAAATAAGCCACACAGTCCCAGCGATTGGGACCAGATCAAGTGACGCATGGTATCTGCACTCTGATTACCAGGCCACTCTTTCCCATGTGGAACCCCTGACAGCCGGGTCACAGTGCATCATGGGCCTTGCTGTCCATCCCTGGCCAAATGCTCCCTTTTGGAAGCCTCTCACCACGGATGTGTTCCCTCCTTTTGGCCCCTATACCTGTGACTTATACTGAGGGAATAATTCAACCCAAACAAAACACCCACATGCCTGAGGCTGTTCATTGTGGTAAAAAGCAAGACACACAAAGGCCTGGTGCAGTGGCTCACACCTGTTATTCCCGGCACTTTGGGAGGCTAAGAGGGGAGGGTCGCTTGAGCCCAGGAGCTTAAGAGCAGCCTTGGCAACAAAGCAGGACCCCGTCTCTACAAAAAAAAATTTAAATAATTATCCAGTCATGATGGCACTCATCCTTAGTCCTAGTTACTTGGGAGGCTGAGGCAAGAGGGTCACTTGAGCCTAGGAGTTTGATGCTGCAGTGAGCAGTGTTCATGCCACTGCACTCCAGTCTGAATGACAGAGTGAGACCCCATCTCTAAGAAGACAATAACAGCAACGACAAAGCAAGACAGGCAACACTGCCTGGCATGTCTGTCCTTTAAAGAGGAGACGGGGGGATGTTTGAAAGACTCACAAGTGAAACAGGATTCAGGAGACACAGCAGCCACATGCACTTCTCCCAACCACAACCATGGCTGTGTGAGATCTGGGTGCCCAGAGGAAATGGTGTGCCAGAGGGGGTTACAGGTGCTTTTTCTCTTTCTTCACATGTTTCTGAACTTTCTTATTTTAGCATCTAAATTAAAGAGGTAGCTTCAGCTAAGTTGCACAGCAGAAACTTACAACATTGGGGCAACGTGAGGCAGATGGGAGGAAAAGCATTTTCCTCCTTGTCAGTCACTGAAAACTGAAGAGCAGATGGAGTGAGCACGCTGAGCGAGCGGACGTCCTTCGATAGTAAATAAGCGGTGCCATGCGCTCTGCTCGCGCCTGAACACTCAGCAGAGAGATTTCCTAGCGGCACTTTCTCTGTCCGACCATCCTCAAACTTACTTAATGGTTTCTCACAAATAAGTTTATCTGTTGTTTTAAGAACCGTTCTCAATAAAGTTAGGTGACTTACCAAAAGGAGAAGGATTGCAAAACCCATTAACAACCTAACAAGGAGGGATTGTGCTTCTGAAACGGGTTTTTTGGCTCAAATGTCTCCTATCCCTTAAGTGAAAGTAGAAAGACCTCAGAAGAGGCGACTGATGTTTCTGCCTGCTTTCTGCCACACTTCTCCCAGAGTTTTCCAGAAAAGGGAATGGCCTGGTGTTTTGTCCATTACAGCTGCATAAAGGCATTCCCTTGTGTACAGCTGACAGGCCCGGGCAGGGTGTGGGCCTCCAGCACAGGTGCCCAAACAGGGATTGCTACGGAAACGATAAAGCCAAACGAGAAGCTGGAGATTTCTCTTTGGACCACATTCTCTTCTCATAGCCTGGATTAGGGCTTTTGCCCACCCACCCCCGTGCCCCCCGAAATGCTACCCTGTACCCCCTCTACTGGCCAGCTGTGGTCAGGCACTCTGGCAGAGCTTCCTAGGTGAGCCCCATGCAGCTTTCCCAAACTGTGCTCTCCCCTGGGTCTCCCACTTTGGGGAGGCCTGTGTGGCTCCTAGGGGCTACCCTAGGGTTCTTTGTGTCACAGGATCCTTCCCTGAAGAGGCTGGTCTTCTCTTTGTCAGGTCCTTTTCAAAACGTCCTGGAGGTACTCCAGGGCCTGCACGTCCCCCACTTTCCACTATTAGGTCCCTTGGTTACTCAAACATGGTGACTGAAGGGGTCCCAGGTGGACCTTTGTCACAGCCCTGGGCCCCGGCACATCCCTCCCACCTCCTTGCCTCAAGAGTCTCTCTCTTCCTTTTCCCTGGCCAAGGTGTTTGGGTGACCCATGCTGGACAGTCAGAGTCTGAATTCCTACAGAGTCACGTTCCTTCTCTCAAGGCTGAGGCATCAGGGACAGGCCGGGGAGTGGGGTAAGGGATGGGAGGTGGGGAGATGGGAGACAAAGCGGCTGGGTCCTGCTTCATCATCCACAAACATCAGTCCGCTCGTGGGCCGAAACGGGAGGGGCAGCCCTGCTGTCACTGGAAAAATCAACAATGGATAAGAATAGCAGTCTTGCTTCATACAGCTGCTGCTGCCAGCAGGCAGAAAGAACAGCTTTTCTAAGCTCCAGCAATGAGTACTTCCTAACTTTAGTGCTTTTAAATTCTGTCTTAGAATCTCTCAAAGGCCATTTTAGTATCTTCAAATAAGGGATTCTCTGATTTTATTTAAACACTGCATTTGTCTGTTAAGGATGAGCTAATCTTTTGGGCTTTGGGGGGCTCATAAAGTACCTTCAGAGCCAGGGCTCTAGGGTGCGCGTGGGAGAGTGGGGTGGGGACAATGTCTCACTCAGATGCCTGGGCCCCATGTGACTAAGCATCCACCTATCCCTGCAGGAGACCCTCTGCAGTGTGGAGCCTGGGTCGGGCAGTGCGCCCTTTACATCGTGATCATGATTTTTGAAAAATCTGTCGTCTTCATCGTCCTCCTAATACTTCAGTGGAAAAAGGTTTGCTTCGTCCCTGTGTTCGTAGCTCCTTGCCACACTGTGCAAACAGCACTTCCTCCCATCACCCACACACACCAACTCTAGAAAAACCAAACTTCTGTTTTACCTCTGTGAATGTGTCCTGGGTTTGGTCTGATGTGGCAGCTACTCCAAAGAGCTTGTCATTCTTAGCATCCATCCACTTCAAATGTCTGTTCTAGATGAAGCCTTGGGATGTCTAAAACTAATGCATTACAGTCCCTGCCCTGGGGTTGCCTACCGTCTAATGTTGGTTTTTGGGCCTTGCAACCATACATGTTTCTACATTGGCAAATGTCCTGTCACACACCTCTGCTGGCTGGTAGTTTAAGCCATTTGGTGCCATGGGCAGCTTCCACAGTCTGTGACCATCAAAGTGCTGAGCTCCTGGCCAGCCCATTGCTCCCCCACCCTGGCCTCTGCCCTTTGACCCCAGTTCTGTGTAGATAAACCCCCCACTCCTCATCTCCGCATGCCCATATGAGACCAGCCAGAAGCCTTTGAGAACAAGTGGCTCAGAGCTTGGCCTCCTTTGGGTTTTATTTGTGGCTGAATTTTATTTAAGAAAATAAGCCAAGGCTTTTCAGAGCTGTTGTGTTTTTGGGGTGGTTATGGTGCAGGATTTCTGTTAGAAAGTAGACTGGGGCCTCATTGCTAGTGTCTGTAATGAGCATCCACTGCATTCACCCCTCCAGCCCCCAGAAGCCCACACTCCACTCTCCTGGTGGACACTGCTTTGCTCTGGCTCAGAGGCTGTATGCCCCGTGCTCTTTGCAAGTCCACACTGAAGGAAAGCTGCCAAAGCACCAGCTGTTCAATGTGAACTCCAGGGGTTCCTTGTGGACAGTCTCATCTGGGAACTCTGCAGCCCTGGGCATGAAGTGCTGCTCTCATTGGGCTGTGGGGGAAACATCTAAGCTAAGGCTCCCTCAGGGCCTGTGGGTACCACCCACCCACCCCAGGCACATTCTCAGTGGCCTCTCCGTACCTCACTGAGTCTGCTTCTCTTTACAGGTGGCCCTGTTGAATCCCATTGAAAACCCAGACTTGAAGCTGGCCATCGTCATGCTGATTGTCCCCTTCTTTGTCAACGTCAGTGCCATGTTGCGTTTTCACCCCAGTTTGCTCCCTGCCTGCCAGGGTTCCTGTCCAAAGTTCTGAGTTTGACAGAAAGCTCACCTTGTAGCCCTCAGGTCTTTCTGTGTGACCGTTTGCCACCTCTCCCACCCCCAGACCTGGAAATGGCGGGATTACTCCGTTAAAAGGCAGGGCCTCTGTCCAAAATGGAGGAACCTAGAAGCGGTCTTGCCCTCCCTGCCACGGGGCCTCCCATCAAGAAGCCCCACCCTTGTATAGCACCGGCTTCTATTTTAGGATCGTTTCAAACGTGCCCATCATTCATTCCTGACCATAGATCTTGAGAAGCTCCTGAGCACAATGGCTAGAAGTTAGGAAGCAGAAGTGGTGAGGGAAGCTGAGACAAACAGATGATGGCAGAGTGTGCCAGCCACCCATACGCAGTCTATGGGAGGGGCCCAGAACAGGTGCCCAGAGACCTTGCTTCCAGGCCCCAAACAGGCTGTCTCAGTTACCACAACAGAAACCCCTCAGGGCACATTCCTTGCACACATTCATCAGAAAACTGAACCCGAGGAAGTAGAGACTGGGAATCTCTTTCTAAGCCTTGGGAGATAGCAGGGCAATTGGATTGGGATTTTCTTTCCATAATTCTGGCTCTTATAACCTGGAATGGGAGTGGGTGGATAGGGGGCTGCTCGGCTCTGCTTTGAAAAATGGTTTATCCCAAAGTAACCTGCACTTTTCCTTCCCGCAGGCTTTGATGTTTTGGGTAGTGGACAATTTCCTCATGAGAAAGGGGAAAACGAAAGCTAAGCTAGAAGAAAGGGGAGCCAACCAGGACTCGAGGAATGGGAGCAAGGTCCGCTACCGGAGGGCCGCATCCCATGAGGAGTCTGAGTCTGAGGTAGGGCCTCCCCGACTCTCCGAGGGCCAAACCGGTGCACCACTGGCTCGAGGGGGTCTCTGGTCTCGTGTTTACATTTGGTCTTCCCTTGAGTGCTGAGTTACAGTGCCACCAGAGGGGGGGAGAAGAGGCAGAGCCGGAGACGAGCAAGGAATAGACGGCTCTGTCCAGCCAGGATCCGTTCCTGCTGTCCCTTGGGCCTGCCTAGGGCAGGAGGGCAGAGCAGATGGGGGTGACTTGCCTGTGACAGTCCCTCCATCAGTGGAGCAGACAGACAGGAGAGGGAGGTGCTGCCTTGTTTGGTGAGCTGACGAGGACCGTCATGGGCCTTCAAGTAGTAGGGTATTTGAATCTCACCACCAAAGAGCAAGGAAAGTGCTGGGTAAGACAGCTGGAAACGTCAAAAATATAGGGGTAGCCAGCTCTTGTAGGAGGAACCTCATCTCCCCTTATTTTCTGGTCTTCTGAGTTCAAAGGTGTGGACGTCAGGGAAGAACGGTGGCCATGAATAGCGGCACCGAGGCCAGGATATGTGTTCTGGCTGCCCTGCGGTGCTCACCCGACATCTGCATGCAGGGCCAGCTCATGGGAGGCCTGGGAAGCTCCTGAGGCAGAGAGCACTGTGTGCAGGTGGGAGCTGCAGAAAAGCTGAGATGAACATTTTCCCCGAGAGGCCTTCAGATGTGCGGGTGAGGTGCAGGTGGATGCATAAGTAGCTTGTCATGACACTGTAATTTGTTCTGAGGTTGAGGCATAGACACAACCCAGCGAGGGCCCTGGGCCAGCCTGGAGGGAGTTTCAGAAGATCAATAGATGAGTAGGACAGAGGGGAAGCCGTGTCTTCTCTAGGTGTTGTCCCTAGAATCTGGCTAGCACCTGTCATTCAAGAGCCTGGTGAACATTAGCTGAGTGGCAGACAGTGTTAAAGGCAGAAGCAGCAGCTCATGAGCATTCACGGTCACATGGTTTGCTGTCTGGGCTATAATGTGAAATGCACTGTGGCGTGTATTCTGGAGCATAGGATGGAATGGCAAGCAGTGAGACACAGGCTGAGCTCGATGGGTGATGCTGTGTGATCCGGGCTGAGGCATAGGACGTGCTCATACAGGCGGTGGGAGCAGTGGGAGTGTGGTGGTCGGGGCCGAGACTGGAGGCAGGAAGCCCCGCAGAGGAACGGTGCAAGGAAGAGGGGGTAAGATTCTGCCTGCCCTGCCCTAGAATAGAAGGAGTTGGTGTTTCCCTGCACAGGTGGGCTTTGAACCTTCTGATCCCGACATAAGCTGTTTCAACCTTTCCCTGGTATTCAGAGATCTGAGGAGCCAGGTGGGTGGGTAGGGGATGAGTGTGTTTGCCCCGGCTGCGTGGCTGAGTCATTCCAGGGGCTTAGGACAGCAAAGTGCTGCTATTTGTTTTCAGCAGTTACAGAGCTGGTTCAGAGCAGCCACGCTGGACTCCCCGAGCCCACGGATGTTTTCTTTTCCTTTTGAAAGAAGCTTTTCAGTCTGCCTCTGCAGTATTTAAGGCAACTTCAAGGATTCCATGTGTTATAGTTGAGCTTTTTTAGCCAGGGTGACCTTAGGCTGCAGATCCCTGCTGAGTTTGCCCTGGTGGGGGTCGGTTCCCCTGGAGATCGATGGAGAAGTGGGGAGTATTAGCAGAGGAGGGGTCTGTCGACTCTGTGCTGGCTTCAGTAGCCCATGAGTGTCCCTGGAGTGAACATGGCCTGTGGAGGCTAGCATATCTCATTGAATACAGGGAGCTTCCCCTCACTGTCTTGTAAAGAAATGTGAGACTTGGCCAGGCGCAGTGGCTTATGCCTGTGATCCCAGCACTTTGGGAGGCTGAAGCAGGTGGACCACTTCAGGTCAGCAGTTCGAGACCAGCCTGGCCAACATGGTGAAACCCTTTGTCTACTAAAAGTACAAAAGAAAAAATTAACTGGGCATGGTAGCACACCCCTTTAATCCCAGCTACTCAGGATGCTGAGGCAGGAGAATCACTTGAACCCAGAAGGCGGAGGTTGCAGTGAGACGAGATCGTGCCATTGCACTCCAGCCTGGGTGACAGAGTGAGACTCTGTCAAAAAAAAAAAAAAAAAAGTGAGACTTGAAGGGCCCAGGGTCCAGGGAGGGGAAATGAAGAAGGCCCTGCTGGGGGTTACTCAGGCCCTGCCTCTGCACTGCCTCAGATCCTGATCTCAGCGGATGACGAGATGGAGGAGTCCGACATGGAGGAGGACCTCCGCAGACTGACCCCCCTCAAGCCTGTGAAGAAAAAGAAGCACCGCTTTGGGCTGCCCGTATGACACATTCCCATGCTGGGGGTGACGGGAGGGCCCTGCCAGCCGCCGGTGTGCAGAGGTCATCCTGCAGCGTTGTTCCTTCCCTCCTCTGCCCTTCCTTTCTACCTCTGCTCCTCTTGCTGTCTCTGCCCCCTCTCACCTGCCCCAGACTACTACTGTGACTTAAAAAGAGGGAAGAGGAGCCAGTGCCCAAGGGGGCCACCGGTGGCTGGAGGTCCCCATTCAGTTGCACTACAAACACTGACCAAATAGGCAAGGAAGGAGTTGTGTTTGTTTGTTGTCCCAGGCAGTGTTGGGAGCTACCCGAGGCCCTGCCCTGTGTCCAACTGGGTGGCAAGGTGGAAGGAAGCACAGGCACACAGGCCATGGGTGGGTCCCCTCACCGGGGCTGGGGCAGTGCAACTCGGAACGCCTTCAGGCTAAAAGTGACTCATTGTCCAAGCTGGAACCGGAATGCTTTCTTACTTGGAATGGCTTTTGTAACTGTTGATTTCTGAAGCTGGTTTTATGAGCTGTGACAGTGTTACTGGGTTGGGGGTATGTTTATTTCCTACAAAGTACTTACGGGACTAATGGGCAAAACAGAGATTTTTAAGTCTTCCATATGCTGTTTGACTTTTATATTTTTAAGTTATATTTTCATACTATTGTATTTAAAAAGTTTTTAATTCCCAAAGAAATGGGTTTGTTTGCCTTTCACGGGGTGTGGGCTGGCAGGAGGAAAAGGTTGGGAGTTTTTTATTTTAAATATAGTTTGGTGATGCCCTGCAATAAGATGAGACAGATGATTGGGGAGGGAAGGAGGATGGCCCTTCTCTGGAATCAGCAAACCCAGTGGTTCTGTGAAGGTCAGACCCAAGCTTGGCACTGCTGGTCTCGATGCAGATCCAGGAGCTGCAGAGTGTGTGAAACAGGAAGGGCGCTGCCCAGGGCCTACGAGCTCTAGTGTTCTGCTGGCAGATTAGAAGGTCTTGGTTAACCTTGACCAAGAAAGGAGCTTAGCTAAGAGATCTTTTGTGTCCAGAGGACTCAAGACTAGCAGACTCCTATGCAGAAGAGGAGTCTCTGCAGAGACTCCCATCATGGTTTAAAATGGTCTCGGCTCTCAGCCCCTGCTGCTGCAGCCTTCAGAGCCAGCCTCTCGACGCAGCGCCAGGAACCTCCTCTTATGCTGCCCTGGTACCTGTCATTCCAAGTGTCATCTGTTTTGCATAGTGTTCTGGAGAACATCTGCCTCACAAAGTGACCGTTTTTTCCACGCCCTCCAAAGTTGAGGGGGCTAAGGCAGGTAGGGGTGAGAGAGCTCACTCTGTAAACCACAGGCAGGGCAAGGTGCTTCTAGGCCATGTCCCCTCCCTGTTGCATGGCCCCTGCTCCTCAGCATGGCCACAGGCCCCTGTGGCTTTGAGAGTTTGCTGAGTGATTGTGAAATAGACCGACCCCAGCAATTTCCCTGCTGTGGATGCAGCAAGGTAGGGGTGCTCCTCATGGTTTGTCAAGCTCAGAGGCAGCCAGGGATGGTTAGGAACAGGAAGCCACTGTACTAAGGTGTGAGCTAGAAGGGAGACAGCCTGGAATTTAAGTGAGACAAGTGCAGAGGAGGCCACTTTACTTAGAACATTCCTTTTAGACCTGCATGAATATGTGTTTCACTTAAGCACATTGGGTCCGAATTGTGGAGAGTGAGCCCAGCTGTTAAACCAGGCACCCGGGGACTACCAGCTCTGCCTCTCAGAGTCCTGCCTGTCCTGGACTTGGAGGTGAGCATTAGAGAGGCCTTCTCAGCCCATCTTCCACCAGGAGTGCAGAGCCAGGGTGCTGAGAGGAGCAGGGACTGTAACTGCAGTAGGAGGCAACTTTGCCAGTGTGGGCCTCATGGCCAGCAGGCCAGGCAGTGCCTGAGATTGGAGTCCGCCTGAGGTCTGTGTCTTTCCTGTTCAAAATGGCTCTCTGTGCTCCCTCCCATACCACAGCTATGGTAGTCGGCATTTCCCCACCAGCTCTCTAGTGGGAAAGAGTGGCTGGAACCAGGCCATTCTGAGTTGAATTTGAGAATACCAGGACTCATGTTCCTGGCAGGACAGTCATTCCCTCAAGGCATCACTGACTCAGTTCTAATCCCTCCCTTCCTGTTTCATTTTGGTTTGAACAACCTGTGCCTGCAGCTGTTTCTTCCGTCTTCCTAGAGCTCAGAATCAGAGCTTCATTTTCAGTCTTGAGCTCCTAATGTTTCCAAACAGGGCAGGGGATAGGAGAGCCATAATCTGTGAAAGCTGTAAAACAAACTCTGGGTTATGTAGACCTCAGATCATCTCATCTGAAGGCTCGGCCCAGTTCCCGGTGAGCAGTGGGTTTGGGGAATAAAGAGGTAGCTGGTGAGTGGTGGTTTTCCCCTGTATCCTGATTTTCAGAAAGGGCTTTAGTCTCTGAGCTGCAGCCAGTGTAGATGGCTGACCAGGGGACAGGGGTCTAATAGGGTGTCTGACCAAAGGGCGCCTCTTGGTGTGTGGGCCTGGACAGTGTGTCCTCTCATGTTTGGTCTTCCCCTCCTCGTGTGTGTGTGTACGCACATGTACATACATACAAGTCTGTATCCCCAGAAGTGCCTCCTGCCATCATTGGGGGCTCTTCTGTGGTGCATCATCCCACGAGAGCAGATCAGAGGGCCATGGTCAGGACTTCCTCCCGAGCTGCCCTCCCTCCCTGGGATGAGTTTCCTCACCACCTGCTCCAAGGTGCCTTACGAGGTGCAGCTCTTCACCTGGCCACATGGCATCCATCACCGTGCTTGAGAAATGATGAGATGGCTGGATGTTGTGTGCTACCAATCCAATGTGTCCAAATCTGGACCTCAGCCAAGCCAGCTGTGATGGAATCATGCAAGACAAGGTCATGAACAAACTTCTTATAACTATTGAAAATAAACTAATGAGGTAGAACTGCCATATCTGAAGGAAAGAGGTGGTTGGTACTGTGATGTCCTTTTGCTGTCAGAGGGGTGTTGACAATGGCAAGGGGGGATATTGGTGAGCCCAGGTGATGGTGGCTTCTTGGTCCACTTGACTTGAACACATGCAAGAGGAGGGTCTGTGGCCTCTCAAGCTTTAACTTGTGCCCTCCCTGGCAACAGGGAGTCATGGGTTAATGTCACCTGTCATGCCTCTTTCTTCAGGGAAAATATTAAAAGGCTCATATCCAAGCTGTGGCTTCCTCTAGGCAGTGTAAGCCTGGAGGTTATAGCCCCAAGTTGATGTTCAAAGGCTGCCTCAGAGCCCTGGAGGGAGCAGCACCCAGCCGCAGCCCACTCTGCCCTCCAGACTGCAGTTCACTGGCCTTTTCACAGCCAGGCTAAGATAGGCAGTGCTCGGAGCTTCCCGCCGGCCAGAGCAGCTGCCTTGTAGAGTGTGAGGCTGGCTTTTAGAAGTTTCACACGCTTGTAGTTAAGAGTGCAGAGCTGTCTGTTTCACTTTGTGAAATTGGCAGCTCTGAGGGGCTTGGCTTTTGGTGTGGACTTATGGTCTGATTTGCCACAAGCACCTTGAACTCCCAGGTGGATGAGTTGGTTTGTTGGTTGGGTTGTTTTAAATTTGATTTTTCTTTTCCTGAAGTTTGTTGGAAGTCAGACTTATGCGAGCAAAACCATGGCCCACTTTAGCTGCCATCCAGTGGGGGTATTTAATCAGTGGTGTTAGAATTCATAGAAACATGTTTTTGAAATGAAAGGGAAGATGATATACTTACATTGTAAAATGGTTTACAATAAAGTTTGGCATCTTATTACAGTTTTTTAAAAAAGAAACCATCACATTTGTGGTTGTTGGTTGTGTGTTCTCTGGAGTTGAAACAGCGTTGCAGGGTCACAAATGATTCCCCTGTGAATTAGAAGGTTCTCCCCAGGGACCAGAGTGAGAAGGAACCTTACAAAGCCTTGTGACAGAAGTGGAAGCCAGCATCTGCCCAGGAAAAAAAAAAAAACATGCTCTTGCCATTGCCACTTCCTCGCTAGCGAGAATTAAAGCAAGTCCCCTGAGAAGCAGTGAGCAGCCCACATCCTCATCCCTGAGGCTACAGGGCTGGAAGGTGGGTGCCTGGGCAGAGCCACAGCACCAGGTGCCATCTGCAAGGGCACCCCCAGAGCCGGTGGAAGGCCCCCATGAGGCCTGGCCTGCCCCCGGCTGCCTCTTGGCTCATGTTCCATTCCTGGGCATTCCTCATGTCAGCACTTGTCTCAGATCAAGCCTGGCAGTCCTCATGTTGGCCTCCTGGAGCCAAGATGGCAGGATGGGGATCGGGGTGGGGGATTGGGGTGGGGTTCAAAGTATGACAGCAGTGGAGTGGCATTTGGGATAACCAAATGTCAGTTCCTGGTTGGGTTCCATCTGCCTGGAGCTTTCAAGGATAAAAATAGTCTCCATCATAGACTGAAAAGGACTTGGGTATGTCTGATCTCACTGGGAGGGCCCTGACCTCCTACGCACATCTGTTCCCCACACCCACCCCAGGCTTAGGGTCATGTCCTGTGCCCTGGGGGATCTTCCCCTTGCAAGGGAGATGCATGTCAAGAGCTTCTAGCAGAGGAGAGCTAAGCAACCTTCAGGAGGAGCCTTTGGGCCTGTTCTTGTCTCTGCAGCTCAATACCTGGAGTGGGCTGCACTCTCCCCCACCCTCTTTGAGCAACTGAAACTGTCCTGCAGGCCAGCCCCCCTGCGGTGGCCTCACCTAGTCAGAGGCCTGAGCCTGAGCCTGTTTCCCACTTCTGTCTCATCAGTGCTCTGACCATCAAGCGTGGTTTCCTCCCTTGTCCTTTCCAGACCCCTTACTCCCCACTTAACTGAACTTGCACTTGGAATAGGACAGAGGACAAAGGCACAGGCAACTCCCCAGGCTCCCCTTGGCCTCAGTTTCTCCACCTGCGAACCTGTGGTAGCCCCTCTCTCTGAGTTTGCTGTGAGGGCCCAGTGAGCTCACTGTGAGCAAATGTAACCGGCACGGGAAGCTCCTGCTCTGCCACCATGCAGGCATGGAAAATCTCTTTCCACTGGAATCCAGGGGAAGAGATGGAAGAGAAAGAAAAACAAGCTTGGAGCAGTCCAACCTAGGACTGGCTAGGGCCTTCTGTTTCCTCAGGGACACCCCACACCCACCACACACTGGGATGAGTGCTTGCAGAGGAACAATTCAGATGTCACACATTCCAGGACCCACATCCGTAAACACACAGCAAGTCCACCAGTGCCAGCACCTCCCCACAGCAAATCAAGCAGCTGTCCCAGAAGGCACAGGGTCTCTGCAGCCATTTGCTTTCCCCAGGGCTGCAGCCCCCAGACAGCAGTACTCGGAGTCCCTCTCATCTCCAAGAATAAACTCTGAAGCCAGCAACCCTGCGGACCTGAATCATCAGGGAGCCTGTCAGAGGAGGGGCAGTGACTCTCCCGGACAAGCAAGCAGGCTATATAAGTTCCAGAAGGCTGGGCTCCACTCAGATCTTTTCCAGCGGCTGCTGCTTTACCAGAGAGGTGCCTTCGGAGACCCAGCGCTTATACAACATCCACCATGTCCCAGGTAGGAGGGCCCAGCACGGGGCTGTGTTGATGCCAGAGGGAGTGGAGGTGGAGTCCTGGACACTTTCAGCTCTGGCAGCTGTGTCATGAGCTGAGCCCCAAGCATGAACTGGAGGCTCTGCAGCCCTGGGAGATGGGAGCTCAGGGAGGACCCTCCCTGAGGAACCACTTTTCTATGTGGCTTTGGTGGTATTCCATGGTTTGTTAGGAAGAGTGAAGAGAAATGTGGGGGCTTAGATCTCTTCGTGTGTGTGTGTGTGTGTGTGTGTGCGCGCGCGTGTGCGCACGTGCACACTGCTAATGTAGCTCAGTGTGTACAGCTTTGTGACTTTGTAGCTACGGCCCCTGTAGCTATGCACTCTGTAGCTACACACAGGTTTGTCTCTGTATATGTATGGTATATGCAGGAAGCTGTTTGTGTGTGCACAGGAAGCTGTAGGGACACAGCTGGGTGCATCCTGTACAGGGGTACAGTGTGTTGCTCTTAGGAGCCTGGCCCAGGCTGAGGGAGGGAATCCCTGCACCTGCAACCAGGCGTAGGAAGGAAGCTCTCAGATTCATAGGCGCCTGGGGTTAAGGGGTAGGGTAAACACTGAGCCTGGGTGTCCTCCACCCTGGAGGGACAGACCAGTCTGCCAAGAGAGAGGGGTTGTTCCTGTTGCCTGCTCTGTGGGTGGGTGCCCACTTCAGACTGTAACTCTTGGGCATCTAGTCCTTCTACCCCATTTTCACTCCCAAAGGCACACAGTAAATACTGGTGCTTTTCTGGGAGAGGGGCAATCCTTGAGGGATACCTTGCCACTCAGCAGGTTTTGGAACTAACCAAATTCCCTGTATTGCTCACCCTCAGAGCTAGTCTCCTTCGCCATTCCCCACTGTGCCCAGCCCTGAGCTTAGCCAAACAGATAGACACACCAGTGTGTGGCTACAGCAGCCACTGCTCCCAGAAGCTCCTGGGCTATGGGGAAAGGGCACAGGGGCAAGTCAGACCAAGATGGCTGGGAGACTCGTGGCAGGTGGAGTATAGTTGGGAAGGCTTTCTCTGGAAGAGGAGTGGAGCCTCGAATAGGCTTGGGTTTAGTGAGCAGAGAAGAGGGGTCTTGGCCAAGGCACAGAGGTAGGGGTCCCCACCTTGAGGCCTCAGGTAGTAAGATGAGGATCTTGGATCTCCAAGGCTGGTGCTCAGGAAGCCCCCATCAAGAAGAAGCGCCCCCCTGTGAAGGAGGAGGACCTGAAGGGGGCCCGAGGAAACCTGACCAAGAACCAGGAAATCAAGTCCAAGACCTACCAGGTCATGCGGGAGTGTGGTGAGTGTCCTCAAACTGGCTGGGGCTGGGCTGGGGGTGCAAGTGTGTGTTGGTTGGGGGAGGCAGTCAAGGATCCTTTTCTGAGAATCCAGCATTCCTGGGCTTAGGAAAGGGTGCTCCCATCATAAGGGGCCTTCCCACCAAGGAAGCCAGGCTGGCCTCTGACTGTACCTCCTTCCCACAGAGCAAGCTGGCTCGGCCGCCCCATCGGTGTTCAGCCGCACCCGCACAGGCACCGAGACTGTCTTTGAGAAGCCCAAAGCCGGACCCGCCAAGAGTGTCTTCGGCTGAGAAGTGCATGCCACTCCCCTTGCTGCCCAAATGCTCCGAAACAGCAGCCTTTCCCCGGAACTCTTTTTTATGCCAGAACACCTCCTTTCCCCTGCCATCTCTGGGGCTGCCACCCTCCCCCACAGTCCTGACCCTTCAGCCAAGGGCTCTGCACCAGCACCTTGAAGCCCCAATAAAGAGGATGCACAAGTGGCCCCAGCAGTTGGAAGGTGTTGGTTGATCCCTGGGTGTGGCCACTATTGAGGGGGAGGACAGGGTGGGATCATGGAACATGTTCATTTGGGAGGCTCCTAGGGGATAGCACAGGTGCTGTTATGGCCGCTGCACATGCTGCCTTGGACATGGAGACCCGGTGCTGACCTGTGACTTCAGACCAGATTGTTCGGAGCCTCAATTTCCCCTTTTATACCACAGGGGAGTTGAGCTGGAGCCTATTCCATAAAGCAGGCCATGGTGACACTGCTCAGAGTGAAGTGGGTAGGGGCTCAGGGACCACCTCTCCCTCTGCCTTCCACAGAAGCTGCTGAGAAGCCTCCAAGGACCCCCAGGCTCTGCGGCTCCTAGGGACCTCAAAACCCCTCTCCTTGCACTTTTGTTCACACTGCCTCCTTGCCAGCTTTTGTCCCCTCCAAGACAAAGCCAGATTGAGATTCCTCTCTGGCAGTCAAGTTTCCTGAGCCATTGTCTCTTCTAAACAGCAGGGTAAGCCTCTCATGTTCTGCTCCAACCAGGCTACCTGCGGCATGGGAACACCAGATTCTCAGCCTGCGGAACCCTTCCCTCTCCAGTCCTCTGTCCCATGTGCCTGGAACTGCCAGATTCAAAAGACACAGAGGCCTGTCCCATTGTGATGGCAAGACCATGGACAGGCTGACAGTGTCTCCTTTCGGAGATAGACTGGCAGAGCCTGGGCTTTGTGGTGTCTAGCTCGGGGCAGCGGCCTGCTGGGGATGCCCCCCTGTCCCAACACCAGGGGAACCAGCTGCCCAGAGCCTTTACCACAGTCCCGGCCAGCCTGGCCTCCTTATATAGCTCTGGGTCTAGGCTAGCCCCATCCTCTGTGCCCCAAGGGAGCAGACCTGCAGTGAGGAAGGGCCTGGTCCTCCTTGCTGGACCCCATGGGGAGGCTCATCCCCCAGACACTGAAAGGGATATGTTCCCCTGTCCCAGTCATATCCAGAGCCGAAAGGGTGAGCAGTAGAGACGTGTGCAGAGAGGCTTCTGGCCAGTCATGCTAAGGAAGGGGAGCGTCTTCTTTACAGCTGTAGAAATAGCTCCAGTCTGTGACACCCTGCTCCAGGCCTGCTGCTGCCTCTAATGGAGACAGGGCTGGTGGAGAAAAACCTCCCCAGCCTCTGGCTGCCCCAAGGCCCCCCATAGGTCCCTAAGGCAGCTGGCCCCCTCAGGGCTGGTGTCACGGAGCTGTCCTTCCCTTATCCAGGACTTGGCACCTGACCACATTTGTGACTCATGTTTACCCATCTATGGCCACAGACTCCCCAGAGCCGCCAGGGAACATGAGCTCCAGCAGCACCCAGAGCACGTAATATGTACTCACTCGATCGAACTTCACAACAAGCAGAGTGCTTCAACTTTAATAAGCCCAGGACCTAACCCAGGCCCTTGCGCAGCGCTCCCCTGGGTCTGGCTGCAGCTCTGCCTCATGAAAACGGCATTCTGCCCTCTCTCAACCTGCAATTCCTGGGCTCTCTCCGCTCCACCAGCCACCACCCCAGTCACCCCTCAGGAGCTACTGGCACTGTCAGCTCTGTCCTCTGTTCCATGCTCTCCTGTCAATAAACTTCCTGCCTGGAGACCTCTGTGCCACAGGATGTGGCGGCTTTATGACTGTTGTATTGCCTAATCGCCATTGTTTTGGGGGCCTTGCTTGGGTGGCTAAGTTCACGGCACTCAAACAGCAGCCTGGGACCCCAGGAGAGAGAAGGAGGTGCCCTGTGCCCAGCACCTCTCACTTCAGAAATAAGGCGTATCTATCCTGACTCTAGATCTTTCCCCACGCAGACACCTCCCAGAATTACCCAATGCCTTTGGGCCCTTCCATCAGCCAGTCACACTCACCTGGTGGCCAAGGCCACCTTCCTCCAGGAAGCCGCTATGGTAGCTCTGTAGCCCTAGTCTTCCCTGCCATCCCCGTTTCCCCCCCTCCAGGCTGGACTTATGGAGAGCAGACTGGCATCTTCACTGTCGATTCCCGCCCCCCACCACCCTATGGAGCTTGTTGGAATGCCTGGTGTGAAGGGTCCTGGTGCCTGGAAGAGTTTTGTACCTTGCAGAAGGGGCACAGTACCCCCACTCCAACCTGAGCCTACCTTTTTTCAGTATATATTCCTGCCCCCAGCCAAGGTCCACAGGACATTCGTCATTTGCTTATCTGAGGACACTGTGGTTTTTTGGCTTGTAGATCCCAATTTCCCAGAACCTGCCACCCCGTGGGTGGGGTTGCAAACAAGCAACCCCTATTAATCAATTCCCCACTTGCTCTCAAGTTCAGAAGCCGCCTAGCAGACACTGGAGCCACGATGAAGCCCTCAGGGACTGTCTATACCTGCAGCAAAGTGCTGGTCCTGCTTTCACTGCTGGCCGTCCACCAGACCACCACTGCCCAACAGGTAGCCAGTGTCCATGGGTGTGGCGTGAGCTGGGGGATGAGAGCATGCCTGGGAAGTGGGGGAGAGCCTTCGCATGTGCGAGCGTGTCAGCACAAGTGCGCGTGCATCAGTGTGTTTGCAAGAAAATGGTGCAGAGCTCCCGCCAGGCACTACCCCAGTGGTCTTACGGGTATTCTCCTACCTAATAGAGGGCATGATCCAATCATTTCCATTTTGCGAATGAGGAAATAACAGTTTTACAAGCCTGGCTCTACCGCTTTCTAGTAAGTAACCTCCAGGGAGTGATTTATGCTGTCTATGTCTATTTCCTCATCTGTAAAATAGGGTAATAGTAGAAACTATTCAGAGGGTGGCAGTTGTAAAAACCAAACCCATTGTATCTGTAAAGTGCTTAGGACAGTACCTGTCCCAGAGCAAATACCCAAGCACATAAACAAGCCACTTGGCACCTCTGTGCCAAACTGTGTTCGGGCAGCTGCATGCAGCCAACCAGTTGGTGTGCATGAGCGTGGCACACACAAGCAGGTTAAGAGGTGCCCGTGTGTCCTTCCTCGGGGAACAGAGGCCTTGAGCAAATGGCACATGTCAGGGGAGTGCCCTGCGGAAGGGGGGTGAGTTGGGGAGGGTCTACTGCGGGGCGAGGAGGAAGATTCCCAACTCTTACAGACTCAACTCTAGTCTACCTCTGAATTCTCCCAGCTGCCAGGGCTTCCTGGTAGGAGACTGGTGGGAGCTTCCCTATTGCCAAGAGGCCAGAGTCTCCAGAAATCAAAGAACCTGATCACTGCCCTTTCTCTGGGCAAAGCTAAGTCAGCATGCAAAGCCTCCTGACCCCACCAGGGCCCTCACCGCTGCCCAAAGGCTAAGTGTGATGCCTCTCCTAGACATGGGCTCCGCCTTCACCAGCCCCACCCCCTTGTTCTTCTCCAAGGAGTGCTCTGGGCCCCCATAGATCAAGAAGGACATGGCCCCTGCCCTGTGGTGCCATAGGGTAGGGAATGAAGCACACTGCTACATCTTATCTGAGACAAATGTTCACATATGAGATGCCTCACTGTATTCAGCCTGAGGCCTGGTCAGTGTGGCTCAGATGGGTTGGGAGCCAGGCTTTGGTCTGAAGCCAGAGTTGGGGCCAACTCTTGAAGAGTGTCACCCCGAGGTGGCATTGAAACCCTGCAACCCCCTTCTCCTTTGCTGGTCCAGAATGATATTGACATCTACAGCCTCACCGTGGACTCCAGGGTCTCTTCCCGGTTTGCCCACACAGTCGTCACCAGCCGAGTGGTCAACAGGGCCGATACTGTGAAGGAGGCTACCTTCCAGATGGAGCTGCCCAAGAAAGCCTTCATCACCAACTTCTCCATGTAGGTGCCTTTCCCCTCCCCCCCTACACGCCCCCCAGTGCTATCGCTCCATCAGCTCTGTGCCAGCAGGCCCTCTTCCTGAAGGGAGGCATGCCAGGGTGTACATCTTCAGGAGTACACCCTGTACCTGGGGTCCACACAGGGAACGTGGGCTTGCCAAGGGACTTATTCTTTGAGCTGCCCCCATCCTTTCATCCTGCCATTCATCATCCCTAAGTGCTGCCCAGGTGGCAGGCGGAGAACCACAGCGTCTTTGTGACTTTGCCTTTGAGGAGCACAGACTTGAGGCCTCCTGAAGCCAGGCCAGGCAAGTGGGAGTCACCAAAATGCAGATTCCGGCTCAAAGTACAGAAAACATTCCAGCCCCGTGGCTTCCCCACAGCAGAGAGTGGCTTGAGGAGGATTTTCCTAGTTACACCCCAGGCTGGGATCCTGCAGAGGGCATTTTTGCTCAGCCTGCATGAGAAACGCCTGGGGTTTCTCTGAGCGCTGTGAGACTGTGATGGTCCTCACCTTGCCCTCTGCCGCCCTCCCCTACCCTTCCCAACTCAGTTTTGCAATATTTGCTAAATGCACCAGGATGCTGGCTATCCCTTGGCACCAGGAAAAGCTGTGATTTAGGACAGGGGTAAGACTCTTCCCAGAAACAGAGGGGGCAGTGGCGGGGCAAAGGAGGGTCTCTCATGTGCGGTCCCACACTGGGGCCTCTGGAAAACTGCAGTGGGGGCTGGTCTTTTCTCTTGGGCCCTACACATCCCCCCACTCCACAGAAGCCCCTACTTTTCCTAACCCAGAGCCCAGGCCTATGCTGCCCAGCTTGCAGCACAAGCCCCACGGGTTTCAACATGGGTGCCAGGGCCAGCAGTTGCCAGGTCTAGGCCCATGGCATCTGCTGAGAGCCCAAGACTGTCACTTAACTTCTCTGGACCCAGATCCTGTTGCTGCATGAGTCATGGGAGCAGAGAGCAGGGTTTCCTGCTCCCTGACCTGGCCAGGAGCCCCAGCCGGGCATCTGGAAGGATCAAGCACTGCCCACCCAGGAGGAGGAGCCCCACTGCCCACTCACCGGCCCCACCTGGGGCCAGAGTTAAATTATAACCAGGAAGGTCAGGCAGTCCTGACATCCTGGCTGCTCCCCGTCCTGCCCACTGCCACACACTCGTACTTTCATACCACCCCCAGATGGAGCAGGCGAAGTCGACTAGGCACATCCCTGCTAACCCCATAGGAGGCTCTGGAGAAGTCATTTTTCTCCCTGAGAAATGGCCTGGACCATTCTTTCTCAGCACCCAAAAGATAGCTGCTAGGAGTGTGTCCACACACCCAGCAGTCCCGTCTACCAGTTGTCCAAAACCTCCTTCCGGATATACCAGCCTCCCTGTGGGGTGCCTGCCCTTTGTGGGAGGGAGGAGGGAGGCCGCTGAAGGGGGAAAGGGCTCAGAGCCTCCAGCCCTGCATCTCCTTCCTCCTCAGTCCTGGCCCTATACAACTGCACATAGGGCTGGGAACAATTGCGACTCAGACAGCTCTTGCTGGTGATGAACAGGTTCCCCTGGAACCACCTGTGAAGTAGAAGGGGCAGGTTGGAATGAGGTCCAGCTTGGGCCAGACTGGACAGGTGGAGAGAAGGCAGGATTTAGCTGGGGCCTACCCCTCTGCAGCCTCCCCTTCATCTCTTCTATAAAATGAATGCTTACTGTTACTGTGCACACCTCAGGGAGCTAGAGGTCTGGTGCACTTTGCAGAGTGCCCTACAGAATCTTGTATCTAACAGGTGCATAATAAATGCCACTGGGCTCAGGCACATGGGAGTCACTGTGTCAAGAGGTACACTGAGTCTAGAAATGCTCTCTGGAGGAGGTAAGAGTGGAGTGGGCCCCTCCCGCGAGGCTCTCAACAACTCCCACCCTTCTGCCCCCAGGATCATCGACGGCGTGACCTACCCAGGGATCATCAAGGAGAAGGACAAAGCCCAGGCGCAGTACAGCAGAGCAGTGGCCAGGGGAAGGAGTGCTGGCCTTGTCAAGTGAGCTGGCAAGGGGGCCGCTTCAGCGAGGAGGGTCTAGATGGAGGCCACCCTGTCTTTGTCCCCTTAGTCTTGCTCCCACATCCACCAGCCTGACCCACCTGTCCTGGAGGGGCAGGCCTGATACCCTCCTCCCGCAGGGCCGCTGGGAGAAACATGGAGCAGTTCCAGGTGTCAGTCAGTGTGGCTCCCAATGCCAAGATCACCTTCGAGCTGGTCTATGAGGAGCTGCTCAAACGGCGTCTGGGGGTGTATGAGCTGCTGCTAAAAGTGCGGCCCCAGCAGCTGGTCAAGCACCTGCAGGTACCTGCTGCTGCCTCTTCCGGGAGGTCTCCTGAGTGACCCTTGCCCTGCTGAGGGCAGCCCCTATTTGCCCCTGGGCCTCCTGTGAGCCTCAGCCCAGGCTGATCCACGGACCCACATCTTACCTCCAGATGGACATTCACATCTTTGAGCCCCAGGGCATCAGCTTCCTGGAGACAGAGAGCTCCTTCATGACCAACAAGCTGGTAGATGCCCTCATCACCTCGCAGAATAAGACCAAGGTGGGCCTGTCGTGGTCAGCAGGTGAGGGTACCAAGGGCCCTGCCTTCAGACCAGTCCTATGAACCTGGATTTCCGGAGAGCAGCATAGGCAGATGCTGTGAGCTGGAGAGGCTGCTAAGATCTCTGCGTCCTTACTGTCATTTGGCAGATGGGGAGGGCAAAGCCTAGAGAAGACTATGAGCCTTCTCTATATATATGAGCCCTGAGACCTGTCTGGGAAGGGGCTGGAGAATAGACTGATGTGAGGGTCCTGGGGCCAGGTGGAGAGGAGGAGATGGCCAGATTGCACACATCCTGGAACAGCCTCTGCTTGTGCAGCTCCAGGAACAGGGCGCTCATCACACCCCCGCCTCCACTGCCCCACTGTGTGAAAGTGGCCCATCAATAACTCAGCCTGAGAGAAAGTGCCCTGGAATATGGACCCAATGCTGCTTCCTGGAATTCTGATTTCCCATTATACAGGGGTAGAGGGTGGTGTTGGCCTGGATTTGCTGTTGCTCCCAACTTCAGCCCGGATTATTCCTCCAGGCTCACATCCAGTTCAAGCCAACGCTCTCCCAGCAGCAAAAGTCGCCAGAGCAGCAAGAAACAGTCCTGGACGGCGACCTCATCATCCGCTATGATGTGGACCGAGCCGACTCTGGGGGCTCCATTCAGGTGGGTGGACTCCAGGCAAAAGCAAAGCAGCCTGGAAGTCTGTCCACCCACAAGGGCCTGAACTTGGGTATTTTAGAAGAGGAAAAGAAGCACCCTTACTTAGCAGTGTGCACCAGGGACCAGCACAGACAGAAGACGTGGTTTAGTTGTATTGTCCCTGAAACTATTCCCTTTCCCATGCAGAAAAGGTTTGTCTCTGAGAAGAGCTGCCCTGTGGGGTTTCCCTCTTTGCCTCTGCTGCTAGGAGGCTCACAACTCAGTTTTGCGCACATTTGCAGTAGTTTCTTTCACACTCGTTTCTGGCATTGTTATTATTATTATTTGATGTGATCATGGCTCGTTGCACCTTTAAACTCCTGCGTTCAAATGATCCTGCTGCCTCAGCCTCACTAGTAGCTGGGATTACAAGCATGCACCACCACACCTAGCTAGTTTTTTTTTTTCAGTAGAGGCAAGGTTGCCCAGGCTGGTCTTAAATTCCTGGTCTCAAGTGATTGTCCCACCTCAGCCTCCCAAAGTGATGGAATTACAGGCGTGATACCCACACCTGACCATTTCTGCCATTATTAAACTTCCTTTTACACCATGTTTTTGAAGCCTTCCCTCTTGACGGTTATCCAGTTTATGATGTCTGAACTTTTTAGTATAGGCCATCTGAGATACTAAAATGGAGGAAAAGTTGTAGGGAGAGTTCTAGTGGGCTACACATGAGTAGGGAAGGCTTCTGCAAGAAAAGGGTTGATCTGAACCCTGAAAGAGGGCAAGGTCTTGGGGAGGTTAGCAGTGGGATGGAATAGAGCACAGAAACCCGAGAATTTGGGATAGGGGGCTGCATGGGGATAGGGCACAACTGTACTCTGATGGCCTGGGTGGGTCTCCCTCTGACCACAGATCGAGAATGGCTACTTTGTACACTACTTTGCCCCCAAGGGCCTAACCACAATGCCCAAGAATGTGGTCTTTGTCATTGACCAGAGCGGCTCCATGAGTGGCAGGAAAATCCAGCAGGTATGTCCTGTGGGCCAGGGCAGGGCCCTGAAAACTCCCAGACCCCTCACGCCATCAGCTGTGGTCTGGCAGGCAGCCCCTTTCCTCCATCTTTTGGTGGCATGGGGTGGGTGGCTCTCAGGAGCCAAGGTTGGCCAGAGCCTAAGGCAGCCCCTGTTCCCAGAGCAGATACCATGACCCCACCCCTGAGACAGGAGTCTAGGGATGCGAGCCCTCAGGGAGCCCTTCTGCACCACCCACATGTCTCCTCTGCCTAACCAGACCCAGGAAGCCCTAATCAAGATCCTGGATGACCTCAGCCCCAGAGACCAGTTCAACCTCATCACCTTCAGTTCAGAAGCAACCCAGTGGAGCCCATCGCTGGTGCCAGCCTCAACAGAGAATGTGAACAAGGCCAGGAGCTTCGCTGCGGGCATCCACGCCCTGGGAGGTGAGTGCCTCTGGGGCCCTGCAGGGTGGGGGCTTCAGGGCTCCTGTCTGGGGGCCACCTTGAGACTGTGTGCTCCTCAGGTACCAACATCAATGATGCGGTGCTGATGGCTGTACAGCTGCTGGACCGCAGCAACCGCGAGGAGCAGCTGCCCTCCCGGAGCGTCTCGCTCATCATCCTGCTCACGGACGGCGACCCCACCGTGGGTGAGGGCCCTGCCAGTGACTCCAAGACACGCTGCACAGGGGAGGCAGCTGGGGCTGCACCTGGGCTTGCTGTGGGATCTGGGCAGGGAGCGGGGGTCACTGAGGCCCCCCAACTCTGCGGTTCCAGAAATATTCACTGAGCAAATCACGGTTCTCTCACCCTCATCCCAAACCCCTGGGTCCAGGGGAGACCAACCCCAGGAACATCCAGAAGAACGTTCGAGAAGCTGTAAGTGGCCGGTACAGCCTGTTCTGCCTGGGCTTTGGCTTCGATGTCAGCTACGCCTTCCTGGAGAAGCTGGCACTGGACTCCGGTGGCCTGGCCCGGCGCATCTATGAGGACTCGGACTCCGCCCTGCAGCTCCAGGTGCCAGCGTGCCCGAGGTGGGCTTCACAGAGAAGTGGGCAGACCCAGCCCTGCCTTTGTGACACTCCCAACCCTGCAGGACTTCTACCAGGAAGTGGCCAATCCACTGCTGACAGCGGTGACCTTCGAGTACCCGAGCAACGCTGTGGAGGAGGTCACTCAAGACAACTTCCGGTTCCTCTTCAAGGGCTCGGAGATGGTGGTGGCTGGGAAGCTCCGGGACCAGGGGCCTGATGTGCTCACAGCAAAAGTCAGTGGGCACCTGGTGAGTGTGGCCAAAGCCACCCTGGAGTGGAAGGGCAGCCTCCGCCTTTGCAGCTGGAAGAGCTGTGTTCAAATCCCAGACCTGCCCAGCTCCAGCTTGCCTCAAGGGGCCCCCAGCCTGCAGCTTTCCCCTCCGCTGCCTATGGATGACACAGGGGCATGCCAGGGATTCAATGAGACAATGGAGTGATTCTCATGAGACCACCCGTGTTGTGCCCAGCACATACAGGCACTCGGCAGCTGGTCTGTGTTATCTGCGAGCACAGGTGAGGACAGGGATTCCTTCCTATTGTCATCCCCTCCTGTTCTTGTACCAACCCTCTCAGGCTGCAGTCAGGCAGGGAGGGCTGCTCCCATTTCACAGATGAGCAGACTGAGCTCCAGGCAGGGCAGGCAACTTGCCCTGGGCCCCGCTGCAACTGGGCCAAGAGCCCAGCTTGCCACGTAGTGCCCTGTCCTTGCCCAGCCTTCCCTGTTTCCTTCCAGGGACCCCCCCTGTCATTCCACAGAGAGAAACTGAGCACAGCTCTGCAGTGGGGCCTTCTTCAGGCCCTGGGGGTGCAGCGGTGAATGAGGCTGACCCCTCCGTGCCCTCATGGGAGAGACGGCCCAAAGACATATCATCACACAAACAAGGAGCTACAGGCTGGGATCTAACTCCGGACTCAGGAGAGCAGCACTAGGAGCCCCAGCCTGGCCTCGGGATCAGGGAGGGCTTCCTGGAGGAGGCCCAGCAGAGACTAAGGGATAGCTGGGAAAAGTGGGCAGAATCCAGATGGGCAATGGAGGAACACGTTAGGCCCCTGTGGCATGAGGGCAGTGTATGTGAAGAGAATAGCAGTGGGCGATGGGGGCCCATGGCCTTGTCTCAGGACAAGTAGCCAAGTGTCATGACTGTTGGTACAGGCCACGTGGCCAACCTACCTGGCTTCCAACCCAGCTCTGCCACCTCCCAGATGGGAGATATGGGGACGTCACTTAACCTCCATGTGCCTCAGTTTCCTCCTGTGTAAACATGGGAATACGTCACATGCCCCCTCCTAAAGTCACTGTGGGATTGCTGTCTGGTCCAGTGTAAGCACTCCATACATGTAAGCAGCTGATTGAGCTTGGAGGCCTGGGCCCCCCAAAGTGCAGTACCCAAGGTGACTCAGGGGAGTTCATAGACATGGCTTTGTTTCAGTAATTATTTAGTTATTTTAATGTGTATTCTGAAAAATATGACCTGAACCTCAGACCTAAAATTTCATGAGTGTTATTGCCTGGGATAAAGCCAAGTAAAAATTGTTAGCCTATTTAAAGTTTATTTAAGGAAAAATATCAATTAAATTGGAGCTGTATGTGTGGATGGGGCAAAATTCATGCAGGTAGCCTATGTGTGCCAGAGCTTTGGGCAGCCAGCCAGGCCCTGGGTGAGAGATGGGCTGTTTCCAGTGGGAGTAGAGGCTCTGGGCATATCTGATCCACATGGGGTCAGATCCACATTGTGAAAATGTCTCTTGGCCACTCTGGGAGATCTGGTGGGAGAGGCCTGGGATTCCTCTGCCCTAGGAGCCCATCTTCCAGGCAGCGAGCTGGGTAGGCTGAGACCACAGGCCCCTCCCTGGGGGAGGAGGAGCAGGTTCACACAGAGCTTGGGTGTACGCTTCCCTGCCACCATCCAACAGTGGCCCGCCCCAGCAGAGGGGCCAGCTTGGGCAGGGACAGCCATTGGAGTGGATGGGGCCCCAGACCCGGAGTCATGACTCCTGAGTTCCATTCTCAACTCTGCCTCTGATCCTGGGAAGGTCCTTCCTTCTTTATTCCTTTCCCCCACCTTTGGGGTAAGGGCCAGCTGTAGCTAGGGACCCTTCCTGCTCTACACTGCACTTGCAAATCCTTCCTGCTGCTGTTTCTACACTGGCCTGGGCTTCCCATCCCTTTCTCCCAGAGGTTTAACTGATCTGAGTCCTGGCTCTATGCCTGCCTCGTTGCACCTGGGCTACCTTATCTCCTTCTCATCCCTGTATGCTCTGTGACTGAGCCCCTTGCACCCCTAAGCCCCCTCCTCACCCCCACTCTACTCAAAGGAAATGCAGTCCTCACAGTCCGTGCACGGGACCTGCCCCAGCTCCAATCACGGAAGAGCTCAGAAGTGCTAGGCCCGGTGCAGATGTCAGGCCCTCACTACTCCTGCCCTGGCTGGGCCCCTCTTTCCAGACTATGCAGAACATCACTTTCCAAACGGAGTCCAGTGTGGCAGAGCAGGAGGCGGAGTTCCAGAGCCCTAAATATATATTCCACAACTTCATGGAGAGGCTCTGGGCATATCTGACTATCCAGCAGCTGCTGGAGGGAAGGTGAGTGTATCAGCACCTCCCTAGACCTGTCGCTAGGAGGCAGGCACAGGTGGCATGGGACTGTGCCTAAGCATGATGAGAGCGGAGTCTTGGTATAGCTCCAGATTCTCCCAGAGGGATCTCCCCAGAAGGGGCTGGATGGAAAATCTGTTCCCGAATTCGTGGACCTCCTGATCTCTGATGTCCTCAACCTGCAGTGTCTCTGCGTCTGATGCTGAACGGCAGGTCCTGCAGACCCGAGCGCTGAACTTGTCACTTGCCTACAGCTTTGTCACGCCTCTCACATCTATGGTAGTCACCAAACCTGAAGACCAAGAACAGTCACAAGTTGCTGAGAAGCCAGTGGAAGGCGGTGGGTGTGGGGTTGGGATCTCAGCTTCCCAGGCGGCAGAGTTCAAACCCAGCATTTTCCCCCACCTTTCCCTGCATCCTGACCAAGACCCCAACCATGCCCCCCACAGACTCCCCCTGGGAGATTCAGCCTGGTCACTGATGAGGAAAGTGAGGCCACGTCTCCTATCTCCCAGGATTGGGTAGCAAGATTAAACATACGTGCTTTAGATTGATGAAAACCACCCTGACAGTCCCTCCTCCTCCCCGTCCCTCACCCTCCCCCTTCCCTCCCCCCTCCCCCT
>NW_016107315.1:1358296-1359850 GCF_001604975.1 Cebus imitator
CTCCCCCCTTTTCCTCTCCTCTCCTCCTCCCTCTTTCTTCTCCCTAGCTGACTCACTCTCACTCTCTTGCTCTTTCTCTCTCATCCAGAAACTAGAAACAGTAATATTCTTGCTCTCTCTGTCTCCCATGCAGATAGTAGATCCAGGAATGTCCACCCAGGTAAGCAACTAACATCCTCAAGGCTGTGCTGGGTGGTGGTCTGCTAACACAGGGTTCGGGCACCAGCCCTGTGAGGTTGCTGGCCAGGGCCAGGTTCACCCAGGCCTCTCCAGCCCTGCTGCCAGGAGGCAGCATAGTGTGACCCAGCACGCTGGTGCATTTAGTCACCTGTGCATTGGAATATTGGTTGCCCCTCAGGCCCTGGCCCCAGCACTAAGAACACAGTCCCCGTCCAGGCGGAGCCACAGGAAGGTGGGTACAAGAGGCAAACCCAGGTCCCACTGTTTTCCAGGTCTTGCTTTCTTCAAACATCATGTCCAGGGAGGCCGAAGGGCAAAAACACCACAAACAGGTGACAAAGAAGGAGGGAGGGGAGGGGAGATTGACAGATTGGCTGGGTCCTGGCTGTGGAGGGGAGTGCCTTGCCCAGCTCCTCTGGCTGGTGTCTGCCCTGGGACTTCAGTTCAGTTGTATCTGATTAGTATGGCGCCACACAGGGTATTTCCATCCTTCAGCAAGAGGATCGAGTGGACAAGGTAGTTTGAGGGGTGCTGCCAGGGGGAGGCATGACATCCCTGGGGAGGAGTTCGAGGGGGGCCGTTATTGTTCCAGCATTGATTATCTCCCGCTGTCAGGGGAGAGGCTCCCCGAGTTGGCCGGGTGTGGGGAGGGGGGACCTCCACACCACTCCTGGGTGGATCTCAAGTCCTGACTATGAGGACCCACACACCACCTGAGACAAGACTGCATCTGTCAACTTCTCCAAAGCTGGACTTTCTGGATTCCCGACAAATTTCGGAACTGGGGGTTTCGGCTTCAGGAAACTTGGATTGCCAGGACCTCCTGCTGCTTCTGACCTTGCAGCTTTCCACCCCTTCCGCCTTCTGGCCTTGTGTAAGCTGCCTTCCAGCCCTGTGAGGGCCTCGGTTTTCCCAAGGTGGTCCCTGAGCCTGCCCATAGAGGGGGTGAGGTAAAGCACGAACCACAGGGCCAGGCCAGGGATGGCTGCCTGCTGAGGGCATGATGTGAAGTCACTGTGCGTCAGTTCAGCCTGGAATCGCGTCCTGGGGCTGGGGTGGGATGCATTTCCTAAGGAGGCTGTCCTCACCTTCCCAGCTCTCTACAGCCGCCCCTGCCTATCCTCAGCATCTCATCTCCACAGGTGTGAGCTCGCCCCTCCGGCTCCTTCTGCCGTCAGACCACGGGCGGTGATGGAGCAGCCTCTCCCACACTCCTTGTTCAGAGGGGACCCTAGGCCCCAAGAGGGCCAGTGACTGGCCGAGAGTGCTTGTCATGGCGCTCTTTGGAGCAGTCCTTGCCAGCTCCCTCCCTCTGAAGGCCCCTCTTCCAGTGCCTCTCCTCCCCAAGGCAGGACTTCACCTGTCCTTTTTTTT
>NW_016107315.1:1360090-1412136 GCF_001604975.1 Cebus imitator
ACCCGCCTCGGCCTCCCAAAGTGCTGGGATTACAGGCTTGAGCCACCACGCCCGGCCTCACCTGTCCTTTATATTGACTGAGTAGGATCCACTAGACTAGAGGCTGACTCATGAGGAAACCTTCTAGGAAGGGAGGGCTTCCTCTGTCCAGAAAGCCAACAGGGGTCCCTCGAACTGTTTCTGATCCCCAAATCTGCACTCAAACACAGCCACAGAGCCAGGCTGGACCTATCCCTGACAGCATGCTCTTCTGTTTGAAAATCTCCCGCTGCAAAGGCTGTTCTAGGTGGAGTGTATGTGTGGCAGGATGGGGGTGCTGGAGCTTGGTGACACGGTGGGTGGCAGTGCTGCTGGTTTCTGGCCTCCTGACTGCCTTCCTTCCCCCTTTCTGTTTCCGGTTGTTCCTGCACTGATACCCGCTTCAGCTCCACCAGCCCCTTCAAATCCTGATTCAGCTGTGTCTGGTGTCATGAATATCGAAACCAAAGGTGCCCCCAGGGCCAGAGGCCCTGTCCTAGCAGGGGGCTCCCGGGAGGGGAGTTTCTCATCGGGAACCCAGCCACACCTAGTCCCTGCTCCCTCCCTCAGCCTCCTACTCCCCAGGAAGGGCTGCCTTAACCCAGACTTTCTCTTCTTTTAGAAACATCTGTGACAGCCCAAACCCCAGGTAAGTTTTCAGCTCCCCTCGGCCCCCTTCCCCATTCTTGCCCCCAGCCTGCCCTCCCTGCTCCAGGAGCCGTGCCCCGGCTGTCCCAGCCTTCATACAGGCTCCTTCCGCCATCCTGCCACTGCCCGGGCAGAGCGTGGAGCGGCTCTGTGTGGACCCCAGACACCTCCAGGGACCAGTGAACCTGCTCTCAGACCCTGAGCAAGGTGAGAGGGGCACAGCCAGAGAGACCCAGACACCACTGGCACACACCCACCACCTGCCCACAGAGACACACAGCGTGCACAGGCCTGGCCTCACGCAGGCCCCCAGATTTAGCATGGTCCTGCCTCCAAGCCCTGGCACGGTGCACACTCACACAGCCACCCCAGGGACCTTCCACTGGGTACACTGTGTGCAGGTGTGAGTGGCCTGGGCACAGATAAATGTGGCAGCCATGTGGCGGTGGAGCCTAGAGGAGGAGCCAGGGTGAGGCGAGGGTCAGGGGAGCTGTCTATGGTCGCACAGGCAGGGCCCTGGCAGTGCACAGAGACCAGCGTGAGGATGCTCCAGATGGAGAAGTTAGTACCCACAGAGTACAGAGCCCTGAAAGATGGGACCCTAGAAGGTGTGGATGAGGGGAATGGCAGCAAGAGACAGGGCTGCTGGCTGGGCCCCACCCCTTCAATCCTGGACCAGACATGGGGACACACCGCCCTGCCCCACTCAAAACCAAGCGACATCCAGGGCTTTCTCATTCTTTCCAGATGCATGTGGCTTCCCACTTCCTCAGTCAGGCCCAAGAGTGTCTGTCCTGAGGGCAGGGAACACTGATTGTCCATGTCACCCTTGGCAGAGGCATCTAGCTCAGGGCCAGGCGCTCCGCGGGGTGTTCTGAAGGCTTATTGACTGGAGACAAGTCAATTCTCAAAGGCCTTATCTGAGGGTGGCCATCACCGAGGATTTAGGGGCCCCAAAGCCATAGACACCACAGGATGAGAGGCGAGATTGTGGCAGCCAGCCCCTCGGGTGGAAGAATGCTGAGGACGGGCGCCCCTGCTGAGGAGCTGCTGCAGAACTCCAGGGGGTGTGATCAGGGAGGACAGGGAGGGTGTCAGCCCTGGCTGGAGCCCAGCTTTGACCTCTCTGGTCTGGTCCTCCCAGGGGTTGAGGTGACTGGCCAGTCCCAGATGGAGAAGGCTGGGTTCTCATGGATCGAAGTGACCTTCAAGAACCCTCCAGTACGGGTCCACGCATCCCCTAAACAAGTGGTGGTGACTCGGAACCGAAAAAGTTCTGCATACAAGTGGAAGGAGACGCTGTTCTCAGTGATGCCCGGGTAAGGCCCAGGCTGGGGCGAGGGCAAGGGTTGACCTTTCAGGCTACAGTGGCTGATGATGGTACTAGCAGGTGGCCTGAGGCCATGTACCTGTGAATGGAGTGGCTACACTCACAGGAGAGGCAAAGAGCAGAGAGCCCTGCTGTATGCCCCTGCAGCTCCGGGGGGCACAATCCAGGTCACTATCCCGTGCAGGAGACAGTATGGTTTGGAGCTAGCTCTGCTGCTAATCCTTTGTGACCCTGGGCAGGCAGCTTAGTCCCTCTGAGCCTCAGTTCCCTCACTGATAACCAGGACTAGTCATCCTGGCCCAGAGTCAGAAGGCTGGGGGAGAACCCAATGAGAGTGTGTATTTGGGAGCACTTTGCCACCAGATGATAAGATGCCCCAGGCACCCCGCAGGACAGCGCTGTCTCTGTAGTGACTGTGACATTCTGATGACAATAATGAGAAGCTGGAGAGCACGGTTGACAGGGGAGGTTACCAGCATTCTCTTAGCATATCCTTGGAGCTCTGCTAAGGAGATACAAGTCAGTGACCTCAAATACTGAGCAGCTGGTGAATAATTAAGGCAGAGGCCCACCTCTTCTGGGTGGCGCAGCTTGCTGCTTCACAATGGATTTCAAGGGACAGCCCTCCAGCTTTGCAGATCATGAGGGGCCTCAGGGAATGGCTGAGGCCCTGATCTTCTGTGGGCAGTGCCCTCTGAACCCCCAGCCTTGGAAAGGGTGAGCCATAGCTCACCGTCTTCCAAGTATGGGGAACCTTGTCCAGCCCGACTCACCCAGCCCTCCTCGGGGACTCCTTTGCACTTGACAGATGGTTCACACCTGGCTAATCCAAGGGCTCACCCACAAACCTTCCCATTTCATAAAAGATCTAGGCTGGGTGCGGTGGCTCACACTTGTAATCCTAGTACTTTAGGAGGCAGAAGCAGGCGGATTGCCTGAGCTCAGGAGTTGAAGACCAGAGTCTGGAACTAGAATACAAAAAATTAGCCAGGTGTGGCGACATGCTGCTGTAATCCCAGCTACTTGGGAGGCCGACAGGAGAATTGTTTGTACCCGGTAGGCAGAGCTTGCTGTGAGCTGAGATCGCGCCACTGCACTCCAGCCTGGGCGACAGAGTGAGACTCTGTCTTAAAAAAAAAAAAGAAAAAGATAAAAAAAGATCTCAAAGTTGGCCAGACACGGTGACTCATGCCATCATACCACTCAACACAAGAGTAATTCCAACACTCTGGGAGGCCGAGGCAGGTGGGTCATTTGAGGCCAGGAGTTTGAGACTAGCCTAGCCAACATAGTGAAACTCCATCTCTACTAAAAATACGAAAACTAGCCAGGTGTGGCGGTGGGCACCTGTAATCCTACTCAGGATGCTGAGAATCGCTTGAACCTGGGAGACGAAGGTTGCAGTGAGCTGAGATAATGCCACTGCACTCCAGCCTGGGCAACAGAGTGAGACCCTGTCTCCAAAAAAGAGAGAAGATCTAAAATTTCTTGTTATCTGGTAGATTCACCAAAACCAATAGCATTTTTATGCCTAGAAAATGAAATAGAAATAAATTCCTATTAATTGTAGGGAGAGAAAGTCCAGATTTCATGAGCTACAGAAGACATAAATAAAGAAAAATGGCTCGGGCACAGCGGCTCCTGCCTGTAATCCCAGCACTTTGGGAGGCTGAGGTGGGCAGATCACCTAAAGTCAGCAGTTTTGAGACCAGCCTGGCCCGCATGGTGAAACCATGTCTCTATTAAAAATACAAAAATTAGGACCAGCACAGTGGCTCACACCTATAATCCCAACACTTTGGGATCATGTGGTCAAAGATCGTTACCATCCTGGCCAACATGGTAAAACCCCGTCTCTACTAAAAATACAAAAATTAGCTGGATGTGGTGACGTGCGCCTGTCGTCCCAGCTACAGGCTGAGGCAGGAGAATCGCTTGAACCTGGGAGGCAGAGGTTGCAGTGAGCCGAGATCGCGTCATTGCACTCCAGCCTGGCGACAGGGTGAGACTCTGTCTCAAAAAGGAAGAAAGAAAGAAAAATAGGCCACATCTTTTTTTTTTTTTTTTTTGAAATGGAGCCTCACTCTGTTGCCAGGGCTGAAGTGCCGTGGCGCAATCTCGGCTCACTGTGACCTCCACCTCCCGGGTTCAAGCGATTCTCCTGCCTCAGCCTCCCAGTAGCTGGGATTACAGGCGCCCGCCACCACGCCCAGCTAATTTTTGTATTATGAGGAGACAGAATGAGAAGACGCCTACCCTTTAGACATTAAACACATGATTAAACACCAGTCATCCAAAGAGAATGGACCAGCCACAGAACAAAAGGGATGGAGTGGACGCATCAGAGAAACTCCTTCAATCATATAAAACTTATTTATGAGAAACCGAATTTAAGAAAACCAGGCAGTCTTGGTGGCTCGAACCTGTAATCCCAGCACCTTGGGAGGCTGAGGCGGGCAGATGGCTTGAACTCAGGAGTTTGAGAACAGGCTGGGCAACATGATGAAACCTCTCTCTCTTAAAAATAAAAAAATTAGCTGGGGATGGTGGCGCGTACCTGCAGTCCCAGCTACTTGGGAGGTAGAGGTAGAAGGATCACTTCAGCCAAGGAGGCAGAGGCTGCAGTGAGCTGAGATCACACCGCTGCACTGCAGCCTGGGCGACAGAGACTCTGTGGCCCCAAAAAGGGAAAAACAAAGTGCTGGGGAAACCAGACATCATTAAGTCAGTTTTGGTCCTATTTTACCAGTGAGGAAACTGAAACCCAGAAGATTTAAGGGCCTTCCCACCTAAGGCCACTCCATGACTTCCTGGACGAGAGGGGAACCCCAGCCCACTCCCCACCCCTACTACTGGAGTTCCATGCACATGTCTCTGCCTTCCTGCTCAAGATTCTGGGTCTTCCCACAGCCTGAAGATGACCATGGAGAAGACAGGTTTCCTGCTGCTCAGCGACCCAGACAAAGTGACCATTGGCCTGTTGGCCTGGGATGGCCCTGGGGAGGGGCTCCGGATTTTTCTGCGTGACACTGACCGCTTCTCCAGCCACGTTGGCGGGACCCTTGGTACTGTGCCCATTGCCGGGGCCCAGGCCTTCCTCGAAAACCAGCTGTGTCTGGGAATAGACAGCACCCTTCCCCTGTGCATGTCTCCCAGGCTCCTTCTGTCTCTATCCCTTACTGACCCACCCTTTGTATCTCAGGCCAGTTTTACCAGGAGGTGCTCTGGGGGTCTCCAGCACCATCAGATGACAGCAGACGCATGCTCAGGGTTCAGGACACTGACCACTATGCCACCAGGTGACCCGGCACAACCAGGCCGCTGAGCCTGGCTGGTGTGGGGTGGGCCGGGAGCCTGGCGCTGCAGGGTCCCTCTTTCTGTCCTTGTCCAGGAACTAGACATAGTCCGGTGAAGGTTGACCCTTTAGACATGTCTAAGCCAGCTTTCAGTGTCACCACAGAAGATGAATGACCATCTCAGAGCCACAGAAAACACATGGGCCCTGAGATCCCTGGGGTTGGTTGAGGACACTGGGAACCTCTCCCTGTCCACACCCTGAACTCCCAGAGCCCTAGACCCTGGAGACCTCACATACTGGCTTCTCTAGGGTAACGCTCCAGGTGACTGGGCCTTGGCCTATGCTGGAGGGAATTTTAGAGGGACCCAGGACTCCCTACCCTCCATTTCTGTCCCCAGCTGTCTCCCTCTTTTCCCACCACACCTGTGATTTGCTGACCACCTGCATATCTGTCTGTCTGTCTGTCTTTCCATTTCAGAAAGCGCAAGCTGGATTACCAGGAGGGGCCCCCGGGGGTGGAGATCTCCTGCTGGTCTGTGGAGCTGTAATTCTGATGGAAGGAACTGTGTTCACTCTGTACATTTGGCTGCCCCTGCAACTGTAGGGCCGCCTCTGGGGCCTGGACCACCATAGGAGAAACAGTCTCACTCATTACAAATAAAGAAAGGTGTTGTGAGCCCAGGAAGTGGGTGTCTCTGGTTCCATGTGGCCAAATCCCAGGGCCTCAGCGTTGTACCCTGAACCTTAGCATCGTGGAACTAGAAGCTTCCACTGTCAGCTCTCAAGGGCCAGTGGCTGGGAGGCCCATGCTGAGCTTTCAGTCCAGCCCCTTTGTTTTACAAACAAGGAAACTGAGCTCAAACCACCCATTTAAGATGTCACTCCAGCCCCCAGCTAGGGGCCCAGGGCTGGGAGCGTTCTCCAGAAGCAGAGTTTCAGTCTGCTTCATGGTCGCTTGGACTGTGAAGACCAGTTTTGACAGAAGAGTGAACTAGGTTGGAATTCTTTCTAGTCCAGCTCCTAGACTTTCTCAGTGAGCTTTTGGACCACTCTGCAATGGGATTAAGTCAGCTTTGGTCCTATTTTACACAATTTGACTTTCACACCTGTGCTGAAGGGCAGGCCTGTCTGTTTATTGTCTTGTAAGGGAGCGCTGGGTCTTTGAAGGAGACACAGGCAAGGCTCCAGGTGCAGCAGGGAAACAGGGCCTGTTCCCAGGAACCTCTAGTCTGATGGAGCTGATCTGGGTCCCAACTCTAAATCCTGTGCTGTGGAGGGTCTCCTGTCCTGTTCCTGCCCCAGGGTTAGGCAACCCAAAGATTCCACCAATTCCTGAACAGGCAACGTATACTTTAAAAAGTTTATGGCCGCATGCAGTGGCCCACATTTGTAATCCCAGCACTTTGGGAGGCCAAGGCAGGAAGATCAATTAAGTCCAAGAGTTTGAGACCAGCCTGGGCAACATGACGAAACACCATCTCTACAAAAAAACACAAAAATTAGCTGGCACGGTGGCACACACCTGTAGTCCCAGCTACTTAGGAGACTGAGGTTGGAGAGTTGTTTGAGCCTGGGAGGTCGTGGCTACAGTGAGCCGTGATCATGCCCCTACATTCCAGCTTGGACAACAGAGCAAGACCCTGTCTCGGAGAAATAAAAAAAAATTACTATTATCCCACCTACTTCTGAAAAAAGGATATGAGCCTGTCGCTTACAAAGCATAAAGAGAATAAAATCAAAATCTATGAGTATAAGGATAAAAGAGCCAAGCCGAAGGAGAGTGAGCTCAGGGACATCAGGGCAGGGGAAGCTGCAGCAGTGATTGAGGACAAGGCTTTGCTGTGAGCTTCCTGGAAGCTAAGGTAAAGCAGAAACAGTTCATTTGCTCGCTAAAACAAAACACCAGATCATCAGGGAAATGTCCTTTCCCAGCTCTTGAGCTAGAAGAGGGTATTTGCTGGATGGATCTTTCTAGAAAGGTCAAAGTACAGGCTGGTGGGAGGGGTCACCAGCAGCAGGCTTGCCCAACATACAAAAACGCTCCTCCCTGCATTGCTGCCTCCCCATTGAGCCTCCTTAGCAGATAGGGGTCTCAGGCAGAGTTGCTTTGTAAAGGCTTTTCTGGGGGGCTCAGGCCAGGGCTGTGTGAGATGAGAGCAGCTCAGGGGGGTTTGCTGTGGGGCTAGCCTTGACATACAGGGATGAGAGGGGAGCGCCCACCCCAAGCTCACCCCTCTGGGACATGACCTCCTGGACTGGCTGCTGAATTTGTGCCACGGCAGGGGCATCACAGTTGATTTTCTGGCCCTGCCGGCACCTGCAGGGCAGGTGTTCTCTGTGAACAGTTGGAAATAGGCTCATGCTCTTCACTGTCATCCAGCAGGTGCTTTCCAGCTTGGGGCAGGCCCTGGGTCGAGTGCTACGGGCACATTGGACGCCATGGCAGACACAAGGCCTGTGGTGATAACTGCCACCCAGAAAATAACCGGGTGCTGCGGGAGCCCAGCTGGAGGCATGGAGATGACCGGGAAGCCTGGGGGTGGCAGGGAAGGCTTCCTGGAGGTAATGTTGTGGGGGCTGAGATTTGAAAAATGGAGAGAAGTTAGCCAAGTGGAAAAGGAGGGCAAGGACACCAGGTGGTGGGAACAGCATGCATCCAGGCCGAGAGCCAGGACACTGTGCCAAGTTCAGGGAAGATGATGGAAGGAGATGCTGTTGGATAGGTGGAAGGGGAGGGGCCCCAGGCCAGCACAGGTGGTGCACACCTCACCACGGAGCACGGCTTCTACCCTGAAAGGGGAGGGAGCGCCAGGTAGGGACAGGAGGGACAGGGTGATGTGGAATGGGGAGAAGGCAGAGTCCACCTTGCTTTTGCCTGCAAGGGTGGCCTCCCTGCCTATGGGTTGAGGGGAGGCGACTCCTGCCTCCCAGCCTGCTCACGTGGCTGCTACCTGGAGCTGTTGTCCTGGAGGCACTTCAGGAGGACCAGAAACCATAACGAGGATGCCTTTTCACATCCGTTGCCTGGCAGGATTCTTCTCCCCATTTCATAGATTGGAAACTGACCTCAGGATGACTGTCTTAAAGCTATGTGGACCCAGGGCAGTGGCTCACACCTATAATCCCAGCACTTTGGGAGGCTGAGGCCAGCAGATGGCTTGAGCCCAGGAGTTCAAGACCAGCCTGAACAACATAGCAAAACCCTGTCTCTGCAAAAAGTACAAAAATTAGCCAGGTGTGATTACACATGCCTGTAGTCCCTGCTACTCCAGAGGCTGAAGTGGGAGGATCACCTGAGCCCAAGAAGTCGAGGCTGCGGTGAGCTGTGATCATACCACTGCACCACTCCAGCCTGGGCAATGGGAGTGAAACCCTATCTCAAGAAAAAAAAATAATAGCTGTATGGCTCCTCAATCAACCCAGGCTTGAACAGGTTGGTGGGACTTGCCCACTATGGAGGGGTCCATTCTCAGGCCTGGGCCCTGGCCCGCTGCCACATTCACCCTGGGGCTATGAGGAGGCCTTCAAGATGGCAGCCATGTCTATGTGGCCCTCTCCCTAGAGCAGCAACAGGCACCGGTCTGCCTTTAGCATCCTGTAGCCACCTGGGGGCTCCTCTGATGACACACATTTCCCCCTGGGCCACCCTTCATGGCCTCTAGTCCTCTCTCCAGGGGCCCCTGCACTGGGAGGCAGCACAACCCAAGGCCACATGCCATGCCCCACTAACATTTATGGCTCTCCCCAGTCTGATTCCAGCCTCCTTCAGCCCTATTGTGCCCCATGCTCTGACATCAGGCAAAGCCACTCACTGTGTCCTCCAACAGGGTGCTCCCTGCCCAGCATGCCCTTACCTCCTCCCTGCTCCCAGCCAGAGAGAACAGCAGAGGCAAAGGATGTGGGCAAGAGGGGTTATGTTTGCACAGCCGAGAGCAGCCTGTGTGTCTGGAACCCAGAAGGTAAGGAAAACACCTGGTGTATGCGGGGAAGCTGGAGAGGCCATAGGAAGGACTTTTGTCATGGTTCCAAGAGCAAAGGATGGAAGATATCATTTGTAGGGATTTAGGCAGCGAGTGGTAATCACATCTGCTCTGTGAAAAGCACTCTATGGGAAGCAGTAGGGGAGGCAGTGAGACTCAGGAAGGGGCAGTTGCAGTTGTCCAGGTGGGAGAGCGTTGTTCAGACTGGAGATCTCTCAGAGCCCTTTCTCCAGGAACCTCTCTCTGACCCTCTGTCCCACCCCAGACTCATTGGGAGGATACATCAAGTGGTCATCTGAGGTATAATCAGAGGATCCCAAAGATGCCTGGCTTAGCTGAAGACAAACTTGAGCACTCATGAAAATAGGAGCTGGATTACTCAATTGTGCCCCTAGATCCTGGCCCAGGGTATTGTGCTTATCTGCTGAATTGATGAATGGGTACATGGGTGGATGGGTGGGTGAACTGATGGGTGGATTGATGGATGGATGGATGGACAGATGGAGAGATGGACAGATGGTAGGATGGATGGGTGGAAGGATGCGTAGTTGGATAATGAATAGGTAACTGAGGGATGAATGGATGAATGGACAGATGGTAGGAGGGATGGATGGAGAGGTTGATGGGTGGATGCATGCATGGTGGAGAGATAGACAGATGAGTGGATGTGTGGGTGAACAGATGGTTGAATGGTGATTGGGTGGGTGGGTGAATGGATGGATGGATGGTGAATGGTGGGTAGAGGGATGGATAGATGGAAGGGTGGCTGACATCCCCATTTAGATGTGGGCTGAGTCTGCCCTGGAGTATTATCTACTCCTAAAGATCCTGATTGGAGCTCCTGAGCCAGGACCATTTATTTATCTTATGCCTTTCCTGGATACTGAAATGCATTCATCCCTTCCTGACTTCTCAGAGCCCCTTTCCTTCAGAGTTAGTTCTTTGTTTTTCCCCCAAGCTGTCATACATTTCACTCCTTAAAGTTCCAGTCCAACCAACTGTCTCTCAGCCGTGTCAGTTGAGAGGCCTAAGAAAGTTGCCTTCCTGCTAGCCATCCCCTCGTTTGAGCTGCTGTGCGTCCCAACTGCCTGTTCCCTGGAGAAGAGGCTCATGAAGGCATGTAGAGGCTGGCAACTGTCTGGTCTCCACCTTGGGCTTTATTTTCCCAGCCCCTCCCACAGGCCCCTCTCTGTGCCTATGTTCCAGATGCCACAAAAGCTGGGCCAGCCATCCCAACAGGAGCTGGCGTGTCTACTCAAAACAGGCTGGGGATGACGTAGTCGGTGTGTACACCATCAATCAGCCCTTGCCCGTTGTTATGGACGAACCAGCAGACAACCTTCGTGCCAATGCTGGCATCCTTTCTGTAGTCTTTCTGGGAGCCCCTGGAGAAAGAAGAGAGTTGCTGCAATACACGGGGTGCGTAAGACGGCTGCTAGGCTCGTGGACCTGAGGTCGAAAAAGGGTGGGAAGTTGGCAGTTCTAACAGCCCAGAATTGTTTGGTCAAGAATCAAGTCACATGATTTCTCTTTCTGGGAAGCCAAGTTTGGGCTTTTTCATGATTAGGAAGAGTCTGGTGGGGGGGGCCAAGACCTCAAAGGGAAACAAGAGTACCCCACAAAAGACAAAAGCCCACCAGGCTAATGTGCCTGGGCAGAGAGAACTCCTTCCTCCTCTCGTTGCTGAGCAGGTGAGGGTGTTGGAGAAGTCTCCTCACCTGGTGACAGTCAGCTGATGGTTCTTCACCACCAGTGTGGCATCTGACTTTGTGGGGTCAGAGCCTGGGCGGATGTCAGACACTTTAAAGTCAAAGGGTTGGAAGAATTGCCCTGGAACAAAAATATTCACACTGTCAGTACCTCGCCATTGCCACCGGTCATGTGGCACTGGCCTTTCAGGGTTTATGCAAAGGCTGAATGGGGCGTTGTGAGCTGGGTACAGGGTGGCTAGGAAGGCCTTGTGTATGTCTTTCCCATGCTGCTCTCAGGCCTGAACAGCCTGCAGTCTGAACATTTCATACCCAGCAGCCCATGCGTCTGCGCAGACATCCGGTGACTGTCCACCACGTAGAAGCCTAGAAAGTCACGGTGGACTGGATGTTTCTTCCACACCTGGTGTAGGACGACCACAAAGGTAACCCCATCTCCAAAGGAGACCACCATGTTCTTCTTCTTGTTGATCATCACGGACAGCCTACGAGAGGAGGCCAGAAAGGTGCTGTGGGGCCCAGGAGCTGTGACACTGGGCATCAGACTCAAGGGCATCTTGGTGGAGCCTCCCCTGTACATGGCATCCGAGGGCCCACAGACTCCAGAAACTATCTCAGGGGCATTGGAAAGAGGATGCCTCATGCCCACTGTCTGCCTCCTGTGAGTAGCAATAAGTGGGAAAGAGAGGGCTGGCCTGTGAGTCTGGAGGCCTGCAGTCCAGCCCTGGCTCATCCACTGACTTCCTCCATGACATTGGGCAGGCTCCACACCCTTCCTGAGCCTCAGTGGGAGGCTCTGGGGGATCTGAAAACAGGAGAGCTAGGAAGATGAGCAGCCACAGAAGAGGCAAATGGGGGCCATTATCACCTGACGCCTTCACCCAACCAGCCCAACTGCCCAGCTACCAATTCTGGCTCCGATGGGCCCCTGGGTTTGGTTGGTGGCCACTGTAGTCACCCTCCCCTGTGGCAGGAGACTGGATTCGGGGGCCTCTGATCTTTCCTGTGAGCCCCATGGATCTCCTGTCCTGGGATTTGTTCAAATCCCTCTAGAGCCTCCTTAGACCCTCAGCCTGTAGGCCACCTTGGAGACCTTGTGGGAACCTTACCCATCCTGCATGACTGTGACTGTGTCCAGCCAGCTGAAAGTACTCGGCACGGCCCTGTTCCATAGGGTGATCTTCTCCGTCGTCACCTCCACCTGGATGTCCATCTGAGCATTGGCAATGCCCAGTTTTCCAAAGTAAGTCTTTCTGGTCTTGGAGTCAGGGCTGCCTCTCTTGTCACCAACAATCTGTCCATTAACTGTGAGGCCTGCCAGAGGGATGGGGCAGGGAGAGAGACCAGCGAGAACTTCTGAATCCAGATTGCCTTTAGGGGTGTGCCTTCCCCTTCAACTAGGCTGAGTGAGGGGCAGCAGAGTGGGGACAACGAGAGAGACCAGGACTTCAGAGCCCAAGCCTGTTCCTTCCTAGACATGCTAGGTTTGGATCACGCTGGGACACTGTGGCTCTGCCTCTTGCCTGAGCCAGGGAGTGTTCTTCAGGGAAAAACTCCCCAGACATAGGCTGGGCCCTACCCCAGACCCAGGCGGCTCATACACTCTAATCACCTCCCAAGAGCACTGGCGTGTGGGGGCTCAGCGAGCCTGTGGACCTGGGCACTCGCCTCCCCCAGGGGTTTCGCTGCATGTGAAGATGATTCCTTACTGGGCAGAGTGAGAACCTGATCCATGTGCCCACTTGGGGGTCCCAAGCCCTCCCAGAAAGAGCCCCTTGGCCCCGGCCCTAGCCCACAAGCCTCACCTGTGACAGGGTCCTGAATAAGGCGCAGCACTGTGCCTGGGTCTTCGTCGATGTTGAAGCAGAGGGCGTCGTCTTTCTCCGGAACTTGGATGATGAAGTGGGGGTCCCCATCCACTGGTGACACATTAGAGAAGGGGCTGGCTCCCGGGGCCTCTCACCATACCTGGAGCCTCCCCCAGCCTCCTGGCCTCTGTGGGCTGGACTCCAAGAGAGGCAGGAGCACGTGCCCAGGGTCCTGAGCCTTTCCTGGGAGCAGCTGGGGACTCACCATAGTAGTAGGGGTTTTGAGGAGGCTGGTAGCTGGCTGTGGAGGCAAAGGGAGGAGGAGCTGAGCTAAGCAAGCTCAGGGAGGTGCCCAGCCCGCACCGGAGTTCAGCTCGTGCCCCTTGCCTTCCCTCTCCCTAATGCCATTGCCCTCCCACCCCTCAGTCTCCTCAGGACACATTGTCCATCTGCCTGTCCTGGAGAGCTGAGTGAGTAGCCACCTCGGAGGGGCACATGGCAGGGGCAGGCTCTGGGCAGAGGACGGAGGAGCAGCGGCCAGCATGTACTCACTCAGGTAGGTCATGGCGGGGCTCACCGGTGTGGCTTAAAAGAAGCCAAAGGGCAGCCATGAGCAGGATCTAGGGGTTCCCTCTCCCCCAGCCCCGTGCCTTCTGCCTGTCTTAGTGCTGCTGCACCCCAGAGGGACCCCAACACTGGCAGGTAGAGGTGGAGATGTGACCCCAAAGCTTAGGCTTTAGAAATGGGGCACATCCAGGGAAGTCCTTTATGGGACTAGTGGCAAGGGGAGTGTGGTTCCCATGCTGGGGCAGGGCATTTTAATGTGGCTGAAATACAAGCCGTTAAGTCAGCAGCTTCTCTCTCTTGAGTAATGCTCACAGCATACACCTGCCCCACCCCTGAGCTCCCTACCCCCTAGTTGGGATGAGTAAGACTCACCACTGTCTGTTACTTCCCACACTTGCACACACACACACACATGTGTACGCATACACACTGGTACATGTCCAAACATGCCCCCCTTATAGATGGAAGTGGAGCAGGCCAGGCCAGTAGGGGTTGGGGGGCCCTGCCTAGAGACAGGGAGTCTGTGAGGTTCCAATTTTGTGTGAGAGAGGCGCAGAGGACTGTGATCCCCAGCAATCCCCAGCATAGGCATTGGGGCCAGACTGCCTTGGCCTAAGTGCCAGCTTGGTTGTCTGCTGGGTCTGTGAGCAAATAAACTGAGCAAATTAACCCCCTGTGCCTCAATTTCCCCATTGTAAAATGGGGATCACAAAAGGACCCTCTTGGAGGATTGCTATGGGATCAATGGAGTATAAGTGGCTGACATGCTAACTGGCTCATTTTTGCAGGTCACAGATACTGTCATACTGATTGTCTCTCCTTGGGCAGGGGAAGCCACCCCCAATTAACTTACAGGGATCCTCAGGCTCAGAGAGGGGCAGAGTCATGATTTGGAAATAGGGCTGGGCCTCAGTCCAGGTGTCCCAACTGTGCCCCTGTGGCTGGGGGTCCTATCTTGCTTGGAAAGGCCTCCTCAATTCTCTCTTGTCTCCTTTCCATAATCCCCACCTGGTAGCTGGCTAAAGCTTACCTTCTGCATATGCAGGTGCAGTGAGGAAGGAAGAGGAGAAATGCATTAGAAGCCAAAGAGCACTGGTGAGCAGGGACGAGCTGGCTGCTTGGCCAAGCAGCCCCAGGTCTTGGGCCTCCCAGCAGCCAGCTGTTCCCCCATTGGGTGTCCCCTGGAACTAGGAGTTCCTGGAAGCCAGAGGCCTGTCCTGGCTGGGCCCAGCAATTTGCCTCCCGTGTCTCCCAATGCCATCCCTCCCCCACCACACACAGACCCTGTGCCCAGTGGCAGTGGGCATTTGGGACCTCCTATTGAGTGGGGCAGTCTGGGGTCTGGTTGAGGGGTCACAGCCTCCAGCTCTCAGGGACTCTTCCCCTAAAGATCTCCAGGTGCCTAGTAGTGTACTCCAGGCCTGACTTTCATGTTGGAAGTGCTTCTTCTTGTCTAACTAAGCCCCTCCATGCTGTAGCCTCAGCCCTTTTCCTTGAAATGTCCCTGGGCAGTGTGCCCCCTTTACTCACATCCCTTTAGAGGTACAGAGGCTCCTATTCACCCCCCACCCCACTGTCCACGCTGACTGTTTCATGCTCCACCCCGCTTTCCCCAGTCCCCCTTCGGCAGATCTGGGTCTCTCCAGCCCAGCCCACTCCTCCACTGGACACCCAGGGAGGGTGCCCAGCGCAGGGTCCTAGAGGGAGGCCTCCAGGTTGCAGCCTCCATCCCTATCCCCACCTTCCCCAGGCTTGTCAGCGATGGCCGGCTCATCCTCATTGTCCTCAGGCTTGGTCACCACCATGGAGGTCAATGGAGTCACAAAGTGATACTTGAGGGACAGGTCCAGGGCCTGGGCCGTGAGGTTCTCCTTCTCCTCGCCATGGGCCTTCTTGCTGTGAGGAGGGGCCATTCAGGAGGGCGACACAGAGAGCAGCGCCCTGCTCTCCTCCCCCTGCGCTGGCTCCGGAACCAGGCCAGGAGTGCTGGACACAGCTGGGGATCTTCGCTCCACTTTCCCCATTGTGGGTCCCCCAGGGTAGAGCCCAGTTGGGCTCAGAGAAGACTGGCTCACAGCTCCCTGGGGCATGTGGACAAGCCCTGTTTCCTCGCTGGGCCTCGGTTTCCCCACCTATAAAACATAGCGGTTGGCCAGGCATGGTGGCTCATGCCTGTAATCCCAGCTACTCAGGAGGCTGAGGCAGGAGAATCGCTTGAACCCAGGAGGTGGAGCTTGCAGTGAGCCAAGATCGCACCATTGCACTCCAGCCTGGGCGACAGAGGGAGACCCCCCCTCTCAAAAATAAATAAGTAAATTAGGGGCTATGGCAGCCACTCACAATGGTGTCCACATGTGGAGAGCTCAGCCTGTGCCAGGTTGTATACTAGAGGCTTCACAGGCTAATCCCACCCACATGAACACTGACCCTCTCAGTGGGCTCAGCTCTGCCCTGTGGGCGCTGAGGGCTGGGACCCCAGCCTTCTGTTCCACTCAGCTTCACCAGCCCTGGGCCGCGCCTGGTGTGGGGAACAGGATGCTGAGCCCCCCCGCCCTGAGGCACTCCTAGGCTGCTGGCCACCGGGCTTGCCCGCTTGAGCCTTGCGGACAACAGGATGAGGAGTGGCGGCCTGGGTTCCTTACAGACGGCTCTGCAGACAGTTCCTTGGCTGGGCCAAGAAGAGGGCAGGGCCGCTGGGCCTGCGTGCGGGGGTGCCCTTCCTGTGTGTGGCCGGGTCTTCCTGTTGGGCTCTATCGGAGCACAGCTGAGGTGGGCACAGGTGGGGGCTGGGCCCTGCTCACCGCTTCTCCAGCAGCTGCTCGATGGTGAGGTAGGCCCAGAGCCGCTCGATGTAATCCCCGAAGATGTAGTCCCGCTCCTGCAGGGCCTTCTCCATCTCCTTCATGTCCACCTCCTCTGTGAAGGTCAGGTCGTTGGTGGCCTGGGGTGGGGATGGAAGGAGGCAAGGGGCTAGAGGCCTGGGTGGGCCAGGTTCAGGGGCCGTCACTCCTGGACCCTCAAGAGGCCAGAGCTCTGCCACTGCTGATACCCCATCACCAGGACACTTCCAGGCCCTGGCCCCACTCACCCCATGGCCCTTCACATCTGCCTTAAAGCTGTTCATGTCTTCGTCCACCAGGCGCCCGGCCACCACGATCTCAGAGCCATCGTAGAAGTGCTGGTAAGTGTTCTGGGTGAGGTCCAGGATGGCGTTCTCGGGGTAGTCCACCTCCACACCCGTCAGCAGTGGGTTGGCCACCTCCTCATAGAAGCCCTGAAGTTCAGATGGGGCCGGTCATCCCAGGCCCCTGGGCAGGCTCCCACAATGCTGCAGCTGGCCATCTGTGTCCCAGAGCTGGGCTGTCCTGGCTCCTCATGGTCACTCTGCCTGTCCCTGACTGCATCCTTCAGTCTGTGGGGGCCTCACCCACCCCCTGCTCCCAGGTAGACATGAGGAAGACTAGAAAGAAAGGGCAGTTTCAGAAGTATTTGCCTATTTAAAAAAAGAAATATGAAAGGACAGAGTTCTTGGCACAAAGGAAATATTTAAGGAATGTATGTTGGAATGAAAGCAGGAAGGAGAGAAGGAAGAAAGGAGAGGCAGATGAGAAGGTGACAGGGACAGGAGTGCAGAGATCCAGAGACAGAGGAGGGAAGGGATGGGGTGGTTGCCCTGCAGAGGTGGAGATGCCATTACCTGCCTAGAGAAGGAACAGAATTGCCAGATTCAGCAAATACAAAGACAGGACATGCAGCAAACTGAGTGTCAGATAAACAATGAATACTTCTTTAGTACAGGTATGTGTGTGATGGGTTGGATAGTGTGCTCCTAAAGTTCAGCCTTTTTTGAAGATAGGGTCTCCAAAATAAGGTCATTAGTGTTGGCCCTAATCCAATAGGACTGACGTCCTTGTAAAAGGGGAATTGGACACAGACCTACAGAGGGAAGACATGTGCAGACACAGGGAGCAGACAGCCACTGAGAAGCCACGGAGGAAAGGAGAGGCCAGAACAGGTCTTCTCTCCTAGCGCTTAGAAGGAACCAACCCGCTGCCACATGCGTCTGGGACGTACTTGTTACAGCAGCCGCAGGACACCAACACAATGTCCTCTGCAATATTCGAGGCATACTTATGCTACAAAAATGCAGTCTTTATCAGAAACTCATATTTAACCACACGTCCTGTGTTTGCTATGATAATCCTACTGAAGAAGCAGGCCTGTTGTGCAGCCCAAGGACAAGATCAGAGTCTTTATTGATGGGTAAGAGATAGGGGAGGATTTTGACCCAAGAGGAAGCTCTTCCTCATAACTAAAACAGTCACCGTATGCAGCAGCTGTCTGAGGAGGTAGTGAACGCCTTATGTCAGAAGTGTGCAAGATAAGGCATACCTGCAGCTGCAAGTCGGCATCAGAGTCCTCATAAATGCGCCGGGCAAACCCTTGGTTCTCCAGGGCCATGTTCTCCAGGAAGTTGTAATTCAGATTGTTGCCAAAACCCAGGTTATACAAGGGGAACTTGCCCCCGATGGCATTCCGCACATTCTCTTGAATTTTTTCGGGTCTGCTCTCACCTGTTGGAGAAGGGGATATTCATATTCCAGCCCCAGCCTCGGGGCCAATCTAGACCAGTTCTATCTGGGGAGACCTGACTCCTGCACGTGCAGAGCTGGTAGAATCACAACCATGAGCCCTTGTGGGGCAGATGGTGGAGAACCCTGGCAGAGGGAGGCAGGACCCTGCCCTCGAGGGGCTCCCAGACCACAGGGAACTCTGGGAAGAGCTGCCCCAGGTTTTCAATGAGCCAGCTACAGAGCCAGGATCAGCAGCCAGACACTCCAGCCCTGGCCCAGAGCTACACCCACGCTCCTCACCAACATTGGCATCCCCGTCGGTCAGCATGATGACGATGGAGGTGCTCCTTTCTGGGACCCTGTGCTCCTCTCGGGCCTTGTTCAGCATACTGATGCCCCTCAGCAGCCCATCGTTGATGTTGGTCACTGGGACACAGACAGACAGCACTGTGGGAAGGTGTCCTCAGGGTGCCCGTGTGCAGAGAGGCTGGAGCACAGGAACTGGGACAGCCAGCCCCACTCATGTGCCCAAAGACTCTATCTGGCAGCCCATGGTGGTACTCAGCAAATAATGAATGAACCAGCACATGAACAAACAACTTGACTGGGCGCGGTGGCTCATGTCTGTAATCCCAGCACTTTGGGAGGCTGAGGTGGGTGGATCACAAGGTCTGGAGTTCAAGACCATCCTGGCCAACATGGTGAAACCCCGTCTCTACTAAAAAAAATACAAAAATGGTAGTAAGCACCCGTAGTCCCAGCTACTTGGGAGGCTGAGGCAAAAGAATCACTTGAACCCGGGAGACAGAGGTTGCAGTTAGCTGAGATTGGGCCACTGCACTCCAACCTGGGCTACAGAGTTAGACTCCATCTAAAAAAAACCAAAAACTTACACTTTCAAATGGGGATGAAAGGGTTGCCAGAAGACTAAAAGCACATGGCGATTGTAAAAGCCCTTTGGCAAAGAGTTGGATGGACTCCCAGCCTCTCTTGCTGGGATGAGGGGAGCAGTGTATACATTGTGTCATTTTCCATATAAAATGGGGCCAAGAAGACGGGTTCTCTGTGGCCTTATCTCGCTGGGGACTTGTGGGATACCAGGATCATGGATTAGAAACAGAAAGAATGAGTTTCTCTGGACCACAGAGAGGACAGCTGGTATCCTGTCTCTAAGCCTGAGGACCATCCACTCCCATCTCTACCCCAGCTCAGATCTGCAGGGTCCCTGCCCTGAGACGGGGATGCAGGCTGCTCAGGGACAGAGGGAGGAGCCGCTAGGAGGCGCGTGGGCTCTGCCTCTGCTCTTACTTCCTCGATCATCAATGCTCTTCACAAACGTCTTGGCCTCCTGGAGGTTCTCAGGCGTGGCTTGGACTAAGTGCTCTTTCCATGTGGACACATCTCCACTGAACAGGATGAAATTCAGATAGTCTTCCTCTTTCATGTCTTCCAGGATTCTGAGAAGGGCTTCCTTTGTCTGGTGGAGAGAGAGAGACAGAGTTGGGAGAAGCCGCGGCAGAGAGTGACGGCCCTTCTCAGCTCGGCAGGTGGTGCAGCCCTGCCATCTGCACCAGCGAGCCCTGCCTGAGGCTTGCCACAGACGAGGGCAGAGGCTGTGAGCTTTCTCTTATCCTGTCCCCTTTCTCCTCATTCACCACAAGTATCAGCTTTTTCCACTTAAAAAAAAGTCTCCTCTACCCCTCACTCCCCCGAGTCCTGGCCATGCCACTGGCGCTGAGCACCTGCTCTAATTTCCGACCAGCCATGGAGCCGCTGACGTCAATCACGAAGGCCACGCTCTTAGGCACCACTGGAAGGCCTTGAGGTGCAAAGAAGTGCACGAAGTAGCCATTGACTATCTGGAGAGAGGAGAGAGGGCCAGGGTCCTTTTAGCAACCACAGTGACTGTTCTTACAGGTAGAAGCCAGACATTTACCAGCCCAAGAAAAAGACACTCCTATCCCACCCTCTAGGGGGTGCTGCACCAGGCTCTGGGCCATCAGCTGTCCCATGTCCTGTAGGAAAACAGCCTTGGGCTGAGGGCCCAGGGTGATGGCACTAGATGCAGCTGCAGCCCCTCCCCCACCAGCCCTGGCCCCACCATGATGGTGAACCGACCAGTCCAGGTACCTGCACGTTGCCCGGAGATTCTCTGTTCACGTCGTAGGTGATGGTGAAATCTCCGTTGAGGAGGGAGTCTGTACAGGTTGGGCATGAACGCTGTTGGTCTAAGCTGGGCTTGAAGGACACATGGCCCTGAGGGACGGAGATGAAAGACCTTGCTCAGCTCGGCCAGGGCGTGCCCACCCGCAGACCTCAGCCCCAGGGAGCAGAGGGCAGCCTCACAGGGAGGAGCCCTTAGTGGGGCAGAGGCGAGCAAGAGCTGGAGGCCCGGGCAGCCCTGCTTGCCTATGTGCTCTGCAGCTCCCAGGACTGACTCACACTCCGGCCCTTCCAAGTGCCACTCTTCCCCTTGGAGATCAGGGCTCCTGGCAAGGCAGGGGCCTTGTCTGATTCAGCTTCCAGCTCCCTTTTTCTTGGCCTCACACACCCCTTAGCCCAGCCTATCTTGGAGCTCAGCACTGAGAAGCCACTTTAGGGAAGGGAGTTTTGCACCATTGAAAGGAATTTCTGGCGGGTGGTCGGAATGTTGGTGCGTGGGTGCCAAGAGGAGGGGAGGGAGAAAGGAGGAGAACGGGGAGGAAGAGGGGCCCTGGGCAGCTCGTGGCCCTGCAGAAGCCAGCAGTCCTCTGAGGGTGTGCCTCTCAGGCCTTGCCCCGGAAGTCCTGGAGACTGGTTTGTTGTTTGTATAAACATTTATTCACCCACTGTCCACCGCCAGTAAGGCCCCTGGAACAGCTGGGGGCCTTGGGGACTGGAACCAACCACCTAGCACCAAGAATGGAGTTCTCTTTAATCTTTCATTCCTCACTGTGGAGTCAGTAGATCTAAATGACTCTGTTGGGCCTCAGCCTCCTGACCTGTAAAACAGGGAAGATATCCCTTTCCCAAGGGCGAAGGGGACCAGGCTTTGTAAATGGCTTCTCTGGCAGGTCATTGCCAGTGGCCCCTGCCCTCAGCATCCGCACTCCCAACCCCAGTGGGCAAGGAGGAAGGTGATGGTTGTAGATTGATTCCCCCCTACTCCAACTGCTAAGCCCTGGGCTGCAGGCTTGTCCTGCTGGGGTCAGTGTTCCTGTCCCCTGCCCCACCAGGTCTGAGAGGCATCGACACCACCTTTTTCCCCAAGAAGGACTTGGTGAGGGCGCTTCCAAGGAGGTCGTTGGTGATGAATGAGGCCTCCGCGTCCAGCATGCTGATTCCCTGAGGCTCAAAGATGTCTGCCTCGATCTGAAATGGCCAAAATAAGATGTCACTCAGTGCCTGCAGAGGCCAGCTCCCAGAACGAGGCCAATGGGAACAAGATGGGTCTGTCGTGATGCAGGGACCCTCTATGACAGTGCTGAGGGCCAAGTCTGGTGTCTCCCACCAGGAAAGTGACCACAGGGGCTTGGAGAAGAGCATGCTGATGCCGAGGTATTACCACCGCCTACCATATGTGCCTGAAATTCTACCACTGACGCTTTTCCTTTGACTTTCAGCTTTGAGGTTGGAAAAATGCCCATGTGCCCAGTTACAAGCCTTACAGAGACACTTGTTGGTGTTACCCTCGAGGGCCCAGCACTGAATCTGCCTCTGCCAAGTCTGTCCCAGTCCCAGCCTCTTCCCCTTGGCCCCAGATGCTGTGGCCAGAACCACTGTAATTCCTCCAGCCTTCCCAGCCAGGGGTGGGGGATGCAGTGGGGCAGAGCTTTTGCGTCTTTGACCCCCATCTGAGTCTGCCCCATGGGCCGGTCCCTGCACCGCGCTGCCGTCCCCCCAGGGCTGCAGGGGCAGTGGATTACCTCGAAGTGTTTGACCAGTTGCTTGGGCTGGATCTTGAGGTACATCTCATACTTGCCCTTGTGCCTCTTCAGCAGCTCCTCATAGGTCAGCTCAAAGGTGACGTTGCTGCCTGCAGCCACGTTGACCGAGACTGTGAACTTCTCCAGCTTTCTCCCAGAGGCCCTGAACAGGGTGCAAGATGGCAACTCCCTCAAAGACTGCAGGAGCTCACCCTTCCTCCACCCTCGGCCCTAGGCCCAGTCCTTTGGCAAGGGAGGTCCCTGGCCATCCAGAGCCTTGCTTGCCTCAGCCATGACATGGGATAATGGCAAAATTATGGGCACATTTTCTATAACGATAATAATAGCTATTGTCATTTATAGCCCCGAAGGCCCTGGAATCCCAGACATTCTCCCCCAGGCCTGGGAGTCTGCGCTCACTTGACCAAGCCGGCAGTCTTGCCCTGGGACACGGCCTTTTCGTACTGCTTCTTGGCAGCTTCCTTCTCCTTGACATTCCCAGGGTAGGTAACGCCATCGATGGTCCTGTAGGGAGAGAGAGTTGGGGGTGGAGAGGATCACACTGGGTCAGACACCCCCACCCCAAGCCCCGAGCCAGCGCCATGGCGGTACCCACAAGGTGAAGTTAGTGATGAAGGCTGTCTTGGGCAGCTCCACATCAAAGGAGACCTCCTTGGCCTTGTCTGCACGGTTGACGGCTCTCGTGGTGACAACATTGTGAGCAAAACGGGAGGTGACCTTGGAGTTGATTATGGTACTGTAGACCTCGACACCATCGGTCACCTTTGGGGAGATGGGTGGGGAATCAGCCAGACGGGGACCCTGGAGAACCAGGTCTGCAACCCAGCCACCTCTCTTGCAAATTCCCTTGCAGGCCCTGAGGCTCCTGCCTGGCACACAACCCTCATCCTCCCGCAGTCTCCCATGTTGGAAGCCTTGGTGGCATCCCCAGTCTCCACGTGCTGGTGGCCACCATTAATCGGATGCTTGTCCTGCCTCCTTGGCTCTGTGCTCTGTTTGCACACCACTGCGGCCAGCGAGAGCTTGCCCTCCCGCACCCAGTCATCCTGCGCTCCAGCCACACCCGGACACTGGCCCTGAAGCACCTGCCCAGGCTCTTCCTGCTCATCCTCCACACCTCACATGCCCTCAGGCTCACAGCCCAGCCCGCCTCCCGGGTCCTTAGGTAATTGCCTAATTCTGTCTCCCAAAGAGGAACTGATTTCCTGTGCCAAGGGAAATCTCCAGACCCCCTCTTTCCAATAGGGGTGATGGACTGCGAGAGGCTCTAGGGAGGTATCCCAGCCCCTCCCGCTAGGGATATTCAGATGCTTCGTGAAGGTGTCGCAGAGCCGCTTCACAGAGGCAGGTACCAGCAAGTGCTCAGGAAGTGTCTGTGGAAGGGAGGGATGCCCTCTTGGGGGGCCCTCTTGGGCTACATCCCGCGAGATTGGAGGGGTCGTGGTTCTGTGGCGCTCTTTCCCAGGAGTCCTGCGCCATTGAGGGCTGCCAGGGCAGGGGACCATAAACTGTTTGCTAGCTGTGAGGGGTCTGCTGTTAAGTTCCACGCCTTCAGCAGTTGGGCAACCAACTCCATCCTGCCCTACCCCACTCGGCCCCACCCCCGGTGAAAGTTCTCACCCCTTCCGGGAGGCTTCGTTTCTGCAAAAACAAAAACAAACAGAGGAATCAGGCCAAGGCCAGCGCCAAGGTCACAGGGCTTGGGAGGCTCTGGGCTGAGACCAGGGGTTCAGTGGCGCCCTGCTCCACACACACCTGAGTGCCCCCAGGCATAGGACCCTCCCAGAGCCACCTATCAGAGTAGGAAGAACTCTGAATAGAGGGAGAAACTGAGGTCCAAAGAGGGGCAGGTCTCCAGGTTACCCAGGAAAGCAGGGCAGGGGGAACTCACCCCAGGGCTCTCTTCACACCCCACGTACCCCACCTCATCCTGTCTCCCATTCTGTCTTTTCTTGGTCCCAGGGCCCTTTAGGCCTCCTTCCAGAGCACCCTTACCCCGCCACACCCAACAGGGCTCAATGCAGCGTTTTGCAGAGACCACACTCATCTGAGACTTGGACCTTCATTGCCCCTCAGTGAAGCAAGTTCATGGTGAGTTGCTCTTTTGACAGGTGGGGAAACTGAGGCCCAGAGAGTTTTAAGAGCCTTCCCAGGGGTAGAGAGCAGGTTAGCATAGGCCTCAGCTGGAGCCCAGTATTCCCAGTGTCTACACTGCTCCCAGCAGCTCAGCGCCCAGCCCTCTCCCTCCTCTTCACCCCACTCAGAGGCTTGCCCAGCATGGTGCCTTTGCCTTCTGCCCGTTCCACACCAAGCCCCAGATGGCAAAGAGGGGGCAGACTCACCCCAAGCAGCCGGAAGGGGCTTCTCGGAAAGCCAGAGGCCGCCAAGCCGGAGAGCAGAGCCAAGATGAGACAGGGCCACCACGCAGATGCCATCGCTGAGCACCCAGGCCTGGCTCACGCTCCTTATATGAGCAAGTCTGGTGTTTTCCAAACAGGGTCAATGACCCGCAGCGGGAGTAGGAGGAGCGGAGGCGGGAAGGGCCTCCGTGAGGCTGGGCATGGGTGGAAAGACGGGTCCCTCGATGTGTCTGTCTGAAGAGGGCCCAGTGGGTCTGGCCAACAGTGTTGGGGCTTCATTCTTGAGGGACCAGGGGACTTGGAGGAGTTCCCTGGAAAAGCAGAAGCTGTGTGCCAACAAATGGGCCCTGGGACTCCCTGGTGTGGGTGATGGAGATGGGGTGTGGAGTTGCATTTGGAGCAAAGGGTGCCTCAGCATTGTTGCCTCCTGTCCCCACCACTGGCACAGCCTCTGTCTGTCCTCCTGGATTCAGCCCCTCCCTTCTCAAGGCAGCCAGGGCATGAAACTAGAGTCACCTGCAGGCTCGGCCTCCACCAGTGGCGCCCCTCACTACCCTTCTATGTTCCCCAGGGCCCCAGGGAAAGGACACACAACGGTCCCTGCAGCCCAGCTCTCCCTGTGATCTGGCCGCAGCTTGCTTTGCTGAGCTTACTGTCTTGCACCGGCACAGCCTCCCCTTCTGCACATGTTACATCTTTCATCTCCCTGCCAGCCCCAGTGCCTCTCCCTGTGGAGCCTTCCCCGCCAACCCCTAGAGGACTATGGGACATCCCTGCTCCAAGCCCCAAGCGCTCTGAGGGCCTGCTTCGTTTACCTTATGTTGAGGTCAGTGTGCTCAGGTCTGCCTGCCCGCTCTGGGCCCAGAGCTCCTGGGGGGCTGGGCCATGTCATATTTCCCTCTGTGTTTCCAGGGCCAGCCAGGGGCTGGGCTGCCCTCAGCCTTTTGGGGAATCATTGCCCTAAAAGTCTGTAGTAAGGCTGGACTCCAGCTTCCAGAATGACAGGAGCTTTAGAGGCAGAACCTGGGCTCTCTCAGTGGGGGCTGGGACCTCCTGAGCCACACCAGGACCCCGCCAGCCTAGCCCCTTCAGGGCAGCTGTTGCATGCCCACCATACCCATGGCTTCTCTGAGCCAAGCTCACCCTGTGACCCTCCCACTGGGCAGCCCACTACTGCATGGAGTAGACAAAGACGGCTGGGTTCAGGACAGCTAATTTATGGGGTATGCAGTGGCCTCAGCTGAGAGCTCTGGTGCTGACTGGGAGATGTGCAGAGAGTTGTTTGGAGCAGCGACACCTAGAAGGCAGCAGGCAGATGCCATGGGGCAGCGGAAGCCCAGAGGGGGTGTGGTCTAATGGTGGGAAGAGGCAGAAGCCGCGGAGCAATGACAGAGAGTTGCCAAATCAGCCAGGTGCTGTGGCACTTGCCTGTAATCCCAGCACTTTGGGAGGCTGAGGCTGGAGGATCACTTGGGCCCAGAAGTTCAAGGCTGCAGTGAGCGCTGTGTTCGTGCCACTGCGCTCCAGCCCAGTTGACAGAGCAAGACCCGCATCTCAAAAAAAAATAAAATAAAATTGACAAGACAGAGTTTCCAAGCCAGTGAAATGATGGCTGAGGGGCAGATGTGGCCTGTGCTTGGTGTCTGGCTGGGCAGCTGTTTCCCTCAGGCCTCCTGAACCCTTATGCCAACCTGACTGGCAGCAGGCACCAAGCTTGGGCCTGACGGAGGCCAAATCCAGCAGGTGCCGACACCTGGGTGTGTAGAGAAGACCCTCAGAGCTGCCATCTGGCCTCACTTCCTGGTTCGGGGGCGTCTTTCGTGTCGGTCATTTTCAGTCCCGTGCCTGCTGGCCACTGGGTGGCCGGCGCTGCTGCCCGATGGCTCCTCCTCACGGACCTGCAATGCTTCTCCTGTCCTCTCTCACCTGGACCATGGCCCCATCCCCAAGTGCTTGGACTTTGGGGAGAGGGACAACTCGAAATAGGGATTCTGGAGCTGCTCAAGTGGCCTCGAGGGATGGCTGGGGATTTGGAGGAATCAGTGTCATCATGCAGAGTTTAGAATTAGACGGAATCTAAGAGATCTTAGGATTCTCCTCTTTCCATTCTACAGGAGAGGAAGATCAGGCCTTGCCAAGGGTGACCCAGACAGTTGGCAGCTCACAGCTTATCCTGGAGAATCCCAGGATACCTGGGAAGATGAGCTGGCCGGCCCACAGCCTGCTGCCAGGGGCTCTGTGTCCCCAGGCCTGGCTGGGGCAGCCTTAGAGCTCAGCATTTGTGTTATTGATCCAGGCCCTCCAAACCAGTCCTTGTTCTGTCTGGTCCCTTGTAAGCCTCATTTGTAGTGAGAACTGTACAGAAACTAGGAGAGAAAAAGCAGAAACCCTCTGGAAAGCGGTGGGTAGAGGCCTGTTCACATTCACACACACAGCTCTCTGAAGTGTGGTTCACCTCCTACACCCATGATGTTGCATTTTGACTAGGTCCCAGGGCCAAGCCAAGGGAGGGGGCCCTGATGGGGGAATTCCAGGTATTCACGTGAGGAGATGGTAGGATGCCACTCCTGGCCCCCTGAAATCACAGCTTCTGGGCAGGGAACATCTCTGCCTTTGGAAAATACCAGTCTGGCTGTCAGACGTTACAAACCCTCAGCAGGGAAATGGGGCTGCAGCCTCCCGCTCCCAGCAAGACTTTGTCAGGACCCAACTCCATCTATAAATAGATCCTTCATTTGTTCAATAAAAGTGATACTTTGGAATATCCAGAACCAAATCCCAACAAGCTTTGGCCATTGTCCTCCTGACTGCCTGGAATGGAGTATTCATACGGGGGTGGTTAAATACACAGATGCTGACATCAGACAGCACAGGTACAAAGTCCAACTCTGCCACTTAGAAGCTGAGTGATTTTGGAGAAATTACCTCACCTCAGTTTCCTTGGCTGTAAATGGGCGTGCTAAAAGTGTCCCCTAGGGCTACTGGGAACATAGACTTAGTGAATTCAAATAAGGTACTTAGAACAGGGCTTGACTAGCGGAAGCACTGTGACTGTTCATGATGGCAGTGTCCACTGGCCCCTGGACCTGCCTGCAGTGCAGGGGGCACTCAGGGCACACAGAGGGCATGGGGCCAGGCAGCTGCCGAGAACAGGGTGGAGTGGGTGGGGGCAGAGTTCGTGTGAGCTTTCTTCCCACCCTCTACCTGCTTCTCCTGTCCCTGCGTCTGCTGTAACCCCTAAGCCCATCTGAGGGGCAGCGTCTTGGGCTGCCTCCCTGACATCCTCCCTCCCCAAAATCAGCCAGCTTGGGGTGGACATGGTCTCTTTTTAATGGAAGTCATGAGGTGCTTTGACACAGGACCCAGCTTCGTTAAGGCGGTGCAGCCAGGGCGGCAGGTCAGAATGTCGTCCTTCTCCTCTGCCTTGGCCCCAGGGAGGACAGGTGTGCTGGCCAGAGGGCTCAGAAGATGTCAGAGACGATGTAGTCGGTGTGGGTGCCATCAATGAGTCCAGCCCCATTGTTGTGGATGAACCAGCAAGACACCTCGGCCCCATGCCGGGGATCCTTGCTATAGTCTTTCTGCAAACCCCTGTGCGGAGACAAGTCAGCTGGGGTCTCGCTTCAGACCAGTAGGGCAGCACCGCCCCAGGAAGCTCACCCCACCCATGTGACACTTGGAGGAAGACCCGGAAGAACTGCAAAGTGGCCGAGGACAGAAGTGCTGGGCGAGCAGCCCCCCAACCTGGTGACCGTGAGCCGGCGGTTCTTCACCACCATCGTGGCATCTGGCTTTGCAGGGTCGGAGCCTGGGCGGATGTCAGACACTTCAAAACCAAAGGGGTGGAAAAATTGCCCTAGAAAGGCACGTTGGAGACAGCGGTTACCCTCCTGGGGACTCGCTCCTGCCCTGCACTCAGCAGGTGCTCACTGCGGGGTTAGGGCAACACTTTTTTCCACGGCTTGATCGTTTCTGCTAAAAATCCCAGCACAAAAAGCTACCTCTGGTTCACTTGCTGTAGAGAAGTAGATGCATTTCTAGGTGGTCCTACCTCCTGTCTTTTAAAACGGGATCTGGCTGGGGAGAGAGGTTTGTGGGGCAGGTGCACATAGAGCTCAGTGTCTGTGGAAAGGCCACACAGGAGCAGTGTGGTCGGTGGCCCACCCTACTCACAAGGTCCCTGGGAACCCTCGGGGCCTTTCTGCTCTCGGACCTCTGCCCCTCTCTTGCTCCCAGGTTCACTGAAGTGTTTGTTTCACTGTGTGTTTGATCACAGCCTCACCAAGACAGCCCCAGACAGCTGTGCGCCTTGGAGGCCACGCTGGAGGTGGGCCTGTCCTGGTGCCCAGCTATAGAGCTGACCCATGGCCCCGGGTCCCACATGTCCTCTGGCTTCAACCCCCTTCCCCACAGCCCTGCCAGCCTGGCCACCCTTACCCAGCAGCCCATGCGTCCGCGCCGACATCCGGTGACTGTCCAGCACATAGAAGCCCAGGAAGTCCTGGGGGATCGAACTCCCCTTCCACACTCGGTGCAAGACAACCTCAAAGGTGGCGCCGTCTTCCACAGACACCACCAGGTTCCTCTTCTTGTTGATGGTCACCACCACTCTGCAGAGCCAGGTGGCCATGAGGGCAGGTGCGGCCGCCCTGCCTCCCTCTCCATTCGGCTGCCATTGTCATCTGCCCTTGTCACCCTTATGACCACACCTGCCCAACCCTTCATCCCCAGATGGCCAGCTGTTGCCTGTTCCACACCCCTTCCCACATGCTGCTATTGTGCATGAGGTCCTTATAAGTGGCAGGCCCTGTGCTAAGCCCTCTAGGCAAATGGCATCATTCAGTTCTCTGAGCCTGTGAAGTCTGAGGCTCAGAGAGGTCAAGTAACTTGCCCAAGGTGGCACAGCTGATAAGTAGTGGAGCCAGAACTCGGACTTAAGGCTGTTGAATGAATGAATGAGTCAAGGAAGGAAAAATCACGAGACAATGCATACTAAGACAAAGGCCAAATGGGAAGCCCAGAGAAATCTGGAGTTCAGCAGAGGAAAAAAGCAGGAGGGCTGCAGGGAAGAGGTGGCCTAATTTGCTGGGCCTGGGAGGATGAGCTGGCTTTGTTTGGTGGAGACAAGGGTGGCATTCAGGGCAAAGGTGCAGTGGGAGCACGGGCGCCACGCACCCGGGCCCAGAGCTCATGTCCAGGAACCAAGGGAAATGGAGGGCTGAGTGGTCCATGGAATCTGACATGTCTGCACAGGCCACATGGGTGTCACCCACAGACATGGCTTGGGGACAAGGGCCCTGCAGACTCAGACAACAGAGTCCTTGGCCCAGGCCATGCTTCCCCCTGCTTCTCACCCAGGCCCCAGCAGGTTACCCGTCCTGCCGCAGCGCAGCCTGGTCCCTCCAGGAAAACACAGGCCCCCCAGAGCCGGGGTTCAGCGTGATGTTCTTCGGAGTCACTTCTAGTTGAAAGTCCGTGGCAGGGTTCTTGATTCCCAGCCGCCCGAAGTACGTGCCCTCCTGCTGCCCAGAGTTCCTGGCCTTGTTGCCAATGAGCTGCCCGTTCACCGAGAAGCCTGCAGTGGAGCAAGAAGGCATCTGGGTCGGGAAGGGGCCTGTCTGCCTTTGCTCAAGGCCATGCCTCCTTCCTCAGAGACCGCTGCTCCCTGTGCCACTCCGTCTTTGAGAGTCTCCTGCCTTGGGGTTCCAGGTTTGGTCCTTCACACAGTGCCACCTCCCTTGCTTCTCCACCCCTCCTGCCATGCCAGATATCCCATACTCAGCCTTCACTTCTGGGCCTGACGGAGGTCTCACCTCCCTGATGACAGGATCTGGCCTGCTCCTTCTCTGTGGCCCCAGCCCCTCACACAGGGACAGGCTCCCATTGTGCTGGAAATGCATTGTGGGACCTCTTCACAGAGGTCTTTGCTGACCTGGGCAGCCACAGAGCCACCCACCACCCTCACTCTGCCAACGAAGCCCATCTCACACTCTGAAATGATCATCTCAGAATGTGTTCAGCTGTTTGTCTTCCCCTTCCCTAAACTCTATGAAAGCAGCGACTGTCTTGGCTCCCACTGCATTCCCAGCCCCTGGCTGGTGCACAAGCACTTGTGGGTGGACTGACTGGAAGGGGAGGGAGGGAGACAGCAGGGAGCGAGACTGAGAGATGGAGAGGGAGCCGGTCCCCATCACCCAGGCACTGCTGGGAGAGAGGCGCTTTGAGGCTCTGCTCAGCCATGCTGTGGGGGGAGTATAAAATACTTCCCTATACAGACCTAATATACAATAAAATGAAGGGCCCCTTGTTTAAAAAGCGTTAAGGGTTTCAAGGCGGCAACAAAAGAGCATTGAACCAGCCAGGTGCAGTGGCACACACCTGTCATCCCAGCACTCTGGGAGGCCAAGGTGGGCGGATCACCTGAGGTCAGGAGTTCGAGACCAGCCTGGCCAATGTGGTGAAACCTTGTCTCTACTAAAAATACAAAAATTAGCCGAGCATGGTGGCACGTGTCTGTAGTCCCAGCTACTTGGGAGGCTGAGGCAGGAGAATCATTTGAACCTGGGAGGCAGAGATAATGCCACTGTACTCCAGCCTGGGTGACAGAACAAGACTCCATCTCAAAAAAAAAGCATTAAACCTGGTAACTTAGTACAGGGTCCCTTTGTGCCTGCCCCAGTCACATGCCCGTGAAGCCAGCCCCGTGTAGGTGCAGCCAGGAGAATGGAGTGGGAAGGCAGTGGGCAGAGCCCAGCCAGGCGGATAGTGCCCAGGCAGAGGGCAGTGGAGCCCCTGGCCATAGTCCTGTTCATGGATGAATGTTGAGGGCAGAGGAGCCCTGGCCCTTTCTGGCAGAGGCGTGATGCCCACCATACCTGTGTTGGGGTCCTGTACCAGGCTAAGGATCACACCAGGTTCCTCGTTGATGTTGAAGCACAGGGCGTCCTCTTTCTGGGGCACGTGGATGATGAAGTGGGGGTCCGTGTCCACTGAGGGCACAGCATAGAATCCGTTAGATTGGACATTGGCAGATGGGGCTGGTCAGGGGCCAGGGTTCAGCTAAGCAGGTCCCAGAGAGAGAGAGAGACAGAGACAGAGACAGAGACTGAGACAGTCAGGCAGGGTGGGTCCCAAACAGGGGTGTCCCTTGGAGCCTCCCAAGGACTCACCACCAGTCACTTGGTCCGGAATGCTGGAATGAGTAGGAGAAGGCTGCAAGGCTGATAGCACGAATGCTGATGGGAGGGGAGTGGCATTCAGAAGCAGGACAGCCAGGCCTTCCCTGGAGCTGCTGATCTCTCTGATGACTCTTCCCTCATCAGCGGGGTTGGGGGGGAAGTGGGGGAGCAGGAGAGGCAGAGCTGGGGAGCTGGACTGAGACCAAGCTGCGATGGCCACTCAACACCATGTGCGCTTGATTGGCTCTCTCAGGATCTGGGGACAGAAGCTTGGCCTGGCATGTTTGGCTGGCCCCCACTCTGTCTCCTCCTATAGGGACCTTGGTTTGGGGAAGCCAGGCTGTTCAGGGGTCTGTTCTAAGGAATCCTAGTGACAGGCAGTGAAGACAGCTGGGACGGAGGGAGAAACCCAATGGGGTGATAATCAAGGAGGGGTAGAGTTGTGAATGGCCAGGATGGCTGCCACTTACTCCTTCTGGGTCCCAGCATCTCTGTAGAAGACAAGGACATATTATAGAAGATAGCATTACCCACAGTGCCCCACACAAAAGGCATGCAGCTCTGTCCACAACAGGCCTGGGCCAGCCCTCCCCCTGGGGGTCTGAGCCCTCCCCTGGGGTCCTGCCTCCTCACAGATACACGCTCACATCAAGAGGGGCCCGGTGGAGGCTGCTGAGGGTTCAGGCTGCATCAAAGCTCACAAAGTGCAAAGAATGCGGCCAGGAGTTCACGGTGACGTGGAGAAGGGCGGCTCAGGGGACAGAAGAACGGGAAGGAGTGGAGTCGGAGAAGAGGAGGGATGGGGAGTTTCATGCTTGGGCCCAGAGCACCTGCCACGTGCCCAGCCACCAAAGCCCAAAGCTGAAACCAACGCAATTTGAAACTCACCCATGGGCGGAGAATCTGGAAGGGAGGGCAAGAGAAAAGAATTAAAGTACTGGGGGTTTTTGGCCCACAGCCTACCCCTCTGCAGACCCCTGAGGCCTATACCCTCTGAGGGCTTGTCGATCGTGGGCTTCAGGCCGTCCTGGTCTGTCATGCCCCTGATGCTCATGGAGGTCAGCGGGGTCACAAACTGATAAGCCAGCGACATCTTCAAGGCCTGGGATGACAGGTTGGCCCTCTCCTCCCCGTCCACCTTCATCCTGCATTCGAGACAGAAGCTGGCTCCAAGCCCCGCAGCGTGGGCGGTGGTGGACTTGCATGGCCCTCAACCTCTCACCAATTCATTCATTCATTCATCACATATGTATTAAGCCCCCATGGTATCCTGTGCAGTGGCTGTGTCTTCAGAGGCCTCCAGGTTTAATGACCTCCTACAGAGATCGCTTGGAGATTTGGTGGAGTTGAGGGGCATGCTCAGAGATATGCAGAGAAGTTAACAGCTGTGAGATCCGGATCAAGAGGCCTAACCTCACCGAACCTCAGTGTGCCGAGTGCAGGCAAACATCAGTCTGCCGTGTGCTCTGGTGGGCCCGCCCCAACTGTTGACTGACTGGTTGATATTAAGTCAGTGAGCAAAACACAAGAGGAAAGTAAATCTGACCTACTTGCCCCAGAATCACCCTTCCCCTGCTCACCTCCAAGGGGTGAGGGGAATCTGGGGCGGGCTGCCCACCTGGGGCAGCTGCAGGGACCTTACCGCTTGGCCAGCAGCTCCTGGATGGTGAGGTAGGCCCAGAGGCGCTCAACGTGGTTCTCTAGCATGTGGCCACGCTCTCGGAGCAGTTTCTTCATCTCCTCCTCATCCACCAGGCAGGTGGTCCTGAATTCTTGTCCCACCTGAGAGTTGAGGTGCAGAGAAAGGCGTTGTGCCTTGCTGAGCAGGCCCTGGCTGATGATTGGGGCTCCGAGGGCCCATTTCATCTGGTCTCTGCACCTTCCTTCTCAGCATCATCTGCTTCCCTGAGCCTGTTCGCCTCATCCTATTCATCCATTCTTGCCAAGCACCCTCTGTGAGCCATGGGATGGGAGAACCAGGCCCTGCCTTGTGGAGTTTCTCTGGGGGAGGCCAATAAGCACCCAGCTGTTTCCACTATGACCTGCTGCAGCTTGCCACAGCACACAAACGTGCCTCCTCCATCCAGCCACGTTAACCAGGGCACCACTCCCAAGGGCGTCCTGTGCACCAGCTGCTGCCTTCGGGTATTGTATGGATTATTCCATTTACTCCACACAATGCTCTAGTGCAGTATGGAACAGAAAAGGAAACTGAGGCCTATAGAACTGGATCCACTTGCCCAAGGGTACCCAGCTGGTCAGCATGGAACCAGGGTCCAGCTCAACTCTCCTTACTCAAAGCCTGAGTCCTGAACCTTCCACCACACTGTAGGGCATTCTCTGTGTCCTAGAGGGCAGGGTCCAGGTCTCACATGCCTGTCCCCACCACCACATAGGTGCACATACATGCATGCACTGTGCCATGCCACAAAGCCTGGCACAGAGTAGGTGTTCAGGAAATGGTTGTCAAATGAGAAGGGAGAGGTTGATCTCTGGCTCTCTTGTGCCTTGAGGTGAATGATGTGAGAAGTAACAGTTGGTCACTGGGGGCCGAGACTGCAACTGATCAAAGCCATATTGGCCCCATTCCAACCGATTCAGCCCCCAGGATGCCTGCATGGACGGATGTTCAGGCCTGGGTGTATGTGGCAGGGTGGGGGCAAGGGCACCACTCTTGGGAAAGAGAGGCCCCTGGGGGTTGGCAGGAACGGGGAACAGTGTGGGTTTGGGGCCTCTAGGGTGCCGCCTGGCCTCTCCACCCTCCATGGCCCACCATTTACCCCATGGGCCTTCACATCAGCCTTGAAGCTGCCCTGTTTGTTGTCAGCAATGCGCCCGGCCACCACAATCTCTGAGCCTTCGTAGTACTGTTTATGGCGGTGCTGGGTCAGGGCCAAGACAGCATCCTGGGGGTACTGCAATTCCACATCCACCAGCAGGGGTTTGGCTACCTGGCTGTAGAAACCCTGCAGGGATAGAGGTTGCAGCCTTAGAGCTGAGCACCCTGGGCCCCTCATGGGAAGCCTGTCCACAAAGTGGAATTTTGGGATGTCCTCAAGTTAGAGAAGGAATCTGAGGGTTGGAGAGGTCAAGAAGCTGGCTCAAGGTCATGCAGCTGCTTTTTTATTTTTGAGACGGATTCTCACTGTGTCACCCAGGCTGGAGGTGCAGTGGCGCAATCTCAGTTCATTGCAACCTCCACCTCCTAGGTTCAGCCTCCCAAGTAGCTGAGATTACAGGCGCCCACCACCATGCCCGGCTAATTGCTATATTTTTAGTAGAGACAGGGTTTCACCATGTTGGCCAGGCTGGTCTCAAACTCCCGACCTCAAGTGACCCACCGCCTCAGCCTCCCAAAGTACTGGGATTACAGGCATGAGTTACCACACCCATCCTATGCAGCTGATTTGAACTCTGCACTAGAGCTTTATTTGCTCCTCTAGGCTGATGGGCCACCAAAGCTGAGTTCCCTGTGGCATGCCATCAGAGGGACATGGGATTGTGAGGGGAGACCTGCAGCTGCTGGGCGGCGTCACGGTCCTCGTAGATTCTCTGGGCCCGTCCGTTGTTCTCCATGGACATGACCTCCAGAAAGTTAAAGTCCACATTGTGGCCGAAGCCCAGGTTGTAGAGTGGGAACCTGCCCCAGATGGCGCTGCGGACGTTCTTGAGGATTTGGGAACGGTCTGTCACCCCTGCAGCCACACACCTGGGCAGTAACGGGATGCTCCCCCACAGGCATGTGGGGCATGAGGGGGCTCCTGGGGCTCAACCTTCCATCTCCAGTCTCCATCGGGGCCCTGAGGCATCGCCTCCTCCTGGCTCTCCTGGGAGACTGCAGCAGCTACTAACAGATCCTCACAGACCCCGCCCATCCACGTGGGTCCATCACAAGCAGGTCTGATTCTGCTGGAAATCTGCCATGGCTCCTTTGCCGTGGCCTGCGCATCCCTGCTGACCTTCCCACCCTTGTTTCACCCCATTCTGCACATGCCCACAGTTCCCGGGCAGGGCCTGCCAGTACACACACCCTTTTTATGACTTAAGCTGCCCCTTCTGCCTCTCTCCTCTTTCCAGACTGAGCTCAGGAGTCACCTCCTTCAGGAAGCCTTCCTGTACATCCCCCTGGGTCAGGTGTCTGTCTATGGTTCCAGAGCCTCAGGCGTCCTGTTCTTTCAGGGCTCTCAGCAGTGTCTACTTCTGGATCTGCTTCCCCCAGTAGGCCCTGGGCTTTCTGAGGGCAGAGACGTGCCTTGTTCCCTTGGTATTTCAGTCCCTAGCCCTGTGCTCAGCACACAGTATGCGATAAATAAATAGTTCATTACACTGTAAACAGAAGCATGAAATCCTGCCCATCCTCCAGGGACTTGTACAGACCTGTGTCATTTAGAAACATCTCCAATTTCTCACTTCACAGGACAGAGATAACCTTGGAGCTCCTGCAGACTCCGTGGTCTGAACTGTGTTTTTAGGCCAGTGCTTGACTTTGCCCTGAGCCTTTCTGCCCCTGATGGCATCTCCAATGGTTGGGTTTCCAACTTCAGCTTGAATGTCTCTGGTGACAAGGAGATCACCACCTCCCAAGGCAGTCCCCAAGGTGCTTACCCTCTGTGGGATCGCCATCTGTCAACATGATGAGAATCGAGGCATGGTTGCTGAGTTCTGGGAGGCTTTCCTGAACTTTGTTCAAGATCTCAATTCCCCTGAGCAAGCCTCCATTCAGGTTTGTGGCTGCAAAGGAGAGAAAGACCAGTGTATGCCCTCATTCTGAGGGGACAGAGGTGACATCAAGGTGGCCTGAGGCCCCCCACCCTTACCCTCGTCCAGGGAGAAGCCCCGCACGAAGTCTCGAGCTGCTTGTAGGTTGGCCTCAGACGCTTGCACCAGCGCGCCCCTCCATGATTGCACTCGAGACCCAAAAAGGACCAGATCAAAGTAGTCCCCTGGCTGCATGTCCCCCAGAATTTGAAGGAGTGCCTCCTTGGTCTGCAAGGACAGAACAGTCAGCATAGGGACAGGGCCCCAGGGTGGCCCCAGGACAGCGCTTTCTATCAACTCCAGGTACCCGTTTCTGAGTCCATAGGGTGGACAAAGCAGGAGGAGACAGGACAGCCAGGTGACCCCGAGTCAGAAGCGTCCTGCCCAGCCTTGGGGTGGATGAGGGGGTGGAGAAGGCAGAGGAACCCGGCATGGGGAGAAGGAACAATCAGGAGTTCAGGAGGGGCAGGGTTAAGAGAAGTATCCCAGGAGCTGTGCTTCTAGAACACTGCTTATCCAGCCGTGTATATACTGCACCATGGACAGGGCACTCCAAGCCCTGTGGGTGGAGAGCTATTCCCTGCTGTATGACGCCTCCCCATGGACCACCATCATTACCCCTGGCACTTTTTCCTCTTCTAATCATGTCCCCAGGAGGTAACTCTACGACCCTGCAGACACCATTGTCATTTCCATTTTTTTTTGCTGTTGAGGAGCGGTGAATACACTTCCTCCTAGTGGTACAGTGAGGAGGTGATGCTGATTCTGGAGATGCTAAGCACTGGGTTTTTCTGTTAAATCCCCCTGCCTCTGACCAGGAGCATAAATCCCAAACCAGACTCTGGTGGCGAAACTGGCATGCAGCGGGTGACGCGGCTGCGGGAGCTTCTGCTCGGGGAGCCGTTTCGAGCTGCTGCCCACCTGCTTCACTTTCTGGCCTCTCATGGAGCCGCTGATGTCAATCACAAACACTACATTCTTGTTCATGTTTGTCAGGTTTTGGGGGGCGAAGAAGTGGGCAAAGTGGTTATTGGCCACCTGAAAGAGAGGAGAATGAGTGAGGCCGCCCTCACAGCCCCCTGGCCTGCCCTCTGGGTGCTGAGCCAGAAGCTCAGGGCTTACCAGGAGGTCGCAGATCTCCTCTCGGCTGACATCATAGGTCACCTTGAAATCCCCATTCAGTAAGGACGTAGAGCATGTGGGGCAGGACTGCTGCTGGCCCACGGTGGGGCGGAACAGCACGTGACCCTGGAACCGCCGAGAGTGTGAGCCATTACTGGTTTGTGCAACCACAAACAGGGTGTTTGCAAACACAACATAAGAAGACACGTGTGAGTGTGTGAGTGTGAGAGTGAGTGTGAGTGTGTGAGTGTGAGTGTAAGAGTGTGTGTGAGTGTAAGAGTGTGTGTGAGTGTGTGTGTGTGTGCACGGGCACAGAAATGAGTTTGGTGGGCCATTCTCCTAGCTGCTGGGAGCACACACCTGTAGGTGGTGGGAGAGACAACCCATTCCCCTGCTTATTCGCTTCTGAATCATTGGGATTTTCTACAATGAACATGATCACTTTGGGTATATAAATAAGAACCAAGTGACAGCAATGTGATAGCATGGGAGACATCAGGCAAGTCAAACTGCTGAGTGAAGAAGCAACACCACAACACTGTGCTGGGAAATGAAAGCTGCCTGGGTGACAAAGAACAGAGAGCAGAAGGAAGGGTACAGAATGGAAGCTGAGGTCCGGCTGGAGTTCTTGGTGTGCTTGGGGAAGCTAGTGATGGTTTTTATTCAATACTTTCTATATTTCTGGACTTCGTACATTTTTCTATAAAGAACTTTTTGTTTATAAGATAGCTCATCAAAAAGAAGGAGATGCAGAAAGAAGAAGAAGAAGAGAAGCAGCAGCAGCAGCGGAGGAGCAGGAAGAGGAGGAGGAAGAAAGGAAGGAAGATAAAATAGAACCTTGAAAAATTCTTAGGAAGACAAGGACCCATCCCTTTGTTCCCCCACAGAAAGCAAGCATGTTTGCTAACACTCTGAGTTGTCATATTTTGTTTAAAAGGAAACTCCTTTAAACTGTAAGAAGCACTGCTTTTAAATGAATTGTAGTACAAAGGTCTTTCCAAACTTAATTATGTTTCCAAGAAACCTGAAGCCTGGAGTCCTAATCACAGCAGCATCTGAGGTTTGCTTATGTGCTGGATATTTGCCTGAATGCTCTCATGGATGTGAGGCAGGTAAAGAGGGCATTGGGGCTCAGGCAAGCCAGCAACTCACCGTGGACCACACAGCCAGCATGTGGTGGAGCTGGAGCTGGCTCCTTCTCCACGTCAGCATGCAGGTGTTTGCTAAATTGCCCTAAGAACCAGGATGCAGCCGGGCGCAGTGGCTCACACCTATAATCCCAGCACTTTGGGAGGCCGAGACGGGCAGATCATGAGGTCAGGAGTCCAAGACCAATCTGGCCAACATAGTGAAACCCCATCTCTAGTAAAAATACAAAAAAAAATTTAGCTGGGTGTGGTGGCATGTGCCTGTAATCCCAGCTACTTAGGAAGCTGAGGCAGGAGAATCGTGTGAACCTGGGAGGTGGAGGTTGCAGTGAGCTGAGATCGAATCATTGCACTCCAGCCTGGGCGACAGTGTGAGACTCCATCTCAAAAAAAACAAACAAAAACAAACAAACAAACAAACAAAAAAAATCCACTGGATTGCTGTGTTCTCCTAGGCACCAATCACATGACACCAGCCTCTCTCATCCGGAGGGCAGCCCACAGCCCCTGCCTGGTTTCTGGGCTAAGGCTGGACATTCCAAAAAGGGTGGGCAGGGTGAGAAGTCACCAAAGGGTCCACCACCACTGTTTGCCATCCCGTTGTACCTTTTTCCCTGAGAAGGACTTCTTGATAGTTTGGGCCGCCAGTTCCTTGGGCAGGAAGGAGGCCTGGGCATCTAGCTTGCTGATTCCCTGGGGCTCAAAGATGTCCACGTCGATCTGCATCATTGAAGCAAATTCTTTTTTTAAAAAATGGGATCTTGCTATATTGCCCAGGCTGGCCTCAAACTCCTGGGCTCAAGCCATCCTCCTGCCTCAGCCTCCCGCATAGCTAGGATTACGGGCTCACACCACATTGAAGCAAATTGTGTACCACAGCTCCCACTCACCAAGTCTCAGCCAGGAGCCAACATGTGTCCTGACTACCTGTGTGCAGTACCCACCAGCCCTGAGCACAGGGCCTCGTACTCAGTAGGCACTCCAAAAATCCTGACCGAATGAAGGTGTGCATGCCTGCATCCCTTAACTCAGCCACCACTTAGGTGCCAGCAATAATTCCAGGTCCTCAGGCTGTGCAGGACTTTCTGGTTTACAAGTTACCTGGACATTCAGTACTTCTCTTGATCCCTGTGGTAGTGCTGGGACCCACAGGAATCCCTCATTTAGCAGATGAGCAAACCGAGGCTCAGAGATAAAGAGGAAGTTAAAGAGTTCAGGAAGATCCCTGCCCAAGAAGAGTGCATCAGAGCTCACCCTCAGGAGCTAGTCTCCATCCCTGTATTCTCAGGCCTGGGTGACACATGTTGTGTGCTCAACCAGGGTTGGGAGCCATGGTGACAGAGAGGGCAGGAGCCCTGCCCTGGGACCTGTGATCTACCTCAAAATGATGCACCAGCTGCTTGGGCTTGACTTTGATGACAATTTCATACTGCATAAGGCTTCGCTTCAGCACTTCCTCGTAGGTCAGCTGAAACGTGACCTTGCTGTGGGGGTTGACGTTGAGGTGGATGGTGAATTTCTCCATAGTTCTTCCCGAGGCCCTGGATGTGCCACCAGAGGCAACAGCAGACAGACAGAGGGTAAATGAAGTGTGGGTCCTTGTCACCTAAAGCGTGGCCCTCAGGATTTATTTCTCTTAGATGAGTGCCGCTCCCAGATTTCCCTGGAGCTCACAAATGTGTCAGCTGGCTGATCAGGGTCAGGGCCCAAGGATGGGAGGATCCACTTCTCCCAGGGGCAGACCTGGGAAAAGGGCGACTGTGCAGCAGCCTGTTCAGTGCACTATGCTGGAATCGGGGTTTGGGCAGTTCGCTGTCCCTTCTATCGTCCTGGCTGTTCTCCACCAAAGCCACCAGCCCTCAGATCTGTCCTGGCTGGGGAGGGCAGCCCTAGGGATGAGACCAGCCAGGCCCAGAACTTACCTGACAAGGCCGGCATTCTCTCCTGAGATGGCTGCTTTCCGGTACTGCTTCCATGCTGTCACTTTGTCCTTTATGTCCCCGATAAATGCGTTTCCATCTGCTGTGCTGCAGGGAGGGAAGGATACCCCCAGTAAAGATGAGCCTCCTGACCACACAGGTCCTGAGAGGGCCTGTCCATGCGAACCCTTGGATAAGGGTGTCTCCTGCCCGGCCTTCCACTGCCTGAGGTGGAACTCAGGGGTCCATGGACACAGTGAGGTGAGCAGCCCAGGTCGGAGGCCAGCAAGAACCCTCAGACGCTGGACCTTGGTTCCTTGGGTTCTAGGCTGAAACATGCTATCATGGGCCCTCGTTTGTCTCCAAGATGGGAGCCAAGCACAGACCTAAAGGGCTTCTTCCTCCCCTCAGAGCCAGGGCTGGTCTGTGGCCCTTCTGGAATGAGGAGATGCTCTGCACCGTCCGGCCACTCTGAGCCTCGTTCTGAGGCTGGGACTAGTGAGCAGACACCCTGTGCGAGGGCATGAGAGTTGGGCAGGCACGCACATGGCAAAGTCACTGATGAAGGCCGTCTTGGGGATTTCCACGTCGAAAGCCACTTCCCTGGCTTCACTGGCGGTGTTGACCACCTGACTGGTGACAACATAGTGGGCGAAGCGACTGGTGACTTTGCAGTTGACTTTCAAACTCCGGATGAACACGCCATCAACAGCCTAAAGTGAGACATAAAGGAGCTGTGGCCTGGGACGGGGCCTCGGTCAGGGAGGGGCTTCCTGAGGCGCGGGGGCTTGGCACTCAGCTCCTGTGCATGGCGCCCGATGCTGGAAGAACAGGCCAGGCCTCCCAGGAAGACTCCTGCTCTCTGGCGGAGACTGTACTATGGGGTATGAAGTGAGGTGGGAACAGGCCTCGATTTCCAGGATCCGGGAGAATCCCAGCCGCCTATGGCCCTGACAGAGGGTTCGGCCCTGAGGGCTGGGGGAAAGCAAGCCTGTCATAAGGGCTCCATCACAGGTCCCTTTGCCAGGACTCTTACTCACGGTGTCCACAGCCTGTCGCTTCTGCAAAACAAAATCAGGGTCAAGTGTAAGAGGGCAACTCAGGGACTGCCAGCCTGTCAGTTCAGGGGTAAGAGTGGAACGCAGCCTGTGTCCTCTGCCCCTTACCCTCACCTCCTTGGTGCTGCTGGGAGATCAGCTCTCCACTCAGAGGTGGTGGAGGTGGTGGGGGTGGCCCCTGCCCCTGGAGTGGAGGTCTTGTGTCCCGCCCGGGCCCCATCCAGGTTCGGCTGCCTATTTCTGCCCTGTGGGCTTAGCCACATACCTCGCTGCTCTTGGACCTGCCCGTAGCCGAGGCCAGGGCGGGCATGGCCTGTAGGGCAAGGAGAGATACCAGATACACGCACAGCGGCAGGCCCCGAAGCCCCATGGCATCGATCATGTTCTAAGGCTTCTGCTGCCCTGTCACCTCACTCAGACCAGTAATCAATGCAGTGCTGGATAAACAAGGATTAAACATTAGACAAGGTGCAGGCAAATATTAATGGCAAAAACAGCAATGACTTTTGCACCAACCTAACACAATTTGAGGAATCAAAATTTGGCAGTGGAAGCTTTTTGCCTGGGGGGTTCCCAGCTCTGGGTGGCATCAACTCCTGATGAGGCTCCAGACCCTGCCCTTCTGTGTAGGACTGCACTGAGCCTGCGTGAACTGGGAGAGCCACGGATGGCTCATCTCATCCTAGGGCTGGCACAGGGCAGCACCAGTGACACAGTGACATGTGGCAAGAAGCAACAGTTTAAAATGGATTTCTAAACTTCATTAGGCGTTCCTTTTTTTTTTTTTTTGAGACAACCTTGCTGTGTCGCCAGGTGCCAGGCTGGAGTGCAGTGGTAAGATCTCGGCTCACTGCAAACTCCACCTCCCGGGTTCAAGCAATTCTCCTGCCTCAGCCTCCTGAGTAGCTGGTATTACAGGCACCCACCACCACGCCCAGCTAATTTTTGTATTTTAGTAGAGACAGTGTTTCACTATATTGGCCAGGATGGTCTCGATCTTTTGACCTTGAGTTCTGCCTGCCTAGGCCTCCCAAAGTGCTGGGATTGCAGGCGTGAGCCACCAGGCCCGGCAGGCTTTTGTTTTTTTGAGACGGAGTTTTGGTCTTGTTGCCCAAGGTAGAGTGCAATGGCATGATCTCGGCTCACTGCAACCTCCGCCTCCCAGGTTCAGGCAATGCTCCTGCCTCAGCCTCCCAAGTAGCTGAGATTATAGGCACCCGCCACCACGCCTAATTTTTGTATTTTTAGTAGAGATGGGATTTCACCATATTAGCCAGGCTGGTCTCAAACTCCTGACCTCAGGTGATCTGCCTGCCTCTGTCTCTCAAAGTTCTGGGATTATAAGTGTGACCCACAGTGCCCGGCCAGGATTTAATTTCAAAATTCTTTTTTTTTCAAAGACAGGGTTTTCTTCAATCTCCCAGGCTGGCGTGCAATGATGCAATCTTGGCTCACTGCAGCCTCGACCTCCCGGGTTCAACTTATCTTCCCACCTCAGCCCTCTGAGTAGCTGGAAACACAGGAGTGTGGCACCACACCCAGATGATTATTTTTATTTTTTGTAGAAACGGGGTTTCAGTCGGGCGAGGTGGTTCACACCTGTAATCTCAGCACTTTGGCAGGCTAAGGGGGTAGATAACTTGAGGCCAGGAGTTCCAGACCAGCCTGGGCAACATGGTGAAGCCCTGTTTCTATCAAAAATATGAAAATTAGCTGGGCATGGTGGCACGTGTCTGTGGTCCCAGCTACTTAGGAGGCTGAGGCAGGAGAATGGTTTGAGCCGGGGAAGTGAAGGTTGCAGTGAGATGAGACTGTGCCATTGCACTCCAGCCTGGGGACAGAGTGAGACTGTCAAAAAAAAAAAGCGAGGAAGAAAGAAAGGGAAGGAAGGAAGGAAAGAAAGGAAGAGAGGGAGAGAAGAAAGAAAGAAAGAGAAAGAGAGAGAGAAAGAAAGGAAAGAGAGAGAGAAGAGAGAAACAAAGAAAGAAAGAAAACAAACACAGGGTCTCACTGTGTTGTCCAGACTGTTTCCAAATTCTTTAAACATCAACAAACTTTTCAGTCATGCTTTGCCAGGGAGGCAGACACGGTGGCTTAGAAAGTGTGGGATGTCTAACCATGCTGGTGACTCTCACAGTGCTAACCTGGTATTAGCTCTGTCAGGGGCAGTCTGGACGGTTGGGGTGAGGCATAATGGGTGACCCATACTTTAGGTCAGTCGCTTCACCTCTCTGGAGGTTCTTACCCAGATCTAGAAAGAGCAGAAGTGAGCTTCCTCGTTCTTGCACCTGGGCAGGGATGCCTGGCAGATAAAGGGGAGCTGAAGATCAATGACATGTTTTTATAATTGAGGACTCATTTGTGTCATGCATTCTTCTAAACCCTTTATTGTCTAATTTTTATCCTTACAACATTCCTGGAAAACATTCTAATTTTTGTCCTTGCCCCATACCAAGTGACAGAACAGGGATTCAAACCAGGTCTCTCAGGCTCCAAAGCCCAAGCCTATCATGCAATGACAGAGAAGCAGGCTTGCAGATCCTAGAGACAGGAGTTCCCAGAGACCCATCTTGCACCTGCAGTTTCTTAATTTTTATGCCCCAACCCACCCTGTTCCCCACAAGCCAGAGCATACAGGGCAGACAAGGCCCTGGCCAGTCCAGTCTGTGACTCGGGTGGGATGTACTGGCTGCTGTGGCCCTGAAAAGAGGGGGGCCAGGAGCCTCGCTGATCTCTGTTTGCTTGTCTTGGACTTTGTCTCACAGAGTCGCTTCTGGGAAGGGTTTATTGTCCTTAGGCCAGGGTCACCTTCTGGCCTGTTTTCTGGCCTTTGTGGAAGAGGTGTGGGATCAACATGACACTGTACATTTGAAGTTCTGCTTATTTCCTGCGCCAGTATTGACTGAGCCCTGCAGTGCGTTGGGCACAACGCCAGGCATTGGGACTCGCCACCATGCAGAAACTTGGTGCCTGCTGTGTTCAATGAGCTGTTGGGCATAATGCCAGGCATTGGGACTCGCCACCATGCAGTAACTTGGTGCCTGCTGTGTTCAATGAGCTGTTGGGCACAATGCCAGGCATTGGGACTCACCGCCATGCAGAAACTTGGTGCCTGCTGTGTTCAATGAGCTGATGTCAGGGGAAAAGGGAATCAGACAAGTCAAAGGGAGCCCACTGAATCCCAAGGAGTGGTGAGAAGCTGGAGAGGTAGAAATTTGGAGGGGCAGAGCTCATCTCCCTCAGGGATTAGGAGAAGTTTCCTGGAGGAGGTGCCTGGAAAGAAGAGCAGTGCTTGGCAAGGGGAAAGTGTGAAGGGAGGAGAGAAAAGCAGATGGGCAAGTGGGGTGTGTGCTTGGGGAAGGTGGAGGTGTCTGGGTGATGGGAGCAGGAATTGATGAAGGGTGAAGGTGGCTGGGAAAGGGTTTGGGACCAGCTGGCACAGGGGTCTGAAAGTGATTAGCCTTTTGGGTGTGAGATACTAAAGATCTTTTGAGCAAGGGTGTGATGAGTTCAAGGCTGGGCTGTTGAGAGGTGGCTAGCAGCAGGCCCGGTCCATGTGAGGTGCTAGAAGCATGTTTGCACAGGGGGAGGGTGGATAGGAGATGGGGAGAGTTAACTATGACCGGTGACTATCATGCTTCTCAGCATCGTTTGTGTCTGAATTTATTTACTGCTCACAACTCCCCCCAAGAAACAGATATTATTAATATTATCCTCATGGTACAGAGGAAGAGAAGAAACTGGCCCACCCTATGCATGTGGGAGGTAGGGGTCAGGGTGGACAGAAAGCAGGTATGGTTGCTGAGGATGGAGAATGGGAGGGCAGCTGTGCTGCTGGTGCTGGCGGGACAGCACGTGGACCCAGACCTGCTCTGAGCTCCACCCGCACACAGCCAACTGTCTGCTTGAGTGCCCATCTGGTATGTCCAAACTGAACTCCTGACCTTTGTCTTCTCCTCCCCACACTTCGCTAGTAAGCCAGGTCTTCCCCGTTGTCCACTCCAGTGAAGGCCACCACCATCCATCCAGCCATCTAAGCCAGAAGGCTGGGTGGCATCCTGGGTTCCTCACTCTCCGTGATCACCTACCCCATCTTCTACCCTCTGCATATCCCTCCAATCCATTCACCTCTCTCCCTATTCCCAGTCAGCATCTAGTTCAAGCCGCCCTCGCCCCTCACTTAGATGGCTGATCCCCTCCTTCTCTGCTCCAGGCAGCAGCCAGAGTCGCCATTTAGAAAGGATAGTCTACTGCAGGCCTTTCCCTGTCTCACACACCCTGTCCTGAGTGGTATGACCCCTGCTGACCCCTCTATGTCACCTAGCCCATGGCCTCTCTGAGTCTCTCAGCTTCAACTGCAGAGACTTCTAGATCCAGGTAAGCAGGTGCTTTTCCACTCATTCATTCAGCAACCCCCAGTTCCTTCATTTACACCTGCTGGCTTAGGGTGTTGAAGCAGACAGGCTTGGCCCAGTCCTCGGGAGTTTACACTGAGGTGTGTAGGTAAAGGCCCAAAATGAGTCCGTTGGGTCTTAACATATGTTGCTCCTCTGCCTAAAAAAGTTTTTCTTTAAACTTCCACTGATGTGGTGCTTTCCTGGGGCAACCTCCCTTGGTTGGCCAGGCTGGGCCTGGCGGCTTTTCTGCACAGTACTGACCTCCATTGGCAAGAGTAACTTGTTACTATGCTTTGTTGACTAATGGCCATCTCCCCCTTCGACGGTAAGCCCCACAGGGGCAGGCCCTTGTCTGTCTTGCTCACAGTTGTCCTCCAGGGCCAGGCTAGTAGACCCTTGCTAAATGTCTGTAGAAGGATTTATTTATTTATTTATTTATTTATTAAAAAGGAGTCTCACTCTGTCGCCCAGGCTGGCGTGTAGTGGCACGATCTCGGCTCAATGCAATCTCCACTTCCCGGGTTCACACGATTCTCATGCCTCAGCCTCCTGAGTAGCTGGGATTACAAGAGCAGTGTGCCACAGTTTTTTGTGGCATAGTACACAGCATGTAAAACATTTTAGTTAACCATTTTTAAGAATACAGTTCAGTGGCGTAAGTACATTCATGTTGTGCAGCCATCACCACTATGCATCTCCAGGACTTTTTCATTGTCCCCAATTAAAACTCTGCACCCATTAAATGCCAACCTCCAACTCCCTCCCCAGCCACTGGCAGCCATCATTCTACTTTCTGAATCTACGATTTTGACTACTACAGGTACCTTACATAAGTGAAATCATACTTTCGTCCTCTTGTGACTGCCTTATTTTGTTTAGCATAATATATTCAAGGGTCATCCATGATGTAGCTTGTACTTTAAAAAGCTTACAACTGGCCAGGGGCAGTGGCTCACGCCTGTAATCCCAGCACTTTGGGAGGCTGAAGCAGGAGGATCACCTGAGATCAGGAGTTAGAGACCAGCCTGACCAACAGGGAGGAATCCCCCATCTTTACTAAAAATACAAAATTAGCTAGCCGTGGTGGTGTGTGCCTGTAATCCCAGCTACTCGGGAGGCTGAGGCAGGAGAATTGCTTGAACCGGGGAGGCAGAGGTTGCAGTGAGCTGAGATCATGCCATTGTATTCTAGCCTAGGCAACAAGAGTGAAACTCCATCTCAAAAAAAAAAAAGCTTACAATTTTACAATTATAAATCCTTCCTCGGTCCCTCTGAGATATATACCTATGTATTTTCTACAACCTAGGAATGTCTTTCTCAATGACCTGAAATCCATTCCTCTGAAATGTAATCATTAGAAAGGTAGGGCTCATGTCTCCCAGTTTATGTGGGAAGATAGAATCCTAACTTCCCTGACTGCCAGCTAGCAGACAAGTTGGCCTAATGACATGTATGCTAACCAATCCTTTTAACTTCTCATTTCCCAGACTCTAAGTGAGCCCTTGCTCACTCCCCCTCCTACTCCTTATTCTTCCTTTGGAACACCCAATCACCACTGCACAAATCGAATGGAGTTCAGCTCTTTCCCCTACTGTCAGTAGTTACTGAATAAAATCGATTTTCACCACTTTAATGCTTGGCTTTGTTTATCTTTAATAATATCATTAACGAGTTCAATCCTTACTTACGGTCCTTTTTGTTTTGTTTTCTAGTGAAGATGAAATTTTCTTTGAGTAAAATGTGCAAATATTAAATGTACCATTAGATAATTTAGACAAATTCATACACCCAAAACTCCTATCAAGATGTAGATTAAGGATGAGGAGAAATTTGAACTCTTGTGGATTGCTAATGGGAATGTCAAATGGTTCAGCTTGCTGTGAAAAATGGTATGGTGGTTTCCCAATACATTAAACTGGAATTACGATATGATCCAGCAATTTCACTTCTGAGTGTATACCCAAATGAATTAAAAAGAGAGCAGGAACTCAAACAGATATTTATACTCCCATGTTCATAGCAGAATTATTCATAATAGCCAAAAGGCGGAAGCTATATGTGTCCATGACTGCATGAATGGATAAACTAATTGTAGTATATACATATAATGGAATACTATTTGGCCATAAAAAGGAAGGAGGCCAGGCACGATGGCCACGCCTGAAATATCAGCATTTTGGGAGGCCAATGTGGGTGGATTGCTTGAGCCCAGGAGTTTAAGACCAGTCTGGGCAACATAGTGAGACCTGACTCTGAAAAAATAAGATAGACCTAGCCAGGCATGGAGGGGTGTGCCTGTAGTTGGGAGGATGGCTTGAGCTCAGGAGGTCTAGACAGCAGTGAGCACCATTGCACCACTGCACTCCAACCTGGGTGACAGGGTAAGATCCTGCCTCAAAAAAAAAAAAAAAAAAAAAAGTAAGCGCTCTAGGAAAGGGAGGTATTGGCTGAAACAAATGGTGAATTCTTTTGGCACCCCTGAGCTTTCTCTCGCAGGCAGTTTAAAGGGGCCTAGGTCTCCTAGAGATCAGGTCTTAGGCTGTTAGCCGAGCATGAAGCCATGCTAGAGTTTAGTCAAGTCTCTTAGTGCAGTGGTTCGGGCAGTCGTTAAATGCTGAGGGTTCTCTGTAGCTCTCAATTAGCAGGCGAAAGTTTTTATGTATGAAAGGTACTGCTATCTCCCATTTACTTTGTATCAAAAAAGAGGATGGACTGCTGGATGCAGAGACGACACGTGATAAAGCAGACACAGCAAATGTTACTGGTAGAGAGTCTGTCACCCAACCGGGAGCGGTGGCTCACGCCTGAAATCTCAGCACCTTGGGAGGCCGAGGCGGGAGGATCACGAGGTCAGGAGTTCGAGACCATCCTGGCCAACATAGTGAAACGCCGTCTCTTAAAAAAAAAAGAGTCTGTCACCCAAAGACTAAAACATTAACTCGAGGAGGGCAGCGACTTTGTCAGCCCTGGCACATAGGCGGTCAACAAATATTTGTAGAATGAACGAAAAATACTTTAACGGGCTTAGGACAAACGAATACACAAAAAGAGGAAGCTTCCCCGACTCTGCTGCGGCGGGCACCCGGACAGCGGAAGACACGCACAGAAAGTGCGCGGGACCTGGCGGAGTCGCTCTGGCTTCCTGGAGCCTCGGCTCTATGGCGGGTCCTCCCGGGGCGGTGGAACCGCTCTGGCCGCTCCTGGCGTCCGCTCTATGGCTGGCCTTCAGGGACGCAGGAGCATGCGCAGGACTGCTACCGGCCGCTATCGCTATGGTAGCGGCGTCTTCGTGGGCCCCGCCACCGCGCTCCTGCCCAGGCGCGGCTGCCTCAACAGCTGCCCCTCCTGCCGCCTCTCGGGCATGAACCGAGCCTTCTGCTGCCTCCCGCTGCCCTACCCGCCGTTGCTCCTGCATCCCGACTCTGGGCCCCCGCTGGGAACATGCCTCTGGCTTCCTACTGCTACCTGCGGGTCGTGGGCAAGGGAAGCTACGGAGAGGTGACACTTGTGAAGCACCGGCGGGACGGCAAGCAGGTCTGCAGCGGTGCGGCCCAGTAAGGGGAGGGGGCGGGCAGAGGGGCGCCGAGGGCGCCGTCCGGTTGATTAGGTCGGGGGTGGTCGCAAGGGGCTCATCTTGGATGGCGTTTCCTCAGGGAAGTGGTCCCAGACCAACACGAGGCCAGGCCTCCCTGTAATATGCGCCCCAAACTTCCTCTACTTCTTTGCTGTATTAAATTTTTTTCCTTTTAGTTTTCATTTTCTTTAATTACGATTCTTCATTTTATGTAAAAATTTTCAGTGTCTGCTTATCTACCTCTTTGTTGTATTAACTGGCATGCTTGATCTACACATCTTTCTCCCACCCCCGATAATCTCATGAGAACAGACAGGGACCATGCATTCCCAGGACTTAACACAGCGCCTGGCAAGCGTGATTTCTTGAATGAAAGGCCCCAAACGTCTCCACTGTAGACTGCTGGACTCACTTAAAACTCCCGTCAAACCTTCTCGTAGGTCTTCCATTTAAGTGAAGAGCGCCAGCAACCCACCAGTTGCCCAAGCCGGACTCCTGGGAGTCATTTTTAAGCCTCCCCACGCACCCCAACACTGATTGTATTCATCTGTCACTAAGACGATAGGCCTACTCTCCTTTGCTGGTACCGCTCCAATCCAGGACACCCTGTTTTCTGTAGCTAAGTGATGGCCACGGTTTCCCAGCTGGTCGCCGCCTCTTGAATTGCTTTTCTCCAATCCATCACTTTCATTGCAGCCTCAGTGATCTTTCTAAAATTTAAATCTGATGTTGTTACCCCTCGTCTGTTTAAAACACTTTATCCCGTTACCCTCAGGATAACGAATCAGTTCTTCAATGTGGTTTATTAATAGGGGGACAATATCATGTATTGTACAAACTGGGACAATTTCGAAACTGAAAGGCTCCAGGCAAGCTGAGAGATGTCTCCCCTAAATATAGGGCCCAATTGTCTGTTCTTCCTTGTCTCTGGTTCTGGTTGCTCTGCCTGGAACACAAGCTCATGCATGAGATTTATTCAGCAGGCATTGGGGGATCATTGGATTTTGGGGCTGATAATAGGGAACTAGCAAATAGCCAGTTATCTGAGCTTTAGTTTACACTTCACAAAGCACATTTATGTATGTGTTTGTTGAAGGAATGAATTGTATGGTCTTTGACTTGATTGAGGGCAATGTATTAGGTGTTAGAGACTACTGATTTCTTTTAAGTGTGAATAATTTTTTACGTTGAGGATCAGTGACTATTAAACTTATTGGGCCATGTGTCCCTTTGAGTATCTAATGTAATCCATAGACCATTCTGTCTGCAAATATATATTCAGGCCATATTTTATGCACCTTTTTGGGGGAGCTGAGGTAGTAAGGAATTTCTTTTCTTTTTCTTTTTTTTTTTTTTTTGAGACAGAGTCTTGCTCTGTTTCCCAAGCTGGAGTGCAGCGGCATGATGTCGGCCCAGTGCTACAACTTCTGCCTCCTGGGTTCAAGCGATTCTCCTGCATCAGGCTCCTGAGTAGCTGGGACAGCAAGTGCACACCACCACACCAGGTGTTTTTGTAATTTTAGTAGAGACAGGGTTTCACCATGTTGGCCAGTCTGGTCTCGAACTATTGACCTCAGGTGATCCACCCACCTCACCCTCCCAAAGTGCTGGGATTACAGGTGTGAGCCACCACATCCAGCCAGATATTAAGAAGTTTCTAACAAAGGTTTTATGATTGATCCAATGGCATGTTATCTTGAACTCTCTTTTTTAGTTATTAATGAAATTGTGAAATGCAGATGGAAAAGGTAATGTTTTGTGGCCTTAGACTGCTGTAAATCTAACTTATAAGAAGTATTGTGAATGTTGGAAACAGATGCTTGGTGGCGCAAAGAAAAATCAGCACTGAGACAAAGGATCTCTCAGCAAGGCAATTTTATTTTATGCAGAAAGGGTGCTACCCATCAGCAATCCTGCTACAAGAGCACAATGAACAAAGGAAAGGCAGGAATTTTAATTCCTTACTGCATTGGGTCCTTACTGCTGTGTCTTATCTCCATTGGTTGGAGCTGGACCTCACAGTCTAAGTTAAACCCAATTGGCTAACAACTTACATTTTTATTTTATTTTAATTTTTTTATTTTCATGCCTTCACTTCATGTTTATTCCTTTTTTTTTTTATTGCATTTTAGGTTTTGGGGTACATGTGAAGAACATGCAAGATTGTTGCATAGGTACACACATGGCAAGGTGATTTACTGCCTTCCTCCCTATCACCTATATCTGGCATTTCTCCCCATGCTATCTTTCCCCAGCTCTCCACCCCCTGCTGTCCCTCCCCTATTTCCCCCCAACAGACCCCAGTGTGTGATGCTCCCCTCCCTGCGTCCATGTGTTCTCATTGTTCAACACCCGCCTATGAGTGAGAACATGCGGTGTTTGATTTTCTGTTCTTGTGTTAGTTTGCTGAGAATGATGCTTCCAGGTTCATCCATGTCCCTACAAAGGACATGAACTTATCATTTTTGATGGCTGCATAATATTCCATGGTGTATATGTGCCACATTTTCCCTGTCCATTCTATCATCGATGGGCATTTGGGTTGGTTCCGGGTCTTTGCTATTGTAAACAGTGCTGCAGTGAACATTCATGTGTATGTGTCCTTATAGTAGAACGATTTATAATCCTTTGGATATATACCCAGTAATGGGATTGCTGGGTCAAATGGAATTTC
>NW_016107315.1:1416536-1429583 GCF_001604975.1 Cebus imitator
GTCAATTCAGCTGTTGAAGCTTCGGCTGTTGTATGCTTCGTGAAGTTCTCGTGTTGTATTTTTCAGCTCCATCAGTTCACTTATATTCCTCTCTAAGTTTATTCTTATTAGCATTTCGTCAAATCTTTTTTCAAGGTTCTTAGTTTCTTTGCATTTCGTTAGAACATGTTCTTTTAGCTCATAGAACTTTCTTATTACCCACCTTCTGAAGCCTGATTCTGTCAATTCATCACACTCATTCTCCATCCAGCCTTGTTCCCTTGCTGGTGAAGAGTTGTGATCCCTTGTAGGAGGAGAGGCGTTCTAGTTTCGGGTGTTTTCATCCTTTTTGCACTGGTTTCTTCCCATCTTTGTGGATTTATCCACCTGTCATCTTTGTAGTTGTTGACTTTCAGATTGGGTCTCTGAGTGGATGTCCAGTTTGTTGATGATGAAGTTATTTTTTTCTGTTTCTTAGTTTTCCTTCTTACAGTCAGGCCCCTCTGCTATAGGACTGCCGAGGTCCACTCCAGGCTCTGCTTGCCTGGGATCACCTGCAGCGGCTACAGAACAGTAAGGGTTGCTGCCAGTTTCTTCTTCTGCTATCTTTGTCCCAGAAGGATACCCACGAGATGTCAGTCTGAGCTCTCCTTTATGAGGTGACTCTTTGGCTATACAGGGGTCAGGAAGCTGCTTGAGGAGACAGCCTGTCCTTTATAGGAGCTCAAGTGCTGAGCTGTGAGCTCCGTTGTTCATTAAGAGCTTCTGGGCAGGTATGTTTAAGTCTGCCGCAGTAGAACTCATAAACCCCCCTTTTTCTTTCCCAGGTACTCTGTCCTGGGGAGTTAGGGTTTTAATTATGAGTTTCTGTTGTGCTGCTGCCTTTTTTCAGGGCTGCCCTGCCCAGTGAGGAGGCAGACTAGTCACTGTCTGCCTGCAGAGGCTTTGGTGAGCTGCTGTGGGCTCTGCCCAGCTGCCGTGTGAACTTCCCTGCAGTCCCGTTTATACAGGTATAGTTAGAACTGCCTCAGCAATGGTGGCCCACCTTTATAGTGGCTGACTCTCTCTTAATGGTGGACTGCTTCAGTAATGGTGGACTACCTCCATAGTGGTGGACTGTCTCGGTAATGGCGGATGCCCCTCCCCCACAGAGCTGGACCGTCCTGGGTTCAGCTGTGCTTACTGTGAAACTCTCAATCCAGAGTGTTTCTCATTGCTGTTTTTTGTGGGGTTGGGGACCAGCCGAGCCTGATCACCTGGCTCCCTGCCTCAGAGCCCTTTTTTTTTTTTTTTAAGTTGAATGGTCAACTCTGTCTCCCAGGTGTTCCAGTCACTTGTTGAAAAGGTGCCGGGATCTGTGTGATTTCCCGTGTGGCGACCCACTGCGCTGGCTGAAACAGCTGTGCTGAGATTCGTGGTGCTTTTTTGCCCTGGAATCTCCTGGCCTGGCTCCCTGTGTCAGTCCCCTTTTTTGTCAGTTGAATGGGTGACTCTGTCTCCCAGGAGCTCCAATTGCCAGCTAAAATGGCACCCGGACCCATGTATTTTGTATTAAGAAACGCTGGGCTAGGGCACTGGCCAAAACAGCTGCGCTGGCAACCCGTGGGGCTCTTCTGCCTGGGAGTCTCCTGGTCTGTGGGCAATAAAAATCCGTTTGGAAACGCCGTGTCCACTCACCTTCATGCTTTCGCTGGGAGCTGCAATCCTGAGCTGCTCCTAATCAGCCATCTTGGATCCATCTCCTAAAATTTTTTAAATAGATAAAGACAATGGAGAACAAAGGAAAAGAGGAAGTTGCTTACAAAAGGACTTAGAAAAGTAATAACATTTCCAAATAAGGAAGGGGCATAGACTGTGAGCTGGAACATGCCTGTGAGCATGTCCAACATAAATATCTTGGTTAAAGTACAAGGACATAAAATGTATGTATTCCCTTATATCTCACAGCTACATAGGATAGGGCTTAACAAAGAGTTACTAGCAAAAAGCAAGAAGGCTTTAAAGAAAGTTAGTCTTTAAAAGAAACTATTACTTCTAACATTTATTATTATTATTATTCTTTAATAAGAAGGGAAACTTTGAGGAGGAACTTTTTACTTTCTACAATGAATAATAGCAAATATTTTCCCCGATTTTGTACTTGGTGAAAAACAAAATGAATAGGTTATCTGATGGGCTCCACAAGGTTGGTTTTGAGAATATTCTTTTTTTTTTTTAAATTTTTTTTTTATAAGAACCTGATAAAGCTTATAAGGTTTTGAGGATATTCTTGAGAGCCCTTAGGTAACTCTGAGGCCACAAATCTTATGTTTATTTGCACATTGTAAAATACATATTTTCTTTTTAGTACGTCATCAAAAAACTGAACCTCCGAAATGCCTCTAGCCGAGAGCGGCAAGCTGCTGAACAGGAAGCCCAGCTCTTGTCTCAGCTGAAGCATCCCAACATTGTCACCTACAAGGAGTCATGGGAGGGAGGAGACGGTCTACTCTACATTGTCATGGGCTTCTGTGAAGGAGGTGACCTGTACCGAAAGCTCAAGGAACAGAAAGGGCAGCTTCTGCCTGAGAATCAGGTGGTAGAGTGGTTTGTACAGATCGCCATGGCTTTACAGGTACTGTGTAGACTAATGGCATCCCAGCTTGCTCCCAGATAGCAAGGAGATGGCAGGTGTACTTTTGGAAAATGTTTTCTTCAAATACTTACATATAGAAATGTACCCAATCACTTTTGCTGTAGCATTGGAACTTTTCTAGCAAGTGATACCTATATTAAAATAGATTTCATGTCTAATTGCAGGGGAAGCCCACATATTCAATATCAATAGCAAAGTCAATTTGAGGGACCCTGAGGCAACCAAGAGCAAAGAGTGACTATGTTTGTTATCTGTTGGTCAGCTATGTCATGCTGAAAGGTGGCTAGGTTAATTAATATGCCTAGTGATTTCATCTGTCACTCTGCTGTGGTAGAGCAGATGGAAATGCAAAACAAGTTTTTTTTTTTATTATTTTTTAGAATTGGGCAACACTTCATTCCATAAGCTGGAATAAGCGTTCCTACAAGTTTGTGTTTTAATATACATATAACTCAAAAGTGAGACTTATTTATGAAATACTATTTTGGAACTGGGCAGACTTGTCCAGAATTAATTGACCCTATTGAAATTCTAAGGTACTTTCTCTAAATAAAAATGCTCTTGCTATATTCGAAAATATTATTAAGCTGAGGATTTTATGGGTCTGAGAGGACTGCATCTGACTGTATAAGTTGTCCTACCTTCAGTGGGAGTTTGTAAGCTTTTTTTTTTTTTTTTTTGAGACAGAGTCTCACTGTATCACCCAGGCTGGAGTGCAGTGGCACAATCATGGCTCATTGTAACCTCTGCCTCCTAGGTTCAAGTGATTCTCGTGCCTCAGCCTCCCAAGTAGCTGGGATTGTAGGTATGTGCAACCATACCTAGCTAATTTTTGTATTTATTTAGTAGAGATGGGGTTTTGCCATGTTGGCCAGGCTGGTCTTGAACGCCTGCCTCAAGTGATCCACCCACCTTGGCCTCCCACAGTGCTGGCCACCACTGTGCCTGGCCTATAAGCATATTTTTAAACTGGATTTACGTAATGTTAAAATGGTATTGTTGTCAAGCTACCAGCGAGCAGTTTTGAGGGGCACTGGGCAAGTCAATGGAGGGAACTTAATTTTCTTATTTCAAAAATTGTAAATTAGACCTTTTATTTAGAGATTATAAAGCAATAATGTTTGATAGGTGTTGGTTGAATAAAAGAATTGTGTGGTTGGTTACTCTTTATGGTCAATTACTCTTTTTTTTTTTTTTGAGACGAATTTCGCTCTTATTGCCCAGGCTGAAGTGCAATGGTATGATCTTGGCTCACTGCAACCTCTGCATTAGCTGGGATTACAGGTATGCACTACCATGCCCAGCTAATTTTGTATTTTTAGTAAAGATGGAGTTTCTCCATGTTGATTGGTCTGGTCGTAAACTCCTGACCTCAGGTAATATGCCCGCCTCAGCCTCCCAAAGTGCTGGGATTACAGCTGTGAGCCAGTGTACCCGGCCTATGGTCAATTACTCTTTATGGTCAAAGACTCTAACTCATGCCATTGCTGATGGTATATAATAAGCCAGGAATAAATATGTAATTAAGTCTATTTATATGTAATAAAATCTTATTTCTTTCGTCAGTATTTACATGAAAAACACATCCTTCATCGAGATCTGAAAACTCAAAATGTCTTCCTAACAAGAACAAACATAATCAAAGTGGGGGACCTAGGAATTGCCCGAGTGTTAGAGAACCACTGTGACATGGCTAGCACCCTCATTGGCACACCCTACTACATGAGCCCTGAATTGTTCTCAAACAAACCCTACAACTATAAGGTAGGACTGGGCTCTGTATGCTGGCTCATCTTGTATCTGGGAGAGTACTCATAATTTCAGAAATTAGTTACATCAGAGAATTATCTGTGAATCTGTTTAAGGAAAATGTTTTCTTTTTTTAAAGGAAAAAATGTAAATAAGTGATTCTGACATTTAACCATTTACTATTTTTATTTTCTAGTCTGACGTTTGGGCTCTAGGATGCTGTGTCTACGAAATGGCTACCCTGAAGCATGCTTTCAATGCGAAAGATATGAATTCTTTAGTTTATCGGATTATTGAAGGAAAGGTAAAGAATAATCTAGAACTAATTGAGTAGTGTTTCTATAGTGCAGCCTTATAAATAGCTACTAGCAAAATCATTGATGATATTGATGAGTCATGGAGTAATAACTGATATTGGGTTGATAGTTAGGAATGGTAGGTCCCTTCTGTGGGGAAGGTCAGACTAGAGGAAAAGGGATTGATGAATCATTTCTTAATATTAATCTGTAAGATGGCTTAATGGCTCAAAATAATTGGCTTTTTGAAAACATATGCCTATAATCATAGAATGTGCAGATGCCCTGAGAGGCTATTTATATCTTCTAAGCAACCTATGATTCAATGAGCTACATTTAAAATGAGTTTACTCTGTTCAAACTTGACATTCCTTTGATAATCATCCCAATAATCAGTAACTAATTAAGAGCCACAGAAAGCATTGTGTCTGATATGGACTCCAAAGTGACTGGCTTTATGTGTTAGTTCCATGAGGCTAGTTGCCCTTTATAGTGTCAGGCATCCATGTACCGTTAAGTTTTTTTTTTTTTTTTTTTTTTTTTTTTGTGTGTTTTTTTTTTTTTTTTTTTTTTTTTTTTTGAGATGGAGTTTTTCTCTTGTCTCCCAGGCTGGAGTGCAATGGCATGATCTCAACTCACTGCAACCTCCGTCTCCCAGGTTCAAGCAATTCTCATGCTTCAGCTTACCAAGTAGCTGAGATTACAGGCACATGCCACCACACCTGGCTAATTTTTGTATTTTTAGTACAGACAGGGTTTCACAATGTTGACCAGGCTGGTCTCAAACTCCTGACCTCAGGTAATCTGCCCGCCTTGGCCTCCTAAAATGCTGGGATTGCAGGTGTGAGCCATTGCCCCCAGCCAATGTACCATTAAGTTTTAAAGGCCATGAATCACCTACTGATATTAGTATCTCACAACTCATTTAATTTTTCAATTTGAAACACATTGAAAAACAGACACAGAAGTAAAATTTTTTCATAATGCAACTACTTAAGAATCAAACAAGAAGGGAGTGAAATTCTTTTCTCTTTCTATGCCCATTCCCTGGAAGATGACCATTGCTAGCAATTTGGCACATTGCCTTTCTGGCTTTTTCCTGTCTTTAGACAGACATAACTCTGTGTGCGTGTGTGTGTGTGTGTGTGTGTGTGTGCGCACGTATGTACACCCACAGATTTTTGAAAGAAACTGAAATGGAATCAGGCCGTTAATGTGGTACATAACTTGTTTTTTCGACTGTATATATGAGGGACATCTTTCCAAGTCGGTACCTGTAAGTCTTGTATTTTTTAACCTGCTGCCTAGTTTTTTTTTTTTTTTTTTTGAAGCAGAGTCTCACTCTGTCGCCCAGCCTAGAGTGCAGTGGCATGATCTGGACTCACATCAACTTCCACCTCCCTGGTTTGAGCAATCCTCTGCCTCAGCCTCCTGAGTAGCTGGGATTACAGGTACATGCCACCATGTCCAGCTAATTTTTTTTTTTTGAAACAGAGTCTCACTCTGTCGCCCAGGCTAGAGTACAATGGCACAATCTTGGCTCACTGCAACCTCCACCTCCCGGGTTCAAGTGATTCTCTGCCTTAGCCTCCTGAGTAGCTGGGACTGCAGGTGCACCACCACACCCTGCCAACTTTTGTATTTTTAGTAGAAACAGGGTTTCACCATATTGGCCAGGCTGGTCTCCGACTCCTGACCTCATGATCTGCCCTCCTTGGCCCCTCAAAGTGCTGGGATTACAGGTGTGAGCCACCGCACCTGGCCAGTTTTCTTGTATTTTTAGTGGAGATGGGGTTTCACCATGTTGGCCAGACTGGTTTTGAACTACTGACCTCAGGGACTCTGCCTGCCTCTGCCTCCCAAAGTGCAGGGATTACAGGCATGAGCCACCGCACCTGACCCTAGTTTCTATAAGAAGAATGTATGATAATTTATTCCACAAATTCCCTATGGATGAACACTTAAGTTGTTTCTAATTGTTTACTACTGCAAGAACAGTACTGCATTGAACATCCTGGTCCATAAGTCTTTAGGAAACTCATGCTCTTATTCCTCAATGAGAGAGTCATCAAATGGGACTGCTGGATTGAAGGATATACTTTTACAATTTTACAACTTGTTATCTTACAACTGGGATACCAGTATGCTTCCTATAGACTAATATACTGATTGTTTTCGGCTTATGTGAATATATGACTTTAAATAAATATCAGGAAACCTCTACCAGCTTTTACTTTGTTTCACAAGACCATTAGTCATATTTACAGTATTATTTTTCTTTGTAGCTGCCACCAATGCCAAGAGATTATAGCCCAGAGCTGGCAGAACTGATAAGAACAATGCTGAGCAAAAGGCCTGAAGAAAGGCCGTCTGTGAGGAGCATCCTGAGGCAGCCTTATATCAAGCGCCAAATCTCCTCCTTTTTGGAGGCCACAAAGATGTAAGATACTTCCCTTGCAAATAGCTGGGCCAAATAGATGGGGTAAAAGAAGATGGCTTTTATAATATTCGTATGCAAAAATTGATGGTGAGTTTTTTAAAACAAGAAATAAAATGGCATGATTACATATGTAGAGGAGGGAAAATTCTACCCTCAGGGTTTTTTGGCTGAGCTTGAGAATTAAACTTATAATTTAACAGGAGAAAAGCATATAGATTTATTTAATACCTGAATAAGTTTTATGTGACACAGGAGCCCTCATAAGGAAATGAAGACCCAAAGAAGTGGCAAAACCTAATTGCTTTTGTGCTTGATTCAACAAAGAGAGGCACTTGTGGAAAACTAAACTATGTGGAGAGGCTAAAGGAAGATAAGAATTAATTTTAATAAGGTCTGTTTATAGAATTCTCTCAGTTTCAGCTTTCCATTCTTGATGATAAGAATTTTACTTTCTTTCTGGTACAGGGAGGACATGTTTCATATGGGAGTTTTATCTCCTGCTTTCTAGAAGAAAAAGGGAAGGTCAGAGTGCCCTTATTGCACTTACTTTTTAAAGCTCCTTAGGCCAAAATAATCTTTATGCCAAAGTAGCATATTTTGGCATGGCATATTCTCCCAGTCTTCAAATATATTTGCTTAATTTGTAAAATCAGAAATTTGGAGAACCACTGTCACATTCCTCAGAGGGTTCTAAGACATATAGTGTAAGTTTTTTTTTTAAAGGACGTATGTACTACTCTGGGTACACTGCCTGTGGGTTGGCCCTGTTTGCAAGGAGCAGCCAAATAATTTTTTTAAAAGGGGCATATGTTTCAGAAATTATAATTAGAGAGTATTTGAGAAACTTATCCATCTCACTATGTAAGATACTAATATTTAAAAAGTAGTGCTTGCATTTCTGAGAGCTTTTATAAAGGTCTCTCTTCATTCATATAACTTCCCAAGAGAAGAATTCTTTACTTTGACTTGCAGATTCTACCTTTACTAAACAGGTGTTCCAGGATCTAAGACTTAGGGCTGGACAAAACTATTACAATCTGTTTGGCTTCCCTTCTTGCCTTGTGGCATGTTAAATTTGGAAAGAGAGGAGACAGTGCTAGAGATGCCTCCGGGAATAAAAAAGAACCATCTTTTTGTGCACATTGTCTATATAATTTCTCACCAACTAGACCTTTGGCCTTCCAATGCACTGATCTTCATGCTCCTCTTGAATTCTCCAGGGGTTTGGCCCGGTTTTAGAAATAACACACTAAAATAGTTGGGGATATTATTCTTGTATACTTTTATTCTATGAGTCAGGACTAAGTATACCAATCATTTTTACTCTCAAAGTTAGCCAAGCAGTTGTGGTATTATTATAAACATGTAAAATTTGAAAACAAAAATTATCCTGGTACTTCCGTGTGTGAGGCAATCTCCCATAGAATTTGTATTTTGGAGTAATTTTGTATAAACAAAAGTTGGAAAGTTAGTGTGGAGAGTTCCTGTATATTCCTCATCTGGTTTCTTCTGTGATTATATGCCCTAATGCATTTGTCAAACTGAGAAACCAACATTGAAATGTTACTGTTGCCCTGGTTGGGAGCAGTGGCTCATGCCTGTAAACCTAGCACTTTGGGAGGCTGAGGCTGGCAGATCACCTGAGGTCAGGTGTTCGAGACCAGCCTGGCCAACATTTAGAAGAGATGAAACCCCGTCTCTACTAAAAAAAAAATTAGCCAGGCATGGCGGCATGCGCCTGTAGTCCCAGTTTCTTGGAAGGCTGAGACTTAAGAATCACTTGAACCCAGGCAGTGGAGGTTGCAGTGAGCTGAGATCACGCCACCACACTCTAGCCTGGGTGACAGAGTGAGACTGTCTCAATTTAAAAAAAAAGAAAGAAATACTACTGTTGACTAAATTCCAGACTTACTTTGGCTTTCACCAGTTTTTTCTCTCTAATGTCTCTTTTCTGTTCCAGGATCCAATCCGGGATATATTACATCTAATCAGGGGTCCATGATTGTTTCTCACATTATTTTTTATTACCTTGATTGTTTCAAAGACTACTGGTCAGGTGTTTTGTAGGATGTTCCTTAGATTTTTAGAAAACTATTCTCTATAAATGGTCCAATTCTATAAGGGAATTCATTGTATATACACATACTCCCACATATACATAAAAACCCTTAATCTTCAATGTCTTGATAATTTTCTTTTTTCCTTCATAAAGAAAAACCTCCAAAAATAACATTAAAAATGGTGACTCTAAATCCAAGCCTGTTGCTACAGTGGTTTCCAGAAAGGCAGAATCAAATCATGAAGTAATCCACCCCCAACCATACTCTTCTGAGGGTTCCCAGACATATATAATGGTACGTTTCTTTTTAAGGGGTATGTGTTTTAAAACTGCACTTAGAAAAATAGGCCATCTAAGTAAATTATTATATGTGAAACAATTTGCTTTACTGAAGATTCTGTTGTACAATTAATTCCTTATTGTAAGGAAAGAATGCTGGTTAAGGTGGTTGATTTAGGTTTATCCAAATTGGGCTGTCAAATTGTTCATGAAGTCAGTGCTGTAATAACTAAGAATTTTTTAGGTGAAATTTATGTAACGAAACTAACCATTTTAAAGTGAACAATTAAGGCTGGGCATAGTGGCTCATGCCTGTAATCCCAACATTTTGGGAGGCTAAGGCTGGCAGATTACTTGAGGTCAAGAGTTCCAGACCAACCTGGCCAACATGGTGAAACCTCATCTCTACTAAAGATACAAAAATTAGCTGGTTGTGGTGGTGGGCGCCTGTAATCCCAGCTACTCGGGAGGCTGAGGAAGGAGAATCGCTTGAACCTGGTAGTTGGAAGTTGCAGTGAGCCAAGCACACCACTGCACTCCAGCCTGGGTGACAGAATGAGACTCTGACTCAAAAATAAGAATAAAATAAAATAAATAATTAAATAAAGTGATGAATTAAGTACAGCCAGTACATTCACAATGTTGTACAACCGTCACTTCTGTGTAGTTCTAAAACATTTTTATCACCTCAGGAAATCCCTTCCTCATTAAACAGTCCTTCACCTGGCCCCTGGGAACTACCAGTGTCTTTCTCCGTGAAGTTACTTGTCCTGGATATTTCATATAAATAGAATCATTAAATATGTGACCTTTTGTTTCTGGTGTCTTCCACTATATTTTCAAGGTTCATTCATGTAGCGTGTATGAATACTTCATTTCTTTTTAGGTCTGGCTACCACTGTATGGATATATCACAGTTTGTGTATCCATTCATCCATTAGTGGGCATTTGGTTTTTTTCACCTTTTGGCTGTTACTATGAACATTTGTGTGCAAGTAGTTGAGTACCTGTTTTCCATTCTTTTGGATATATACCTAGCAGTGGAATTGCTGAGTCAAATGGTAATTTTGGTTTGATTTTCTGAGGAACTGTTGGCACTGTTTTCTGCAGTGGCTGTACCATTTGACATTCCCATCAGCAGTGCACAAGGGTTCCAAGTTTCTCCACATCTTTGCCAACACTTGTTATTTTCTAAATTTTTGATTCCAGCCATCCTAGTGGGTGTAAAGTGGTATTTCATTATATTTTTAATTTGTATTTCCCTAATGATTAATAACATACAGCATCTTTTCACGTGCTCTTTGGCCATTTGTATGTCTTCTTTGGAGAAATATCTGCTAAAGCTTTTGCCTTTTTTTTTTTTGAGACAGGATCTCACTCTGTTGCCCAGGCTGTGCAGTGGTGTAATCACGGCTCACTGTAGCCTCCCTCTCTTGGGATCAAGTGATCCTCTCACCTCAGCCTCCTGAGTAGCTAGGACCACAGCATGCCATCATACCTGGCTAATTTTTTTATTTATAGAGACAAGGTCTTATTATATTGCCCAGGCTGATCTCAAACTCCTGGGCTCAGGTGATCCTCCCACCTTGGCTTCCCAGCGTGCTGGGATTACAGGCATGAGCCACTGTGCCCAGCCTTTTTTTTTTTTTTTTTTTTTTTTTTTTTTTTTTTTTTTTTTTTTTTTTTTTTTTTTTTTTTTTTTTTTTTTTTTTTTTTTTGTGACGGAGTTTCGCTCTTGTTACCCAGGCTGGAGTGCAATGGCGCGATCTCGGCTCACCGCAACCTCCGCCTCCCGGGTTCAGGCAATTCTCCTGCCCCAGCCTCCTGAGTCGCTGGGATTACAGGCACGCGCCACCATGCCCAGCTAATTTTTTGTATTTTTAGTAGAGACGGGGTTTCACCATGTTGACCAGGATGGTCTCGATCTCTTGACCTCGTGATCCACCCGCCTCGGCCTCCCACAGTGCTGGGATTACAGGCTTGAGCCACCGCGCCCGGCCTTTTTTCTTTTTTTAACAGAGAGGATCTTGCTCTGTCACCCAGTCCTTCACCTGGCCCCTGGGAACTGGAGTACAGTGGCATCATCATAGCTCACTGCAACCTCTGAACTCCTAGACTCAAAGTATCCTCCCACCTCAGCCTTCTAGTTAGCTGGGCGTACAGCTGTGCACCACTGTGCCTGGCTAATTATTTTTGTAGAGTTTGGTCTCACTTTGTTGCCTAGGCTAGTCTTGAACTCCTGGGCTCAAGCAGTTCTTCCTTTTCTTCCCAAAGTGCTGAGATTACAAGTATGAACCACGTCACCCAGCTCGTACCCAGTTTTAAATGGGTGTTTTTTGTCTTTTTGTCGTTGAGTTGTAAGAGTTCTCAATCCGTGTTCCAGTTACTAGTCCCTTATCAGATGACTTGCAAATATTTTCTCCATTGTCTAAGTTGTCTTTGCTTTCCTTTTATAATTAAAAAAAATTTTTTTTCACTCTTTTGATAATGTCCTTTTCACAAAAGCTTCTAATTTTGATGAAGTCCAATGTATCTATTTTTTTCTTTTGTTGTCATAGCTAAGAATCCCTTGCCAAATTCAGCATCTTGAAGGTCTATGCCATAGTTTCTTCTAAAATATAGTTATAGTTTTTGCTCTTATATTTAGGCCGTGGATCCAATTTTTAGTTATAATTTTTTTCATTATGATAAAATACACATAATGTAAAATTTACTATCTTAACCATTTGTAAGTGTACAATTCAGTGGTGATAAATACATCTACAATGTTGTGCAGCCATCACCACTCATCTTCATAACTCTTTCATATTGTAAAACTGAAACTGTTCCCATTAAACAGTATCTCCCCATTCCTTACTACCGCAGTCCCTGGCAGCAACCATTCTACTTTCTGTCTCCATGGTTTTTAAATACCTCAGATAAGTGGATCATGTAGTATTTGTCTTTCATGACTGCCTTATTTCATTTCACATAATGTCTTCAAGATTCATCCATGTTGTGACATATGTCAGAATTTCCTTCCTTTTTAATGCTGAATAATATTCAGTTGTATGTAAATCCCACATTTTGTTATCCAGTTCATCTGCAGATGTACATTTGTGTTGTTTTCACCTTTTGACTACTGTGGATAATGCTGTTATGAACATGGGTCTACACATATCTCTTTGAGACTCTGATTTCTTTTCTTTTTTTTTATTTTGAGATGGAGTGTCGCTCTGTCACCCAGGGTGGAGTGCAGTGGTGCCATCTCAGCTCAGTGTAACCTCTGCCTCCTGGATTCAAGTGATTCTCCTGCCTTAGCCTCCCATGTAGTTGGGATTACAGGTATTTGTCACCACACCCAGCTAATTTTTGTATTTTTAGTAAAGACGGGGTTTCACCATGTTGGCCAGACTGGTCTCAAACTCCTGACCTCAGGTGATCTACCCGCCTCGGCCCCCCAAAGTGCTGGGATTACAGGCATGAGCCAAGACCCTGATTTCTATTTTTTTGGGTATATAACCAGAAGGTGATCACATGGTAATTATACTTTTAACTTTTTGGGGATCTGCAGAACTGTTTTCTACAACTTCTGTATCATTTTACATTCTTTTTTTTTTTTTTTTTTTTT
>NW_016107315.1:1429606-1430949 GCF_001604975.1 Cebus imitator
TAGTAGAGACGGGGTTTCACCATGTTGACCAGGATGGTCTCGATCTCTTGACCTTGTGATCCACCCGCCTCGGCCTCCCAAAGTGCTGGGATTACAGGCTTGAGCCACCGCGCCCGGCCTCATTTTACATTCTTATCAGCAGTGCATGAAGGTTCCAGTTTCTCTGCATTCTCACCAATACTTGTTATTTTCTAGGATCTTTTAGTAATAGCCATCCTAATGGGCATGAGGTGGTATCTCATTGCAGTTTTGATTTGCATTTCCTTAGTGATTAGTTATGTTGAGCATTTTTCATGTGCTTATTGGCTGTTTGCATATCTTTTTGGGAGAAATGGCTATTCAAGTCCTTTGCCCATTTTTGAGTTGGGTCATTCATTTTTTGCTGTTTCTGGAATTCTCCTATTCAAGATGTCAATCCCTTATCACATATATAATTTGTAAATATTTTTTCTCATTTTATGGGTTGCCTTTTTACTCTGTTGATGGTATCTTTTGATGCACAAAATTTTTAATTTTTATGAAATCCAATTTGACTTTTTCTTGTGTTGCTTTTGCCTTTGGTGTCCTATCCAGAAAATAATTGCCAAATCCAAAGTTGTGAAGTCTTTATCTTATGTCTGCTTCTGAGAGTTTTATAGCTTTAGGTCTTACATTTAGGTTTTTTTCTTCATTTTGAGTTTATTTTTTTTATTTTTTCTATTTTTGAGACAGAGTTTCACTCTTATTGCCCAGGCTGGAGTGCAATGGTGCGATCTTGGCTCATTGCAACCTCCACTTCTTGGTTTCAAGCAACTCTCCTGCCTCAGCCTTCTGAGTACCTGGGATTACAGGCATGTGCCACCATGCCGGGCTATTTTTTTTGTATTTTTAGTAGAGATGGGGTTTATCCATGTTGGTCAGGCTGTTCTTGAACTCCTGAACTCGGGTGATCCACCTGCCTTGGCCTCCCAAAGTGCTAGGATTACAGGTGTAACTCACCGTGCCTGGCCATTAATTTTTATATATGGTGTTAGGTAGAGGTCTGACTTCATTCTTCTGTGTGTGGATATCTAGTTTTTTCAGCATTGTTTGTTGAAAAAGCAGTCTTTTCCTCATCAAATATTCTTGACACCTTTGTCAAAAATCATTTGACCATATATGTGAAGGTTTATTTCTGGGTTCCCCATTCCCTTCCATTGGTTTCTATGTCTAATGTCTGTTTTTATACCAATATTACACTGTTTTGCTTATGTAGTTTTGTAGTATGTTTTAAAATCATGAGACATGAGTCCTACATCTCTATTCTTCTTTTTCAAGATTTTTTTTTTTGAGATGGAGTTTCACTCTTGTGACCCAGGCTGGAG
>NW_016107315.1:1431594-1433036 GCF_001604975.1 Cebus imitator
TTTAGTAGAGACAGGGTTTCACCATGTTGACCAGGATGGTCTTGATCTCTTGACCTTGTGATCCACCCGCCTCGGCCTCCCAAAGTGCTGGGATTACAGGTGTGAGCCACCGCGCCTGGCCCCAAGATTGCTTTGACTATTTGGGATCCCTTGAGATTCCATGTGAATTTTAGGATGGATATTTCTGTTCTTGCAAGGAATGTCATTGGGATTTTTATAGGGATTAGATTGAGTCTATAGATTGCTGTGGGTAGTATTAATATATTAGCAACATTAAGCTCTCCTCAAGGAGATGCCTAATTGTAAAAGGAGAAAAAAAGAACAATGTTAAGTCTTCTAACCCATGAATATGGGATGTGTTTCCATTTATGTCTTCTTTAAATTTCTTTCAGCACTATTTTGTAGATTTCACTATGTAAGTCTTTCTTCCACCTTTTGGTAAATTCCTAATTATTTTACTCTTTTTGATACTATTGTAAATTGATTTCTTCTTGTAATTTGCTTCTCAGATTGTCTATTGTTAGTGTATAGAAATGCAACTTATTTTTATGTATTGACTTTCCCTCTTGCTACCTTGCTGAATTCATTTATTAGTTCCAACAGTTTTTGTGTGTGGAATCTAGGGTTTTCTACATGCAAGATCATATCTGCAAAAAGAGATAATCTTACTTCTTCTTTTCTAGTTTTGTTGCCTTTTTTTTTCCCTTGCTTAATTGCTCTGGCTAGAGCTTCTAGTACTATATTGACTAGAAGAGGTGAAAGCAGGCATTCTTGCCTTGTGCCTGATCCAGAAAGGGTTCATACTTTGTACTCCAAAGAAATTCAGTAGTCTGTCATCAGACTCTTCTGTTCCCAGCATTCAATTTACTAGCCTTCCGGTCATTGTGCCTTCAGTGTAGAGTTCCCAGCTGCCCATTGCCTTTGCGGCCTAGCAGCGTCTCTGGCCACAGCGCCAGTCCTGTCTCTGCTTGCTCCTTGCCCTGGGTTATTTCTTTTCTTTTCTGAGATAGGGTCTCACTGTGTCAACCAGGCTGGAATGCAGTGGTGCAATCACGGCTCACTGCAGTTTTGACCTCCTGGCTCAAGCAATCCTTCCACCTCAGCCTTCCAGGTAGCTGGGACTACAGGCACTTGCCACCATGCCCAGCTAATTTTTTTTTGTGTGTGTATTTTTTTTTTTTTTTTAATAGAAATGCGGTTTTACCATATTGCCTAGGCTTGTCTCAAACTCCAGAGCTCAAGAGATCCTCTTGCCTCTGCCTACCAAAGCTCTGGGATGATAGGTGTGAGCTACTGCACTCAGTCTGGCTTATTTTACTTAGCATGTTTTCAGGGTTCATTCATATTTTAGCATGTATCAGAACCTAATTCCTTTTTATGGATTAGTAATATTCCATTGTATGTATTTGCCATATATATATATATATATATATTTTTTTTTT
>NW_016107315.1:1433836-1441366 GCF_001604975.1 Cebus imitator
TTTTTTGAAACAAGATTTCACTCCTGTCACCCAGGCTGGAATGCAGTGGTGGTCTCTCGGCTCACTACACCCTCCACCTCCCAGGCTTAAGCAATCCTCCTGCATCAGCCTCCCGAATAACTGGAACTACAGATGTGCACCACCATGCCCAGCTAATTTTTCTATTTTTAGTAGAGATGGGGTTTCACTATGTTGCCCAGGCTGGTCTCAAGCTGCCAGGTCTCCAGCTAATGGGTCTCCAGCTCCCGTCCTCAAGTGATTCACTTGCCTCAGCCTCCCAAAGTGCTGGAATTACAGGCATGAGCCACCATGCCCAGCAGTATTTGCTACATTTTGTTCATCCCTTCATCTGCTGATGGACTTTCAGGTTGTTTCCACCTTTTGGGTATTTTGAATAAAGCTGCTATAAACATTGGTGTACAATTTCTTGAGTCCCTGCTTTCAGTTCCTTGGAGTACATACTTAGGAATGGAATTGCTGGGTCATATGGTAATTCCATGTTTAACTTTTTGAGGAACATGTTGTTGCATTTTGAGTTGATCTTTGTATGCGATGTGAGGTGTACTATAATAATTTCCAAACATGTTTTCATTCAGGTTGAAGGCAAATGTTTGTCTGAGGAGAAACCCAGGGTCTCTGGTCCCTTGAAGTCACCTGCCAGCCTGAAAGCCCATACCTGCAAACAGGACTTGAGCAATACCACAGAACTAGCTACAATCAGTAGGGTAAATATTGACATCTTACCTGCAAAAGGGAAGGTCTCATTGAGCGATGGCTTTGTTCAGGAGAATCAGCCAACACACTTGGATGCCTCTAATGAGTTAGGAGGTAAATGCAGTATTTCTCAAGTGGAAGAGGAGATGCCTCAGAACAACACTAAATCCAGTGCTCAGCCTGAAAACCTGATTCCTGTGTGGTCCTCTGACATCATTGGGGAAAAGAATGAACCATTGAAGCCTCTGCAGCCCCTAATCAAAGAACAAAAGCCAAAGGACCGGGTGAGTAATATGCACACGTGAGGTATTGGTTTCAGAGAGAGGACTGAAAGTGCAGATGTAAATGTGTGAGTTCTGTTGTCATTTTAGAAAAGTCAATTATTCTGTGTATTAGTTTAAACATAGAAGAATATCTGCATCAACCCAAAAAGAAACCTAGTACCCTGTAACAGTCACTCACCATTTCCCCTTGCCCACAACCCCTGGCAACATTTGTCCCTATGGATTTGCCTATTCTGAGCATTTCATATAAATGGAATCATAGAATGTATGGCTTTGTGTGTTTGGCTTCTTTTACTTAACGTGATATTTTCAAGGTTTATCTATGATGTAGCAACATTTTATTCCTTTATTCCTGTTAATTTATTTTATATAAAATGTACTAACATTTTACTCCTTTTGTAAAAAAATTTAATTTTTACGCCGGGTGCAGTGGCTCACGCCTGTAATCCCAGCACTTTGGGAGGCTGAGGCGGACAGATCACCTGAGGTTGCAAGTTCGAGACCAGCCTGACCAACATGGAGAAATGCTGTCTCTACTAAAAATTCAAAAATTAGCTGAGCGTGGTAGCGCATTTCCTGTAATCCCAGCTCCTCAGGAGGCTGAGTCAGGAGAATCTCTTGAACCTGGGAGAAGGAGGTTGTGGTGAGCCGAGATCACACCATCTCACTCCAGCCTGGGCAATAAGAGCAAAACTCTGTCTCCAAAAAAAAAAAAAAATTAATTTTGAAAGTTATTTGAGATGGATTCTCACTCTGCTGCTCGGGCTAGATTGCAGTAAGTGATCCTCCTGCCTGTAGCTGGGACCACAAATATGCCCAGCTAATTTTTTTATTTCTATTTCTTGTAGAGAGATAGGGTCTTGCCATGGCCATGTTGCCCAGGCTGGTTTCTCAACCCCTGTGCTCAAGCAGTCCTCCCAACTTGGCCTCCCAACGTGCTGGAATTAAAGGCATGAGCCACTGCACTCTGCCTTATTCCTTATTGCCAAATAATATACTGTATTTGTATGTGTGTGTGTGTGTATGTGTGTGTGTATGTATGTGTGTGTGTGTGTGTGTGTGTGTGTTTGAGACGGAGTCTTCACTCTGTCACCCAGGCTGGAGTACAGTGGTGCAATCTTGGCTCACTGTAACCTTTGCCTCCTGAGTTCAAGTCATTCTCGTGCCTCAGCCTTCTGAGTAGCTGAGATAACAGGTGTGCACCACCACACCCAGCTAATTTTAGTATTTTTAGTAGAGATGGGGTTTCACCATGTCAGCCAGGCTGGTCTCAAACTCCTGATCTCAAGTGATTCACCCGCTTCAGCCTCCCAAAGTGCTGGGATTACAGTTGTGAACCAGCATGCCCAGCCTGTATATATTTTGTTCATATATTCATCAGTTGATGAACATTTGGGTTGTTTCCACTTTTTAGCTACTTTTGTTTTCTAAGAGGAAGGTTATATGTGGATAATGCTGCTATGAACACCTGTGTACAAGTTTTTGTGTGGACATATATTTTCAGTTCTGTTGAGTATGTGCCTAGGAGTAGAATTGCTGGGTCATATGGTAACTCTATGTATTAAACTTTTTGAGGAACTACAAAATTGTTTTCCAAAGCAGCTATATAATTTTACTTCTGCCAGCAATATATGAGGGTTTCAGTTTATCTGCATCCATGCCAACACTTGTTAACTGTTTATTGTTTTGAACATAATCATCCTTGTAGGTGTGAAGTGGTCGTGATTTGCATCTCCCTAATGACCAATGATGTTGAGCATCTTTTTTTTTTTTTTTTTTTTTTTTTTTAAAGAGTCTTGCCCTGTCACCCAAGCTGGAGTGCAGTAGCATGATCTCGCTTTACTGCAACCTCTGCCTCCTGAGTTCAAGCGATTCTCCTGCCTCAGCCTCCTGAGTAGCTAGGATTACAGGCATGTGCCACCAGGACCAGCTAATTTTTGTAGTTTTTTTAAGTAGAGATGGGGTTTAACCATGCTGGCCAGGCTGGAAACTTCTTACCTCAAGTGATCAGCCTGCCTCTGCCTCCTAAAGTACTGGAATTACAGGTGTGATTACCACTGCGCCCAGCCATCTTTTTATTACTTTTTGGCCATTGGTATACTTCCTTTGGAGAAATAATCTATTCTAATCCATGCCAATTTCAAAATTGGTTTATTTATCATTTTATTATTGAATTCTAACAGTTCTTTATTCTAGATACCAGTTCCTTATTAGATACAGCATTTGAAAATATTATCTCCTGGCCAGGAGCTCATGCCTGTAATCCCAGCTCTTTGGGAGGCTGAGGAGAGCAGATCACTTGAGGTCAGGAGTTCAAGACCAGCCTGGCCAACATAGTGAAACCCTGTTTCTACTAAAAATACAAAACTTAGCCAGGTGTGGTGGCACACACCTGTAATTCCAGCTACTCATGAGGCTGAGGCAGGAGAATCACTTGAACCAGAAGGCAGAGGTTTCTGAGGCACGATCTCTGCTCACTGCAGCCTCTGAATCCTAGGTTCAAGCAATTCTTCTGCCTCAGCCTCCCAAGTAGCTGAGACTACAGGTGTGCACCACCATACTCAACTAATTTTTGTATTTTTAGTAAAGGTGGGGGTTTACTATATTGTCCAGGCTGATCTCGAACTCCTGACCTCATGATTCACCTGCACTCAGTGCTCTTTTTACTGTGCTTTTTAGGGTATATCCAAATAACTAATATTTACCTTGGGAATAAATTTGTATTAAATTGGAATTCATTTAAAACATTTGTTCATTTTCAAAATGGAAAGCCTATGAAAAGTTATGAAGATATATATATATTTTTTAATAACTGGATCAAATATCAGTAGTTTCAGATTAGCCACAATTTAAGTTATTTAATTAAAACAACTATCAGCTGGGTGCGGTGGCTCAGGCCTATAATTCCAGCACTTTGGGAGGCTGAGGTGTGCGGATCACGAGGTCAAGAGATCGAGACCATCCTGGCCAACTCACTTGAAACCACGTCTCTACTAAAAATACAAAAATTAGCCGGGTGTGGTGGCATGCACCTGTGGTCCCAGCTACTCGGGAGGCTGAGACGGAAGAATCACTTGAACCTAGGAGGCTGAGGTCGCAGTGAGCCGAGATTGCGCCACTGCGCTCCAGCCTGGTGACAGAGCAAGACTCCCTCTCAAAAAAAAAAAAAATTACTTTTATTTGGAAGAAGAGAAAAAAGAACATTGGGATAACTGATGTTGACATTTTGTCTTTACTTGTCCACACTGCAAATAAACATTCATTTTAAGAAAGATAACTCCTCATTTTCTTTTTAATTAATTAATTTTTTTCTTTTTAATTTATTTTAAAAAATTTATTTTGAGACACTCTTGCTGTGTCACCCATGCTAGAGCACAGTGGCATGATCACAGCTCATGGTAGCCTCGACCTCTTGGGCTCATACGATCCTCTCACCTCAGCCTCCTGGGTAGCTGTGACTACTGCATATCACCACATCTGACCTTTTTTATGAAGATGGAGGTCTCACTATGTTGCTCAGGCTGGTCTTGAACTCCTGGCCTCAAGTGGTCCTCCTGACTTGGCCTCCCAGAGCATTGGGATTACAGGTGTGAACTGCCATACTCAGCTTCTTCTCATTTTCATTTACAATTTTAAAAGTAGGCATGGAGAGTTTGGCCATTTGGATGTTCAAAAGACTTTTCATTATTTTGTGTTTTTGTATGTGTTTGCTTCATTTTATTATTATTTTTTAACTGTTGCATTATGATTTAATCTCATTGCACAAAAATTTGAAATTGCAACTGGTTTTGTTTTCTAAGAGGAAGGTTATATATGCCTCTATATTTAATTCTGCATTGTTAAATTTGAACCATATTGTGAACTTTACATCATGATGGGTCATTTTAGAACTTCCACATAATACTTTAAATTGCGATATGGAAACAGTTTTTAAAACTGTGGAAAGTCTTCATGCTAAAGACAAAAGCCACTTTTTTTTTTTTTTTTTTTTTTGAAAAAGCCACTTTTTTTTTTTTTTTTTTTTTTTTTTTTTTTTGAGACGGAGTTTCACTCTTGTTGCCCAGGCTGAAGTGCAATGGTGCAATCTCAGCTCACTGCAACCTTCACCTCCCGGGTTCAAGCAATTCTTCTGCCTCAGCCTCCTGAGTAGCTGGGATTACAGGCATGCGCTGCCATGCCCATCTTATTTTGTATTTTTAATAGAGTCAGGGTTTCTCCCTGTTGGTCAGGCTGGTCTTCAACTCCCAACCTCAGGTGATCTGCCCCCACTTGGCCTTCCAAAGTGAAAGGGTTACAGGTGTGAGCCACCGTGCCTGGCCAAAAGCCACTTTTTATGGGCACCTTACTTTGGATTATAATGTACCAGGTTACTGCTATACTTTAAAATGTCATTTTGTTATTTTTAAGGATCAAGTTGCTGGTGAATGTATTATAGAAAAACAGGGCAGAATCCACCCAGATTTACAGCCACGCAGCTCTGGATCTGAACCTTCCCTGTCTCGACAGCGACGGCAAAAGAAGAGAGAACAGACTGAGCACAGAGGGGAAAAGAGACAGGTTGGCAGAGATCTCTATGCTGTATGTCATTTTGCTTTTGTTCAGGAGGTGGACTTCAGGAAGCTCAATTTCTGTTTAGAGCAGTTAACAATTGCCAAAAAGGCATGTAGGAAATGCAAGGAACATATAGAGAAGGGTGACAGTGGCAAGATGCTAAATGCTAGTTTTCAAATATTAGTGAGTTGGAAGCAGAGTAAGGATTTTATCTTCTCTAGCAAAGATGGACAGATCATTTTGAAAGTTAAAGGAATAGGCTAATGTGGGTAAACCTTTGACTCCATCTATATTGTACTGATGAACAGTTCTTTCTTCAGCTTCTCCACAGAATCATGTTGACATATCATTTCTTGAAGTAACTTCCACAGGTCTCCTCTCCATAAGCTTCTTAGATAATTTACTTTTGGCAGAATCTTTCCAAAAAATGCAGTGTTTTGAAGTTTTTAAGAACAAACCATTGACAAATACATAGAGAACCTGCTGATAGGGGAACATTGGAAGGGGCTATATATGAAACCTATAATCTTCTTTTTTAATTATTTTAGTTCCAAGAGTCGCCTCCTCAAATTTTGCCCTCTCATCCCATCGTTGGAAAAGCGAATATCACATCAACACAAAGAGATGCTGAAAACCAATGTAGAGTGATCACTGGGTCTGTGAGCAGTTCAAGGAGCAGCGAGATGTTATCATCAAAGGTTTGTGGGACTGTATGTTGGATTTTTAAAAACCTTATAGCCAGCTGGGTGCGGTGGCTCATGCCAGTAATCCCAGCACATTGGGAGGCCAACGTGGGTGGATCACGAGGTCAAGAGCTCCATACCATCTGGGCCAACATGGTGAAACCCCGTCTCTTCTAAAAATAATACAAAAACTAGCAGGGCTTGGTGGCATGTACCTGTCATCCCAGCTACTCAGGAGGCTGAGGCAGGAGAATCACTTCAACCCAGGAGGTAGAGGTTGCAGTGAGCTGAGATCAAGCCATTGCGCTCCAGCCTGGTGACAGAATGAGACTATGTCTCACAAAAACAAAACAAAACAAAAACAACTTATAGCACTTTGGGAGGCTGAAACAAGAGGATCAATTGAGCCCAGGAGTACAAGACTTGCATAGGCAGTATATAGTGAGACCTTGTCTCTACAAAAAATTTAAAAATTAGCCAAATGTGGTGGCACATGCCTATAGTCCCACTACTCATGAAGCCGAGGTGGGAGGATGGCTTGAACCCAACAGGGGAAGGTTGAGGCGAGCCGAGATCAGCCTAGGTGATAGAGTGAGAAAAAACAAAAACCCCCAAAACCTTCTTATAAAGCTTTTTGGTTATAAAATCCTGTGTATATTGTGCAGTTTTGTGTTAAAACACCTTACCTCTGCTTCTTGCCAAACACTGGAAGGGACAGATGTGATCTCAGCAGAATTTTATTTTATTTTTTCAATTTTTTTTGAGAGGGAGTCTCGCTCTTTCACTCAGGCTGGAGTGCGGTGGCATGATCTTGGCTCACTGCAACCTCCACCTCCTGGGTTTAAGCAATTCTCTTGCCTCAGCGTCCCAAGTAGCTGAAACTATAGGTGCCAGCCACCACACCCAGCTAATTTTTGTATTTTTAGTAGAGACAGGGTTTTGCCATGTTGGCCAGGCTTGTCTCAAACTCCTGACCTCAGGTGATCCACCTGCCTCAGCCTCCCAAAGTGCTAGGATTACAGGTGTGAGCCACCGCGCCCAGACTCAGCAGAATCGTTGATTGCAATGGACAGATTCTGTGGTTTCAGAGATGGCCGCTTCTGGTGAATTAAGGAAACCAAGTAGATTCTGAATTTGGTAAATGTGAAAGTCCTTATTTGCCCTTCCAAAAATGAGTACCTCCCAGAAACGAAGGCTGTGATCATTTCTCACTAGTAGCTATAACCCTGCTGTGGGCTGATTTCCAATGGATACTCCTCTAGGTCCAGTGTAAGACCTTTTTTTTTTTTTTTTTTGGT
>NW_016107315.1:1441734-1444392 GCF_001604975.1 Cebus imitator
TAATTTTGATTTTTTTAAATAAAAGTTTTTTTGAGACAGAACCTTGCTGTGTCACCCAGGCTAGAGTGCAATGGCGCGATCTTGGCTCACTGCAACCTCTGCCTCCCAGATTCAAGCAGTTCTGCCTCAGCCTCCCGAGTAACTGCGATTACAGGTGTGAGCCACCATGCTCAGCTGATTTTTGTATTTTTAGTAGAAACAGGATTTCATCATGTTGGCCAGGCTGGCCTCAAACTCCTGACCTCATGATCCGTCTGCCTTGGCCTCCCAGAGTGCTGGGATTACAGGCATGATTCACTGCACCCGGCCAAGACCTTTTTCTTAATGTTGGATGATATATCATGCATTGTAGGTGTTACAAGAATAGCGAGTAGGAGTGGAGGTGACTCTGTGACTTTCTTTTAAAGGATCGACCATTATCAGCCAGAGAGAGGAGGCGACTAAAGCAGTCACAGGAAGAAATGTTCTCTTCAGGTAAAGTTGACTTCTTTCTTCATCTAATTGGCAGTTGAGGGTATGGCTCGTGGATAGAAGCACTGGTTCTGACTCTGAGAGGTAGAAACTTTCCAGCAGCAGTAATCCATGTAGGAAATCGATTTGGAAGATATTTTGAAATTTCTTAGTCAAGCCTTTTAAGAAATCATTATAGGCTGTTGAATCTGGAACAAATATCAGAGGAGGAAGATATTTAAAAAGCAGCAAGAGGGCTTTCAGTGGTAGTAACTCCTGGGAGGTTTCAGACCAGAAATCAAGTGAATGATTTCTGGCCAGAGAATTGCTCTCACCTCAGGAACAGAGGGAGGTTACTGGGGGAGTGGCCCTGTCCTAGGCTGAGGGCTATGCTCATTTCTTCTATTATTTTTTAAAGATAGTATTAGCAGTTTCTGTTTATTGAATGCTGACTGTGTCTCAGGCATTATGGTAAACATCTTAAGGGCATTATCACATTTCATATTTACAATAACTACAAAAATATTCAGCATTATCCCCATTTTGCAGCTGAGGAAGCAGAGACTTTGAGGAGTTAAGTAACTTGCCCAAGGTCACAGAGCTGGTGGCCCCAGAGCTAAGATTTCAACTGAGATATCAGACACCAGAGTAATGATAAATATGCTGTTTGAGTTACTTCTGGGCCAGCTGTTGCTGGGATATGTTCCATACCCAATACAAAGCCCTCTTCAATTGGGGTAGCCCACCACAAACAACTACTGGGGATGTTTGCTTTTTCAGGCCCTTCAGTGAGGAAAGCTTCTCCGAGTGTAGCAGGGCCAGGGAAACCCCAGGAGGAAGACCAGCCCATGCCTGCCCGACGGCTCTCTTCTGACTGCAGCGTCACTCAGGTGCATTACATACTCCCAGAATAGAAGGTGGACAGTCTACATCTGGCAGGCCTAATGCAGTAAACCTTATAAATGTCAGCTCCATTTATTTTTGGGGCAGGGCCAGCTTGTTACATCTTTTCACTCTTGATAAAGAAAGGAACTGGTAGATAATAATCAAAAGGATTATGTTTGACCCATTAAGGGAATACATTTTTCAGGTACTCTTGCAAACAACTGACAACCTAATTAAAAATATTTCTTAGGTAGGTCTTTAAAACAGGACTTCCTGGCCTCATGCAGTGACTCACGCTTATAATACTAGCACTTTGGGAGGTCAAGGTGAGAAGATTGCTTTAGCCCAGGAGTTTGAGATCAACCTGGGCAATATAGTTGGACCCTGTCTCTAAGAAAAGAAAATTACCTGGAAAGGTGGTGCACACCTGTAGTTCCAGCCACTCAAGAGGCCGAAGTGGGAGGATCGCTTGAGCCCAAGAGGTCAAGGCTACAGTGAGTTGTGTTCACACCACTGCACTTTAGCCTGGGTGACAGAGCAAGACCCTGTCTCAAAAATATAAATAAATAAACAAATAAATAAATAAATCAGAACTTTCTAAGAGCTTGCACTAGGCAACAGTTTGCTCATTCTGCTGTGATACCAATATACCCATCTGTGTCACCAGATTTGAGTCTCACTTGCTAATCATTCCTGTTTCTTGTGTCAGTGTAGTTCATCTTCTTGCCAGTGGATGATGTAGAGCCACCATCTGGTGGCTAAATGGGTAATTGCTAGGTTTCTAATCCATGTTCACCTCTCTGTGTAATACTCTGAGAAGTCTTCTTGCTCTTTGAAAGTAACGGATGTATTATTTCTTTAACCATATCATTTAGTTAGTTCACTAATAGAAGCTACCCTCCACATCCCAGAGTTGCAAGGTTTATGTGTATTATTAGGTAATCCTTTAAAGCACTTTAACAGTCTTACATTAAAAGCAAGCTGAAGCTGGTCATGGTGGCTTCTGCCTGTTGTCTCAGCTACTTGGGAGGCCAAGGAAGGGGGATTGTTTGAGCCCAGGAGTTTGTGGCCAGCCTGGGAAACATAGTGAGACCCCTGTATCTAAAAAAAAACAAAAACAAAAACAAGCAAGCTGAAGTTGCCTAGGTAATTTAAAATGCCAACATTCCTATGGAACAAGCCCTCTGCTTAGAAGTTGATAAACCAGAACTAGCCATCCATTCCCCTTTGGAAATTTCTTCACAGCCGAGACTCTCCAGGACCCTTGTAAAACTTCACCTTGATGTTCTTCAGTCTTTCTTTTTTTTTTTTTTTTTTTTTTTG
>NW_016107315.1:1444477-1463951 GCF_001604975.1 Cebus imitator
GAGACGGGGTTTCACCATGTTGACCAGGATGGTCTTGATCTCTTGACCTCGTGATCCACCCGCCTCGGCCTCCCAAAGTGCTGGGATTACAGGCTTGAGCCACCGCGCCCAGCCTCTTCAGTCTTTCTTATGAACTTTATGGGTGAACTGGGATATCATACGAGTAAAATCACTTCGATTTTTTTTTTCTTTTTGCTACCAAACATATGGGAACAATTTTTGTATTTGTAAGTTTCTCCTGTTACCTTGCACCTAGGAATGTATTGTGTCTAGTTGTTGCATCTAAGACTTTTCAACTATCACATTCTGGTAGTGTTGTCATGTAGAATTTTATTTCTTCCAAACATTAATAGGAAAGGAAACTGATTCATTGTCTCTCTGAAGATGAGTTAAGTTCTTCTACAAGTTCAACTGATAAGTCAGATGGGGATTCCAAGGAAGGGTAAGTTCTTATTTTTCTGTCTATTTTAATGAATACTAAATGTACATTTCTGTTTTAATAAATACTAAAAGTATTCAGATCACTGATAAAATTATAAATGGTTTGTGGCACATGCTGGAGCTAAAAATGTCTCTTTTTTGTTTTTTTGAGATGGAGTTTCTCTCTTGTTGCCCAGGCGGAAGTGCAGTGGCGTGATCTTGGCTCATTGCAATCTCTGCCTCCTGGGTTCAAGAGATTCTCCTGCCAGCCGGGCATGGTGGCTCATACCTGTAATCCCAGCACTTTGGGAGGCTGAGGTAGGCAGATCACGAGGTCAGGAGATTCAGACCATCCTCACCAACATGGTGAAGACCCGTCTCTATTAAAATACAAAACATTAGCTGGGCATGGTGGCGTGTGCCTGTGGTTCTAGCTACTCGGGAGGCTGAAGCAGGGGAATTGCTTGAACCCGGGCAGCGGAAGTTACATTGAGCTGAGATCATGCCACTGCACTCCAGCTTGGCCACAGAGCAAGACTCCATCTCAAAAAAAAAAAAAAAAAAAAAAAAAGATACATTCTCCTGCCTCAGCCTTTCAAATAGCTGGGATTATAGGCATGTGCCACCATGCCCAGCTAATTTTGTATTTTTAGTAGACATGGGGTTTTTCCATGTTGGTCAGGCTAGTCTCAAACTCCTGGCCTCAGGTGATCTGCCCGCCTCGGCTTCCCAAAGTGCTGAGATTACAAGTATGACCTACCGCACCCAGCCAAAAAGGTAAAAAAATGTCATTTCTGTGCACACATCTGATTTTCTTTTTTCTTTTTTTTTTAAGACCGACTCTCACCCTGTCACCTACGCTGTAATACAGAGGCGGAATCTTGGCTCACTGCAACCTCTGCCTCCTAGGTTCAAGGGATTCTCCTGTCTCAGCCTGCCGAGTAGCTGGGACTATAGGTGCATACCACCACGCCTGGCTAATTTTTTGTATTTTTAGTGGAGATAGGGTTTCACCATGTTAGCCAAGATAGTCTTGATCTCCTGACCTCATGATCTGCCTGCCTCAGGCTCCCAAAGTGCTGAGATTACAGGCATGAGCCACTTTGCCTGGCTGCACATCTGATTTTAATTTAGAAATCTTCAAGAATGACTTCTTAGACCTATAGATATATAGTTTTCATCAGATTTAGAAAAAGTTTGGCTGGCCTGGTATGGTGGCTGACACCTTAATTCCAGCACTTTGGGAGGCCATGGCAGGTGGATCACTTGAGGCCAGGAATTTGAGACCAGCCTGGCCAACATGGTGAAACCCTGTCTCTACTAAAAATTCAAAAAAGTTAGCTGTGCATGGTGGCACATTCTTGTAATCCCAGGTACTCAGAAGGCTGAGGCCAGAGAATCACTTGAACCCAGGAGGCGGAGGTCGCAGTGAGCCGAGATCACGGCACTGCACTCCATCTTCCTCCACGACAGAGCGAAACTGTGTCTCAAAAGAAAAAAAAAAATAGAAAAGAAAGAAGAAAACCTTTGGCTATTATTTCTTCACTCTTTTTTTTGGACTTCTTCCTGCCCTCTTAGGGATTCCAATTACATATGTATTAGACTCCTTAAATTTGTGCCACAGCTCACTGATACTCTGTTTAGTTTTACTTTTTTTTTTTTAATTAAATTAATTTATTTTTTGAGACGGAGTCTCACTCTGTCGCCCAGGCTGGAATGCAGTGGCATGATCTTGGTTTACTGCATGCTCTTTCTCCCGGATTCAAGCAATTCTCCTGTCTCAGTCCCCCTTAGTAGCTGGGATTACAGGCACGTGCCACCATGCCTGGCTACTTTTTTGTATTTTTAGTAGAGACTGGGTTTCACCATCTTGGCCAGGCTGGTGTCAAACTCCTGACCTCAGGTGATCTGCCCTCCTTGGCCTCCCAAAGTGCTGGGATTACAGGCATGAGCCACTGCACCTGACCTATTTTCACTTTTTTTCTGTTTCCTATTTCATAGATTCTACTGCTATGTCTTTGGGTTCATTAATCTTTTCTTCTGCAGTGTCTATTAATCCTATCCCATTATTTAATATATTGTATCTTTCATCTCTAGAAATTTGATTTGGGACTTTTTCTTATATCTTTGTGTGTTTCCTTAACATGCTCATGTTTTCTTCTACCTTGGCCATATGGAATATATTTATAGTCATGTCCTCGTTTACTAATCTATCAGTTGTGTCATTTTTGGGTATGTTTCTATTAACTGATTTTTTCTTCACGAATGTATATTTTCCTGCTTCTTTGCACATCTGGTTATTTTTGATGAGATGCTAGACACTGAATTTTACCTCATTGGAAGCTGGTATTTTGTGTTTCTTTAAATATTCTTGAACTTTGTACTTGAGTATAGTTAAGTTACTTGGAAATGGTTGGGCAGAATTTGTATACAAAAGCTGAAGCCGTTTCTTTCAGACCCTCTCCAAGATTCCTCTCTCACTTTCTAGTGACAGTGGTTGTTCTGAACTCTGTCCTTTCTGCAGAAAGATTGTGAGTTTTCTTGCACTTTGATCTGTTTATGGCCTATACTTTGGCTAAAAGATGTTGACTCTTCTCCATGAACTGCCTGCCGGTTTTGTTTATTCTGCATTGCTTTTAGTTTTTTGAGTTTTGTATTTTGTCCAGAGTTTGTAGTTGTTATTTGTGGAAGGATCAGTCTGTAGGAGCTTACTTGGATATTTGAAAGCAAAACTCCTGTAGGTCGTTTTGCATATAATTTTTTAATGAAAAATTCTTATGAAGCCAATCAAATAACAAGGGGATATTTTTCCCGCAGGAAAGATCAGGCAAATGAAATTAATGCCTTGGTACAATTGATGACTCAGACCCTGAAACTGGATTCTAAAGAGAGCTGTGAAGATCTCCTAGTAGCAAATCCCGTGTCAGAATTCAGACTTCATCGGAAATTTCGGGACACACTGATGCTTCATGGGAAAGTTGCAGAAGAGGCAGAGGAACTCCATTTTAAAGAGCTACCTTCAGGTGATCAGTGTATTCTTTTTTTTTTTTTTTGAGACAGAGGCTCACTTTGTCACCCAGGCTGGAGTGTAATAGTGTGATCTTGGCTCACTGTAACCTCCGCCTCCCAGGTTCAAGTGATTCTCCTGCTTTAGTCTCCTGAGTAGCTGGGACAACAGGGATGCACCACCACTCTCGGCTAATTTTTGTATTTTTGGTAGAGACAGGGTTTCACCATGTTGGCCAGGCTGGTCTCAAATTCCTGACCTCAGGTGATCCTCCTGCCTCGGCCTCCCAAAGTGCTGGGATTACAGGTGTGAGCCACCATGCCTAGCCCAGTTTATTCTACAGCAAACTGGAGAGCATGTGTTTATTGGAGAAGTGTGTCAAAACAAAGAATTAATGCCTGTAAATTTTTTTGTGTTTTTAAAATTATTTGCATATCTCCATAAAAGGTATATCCTATGTTATGCAACAGAGGTATTCCTGAAAAGTTGCATGAAAATTGATTTTTAAACGTAAATGTAAATAGATAAATGTTTGTGGTTTTTCATGTGACTTTTCTTCAAGTTAGACAGTTGTGTATTTTTAGGTTTAAGAGATGGTAGTGAACCTTAAGCTCATATGTAAATTTTAAGTCATTAATAACTTTTGTCATAGGGGAAAACGATTGTCAGTATAACAAGAAGCAGGCCTGCTGGGTGTGGTGGCTCATGCCTGTACTTTGGGAGGCTAAGGAGGGCAAATTGCTTGAGCCCAGGAGTTTGAGACCTGGGCAACATGATGAAAACTTTTGTTTACAAAAATTAGCCAGGCATAAGTGGCTCATGCCTGTAGTCCCAGCTACTCAGGAGGCTGAGTTGGGAGGATTTATAGAGCCCAGGAGGTCGAAGCTGCAGTGAGCCATGAGCACACCACTGCACTCCAGCCTGAGCAACAGAGTAAGTAACACCCTGCCTCAAAAAATCAAATGAAATGAAATAAAAATAAAATAATAAAATACAAAAATGAAAAGGCCTGGTGTGGTATAATCATGCCTGTAATTTCAGTGCTTTTGGAGGCTGAGGTGGGAGGATTGCTTGAGGCCAGGAGTTCAAGACCAACCTGGATAGCATAGACCCCATCACTACAAAACATTTAAGAATTAATTTGACGTCGTGGTGCATTCCTGTAGTTCTGGCTACTTGGGAGGTTGAGGCAGGATGATTGCTTGATAGCAGGAGTTAGAGGCTGTAGTGAACTATGGTCACAGTGCATGACATCCCCATGAAAGTGCGAGACCCTGTCACTTAGAAAAAAATAAAATACAAAATTTAAAAAAATTGTGGTGTTCTTACTGTAGTGGTAAAAGTGTTTATTTTTCCCTTTGTCTTTGTTGTTCCCTTTTAGCTATCGTGCCAGGTTCTGAAAAGATCAGGAGACTAGTTGAAGTCTTGAGAGCTGATGTAATTCGGGGCCTGGGAGTTCAGCTTTTAGAGCAGGTGTATGATCTTTTGGAAGAGGAGGATGAATTCGAGAGAGAGGTGAGTGTCTTATTTGCTATATCAAGCTGCTTATGATATAGAATTTTTTAAACAACCTTTTGAAATATAAATTCTACGTACGATTCACTCTTCTAAAGTGTACAATTCAGTGGTTTTTAATGTATTTTCAACGTTGTACAATCATCACTACAATCAATATTACAACATTTTCATTACCCCCTAAGAAACCCTGTACCCGTTAGTAGTCACTTCCATGGTCCCCATTGCCAAATCTGAAGTCATGAAGATTTATTTGTATATTTTTCTTCTAAGAGCTTTTCAGTTTTAGCCCTTACATTTAGGTCTTTGGACACTTTTTTTTTTTTTTTAAGGAAAATTTAAACTTTAGGTTGGGTTTGGTGGCTCACACCTGTAATCACAGCACTTTTAGGAGGCTTAGGTGAGTGAATCACCTGAGGTCAGGAGTTCGAGACCAGCATGGCCAACATGGTGAAAGCCCATCTCTACTAAAAATAATAAAAATTAGCTGGGCATGGTAGTGTGCACCTGTAATCCCAGCTACTCTGGAGGCTGAGGCAAGACAATCGCTTGAACCTGGGAGGCGAAGGTTGCAGTGAGCCGAGATCATGCTACTATCCTCTAGCCTGGGCGACAGAGTGAAACTCCGTCTCAAAATATAATAGAGTAAAATAAAATAAACTATATTACCTATTACCTAAAACATGAGAACTATATACATTCTAAAAGAGTTACAAATTATAGCGTCAGCAGTAAATGTGAATCATACTCAAGAATTTCTATACTGGTAGTGTTTTTTTAAATGAAATTTTATTTTATTCTGATAAAGACTAATGTATGCCTGATAACCTAGTGATAATTTATAAGTTTGGTAGTTCACAACATTTTTAGAAAGCACATAATATTAACATGCAAATAAAGCATTTTAGAAAGTTTTTTAAAGAATGAAGGGCTGGTTGGACAGGGATGGGTTGGAACAAAAAAAAAAATAGATTGAAGTGTTTACCATAATTATTTTTAAAAACCTTGGTTCATCTTGAAAGATTGATGAATTTTTTTTTTTTTGAGATAGAGCCTCACTCAGTTGCCAGCCTGGAGTGCAGTGGCGCAGTTTCAGCTCACTGCAACCTCTGCCTCCTGGATTCAAGTGATTCTTGTGCCTCAGCCTCCTGAGTAGCTGGCATTACAGGCATGTACCACCATACCCGGCTAATTTTTGTATTTTTAGTACAAACAAGGTTTCAACATGTTGGCCAGGATGGTCACCATCTCCTGACCTCGTGATCCACCCGCCTTGGCTTCCCAAAACACTGTGTCATAAGTTCTTGGATAAGCACGAAAGTTGAATGAATTTTCAACAAAATGTAATTAACATCTATGTTTTCAGATGTTACTTAGGTTAAGAAATGTGTTTTAGGATCTGCTTACCAGTTTCTCTTTTTGATGCAAATGTATAATCTGCCCTGATAAGTAACAAGGCATAGTACCCCCCTCCCAAAAATAAAAGAAAAAGAGAAAATCCATTCAAAGTGCCCAGCCAGATCGATGAATTTTTAAAATACCAGAAAAAAAGGAAAATAAAATTTCCCCCCCAAAATACATAAGAACCACTTACTGGCACTTGTATTTTAAGTACCTGGAGAAAAATAGGACAGATTTTTAAAGGCAATTAATAACAGCTGGTACAAGGACTTGCTTCCTTTGATTTAGTACCAAGTAAATTAAGAGTAAACATGCCATGGAAGACATAGTTGGGTTTTTCCTCTAACTCTCATATTGCCACACTTCTACAGACCACAGTACATCAGCAACCATCCTTGTTGCTCCACTAAGGAATCACTTTAGATTCCAATTTTTTTTGTTACTTTTGTTGTTACATAAATTAACCCATTTATTATTTTAGGCCATTGATGTCTCAAAGAGTAGAGGAGCATTTACTGGTCTTTCAGTTCCTTCAGTCTTCTGATGGTAGACTTTACTGTGACAGCGGAAGTGGTGTTGTACGTCCAGGCACCACCAGATTCCAATTTTTAAATGGCTGGTCAGATGACACCAGTAAAGTTCTTTCCCTTTAAGATAAGGTGTCAGTGAATGCTTACAGGTATCAATTTCTTTGATTAGGAACAAACAGCTCCTTCAGGAAATTCACTTACTTTCCTATCTTTGTTAACCTATCACCTGTATACTAATTATGATTGATTGCTATTTATGGCAAAGGAACATTCTCCAGACACACCTGATCTATTTACTAATGACGAAGTATGCTTACTTTACATAGTGCCATGGATTTCTCTTTTTCTTTTATTTTTGGGAGGGGAGTAGTATACCTTGTTATTTATCAGGGCAGATCATACATTTGCATCAAAAAGAGAAACTGGTAAGTAGATCCTGAAACACATTTCTTAACCTAAGTAACATCTGAAAACATAGATGTTAATTACATTTTGTTGAAAATTCATTCAACTTTTGTGCTTATCCAAGAACTTATAACATCAATTTCTGATATAACTCATAACTCTCAGTACATATGTATTTTCAAAAGAAAACAAGCGATCTTAAAGTAATATTTTTATCAATGCTAACTGGTACATTTTTATAGCAAACTGAAAATTCTGAGTAAACTGAAAGTATGTTTAACACCAAAATAAATAAAGTGTATATGGTTAGCTTATACATTTCTTAGTATAAAGGCAGAAGTGGATTTGTATCTTAAAACAAATCTGTAAATCCAATTGCTGTTTTTTTTTTTTTTGTTTGTTTTGTTTTTTTTTGAGACAGTGTCTGGCACTGTTGCCCAGGCTGAGTGCAGTGGTGTGATCTTGGCTCACTGCAGTCTCCACCTCCTGGGTTCAAGCAATTCTCCTGTCTCAGCCCCCTGAGTAGCTGGGACTACAGGTGGGCGCCAACACACTCAGCTAATTTTTTTGTATTTTTTTGTAGAGATGGGGTTTCACCATGTTGGCCAGGGTGGTCTCGATCTCCTAACCTTGTGATCTGCCTGCCTCGGCCTCCCAAAGTGCTGGAATTACAGGCATGAACCACTGCACCTGGCCCCAATTGCTTTTTTTTCTGGAATTTTATATAGTGTCTCACCATGTTCCACAATACTAAAAATGACTTTTTTTGGTGTCAATCTATGCAAAAATTTCTTTCTTTTTTTTTTTTGAGATAGTGTTTTACTCTGTCACCCAGGCTCTAGAGTGCAGTGACGCAATCTCGGCTCACTACAACCTTTGCCTCCTGGGTTCAAGCGATTCTCCTGCCTCAGCCTTCTGAGTAGCTGGGATTACAGGCGCGTACCACCATGCCCAGCTAATTTTTGTATTTTTAGTAGAGATGGGGTTTTGCTATGTTGACTAGAGTGGTCTTGAACTCCTGACCTCAAGCAGTCCACCCACCTTGGCCTCCCAAAGTGCTGAGATTATAGGCATGAGCCACCCTGCCTGGCCTATGCAAAAATTTCTGATGAGATATTTTCCCCAAATGGCATGTAATTTTTTTTTCCTCAGAATTTTATCAACTACTTTTTCTTACTGATCAAAAAGTTAAATTACTACTAGTTTCTCTTTTAGTTTTGCTGTAATACATGCTTTAAAAGTTTAAACATCTCTAATGTTTTTGAAAATAACTGCATAAAACACACTAGATGATTTCAAAAGATGGGTCTCAGTATCTATCTCATTTGACACTTCCTTAGTATCCGGAATAAATTAATAGAAGTAAAAGTAATATAATTTTCAAATAATTCATACATACTGGAAGTCTTAGGAAAAGCAGCTTCTAAATGCAAGGACTAGGAGGTTTACTCATCTTACTTGTTATATGTGTTTCTCCTCATGGAGTAACTGAAGAGCTTTCTGGCTTGTTTGTGCAACTTTAGTTGGTAGGAAAGCATATAAAAAGGGCCAAATCTTCTTGGCTTCCATTCTGGAGAATGTTTCCAATACCCCTTTTTTATGGTAATATTCGAAGACTGGCTTTGTTTGGGCTTCGTAAGCCTTCTTGATAACCATCTCTGGTTTATCATCCTCAAGCTGAATGAGAGGCTACCCAGTCAATCATCAATGCCCACAGTTGCGGGAGGGTTGAATTCAATGTTGTAGACTTGGCCACTGGTGGGATGAATTGTACTGTTTTGATTAAACTCTCTACTCTAACTATTGTTTTTTTTTTTTGAGACGGAGTTTCGCTCTTGTTACCCAGGCTGGAGTGCAATGGCGCGATCTCGGCTCACCGCAGCCTCCGCCTCCTGGGTTCAGGCAATTCTCCTGCCTCAGCCTCCTGAGTAGCTGGGATTACAGGCACGCACCACCATGCCCAGCTAATGTTTTGTATTTTTAGTAGAGACGGGGTTTCACCATGTTGACCAGGATGGTCTCGATCTCTTGACCTCGTAATCCACCCGCCTTGGCCTCCCGAAGTGCTGGATTACAGGCGTGAGCCACAGCGCCCGGCCCCTAACTGTTGTTTTTTATTTTCTGAGATGGAGTCTCGCTCTGTCGCCCAGGCTGGAGTGCAGTGGCGTGATCTCAGCTTACTGCAACCTCCACCTCCCGATTTCAAGCAATTCTTCTGCCTCAGCCTCACAAGTAGCTGGGACTATAGGTGTGTGCCATCACGCCTGGCTAATTTTTGTATTTTTAGTAGAGATGGGGTTTCACCATATTGGCTAGGCTGGTCTCGAACTCCTGACCTTGTGATCTGCCTGCCTGGGCTTCCCAAAGTGCTGGGATTACAGTTGTGAGCCACTGCACCCGGCCAACTGTTCTCTCTTTATATATTATTTTTATATATGTTATCTTTACATTTGTAAGGTTACCTTTCAGTGTGGATCAGTAGATGGGTACTGAGGCTTGAATGCAAACTAAATTCTTTGCCACATTTATTACATTGGTAAGGTTTGCCACCTGTGTGAGTCCTCTAATGTTGTGTTAGCTATGAAGTGCAACTGAAGACTTTGCCACATTTATTGCATCTGTTAGGTGTGCAGTGAATTCTCTCCAGTATGAATTTTCCAATGTCATGCAAGGTGTAGATTTTGATTGAAAATTTTGCCACATGCATTACACTTGTAAGGTCTCTCTCCAGTATGCATTCTCTGATGGTTGGTTAGGTGTAACTTGCACCTGAGGACCTTGCCATATTCACTATATTTGTAAAGTTTCTCTCCAGTAGGGATTAGAAGGTGGGCCATAAGTCCTGAACATATGCTAAATGCTTTTCAACATTCATTATTTGTTAAGGCTTCTCTGTACTATGAATTATTTGATGCTGTGCAAGGCATGAAAGTTGACCAAAGACCTTGCCACATTCATTACATTTGTAAAGTTTCTCTGCATTATGACATCTCTTTTGATTGGTTGGGGAAAATTTGTGCCTGAAGTTCTTGCACACTTATTACATTTGTAAGGTTTCTCTCCGGTATGGATTACAAGATGGGCAGTGAGTCCTGAACACTCTTTAAATGCTTTGCCACATTTGTTATATTTGTGAGGCCTCTCTCAGTATGAATTCTTTGATGTTGTGCAAGGTTTAAATTGCTATTAAACACCTTGTCACACTCACTACATTTGTAAGGCTTCTATCCAGTATGAGTTCTCCAGTGTTCTACAAGGTGTGGATTGCAACTAAAGACCTTGCCACATTCACAGCATTTGTAAGGTTTATCTGCAGTTTGGATTACTTGATGGTTAGTAAGGCTTGCAGACACTCTAAAAACTTTGCTGTCTTCACTGCATTCATAAGGTTTTCCTCTAATATGTGCTTTCTTTCCTTGTGGGAGTAATGGGAAATCAATAAAATCATTTACAGCTAGTGCTCGACTTACGACCACGATTGGTTCCGACAGACCGGTCGTAACACGATTTGGTCATAAGTTGAGTAGGCTATATGTACAGTACTGTGAAATGATGTTATAAAAATCTTTAAGTCATATTTTATCATAATTTTCTTTCATTATTGTTATATATTATAATTTTCTTTGTTCATTTTATGCCATTTGTATCAACTTGCCGGGGGCAGTGGCTCAAGCCTGTAATCCCAGCACTTTGGGAGGCCGAGGCAGGTGGATCACGAGGTCAAGAGATCGAGACCATCCTGGTCAACATGGTGAAACCCCGTCTCTACTAAAACTACAAAAAATTAGCTGGGCATGGTGGCGCGTGCCTGTAGTCCCAGCTACTCAGGAGGCTGAGGCAGGAGAATTGCCTGAACCCAGGAGGCGGAGGTTGCGGTGAGCCGAGATCGCGCCATTGCACTCCAGCCTGGGTAACAAGAGCGAAACTCCGTCTCAAAAAAAAAAAAAAAGAAAAGAAAAATAATTGATTGGTTAACATCAGGTTACTCCAGATGAAACTTCACATGATGTCAGTTGAAACTGGCCTGTTTGGAAAATTAGGCTGTTAGCTCATTCAGTCTCTCAATTACTTGAAAGACCAGATGACAGCTCAGTTTCAGTTTGGTGAGCATGAGTGACTCCATTATGATTTTTAGTCTGGACTGTTGGGCCTAGTGTTATGGGATCTTTGGGGTGTCACTTTTCTGGCCAGAAACATCTGTGGTTGATGACGCCTTTGCCTGAGTTTTGCTCAGGCCCACTGGGCTTGTTCTGCCCATGGCCTGGCATTGCATTCAGCTCATATTACCAGCCTGTATTCCCCGCCTGCCAAGGGAGAGTCAGGCGTGGAGCAGCAAGGGGTGTGAGAGTGAGCATGGTGTCCAGCAACTACACAGTCAGACACTCCAGCTGCTGCAGTGGGGTGCGCATCTTCAGGTGCCAGCATGGGCACTGGCCCTCTGTGAGGCTACAGCCAGACCAGGTGCACCTCAAGCAACTTCCACTGCTGGCACTGGGGAGCACTGGCGAAGCTTGGAGATGCCAGGAACCACAGGGCCCCAAAGAGGGTTAGTGTTGTGGGATCTTTGGGTATCACTTGGATTGGGGAGCTCCCAGGTCTGGGCTTCTTGAAGGGCCACAGCTCTTCTCTCCTCTTCACATGCAGCATGGTGAGAAAGTGGCATGTTTCAACCCCTAACATGTTTACATTACAGTTCTTTTAGCCTCACCTTTCAGTGGGTCCCAAGTTCTTGTCCTGTGACCAGGAAGAGATACAAAGACAAGTGAAGGGTGAGGAAGACAAAGAGGAACTTTATTGAGAGAACAGCTCAGAGGAGACCCACAGAGGGCAGCTCCTTTCCATAGCCAGGGTGGATGTCTCGTATGCAGCTTGTCATCTTGATGAGTGTTGAGCTCCTCAGCAGAGAGGATATGCAGGCTAATGCCAAGCTGCCCTCTTCACCCCCTCAGCTTGCCTCCGCCATCCTGTGCTTGTTGGAGCCCAAAATATGGAGGGGGACAAGGCTGCAGGGGGCTGGCGTGTCATAGCTACCCCTGGGCATGGCCTGGTTACCTGCTTTGGGGACACAGGGCACAGGGTTCCATTAGTGCCACTGCTATTCCTGCAGCTGCTCCTGCCATTACTGTTCACACCTCCCTGCAGCTGCCAGCATGATGGTAGTGGCTGTTCCTGATGGCTTGTGGCTGCCATCACTAGTGCAGGAGTTTAGTCCAAAACAGTGGGCTCCTATAATTTTTATTTTAAAATTCATATGCCATATTCTCTTAGCACCATTTCCAGAGACTTTAGTTTGTTTTCTTGAGTTGAAGCCATGCTCTGTAGCCCAGGCTGTAGTGCAGTGGCATGATAATGGCTCACTGCTCCGAGAAGCTCTGTAAACCTCCTACCACTTCAGTGAAACTGGTGAAAATTACTTTAAAAACTATTTTGGCCAAGTACCATGGTCAGTGCATTGTATCAGTAGGTTCATAGTATCTGTTTAACATGCTAGCTGTTATTTTAATTTTGAACAGTTCTTTCAATAAGCACACATTGATTGTCACATAGTACTTTTTTATTACTAGTCAGATTGAATTTTATGTATGCTAATGGTATGGAAAGGGGTCAGGGAAGTGCTAGGTACAGGAGGGCATGATCTGTGGCTCCACCCTCAGGCCTGTGCCCACAGACCTTGGTGAGAACAGGCACTCCTGCCTTTACACCCAAATGTTGCATTTCCCAAGACCACCCTGGCCTGCCACGCTCCCATTCTGTGCCTATAAAATCCCAGAGACCCTAGCAGGAACACACACACGAGAGGCTGGACGTTGAGAGGAACACATCAGCAGAAGAAGACACAGCAGCTGGACATCGAGAGGATGTTGAAGGGAGCATGCCAGTGGAAGAGCACACTGACAGATGCCAGCATGCCAACAATCCTTTGACTGGCAGAACGAGGTGGAGTTTGGCCAGAGCAGTTGAAGGAGAATCCCCCGCTGAGCGGCCGGATTCCAGGGGAAAACCATCTCCCTTCCGGCTCCCCCATCTGCTGAGAGCTACTTCCACTCAATAAAACCTTGCATTCGTATCCCAAGCCCACATGTAATCCAATTCTTCCAATAAACCAAGGCAAGAACCCTGGGTACAGAAAACCCTTTGTCCTTGCGATAAGGCAAGGGTCTAATTGAGCTGACGCAGGCCAGCTACGGATGGCTAAACTAAAAAAGCAGCCTGTAACACATGCCACTCAGGCTTCAGCTATAAACATTCACCCCTAGACACTGCTGTGGGGTTGGAGCCCCACAACCTGCCTGTCTGCTTCCCTAGAGGTTTGAGCAGTGGGGCACTGAAGAAGCAAGCCACACCCACATTGCATGCCCTGTGTGGGGGACAAGGGAACTTTTCCCATTTCACTAAGTGGTTATTTATATGACTATTTTGTAAATATATGGGATTTGCATTTACATACATATATATATTAATTTGCTGAATTATCTGTGAAATTGATTATATTTTACCTATTCTAATATTGTTGGGTTTTATTGATTCAAATAACTTTTTATATATGAATGCTATTACTGTTTTGGCATGAATGTTACAAATGTTTTCCCTAGTTTGTTTGCTTTTTAATTTCTTATGACTTCTTAAAAAATCTTAAAGTTTAAAATTTGTATATAAACTGAACTATTAGTGTTTTCCTGTATGGGTTCCACCTTTGATGTCATGCTTAGAAAAGTCCTTCTTCTTAAGATTACAGAAATATCTTTTCCTACTACATACTGATTTTCGTTTTGTTTGTTTCTCAAATAGGTACGTTTGCAGGAGCACATGGGTGAAAAGTATACAGCTTACAGTGTGAAAGCTCGCCAGTTGAAATTTTTTGAAGAAAACATGAATTTTTGAGCATTTGTCCTAATCTGCTGCCAAAATTAAAGACCTATTTTCAGAGGTTTTTGACTTAAAAAGCAAGGGCGAACAGTTATTTGGAGGCCATTCGCCACTGTTTTATATCTCTTTGGGGTTTTCTTACAGAAAAGAAATTGGACAGAACAGAGTAATATGAAGCAGGATCACAAAAGAAAAAACACCTTTGGCTTTCATATTCTATTTATGAGGACACATCTGTTGTTTGTTTGATTACTGTTTACTGAGCCTTAAACCAAGTTTATAGCTACAATTTTATTTTTCTAAGGTACTAATTAGCTTAAACACAGGGCTATAAAGTACTGGATTGAAAATTTTATATTGTAATATATAGATGAAAGTGATAGGAGAAACAGATTACTTATGTCCAGTCATTATACCTGCTATTCTTTATAACCTTAGTGAGTAGTTGATAAATTATAAAATTTTTTAAAGTCAAATCACAGTTCTGGAAATACATTTAAAGAATATGAAGTTCTAGCTAGTACCTGAGCAACTGAATTTCTTTTCTACACATTGATGGACTTTTAATATTTTATTTTCATTTAATGTAAACCTCATTTAGAGTATATACAAATTAAAACTGAGACACATTGGCTTTGTAAATCAGTATGTTTTTACATAATGGTTTTGTTAGATTTATTTTTCCATCAGTGAAAAAACATTTCTTAAACACAAATTTCATTTCCATTTAAGCAATTTGTAAGCAAAGTCCAGGTCCGCTTAGTTTTTGGATATATTTAATGCTTGTCTCTGAAGTTTGTCTTCATCTGCTTTAAGATACTGTCTTTCCATGTTTTAAATGTATGATTATATATCACATACTAGTTGTTTAATAAGAGGTAATACCCATCTAGGAAAGGAATTTTATAAAGTTAAATACAAGTCTTGAATAGTACATTCAAGGGATACCAAAAATAAATATTGCCCCTGGTATGAGTCCATCCTGAGCGGCTGTTTTTTGAGCAGTGGTCGCTTATCTCCGTCCGCCTTCTCTTCCACCTAAGTGCGTGTCACCACCCGATGGAAGATTCGATGGACATGGACATGAGCCCCCTGAGGCCCCAGAACTATCTTTTTGGTTGTGAACTAAAGGCCGACAAAGATTATCACCTTAAGGTGGATAATGATGAAAATGAACACCAATTATCTTTAAGAACGGTCAGTTTAGGAGCTGGTGCAAAGGACGAGTTGCACATTGTTGAAGCAGAGGCAATGAATTACGAGGCAGTCCAATGAAAGTAACACTGGCAACTTTGAAAATGTCTGTACAGCCAACGGTTTCCCTTGGGGGCTTTGAAATAACACCACCAGCGGTCTTACGATTGAAGTGTGGTTCAGGGCCAGTGCATGTCAGTGGACAGCACTTAGTAGCTGTGGAGGAAGATGCAGAGTCAGAAGATGAGGAGGAGGATGTGAAACTCTTAAGTATGTCTGGAAAGCGGTCTGCCTCTGGAGGTGGTAGCAAGTTTCCACAGAAAAAAGTAAAACTTGCTGCTGATGAAGATGATGATGATGGTGATTTTGATGATGAGGAAACTGAAGAAAAAGTGCCAGTGAAGAAATCTATACGTGATACTCCAGCCAAAAATGCACAAAAGTCAAATCAGAATGGAAAAGACTCAAAACCATCATCAACACCAAGATCAAAAGGACAAGAATCCTTCAAGAAACAGGAAAAAACGCCTAAAACACCAAAAGGACCTAGTTCTGTAGAAGACATTAAAGCAAAAATGCAAGAAATTATAGAAAAAGGTGGTTCTCTTCCCAAAGTGGAAGCCAAGTTCATCAATTATGTGAAGAATTGCTTCTGGATGACTGACCAGGAGGCTATTCAAGATCTCTGGCAGTGGAGGAAGTCTCTCTAAGAAAATAAACAGTTTGTTAAAAATTTTCCATCTTATTTCATTTCTGTAACAGTTGATATCTGGCTGTCCTTTTTATAATGCGGAGTGAGAATTTTCCCTACCGTGTTTGGTAAATGTTGTCCAGATTCCATTGCCAAGAATGTGTTGTCCAAAATGCCTGTAGTTTTTAAAGATGGAACTCCACCCTTTGTTTTAGGTACGTGTGGAATGTTATGATAGGACATAGTAGTGCTGGTGGTCAGACAGGGAAATGGTGGGGAGACAAACATATACATGTGAAATAAAACTCAGTATTTTAATAAAGTAAATAAATATTGCTCCAGAAATGTTTTCAGATGCTTTTTTTTTTTTTTTGAGAGAGAGTTTCACTCTGTCACTCAGGTTGGTGTGCAGTAGCATGATCTTGACTCACTGCAACCTCCATCTCCTGGACTCAAATGATACTCCCGCATCAGCCTCCCTAGTAACTGGAACCACAGTGGCACAGGCATGTGCCACGACACCTGGCCAATTTTTCTATTTTTTGTAGACAGGGTTTCACCATGTTGCCCAGGTTGGTCTCAAACTCCTGGGCTCAAGTGATCCACTCACCTCGGCCTCCCAGAGTGCTGGGTTATAGGCATGAGCCACTGTGTCCAGCCTTGTTTTCAGTTTCCATAACAAATAATATATCTTTCTTTGAAAATTATACACACACGCACAAATACTCAAAATATTCCCTTTAAAGTCACTTAACACATTTTTATGTCCCAGGTTATCTGCCAGGAGCTGGGAATATAGTGGGGAATAAAAATAGTTCCTGCCCTTTTACAGTGCTCACAGCCTGGTTTCTGATAACTCTTATTTTCATGAAGGATTTGTTAGAACTCAACTTGCAAAACCATCAAGTCCCAATGCCCAGTTGGGAGCAAATCTTTGGCAAACTTGGTATCCTTGAGCTATTCTCCTTTCCTTGCATGTTTTGGAAATCCACTTCTTTCTGGACAGTCATCAGTTTTATTTAATTTTTCTAATGTGTTGGTAAAAAATAGATACTTTTTTAGAATTAAAGGAATTTCACCAATATATATGTTTTTTGAGACAGGGTCTTGCCCTGTCACCCAGTCTGGAGTGCAGTGGGGTGATCGTAGCTCACTGCAGCCTTGACCTTGTGGGCTGAAGTGATCCTTTCACCTCAGCCCTCAAATAGCTAGGATCACAGGCATGCACCACCACACCTGGCTAATTAAAAAAAAATTTTGTGTGTGGAGAGGAAGTCTCACTGGGTTGCCCAGGATTGTCTCAAACTGGGTTCAAGCAATCCTCCCACCTCGGCCTCCCAAAGTGCTGGGATTATAGGCGTGAACTACCACACCTGACTTCTCCCATACTTTTATTCTCATGCTGTATATTTTTGTTTAAACACTGATTATGTTTTCCCACTTTGTTTTGTGGTTTACTTGAATGCTTAATTTATCTCACTAAATTAATTTTAAAACACATCCTTAAGACTATCAATTTTCTTCTGAATATACCTTTGGCCACAGTTCAGAGACTCTGATGTGATACTCTTTTGACATGAGTTCTAAAATGTCAGTAATTCTTTTTTTTTGAGACAGAATCTCATTGTTGCCCAGGCTGGAGTGTAGTGGTGCGATCTTGGCTCACTGCAGCCTCTGCCTCCCAGGTTCAAGCAGTTTTCCTCTCTCAGCCTCCCGAGTAGCTGGGATTATAAGCATGCACCACTATACCTGGCTAATTTTTGTATTTTTAGTAAAGACAGGGTTTCACCATGTTGACCAGGCTGGTCTCGAACTCCTGACTGATGATCGACCCACCTTGGCCTCCCAAAGTGCAGGCCTGCAGCACTATTAATTATATATCATGAACTATCTCAAACTCCTGGGCTCAAGTCATCCTCCTGCTTTAGCCTCCTAAAGTGCTGGGATTACACTGCACCTGGCCAGAACCATGAACTTCTAACTTCAGCTTTTACTAATTATCTTCCTTGCAGAATAATGAACAAAAGACACTTTAGACAAAGAACTTGCACTATGAGTTTTAATTGGAAACATTAAAATAGTTTAATAACTCCTAATGAATTATAAAACTTTGATAGTTACATTGTACTATCATTGATGAGGCATTTATTCTTCATCATTTACACCTGAAACTGCAGACTTGGGTTCTCTTCCTCATTTCAGAGCAAGATTATGAAGAGAAGATCTAAACTACTTACATAAATCAAAACCCAACTGGGCTAGAAATGAAATATAAAGAGAACTAAATCTATACACAGCTGTGCCATAAGAGCATTAGGTGGTTTTAGCTCATATTTGGGGTATGAAAGCAATTTAGCTCATCTCACAGGAAACAAAAGCCAGGTGCTGAATCATGAAAACCTCAATTATTTTTAGCATGCCTCTTAATTTTTCTTTCGCCTGGTTTCTTGTCTTCTGTGCTGGAGTCTTGAACAGGTAACCACTTGAGAGGATGTCGGCGATAGATGGGCCACGGAGGAAGTGTCAGCTGGGCCAGGAAAGAGAAAATGCATCAATTACAGCTATTAAAAGTTTAAAAAAAATCATTATGTATAATGCCTGGTTCCGAAACCACTCCTATGCAGAGGGAACCAAAAAAAAAAAAAAAAAAAAAAAAAAAAAAAAATAGAAAAAAAAAAAAAAAAAAAAAAAAGAAAAGAGAGGAAAAAAAAAAAAAAAAAAAAAAAAAATCCATATTCCTATAAAGGCTCTGTGCCACCACTCATGCAAGATACTGTAAGATGATGGGAACAGGCTCACTGCCTACACAAATGGCTTTAAGACCTAAAAGAGAAAAGTAAGGGGCCGGGCATGGTCGCTCACGCCTCTAATCTCAGCACTTTGGGAGGCCAAGGTGAATGGATCACTTGAGACCAGCCTGGCCAACATGGTGAAACCCTGTCTCTACTAAAAACACAAAAATTAGCTGGGTATGGTGGTGTGCGCTTGCAGTCCTAGCTACTCGGGAGGCTGAGGCAGGAGAATCGCTTAAACCCAGGAGGCAGAGGATGCAGTGAGCCAAGATCGCCCTAGTGCACTGCAGCGAGAGCGACAGAGTTAAACCCCGTCTCAAAAAATTTTAAAGAAAGAAAGAGGCCGGGCCCGGTGGCTTAGGCCTGTAATCCCAGCACTTTGGGGGGCCAAGGTGGGCAGATCACGAGGTCAAGAAACCGAGACCATCCTGGCCAACATGATGAAACCCCGTCTCTACTAAAAATACAAAAATTAGCGGGGCGTGGTGGCACGCGTCTGTGGTCCCTGCTACTCGGGAGGCTGAGGTGGAAAAATCGCTTGAACCCAGGAGGCGGAGGTTGCAGTGAGCCAAGATTTCGCCACTGCACTCCAGCCTGGCGAAAGAACAAGAGTCTGTCTCAAAACAAAACAAAAACAACAACAACAAAAAAA
>NW_016107315.1:1463975-1476022 GCF_001604975.1 Cebus imitator
AAAAAAAAAAAAAAAAAAAAAGAAGAAGAAAGAAAGGTGAGGGGGAAATGTAAGCACCATGAAAAACTCCAGTGAGCTTTTACTGTAAGATTATTACCCAGAGTAGCTGCCAAAGGAAATAAGCTTTGCCTTTTTACATAGTTCATAGCATCTGACACTATTTTTGCATTCTATTTTTCCAATGATAGCAGAGAGAAACACTGGGTTTGGGTCTCACTACTGAGGTGTAACCAAACCAACCCGACTCACAAAACCCAATTGCCACTAACACCCACACACCCACAAATTTCTTACCAAACATGAAAAAGCAAATCCGGCCATCACTATATAGACAGTCCACCCGAACTGTTCAGCCACGTATCCGTAGATAAATCCAACTATCTAGAGGTAAATGAAGTATATTAAACACATTCAAACTGAGGGTTGAGGGGGGTAGGCGGGGGCGAGGGTTAAATGTGAAACCAATACTTACTGCAGAAAAAAGAATAATTCCTTGAAACATCTGTTCAGCTAGCTTCTGGCCCTTGTAATCCTGGGGAGAAGCAGAGGAAAAAAAGAATTGGTTCCACCGCCGAGGAGATACAACTTCTGCCCTGACCTCACAACTTTGGCCCAGGGTGACCCCAACGTCAGGGACTCCCGCTCTTCTAAGGATCTGGGCAAGGAATCAAATTCTGGGTTTCCCGGGAGGAACTGAAACACCCTTACGGAGAATGGACAGGGAGATCCTCGCGGAGGAGAAGGGGACCCAGGAAGCAAGTCGGGAAAGAGGGTGGACGGTACCCATCTGGGCCCAGAACAGCGCAGCATCGGGTCGGTGCTCGGACATGGGCTTCGAAGCTGCCAGGCACAAGAGCGGCGTGCGGAGGTCCCCGGGCTGCGCCCTCACCATCTGCATGGGCAGCGAGCTCAGATGCTCCAGCATGGCTAGCTGAGGAGGCGGGCAGCCAAGCGAAGGTGGCAGGCTGCGAGGCGAGGGAGACCGAGATTTAGGGGCCCTGAGAACCAAGGTGTGACACTCCACGTCGCCAGGCAAGCCTTCGAAGCCTGGGAGCGCGATGGCCGCGGCTCCGGAAGCGGAAGTCTCCGACTGGCCGGCACAGTCCGTGTCCCCGCCCCGCGCCATCGCTAGGCGACGTGAGGTTTTGCCGCGGCGTGCTGCCCGCGAGGAAAGCTGAGGTGGTGGCGGCAGCGGCCGCATCGAGGCATTGAGCGCCCGTGAAGGGTACGCTGTCAGTGCTGTTGGGTGCCTGGAGCCGAGGCCCCGGTCCCGAAAACTGTCCTCGACATGCCTAAGCAGCCCAACGGTTGCCGGCGCGCGCCGCGTCTCCATGGCGACGGCCTTTTCTCTGTGAGGACCCCCGGCGGCGGGGCTGCCCCGCGGCGCCTGCTTGGCGCGACGGTGTAGCGGTCACAGCAACGTGCTGGCTGGACGTTGTAGGTCTGCGCGGCTGCCACGGAGCTAGAGGGCACGTGGGCTCGGCCCAGTGTGTAGGGGCCACGGGCGGCCAGACAACGGGCTGCGCCCCAGGGCCTGCGGCGCGGGCGCTGAGCTGGCAGGGCGGGCCGGGGAGCGTGTTGCATCCGCGTCTCCTCCTCCGCCTGCCGTGAGAGCACCCGCGGTGAGCCTCTGAGGGGAACGACTGGTTGGAGCCCTAACCCAGGGTACCTCTGAGCCTGGCGGGATCCCCGGAGCGTCACATCACTTCCCGATCACTTCTAAGTGTAAGGGGACCCCTCCTGACCCTTGGAATTTAGGGGGCTACCCTAGGCGGCATCCACAAGAGAGAGAATTTCCTTGGAGAGGGGAACCTGGTCCTCGGCTGTCCCTCTCATCCGCTTGGAGGGTCCCTTATCCGGGGGCTCCCGCACTCGGCCCTTTCACAGTCTGGCCGGCTTTACTGACCCTCACAGACCCAGGCTGGGCCCTCCTGATAGAGGCCAGCCGAAGGTTCACTCAGCCTCTTTCAAGGCTGGTGTATCTGTAAATCGTAGAGTCTCCACCGTTACCGTGAGCCAGGTGGGATGACCACGTTTTGGAGAGAAACCGATCTGAGGAACCGGGGCCTCTGGGTCCCAGCTGGCTCTCTGGCCTCCATGCTATGTATTCAGGGTTAGCCACAGACAGTGAGATTCAAGGCACTCCCGGGACAGGGTGGGACTGCTGTCCTCTTTCATGCAACCAGCAAATATTCACAGCACCTTGTTTGTGCCAGACAGCAGACCAAGCACACAGTTGTTAACAAGACCAGGCTGTTGCCTTAGAAGAGCCCAGAGCGTGTCAAGAAAGACAGCCACACCACGCCAGAAATACGTGACAGCTGGATTAGCCCTGGGAGAGGGAGGCCCAGATGTGGGAGCTCAGGGGAGGTGCAGCTCTACCTGGAGTTTGGAGGAGGCTACCTTGACTTCTGAAAGCCAAGTGGGAGCCAGCCAGATGAAAGGGTAGGAGAAAGTATTTATATATCTCAGTGCCCTTTCATCCTTGCACTTGGCAGAGGCCAAGCAGTTAACAAACAAAAAAATCCATGTTCCTATAAAGGCTAAAATGCAGACACCTTTGACACTTTTCTAACCTCATAAGGAGCCAGGACATGTAGAAGGCAGAAAGAGGGATGAGCAAGAGTTTATTCCTGTTTCCTTCTCATGCTCTGTATTTCTTAGTGTGTTTGAACAGACTTTCTGTTGTGTATATAAACATATCTGTGTGTGTGTGTGTGTGTGTGTGTGTGTGTGTGTGTGTTTGAGACTGACTCTTGTTCTGTCGCTCAGGCTGGAGTGCAGTGGTGCAACTGCAGCTCACTGCAACCTCTGCCTCCTGGCTTCAAGCGATTTTCCTGCCTCAGCCTCTTGAGTAGCTGGGATTACAGGCCTGCACCACCACACCCGGCTAATTTTTGCATTTTTAGTAGAGACAGAGTTTCACTGTGTTGGCCAGACTAGTCTCAAATGCCTGACCTCAAGTGATCCATCCACCCTGGCCTCCCAAAGTGCTGAGATTACAGGCGTGATCCACCGCGCCCAACCACTGTGGTCTTTTTTTTTTTTTTTTTTGAGATGGAGTATTGCATTGTCACCTGGGCTGAAGTGCAGCGGCACAATCTCGGCTCACTGCAACCTCCACCTACCAGCTTCAAGTGATTCTCCTGCCTCAGCCTCTCAAGTAGCTGGGATTACAGGCACCCACCACCATGCTCGGCTAATTTTTTGTGTTTTTAGTAGAGATAGGGTTTCACCATGTTGGCCAGGATGGTCTCGAATGCCTGACCTTGTGATCCACCCGCCTCAGCCTCCCAAAGTGCTGAGATTACAGGCGTGAACCACCACATGTGGCCCACTGTGGTCTGTCTTAAAATTCATTTCATGTGACAGCAGTTGCTGTAGAGACTTTATGGTATTTGAGATGTAAAGGGGGCCAGCGCGGTGGCTCATGCCTATAATCCCAGGACTTTGGGAGGCCGAGGCGAGCAGATCACCTGAGGTCAGGAGCTCAAGACCAGCCTGGCCATCATGGCAAAACTCTGTCTCTACTAAAAATACTAAAATTAGCCAGGCATGGGTGCATGCATCTGTGATCTCAGCTACTCAGGAGGCTGAAGCACAGGAATTGCTTGAACCCAGGAGGCAGAGGTTGCAGTGGGCCAAGATTACACCACTGCACTCCAGGCTGGGCGACACAGCAAGACTCCATCTTAAAGAAAAAAAATTTTTTTTCATTGGAATCCCTATTTAGGGGGCCCCAAATGCAAGCTTTGTAGAGCTTGCATTCTAGCCAGAAAAGACAGAAGTAAACAAATGAGATAATTTTGTAATTGAGGATGAGGAGTATGGTGAACTTTCCTGATGTTTTCTGAGAGGTTCCTAATGGTTTCTGAGGGAGGACAGAAAGTTGACCTTGGTCTTGGTGACCTCCACAAGAGCGGTTTGAATGTAGGAACAGCAGTCTGGTTGGAGGAGGCTAAAGAGAGGAAAGGAAGTGGAACTAGAAACTGTAAATTCCTCCAAGCTTTTGGAGTGAAGAGGAGCAGAGAAATGGGTCTATGGGTTGGTCTAGTGGGGTGGGAGGGATGGTATCTTTTTTTTTTTAAATTAACTGGAAGATACCAGAGCATGATTGCATGCTGATAGGTATGATCCAGTAGAGAGCAAGGGAGGTTGATGCTACATCAGGAAACAATTACAGTATTCAAAGCACCAGTGGAATGCCTTTTCATGGAAGTACTTGACCCATAGTAACAGGAGGGAAAACAGAAAAGGTGGGCACAGGTTTTGAGAACATAGGTATAAATGCTGCTAGCTAGCAAGTTAAAGTGTTGTTTTCCTCAAAGGTTTCTTTCATATTTCTGTGTATGCCTGACCTTGGTGCACGTGTGCGTGTGTTTAATTTTTTGTGAGTGTGTGAGAATTTTTGTGAGTGTTCTTCTGAACAAAAGAAATAATTCCTTTTTATAGTGAACAATTGAATACAGTTAGCCCTTTGTATCCACAGTTTTGTATCCTTGGGTTCAACCAACTACGGATTGAAATTCAGGGATACAGAGGGCTGACTGTAATACGTCATTTTACACAGGGACTTGAACATCTGTGGATTTTCTTTTGTTGTTGAGATGGAGTTTTCACTCTTGTTGCCCAGGCTGGAGTGCAATGGCATGGTCTCGACTCACCGCAACCTCCACCTCCTGGGTTCAAGTGAGTCTTCTGTCTCAGCCTCCTGAGTAGCTGGGATTACATGTGCATGCCACCATGCCCAGCTAATTTTGCATTTTTAGTAGAGACGGGGTTTTTCCATGTTGGTCAGGCTGGTCTCAAACTCCTGACCTCAGGTGATCTGCCTGCCTCGGCCTCCCAAAGTGCTGGGATTACAGGTGTGAGCCACTGCGCCTGGCCACATCCATGGAGTTTCATATACAAGGGGAGTCCTGGAGCCAATCCCTGACCGATACTGAGGACCAACTCTTGCTAATCAAATTGTACACAAATGTATTCTTACGAAAATGTAGTTACTATTACAGATCCAGGGTCTGTGCAATTTTGTTTTGATAATTCCTTTTAACCAGATCAGGAAAGCTCTCTAACCAGTAATAGCCCCAGGAAAGACAATATGGATTAGACATACTCCATGATAATTGGCATTTTGCACGTAGGTAACTGTGGAAGTTGTAGGAGCAAGTGGTTTCTGCCTTGCCAGTCTACTTAAGTATGTCAGATACTTGGTAGAATTGTGATTTTCTTGTTTCCACCCAACTGATGTCTCATGTGTGCCTCTTGATCCCATAAATGTTAACTAGAAGCCAACAAACTAAAAACATTGTCTCTTGTACCATTCATTAACTGGGATCTATTTGAGTCCAAGATTGTTTTCTCAGTGGTGGTAGAAGTTGCCTCATCACAGGCAGATGTTCGGGCTTTGTCCGAAAAACTCTCTTTCTGCCAGCTGCTGTAGATAAGGTCAGCCCATAATGTGATAGAGGCACATGACTTAGGGTATATACTAATGTGTATTCTTTAGAGAGGAAGTTCACTGATACATTGTACTTCATATATACTGCTTTTGAAAGATGTGTGTGGGCTGGGCCTGCTGGCTCATGCCTGTAATTTGAGCACTTTGGAAGGCCGAGGCAGGTGGATCACCTGAGGTCAGGAGTTTGAGACCAGCCTGGCCAACATGGTGAAACCCTGTCTCTACTAAAAGTAGCCGGGCATGATGGTACACACCTGTAGTCCCAGCTACTTAGGAGGCTGAGGCACAAGAATCACTTGAAGCAGAGGTTGCAGTTGAAGTGAGCTGAGATGGTGCCACTGCACTCCGGCCTGGGTGACAGAGCGAGACTCCGTGTCAAAAACAAAAAGTCTCAAAAAAAAAAAAAAAGATGTGTATTTTCCCCCAAATTTGTAATCTGTCCTGTGATCTCAGTTTAAAAAAATTTTTTTTAGACATGGGGTGAGGGGCAGGGGGGGTCACACTATGTTGCCTAGGCTGGTCTCCAACTCCTGGGCTCAGGCAGTTTGCTGCCCCAGCCACCTGAGTAGCTGGGATTGTAGGCATCAGCTGGCTGATCCCCAGTTTTTACTATTTTTTATTTTTTTGAGACAGGGTGTTGCTTTGTCACCCAGGCTGGAGTGCAGTGGCATGAACATATCTTACTGTAGCCTTGACCTCCTGGGCTCAGGTGATCTTCCTGCCTTAGCCTCCCAAATACCTGGGACTATTTTTGTATTTTTTGTAGATATGGGGTTTCACAATGTTGCCCAGGCTGGTCTTGAACTCCTGCTGCCTGACTTGGCCTTGTTGTTTTTGTTTTGGGATTACAGGCATGAGCCATAGTGCCTAGCCCCCAATTTTTAAAACAGCTCTTCAATATATTTCCCTTCTTTACAAAGGCCTTGAGAAATCAAGTGCCCGATATGCACACAATTTACCTAGGATGAAGTTAATTCAAACTTACTTTGTCTGTCGTCCCTGCTACTTGGGAGGCTGAGGCAGGAGCCTTGCTTGAGCCCAGGAGTTAGAGGCTAGCCTGGGCAATATAGTGAGACCCTGTCTAAAAAATTAATAGACCCTGTCTAAAAAATTAGACCCTGTCTAAAAAATGAATAGTCTTATGTAAGTGTTGGGTACTACTATGGGTGAAGATGTAGTAAGAAATGGTTAAAACATAGGTTCACAATATCTTGGTTGCATAAAATATCTTTAAGGAAACATTTTACCCAGAGAGTGTTGAAAGAATTTAATTGTTTAATAAATTTAGTTCTACCTACTGTCTTGTTTCCACTGAATTATTTGTTTTGAAAAAGTGGAAAGTCAGATGAGTTGAGGACTAACCAGGACAGAGTGACAACTAAATACCACTTTCTTAAGAGATGGGTAGCTAGGTAACAGAGATGGTTTTTGAGAATAGCACTCTAAATTTTTTTTTTTTGGCTGAACGCAGTGGCTTACGCCTGTAATCTCAGCACTTTGGGAGGCTGAGGTGGGCAGATCACGAGGTCAGGAGTTGGAGACCAGCCTGGCCAACATAGCAAAACCTCCTTTCTACTAAAAATACAAAAATTAGCTGGGTGTGGTGGTGCATGCCTGTAATCCCAGCCACTCAGGAGGCTGAGGCAGGAGAATTGCTTGAACCCGGGAGGTGGAGGTTGCAGTGAGCTGAGATCGCACCACTGCACTCCAGCCTGGGTGACAGAATAAGACTCCATTTCAAAAAGTAAAATAATAAACTTTTTTTTTGAGACAGATTTTCGCTCTTCTTGCTCAGGTTGGGGTGCAAGGGCGTGGTCTCGGCTCACTGCAACCTCCACCTCCCAGGTTCAAGTGATTCTCCTGCCTCAGCCTCCTGAGTAGCTGGGATTACAGGCATGCACCACCATGCCTTGCTAATTTTGTATTTTAAGTACAGATAGGGTTTCTTCATGTTGGTCAGGCTAGACTTGAACTCCCAACTTCAGGTGATCCACCTGCCTCCGCCTCCCAAAGTGCTGGGATTATAGGCATGAGCCACTGTACCCCACAATAAATTTTTCTTTTTTTTTTTGCTAGTTACACTGGCCTAAAATGCACTCCAAACTTTGATAGCAATTGGATTTTGTGAATTTTTGTAACTTTTTCTGTGCTGTAGGTTTGTCAAGTGAATTTGGATAATCTTTTCTTTGGGGACACTCATGTTAAAAGGTGAATGGGATACAACTCTGAACAGGGATGTTTTTACTGATGAGGCTAAGACCTCAGGTTACTTGGTCATAGACAACCTGAATCCATGTCTAATTTAACTAGGAATTTTAAGTAGAAACTTAATTCTTAAATGTTTCTTTTGCTTTTCATTTTGTGATGTATAATGTATAAGGCTAAGGTTATGTATTTCTCCAAATTATTTTTAAGTTTTTTATTATGACTACCATAAAAATTTCAGATCCTGAATTTAAAAAAAAGTGTTAGGGCATTTTGATGTCTATTCTCATGTACTTAATGACTTTGGGGACTTGTTTTTGTTTTGTAGGGTTAATAACTAATATTTATACGACAGAAGAAAAAGATGTCATTCCGTAGAGGTATGCTCTTTCTACAAGTTAAGTTTTTATGCCTGGTCAAAGATAAAAGAGGTATAACATAGGTTTTCCCTATCTATTTCAGTAAACCTCATCATCTTGGTCCTGGCTGTTGCTCTCTTCTTACTGGTTTTGCACCATAACTTGCTCGGCTTGAGCAGTTTGTTAAGAAATGAGATTACAGGTATGGGAACCCTTACTAATAATGCCTTAGAATCTGTTGAGGACCTGGTACTCTCTGTGTCATACATCCTAAGTTCTTCTTCTTTTAATACTACTAGCAGTTGTTTGTTAAGGGTTTGATCTGACAGAATATTCCTTTTCACCAAATCAGAGGCCTTAGAAGAGCCTTTGAGTGCTACCATCTGTTTACATTTCAGCAGGACAGGGCTTCAGAAAGTGAGGGCAGGCAAGTGTCCTTGGTGTTTGATGCCTACTCTAGTCACTAGAGTGTCAGTCTAGTTATTGTCCTTCAACTCGTGCAGCTCATCAGTGGGACTGTAGTAAAAAAAGTTTGTCAAGTGATTTTTGAAAATCACTTTGTTGTATAATACATTGCACAGTAAACTGAATTAGCTGTTCATACTGTTCTCCCTTGGTATTGAGGGATGTTTGAGGCCTGTTGGTCAAAAACCATCTTTGGATTGCCACCCACAATAGTTGACCAGAGTGAGACTATAATAGCTTTCCCCTGACTTTCACGGAGTGCCCTGCCCTGATAGCATGTTTTCTCATGTGTATATATGTATGATATATATATAAAGTAATGCACGTTCCTGGTTGGAAAGTGTATTAAAAAAAGAGGACAGTGGCCGAGTGCGGTGGCTTGCGCCTATAATCCCAGCACTTTGGGAGGCTGAGGCAGGCAGATCACGAGGTTAGGAGTTCGAGGCCAACATGGTGAAACCCTGTCTCTACTAAAAATACAAAAATTAGCTGGGCGTGGTGGCATGCACCTGTAGTCCCAACTACTCGGGAGGTGGAGGCAGAATTGTTTGAACTGGGAGGCAGAGGTTGCAGTGAGCTGAGGTCATGTCACTGCACTCTAGCCTGGTGACAGAGCAAGACTCCGTCTCAAAAAAAAAAAAAAAAGCCGGGTGCAGTGGCTCAAGCCTGTAATCCCAGCACTTTGGGAGGCCGAGGCGGGTGGATCACGAGGTCAAGAGATGAGACCATCCTGGTCAACATGGTGAAACCCCGTCTCTACTAAAAGTACAAAACATTAGCTGGGCATGGTGGCGCGTGCCTGTAATTCCAGCTACTTGGGTTGCTGAGGCAGGAGAATTGCCTGAACCCAGGAGGCGGAAGTTGCGGTGAGCCGAGATCGCGCCATTGCACTCCAGCCTGGGTAACAAGAGCGAAACTCCGTCTCAAAAAAAAAAAAGAAAAGAAAAAAAGAGACCAGCATTCAAGCTCCATGAGGGCGATCTGTTTTATCTCCTGTGCCTAAGGATAGTGGCCAATACTGGCTGTTCAATAAATAGTGGTTGAATGAATGATTTCATTATCTAGAGGTAATTTATTACAATATTGGCTTAGTACCTTCCAGTTTTTTCCTACATATCTTTTTTCTGTACAGTAGAGATTATACTATATATAAACTGTACATGGCATGTTTTTCTGTATATCATAAGCATATCACTGTGATGGTAGAAACTTTTCGTACATTAATGTCTATTAGTTTGTTTCCATGGGATAACATCTTTTGGCACAACAACTTTCAGACTTTTTGATGGCAGCCCTACAATGGGAAACACATTACATGCAGCATACATACATACATGTGTATTTGCTTATTGGCTGTCTATCCTCAGAAAGTTAGGGATGTTTTATTCATGACTATAATCCCAGTGCCTGGATATTGCCTGGCATATAGTAGATACTCAGGGTTCATTGAGGAATAAAAAATATATGAAAGGCAAGAATATTTACAGGACAATACTTGCAGAATATTTACACGACAGTACTTGTAGTTTCCTTGTGTATTTTCTTTGGTATTCTAATTTTTTTTTTTGAAACAGAGTTTCACTCTCATTGCCCAGGCTGGGGTGCAATGGCATGATCTTGGCTCACTGCAACCTCCACCTCATGGGTTCAAGTAATTCTTCTGCCTCAGCCTCCAAAGTAGCTGGGTTTACAGGTGTTCACCACCACACCTGGCTAATTGTGTATTTTTAGTACAGATAGGGTTTCACCATGTTGGTCAGGCTGGTCTTGAACTCCTAACCTCAAGTGATCCACCCACCTCAGCTCCTGAAGTGTTTAGATTACAGGCATGAGCCACCGCCCCTGGCCTCTACTTCAGTTTTTTATTGCAATCCAGAAACTTTTTCTATATAAATTGGTTGTGACTCAATTGGTTTCATGCTTACTTATGATTTGTGACTTAAGAAACACTGATTTAGTTTGCTGCTAAGTTTTCACGATTTAAGTAAAATTCTTTTGATTATAGTTCAGATTTTGTCCTTAGGAAACTCATCATACAAATTGCCACAATACATTCTAACAGGTGCTGTTATTTTCCTACCAGTAGTTATCAAAGTGCTGTCAGCCTATTTTAAAAAATGCTTCCTCCACTTTTCCAAAAGCTTGTTTACATATAGGGAAAGTTTCAGGGCTATATGCTTCACAGTTTAATGGCAGAGAATGAAGTAAATCCTTATCACAATCCTTACCTTCCCTTTTTCCATGTGTTGGACTCTGTATCAACCAATGAGATTGTATCACACTGCCTTCCATGTGTTCTTTTCAGATTCAGGAATTGTGGGGCTTCAACCTATAGACTTTGTCCCAAGTGCTCTCCGGCATGCAATAGATGGGAGAGAAGAGGAGATTCCTGTGGTCATCGCTGCATCTGAAGACAGGCTTGGGGGGGCCATTGCAGCCATAAATAGCATTCAGCACAATACTCGCTCCAATGTGATTTTCTACATTGTTACTCTCAACAATACAGCAGACCATCTCCGGTGAGCTCTGCTTACCTGATACTGCTTTTAGAGGATGCTCTAAAGCTGGCCAGCTGGCAATCTATGTTTTTCTGTTTTATATGTTGTTTTATACAATTGAGATTGTACTGCCGATAAACTGTACAAATGGCATATTTTTTTAGGATTGTATTATGAGCATATCCGCATAATAGCAGAAGTGATACAAGGAGCTCATGCCAGGAAGTCAACTGTAACTATGCAATGTTAACTCCACCTGATGTTGTTTTCGTAGTAATACTTTCTCACTGAAGGAAGCAGTAAATGTTGATTTGCAAGTCGCAAGTTCCTTACTTTATGGACATGCTCTGAGGAGTTCTGGTCTAGAGTGGGAAGGGACTTAGCAACAGTGGCAAGGTAGTATTGTGAAGCTGATCACAGATCCTGATCCAAATCCTGGCCCAGAGTGATCTGGGAAAACTTAGACAGTCCAATCCATTTTGAAAGTGAACTAAGACAAGACTTATTTTGTTTGTCTAAAAGATTAACCAGTTATCAAATTTCTAAAATATGTTGGTCCTTGTGGCTTTCTCCATGGTTCATAGTTTTTAAAGTTATAAAATCTGATACAAACAAAAACTACTAAAATAGACTACAGAAATAACACCAAGTATCCACAAAATGCTGATTTGAAACTAACCTAGAAAAAATGTGCAGTACACCTTTAGCAGTTTTTTCTTACAGGTAGTGCCTTAGACTTGAATGGTGGAATTACTCAGGGTCACCACAGTGAATTAAGAAGTCAGTCTGGGCCGGGTACGGTGGCCCAAGCCTGTAATCCCAGTACTTTGGGAGGCTGAGGCAGGCGGATCACGAGGTCAAGAGATCGAGACCATCCTGGCCAACATGGTGAAACCCCGTCTCTACTAAAAATATAAAAATTAGCTGAACGTGGTGATGTGCACCTGTAGTCCCAGCTACTCAGGAGGCTGAGGCAGAATTGCTTGAACCCGGGAGGCAGAGGCTGCAGCAAGCCGAGATTGTGCCATTGCACTCCAGCCTGGCACCTAGTGACAGAGC
>NW_016107315.1:1476267-1481088 GCF_001604975.1 Cebus imitator
CAACTTCCACCTCCAGGGTTCAAGCAATTCTCCTGCCTCAGCCTCCTAAGTAGCTGGGATTACAGGTGTGCACCACCACTCAGCTATTTTTGTATTTTTAGTACAGACGGGGTTTCACCATGTTGGTCAGGATTTTTAGTAGAGACGGGGTTTCACCATGTTGGTCAGGCTGGTCTCGAACTCCTGACCTCATGTTCTGCCCACCTCAGCCTCCCAAAATGCTGGTATTACAGGTGTAAGCCACCATGCCAGCTGAGATGTTCCTAATTCTATATTGTGTTTTTCTAGAGTAATTTTAGAGTTAGAATTACCATAGACTCTTGGTTCAGGGAGGGACTTTGGTGGAGTTACTCTCAGTTCAGATGAGAAAACCAAAGCTCAGAGATAAAAGGAACTTGAAAACATCTGTTTGGTCTGTAGGATTTCTCTTGCATTACCCTCACTGGTTTGGAGACATTATTTAAAAACTGAAATTTAATGCTTTATCTTCATCAGATCCTGGCTCAACAGTGATTCCCTGAAAAGCATCAGATACAAAATTGTGAATTTTGACCCTAAACTTTTGGAAGGGAAACTAAAAGAGGATCCTGACCAGGGAGAATCCATGAAACCAGTGAGTTCCATGTGTCTTTTTTTGTACTTGGTAGTATTAGGAAATAACTGGGGGTATAGTGCAAGTAGTTTTCCTGGGGACCAATCTTCAGTGGTTGTTGAGAATCCTTTCTTCTGAATGGGTACTGAGAGCATCCTAGGAGTTTCTATGTAAATAAAAGCACAGCCACTGCAGTATCCTATACCAATTATTCTTTCCTTTTTCAGTTAACCTTTGCAAGGTTCTACTTGCCAATTCTGGTTCCCAGCGCAAAGAAGGCCATATACATGGATGATGATGTAATTGTGCAAGGTATCAAAAATGTCACCATGAGTGCTGTTCTCCATTTGGATTGAGTACAATTGCTAAATAAAACAATGGACTACAGTGGGCTGTAGTGGTTGTTTTATTTTTGGTCTTCTATAAAATGTCACATAGGGAGAAGTGGGAGTAACAGGGAACTCTCAAGGCAATTGAAATGTAAATCTTAACATCTTGTCTATTTCAGGTGATATTCTTGCCCTTTACAATACACCACTGAAGCCAGGACATGCAGCTGCATTTTCAGAAGATTGTGATTCAGCCTCTACTAAAGTTATCATCCGTGGAGCAGGAAACCAGGTAAATTGCTTACCAGACACCCACTCTTCCCATTTAATGGGAAGAGGTTGCAAATTCAGGGAACTCTTTTGCTGCAGTTTACATTCCATAATCATTTCATCCCAAAACTCAAGGCTGCCTTTCTGTAGACTTGTTCATGGACATGACAGCCTAATTGTTCTTGAACATCTGGTTTAGTTTGTCAACATCTAGGTTCCTGTTCTTAGAATTTCATGTATCTATTTTCTAATCTGAGAAGTCAGTAACAGCTCTTCTCTCTACTGGCTCCAAAATTTTCTCTATTCTATTTGAAGCAGTAAATACATATATCCTGTTTGTGTTTTTAGTACAATTACATTGGCTATCTTGACTATAAAAAGGAAAGAATTCGTAAGCTTTCCATGAAAGCCAGCACCTGCTCATTTAATCCTGGAGTTTTTGTTGCAAACCTGACGGAATGGAAACGACAGAATATAACTAACCAACTGGAAAAATGGATGAAACTCAATGTAGAGTAAGTATGTAATTGGCCTCACTGTGAAAAACCATTGTATTTCAATTATGGGAGTCTTGACTAAAAGCAGTTAGTCAGAACTCTTCACTAACATTTGTTTTCTGTCCCACCAAGAGAGGGATTGTACAGCAGAACCCTGGCTGGCAGTATCACAACACCTCCTCTGCTTATTGTATTTTATCAACAGCACTCTACCATCGATCCTATGTGGAATGTCCGCCACCTTGGTAAGTAGAATTAACCAGTGGCTTAAGCTAGTAAATAACTGGTATCTAAAGAACTATCCTGAGAGATGGGATATATTAATTGTTTCCCTTAACTTTTCTGTATAATTTCACATGGCACAACGTTTTGGTGTTTTTTGTCTCAAATGTAAGGTTCCAGTGCTGGAAAACGATACTCACCTCAGTTCGTAAAGGCTGCCAAGTTGCTCCATTGGAATGGACATTTTAAGCCATGGGGAAGGACTGCTTCATATACTGATGTTTGGGAAAAATGGTATATTCCAGACCCAACAGGGAAATTCAACCTAATCCGAAGATATACTGAGATCTCAAACATAAAGTGAAACAGAATTTAAACTATAAGCATTTCTCAGGAAATCCTGGAAGATGGCATGTGTGGGAAGTAACAGTTGCTAGGCTTCAATGCCAATCTGTAGCAACCCATGGGAAAAGATGTTTCAGCTGGGTAAAGATGACAAACTGCCCTGTCTGGCAGTCAGCTTCCCAGATAGACTATAAATATGTCTCCATCTGCCTTACCAAGTGTTTTCTTACTATAATGCTAAATGACTGGAAAAAAAACTGATACGGCTAGTTCAGCTAGCTGGTACACATAATTCAAAACTGCTGTTGGTTTCAGTTGTGTAACCTGTGGCCTGATATGTAAATAAAACTCACATTTTCCAATAAGTATCTTATTTTTTAATTTCTGGATAACTACTTCCAATCACAATAAGAATTGTCTTTTTACAAAATTTAGGGATTCCAATTTAATATAATACATATTCACAAAATTTACACAGCTCATATATGCCATAACACATTATATACAGAACAGTTTAGCAGTCTGCTTAGAATGTTTGTTAAAAAAAAAAAAACTTATAAAAAGAAATGGTTCTGGGCCAGGCGTGGTGGCTCACACTTGTAATCCCAACACTTTGGGAGGCTGAGGCAGGTGGATCACCTGAGGCTGGGAGTTTAAGACCAGCCTGACCAACATGGAGAAATCCCATCCCTATTAAAAATACAAAATTAGCCTGGCGTGGTGGCACATGCCTGTAATCCCAGCTACTCAGGAGGCTGTGGCAAGAGAATCGCTTGAACCTGGGAGGCGGAGGTTACAGTGGAGATTGTGCTATTGCACTCCAAAGTGAAACTCCATCTCAAAAAAAAAAAAAAAAAAAAAAAAAAAAAAAAAAAAAAAAAAAAAAAAAAAAAAAAAAAAAAAAAAAAAAAAAAAAACATGGTTCTGTTACACATAATCTGTACTGAAGTCATAAGCATCATCCTCTTCAATCATTTTATCCAAGATAAAAGGCCTTGTAGACTGTCCACCTATATTGCAGGAAAATAAAAAGATTTTATTTTCAAAAAGTAAAAGGGATTCTATACCATGCTGCTTTGTTAGAACTCCTCTGCCTGCCTCACCTGCTGTAGACACCTCAGGCAGTACCTCCCCTGTCTCTTCTGCAGCGAACATGTCTGAGCTCTTTTCCTGTGTGACAAAGAAAAATGGTGCTGGATTAGTAGCCCTTGTTTGCTCATTTAATCTAAATAATTATGCACTCGAAAAAATTAAGTCACTGGAGGTACCTGTGACGGGATGTGCAAAATTAAGGCTAACAGATCACAAGCCTCAAATATTTCCTACCTTCAGCTCCTTCACATTATGTGTTATAATGCTACAAAACTAACCAGTTTTAAACAACTCATGGAGGATAGACTTACATGAACTTCAACACTTTCCTGGTCACGGTCTTTGTCATCCTCCTCCTCTTTCCATTTTGGCAATTCTTCATGTATGTCCTTTACTTCTATTACTCCATTTGTCAGACCGGAAGACTGGAAAAGGATGCTATTGGCCAAATGAGGGCTCCTGATGGCTGGGAAAGAAACAAAATCCATGTAAACAGTTAAGACCTTTCTTTATCGGCCTGTCAGCTGATGAAAACAGCATTGACACAATTCTCACCTTTTATGCTCTGTGCATTGTTCTTTTCCAGTTCTTCCAGATTGAAGCCCCTTTTCATGTCCACCACGATACTCTCATTAAAATATGGAGGAGGAGTCCAAGATGTAGGAGGATGGCAATAGTAAGCTAATGAGGCACTGATATTAAAAATAAGATGTGTCAAAAGGAGGTTTATTCTAGGGGTCACCAAAATTACAACAGAAAAGAAAGCTTACCCTGTCCACTCAGACCACAGCAGCTTGGCAGCACCTTCAACGTTTGGGATTCCACCTTTTTGGTGCATACCTCTTCTCTGAGCAAGCACAGTAAAAAATTCCAGAGAATTTCTGTAGCTTGGGACGGTATATTTCAATACTACCTTAAAAAAAAAAAAAAGTCCCTCTGACATCATGCTACTACTTTAAAAAACTTCAAAGTTTTTCTACTCAAAATGCTTATGATGGAAGAAAATGGCTCAAGGAGCTCATGAGAAGGGATCCATTTACCTGTCGAGCATCAGCCTGGGAAAGGATGGCACTGGCAGCCTCCATTGGTTTTACTACTTCAATACTTGCTGGACTTCGCAGAGCAAGTGCAGAGGAGGAGTTATGTGGGGATACGATGAAGCTTGGACTATCTATGATAGTGATCTGTTTGTCCAAGGGGACAACCTGCATGCTCCTGAAAGAAGAGAGATGGAATTGATGAGGCACTGGTTTATCTGGAGGGCAAGAGACAGAACATGAAGCTCAGGGTTGGATTGAACAGACTCAGCACAGTCAGTCAGATCCAGTTTATCATCATTTGCTTCATATTTATCTAAAACTGTAACAGCATACCTGACCGTTCTAAAGAGAAACACTGCATGTTATAATAGCTTATATATTTACATCAAACTAAAGACATGCTGTTTCCTTTGTTATATATATGACACCTTCTG
>NW_016107315.1:1481674-1489560 GCF_001604975.1 Cebus imitator
AAAAAAAAAAAAAAAAAAAAAGAAAGAAAAGAAAAAAAAATCTAAAAGTTGGCCGGGCACAGTGGCTTATGCTACCCAACACAAGTGTAACCTCAACACTTTGGGAGGCCTAGGCGGGAGGATCACTAATGGCCAGGAGTTTGAGACTAGCCTGGCCAACATAGTGAAGGTGTGGTGGCAGCCTTCTATCTGGCAAATTTCTATTAATTTCTCAAGGCCAGGTTCAAACATCACTTTCTCTGAGGCAGCTTTCCTCTCTCTCAATCTATTTGCTTCATTTGTCTTTCAAACTAAATTGTGGGCAGCTGTCCCACTCCAATTTTCCCCCAAGCCTAGCCCTGGCTTCAATCTCTTCTTTCATCAAAAGCTATAAAAAAGAAAAAAAATGCTGGGAACAGTGGCTCATGCCTGTAACCCCAGCATTCTGGAAGGCCAAGGCAGGCAGATCACAAGGTCAGGAATTCGAAACCAGCCTGGCCAACATAGTGAAACCCCATCTCTACTAAAAATAGAAAAAAATTAGCCAAATGTGGTGGCACATGCCTATAATCCCAGCTACTTGGGAAGCAGAGGTTGCAGTGAGCCATCATGCCACTGCACTCCACCATCATGCCACTGCACTCCAGCGTGGGTGACACAGCAAGACTCCAGCTTGAAACACATCACCTTTCTTGAGATAACCAAAATAAAATAGTATGTCATTATAATAAAATATTACAATTATGGATAGCTCAGTTTACCTTGTAAGCCCCATGGATACACCAACATTACACATCTGTTCTTGTTTTAAGCTATTAATAAGGCTGCTTTTCCCCACATTTGGGAAACCTACAAATAAATGGGAAATCCAGATATAAAAAACAGTATATGTTGGCATTTATGAAATTTTCACTGCTTAATTTTCCAATTCCCTGAAGTTTAGGGCAAGATCAGAGTTGGGTCTCAGCATCTTCAATACTAAAACCAATTTTAGTTTCTTCATTTCTTGTATAAGTAATGAAAAGGCAGGAAAATACTATCAATTCAAATAAACCCAGAGTTTTTAGAAACTAACTTCTGATAGTGATCAGTCCCAACAAAAAAAAAACCTGAATCTGGCAGCAGTTGTTTAAGTTTTTTTCTTTAAATTGTGTGTGGTTATGTGTTTTCAGTAAGGTATAGGCAAGAAGCTGGTATCTGAGCGAGACTTTTACTTGACAACAACTCCATACACTGCTGCTTTAACAGGGAAAAATTCTTAAGTATCTCAACACTTAGAAAGCAAAAAGTGATGACCTGAAACTCACCAATTACTCCAACCTGAATGGGTGTGCCACAAGTCTCCTGAAAACCTCCAAGAAGTTTCCAAAGGCCCTCTTTCCCAAAGCAGACTTCACTTCTGAATGGAGCAGCATTCTTCTTTGCCTTCACACGCTAAATTCCAAATAATTAGTTTAATTATTCTGACAACTTACCTGATAAATTATTTCAACACACCCCAAGCAGTCAGGCTCCAGAGCCCAACTCTTCAAGTAACTACATTGCCTTTCAGATGATCTCTGGCTGAAGTCAGAGTTGGATCTTGTAATTTTTCACTTATTTAAATCAAGATTTTATATACTCATCATTTTTCAACCACTCAGTCTGAAAGAACCACATTTCTTACTACTAGTAAAAGTACCTTGGTTATCTTCCCTTTATCCTTCTGTTTTGTTGAGGCTCTGAACACTACTGTTGGCAATTCTTTCTTCAAATAATTTAGCCAGCTCTCCAAATTCTCCTTTGGTACCAGATCTGATAGGAAGTAGAAATCAGACATGTGCTCCAATTTGGCTATTTTGTTGAGATGCATTTGCAAAATCTGGGAACTAAAGATTTTACTCTGGTTTACATTTTCGCATCTTTTCAAAAGGATTTAACTAGAAAATCAGGGAGGGTAAGCTCCCCTACCATGCTGCCTCTATCTTTACAGAGCTCAGCATCTACACTTCTCTGTTTCAATTCCCCTTTAATTGCTCACTCTTTCAGGACAGACTCAACATCTGGATTACAACCCTAATAACCCTAGAGCTATGTTTCCAGAATTTACCTTTAGCTAGCAGCCAATTGTTTATCATTTATTATTTTTTGAGATGGAGTCTCACTCTGTTGCCCAGGCTGGAGTGCAGTGGCGTGATCTCAGCTAACTGCAACCTCCGCCTCCTGGGTTCAAGCAATTTTCCTGCCTCAGCCTCCCCAGTAGCTGGGACTATAGGCGCCTGCCACCATGCCCATCTTATTTCTGTATTTTAGTAGAGATGGGGTTTCACCATGTTGGCCAGGCTTTTCTCGACCTGGCCGCAAGCTTTGGCCTCCCAAGCAGCCAGCTGTTCTTAACCCCAACAATAATTTTGGATCTCATTCCCATTTTCTGCTTTGTAATTCTGTTTTGGGTTTTCCTGTTCCTGCTTCTCAAACTCAGATGCATAATTATGCATTTCATTTAAATATTTTGTCACATACATTCCAATTTATCTCACTCCTGAACTACTCGACATTATGTAGGTGTGGGGAATTTGGCATACTGTCATCACTCCCTAGATGAAATATACTACACAATAAGCTGGGTAGAGAAGCATACACTCTTATTTTAAAAGATGGTAAATACTGAATGGCAAAAGAACAGTAGAAACCAGTTGAGTCAGTTGTAAAAATCACTTCTTCCCCGCTGCCCAGCACTGTCTCTGGCAAACAAAGTGCACATACCCTGGCTCTGCTGAGGTCAGAGTTGGATCTAATCAGTCTTCAGTGACAATCAGACTGTTCAGATGTTTTCCTCATACCTCACCAATGTACGTGGAAGACAAAGGGTACGCTCTTTACTCACCTGATTTATTTAATATAAGTACGAGCTTTTTCTGTCCACTCTGGACAATGGCCTCTTCTACCTGAGGACATCTGCAACCAAGAGGATCTCTGGCATCCAACACCTCTAGGACAACATCTGAGGCTTCAATCACCTATCAAGGAAAAAATGACTAGAACTACATCCCTTGCTCTGGTAATACCTTCAACAAGAGTGTATTGGCATTATCCATTTGACAACAGGGTGAGCTCAGAGTTGGATCTCATGTCTTCACTTTGGTAAGAAGAATGTTGATCCTCATCATTTCTCACACAGGAAAGTAAAACAGAGGCTTGCTCAGCAGCCTCTGATCAAGATGGATTTCAAAAATGAAAATATCTCTAACTGACCAAATCCTCCCATAGTGAATTATGTAGTTTGATAGGTCCTTTTGGCCTTGCCAATAGCTGTTGAGTGGCAGTCAGGTTCTATCCACAGGGGATTGAGCTTGGGAAAATGGATGTTGGGAATCGGAGTGCTGGAGAGCAACTACAACAAGGAGATACCACCTTCTTGCCTTCTTTCACTTAGGTTTCAATAGAGTACTTTAGAGACCCTTAACCTGACACCTCATATTCCAATGTACTTTTCTCAATCTCAATACTATGCCAACATTTTTTTTTTCCAACACAAAGTACCACTTTTGTAAATCATGCTTACGAGCAGAACCGGTTTTGTGCAAATATTTAGAAACTATTTCTGTCAGCTAAACACAGCAGGAAAGGCATTAAACAGGACAAGCTGGAGTGGAGTAATGAAATGATTTGTGGGAGGAGGGAGAGATCAGGAAAGGTAACTAATGGGTACTAGGCTTAATACCTGGGTGATGAAGTAATCTGTACAACAAACCCCCATGACACAAGTTTATCCATATAAACCTGGCTGCACACATACCCTTGATCTTAAAAGGTTAAAAAAAAAAAAATGACTTCAGTCTTTTTAACCTCATTACCACTGTCAGACATTGACCTAGGCTAAGATACCTTTTTAAGTTCTTGACAATACAACTTCTTTGACTTCTGTTTGCCTGACTTGGCTTTGTTCTCAGTCTTGCAAAGCCCCAACTCCTAGAAGATAAAGAGGGGGAGGGACACAAAATTAGAAGTACAGCAGTTGTAACCTGTATCTCCATTTTTCTACAGCTGAGAAGCGGCACTTGCAGTTGTTAAATATGTAAGACAAAGTCTGAACTCAGTTGTCTTCCTCCCAAGAAGTTCAGCAACCTGTGGATGCGCTTTTATTTCTTCATCAGATCTCATCTCTTGGCCAGGTGCAACAGCCCACCCCTGTAATATCAGAAACTTTGGGAAGCAGAGATGTGTGGATAACCTGAGCTCAAGAGTTTGATACTAGACTGGGCAATATGGCGAAAGCCTGTGTCTACTAAAAAAAATTAGCCAGGTGTGATTGTGTAGTCTCAGGTACTCGGAGACTGAGGTGGTAAGACTGCTTGAGCCTGGGTGGTCAAGGTTGCAGTGAGCTGTTATTGTGCGACTACAGTCAGGCCCAAGCAACAAAAACAAACTCAAAACCCCTCATCTCTCATTCATAAAGACCTAATCAGTATACCTTTTCCATAGGTTCCACATTTGATGGCTTAACATCAGGATTCGTTTCAAGTTGTCTTTTCTTTTCTAGTTCTTTCTGCCTGTCAAGTTTCTGCTGCTGTTGTAGTTCTTCAAGCTGTGTTGGAGTCATAAGAGACATAGGTGAATCAGTGACTAGTGTTGTTACCTTACTCTGAAAAACATCACACATAACACACTACCCCACTCATTGAAAGTTCTGGCTAACATAACTTACCCGCTGTTTCCTTAGCTCAGCTTCCCTAAGAAGAGCCTCCTTAAAGGGAGCACTGTTCGGAACTCCTGGGTCTTTCCTAGGCTTCTTGTGACCCCGCTTTTTAGCCTCCTTCCTTAATTTTCGATGATGTTCTCGAACCTATTATAATAAAGAGATTTTGTCTGCTTACAAAAATATCTTTATACTTAAGCAGAATTCAAGTGAGAAACCAATCTAGCTGGAATTTAGTTATGCCTATAAAATGGCCTAGGAAAATGGGGCTTTAATTGGAATCTTACAGAGTAATGCATACGGAAGTAGAAAACGGCAAGAAAATGTCATTAGAAGGCTCTCTATGCAGAAATTAACATGTTGAACAAGTTTACAGACTCATCACCAAATCACTGCACTTTGTCACAGCTACACTTCTGATGCCTAAGAGCTACCATGATCAGTCTATCCAATGCCATTTCCTGAAACCAAATCATGTTAACCCAGACTTTCCCTTTGCAAATGAATAGAGCAAAATCAGTTTAGCAATGTGTTTGGTATAGCTCTCCCAGCCACTACACTTACCTTTTTTTGGATTTTATACCGCTTATGGCAGGTCATGCGTTTACTTGCTTTCTTTAACTCTACAAAAAAAAAAAAAAAATCACATCACAAACGTGTTAATGCAAATGATTAGTTCTGGGTGAACGCACTACGGAGTTATATCTTTTAATGTTATTGGCTGCCAAAGCTAACGTTAAGACTAATGCGAAATGCCTAATACAGACATACATGTCCACTCTCAAATCCCAGAGAATCTGATTCAGTCGATCCAGAATGGAGTCCAAGTTCTCTGCACCTACTCTTACAATATTAGAATGGAATCATATACAGCAGCGTATGAGACCCAAAATGACAACCACTTCGTGTCAAACAGCACGAATCCAGGAGAGGAACAGTGAGTCTGGGAGGCGATTCTCAGCTCTCACCTGGGCCAGTATGCACGTGACCAGGGAAGGGAAAATACTGGGCCTGAAACCTAGCTTAGACGCTGCCTCCTTCCGAAAATCTAGCCTAGTCTTGCCCACCCTCCGCCAGGCTTCCTTCCGCAGAATAAGCCCGCGCGATTAACAGGATCGGCGTAGGGCCTTCCAACACGGTTCTACGAGAAAACAGGGCAAGGCCTACGCTCAGGCTCCGACCTCCATGCCCGCAGAGACCAAGCCGTAGAAAAGTGTCGTGGTGGCTGCAGCAACTACCAGACATGGGCCCCTCCAAGCCCGCCTTCCGACCCCACTTACTAGGCCGCTTCATGTTGGTTGTAGAAAGTAACACAAGCACGACAACCTGCCTCCTCTGGCGCCACGTGTGAACTGAGACCACCGACAAGCGTCACGTACATACGTTATCGCCGTAAAGTGCGTCACCGCCTCTCTGTGTGCGCGCGCACGCAGTGTCGCGCGGAGCAGGAATCGCTTGGCGGCGGCGGGGCTGGTTTTACGGCGGCACCGGGAGGGGTAAGGGAGGTGAGGGCGGCGGGTGCCGGAGCGACGGCAGCGGCCGCGGCTGGAAGAGCTATAGCAGCAGCCGTGGCGGCCACGGGGCGGGGCGCGGCGGTCAGTGACCGCGGCCGGGGCTGCAGGCGGCGGAGCGGCTGGGTAAGGCCGGGCCCAGGGCGGGTAGGGCCGCTCCCCCTCGACCAGCTGCCGGGCCTTTGTGTGGGCCCGGGCGGGCGGGAGCCGCGGCGGAGGCCCCGCCCCGGCCGTGTAGAGACGCGCCGGTCGGGCCGGGCGCGCGGGGTTGGGCGGGGCGCGGCGGTGGGCCTCGGGACAGGCCCGGTAGCCCTGTCGCACCTGCCGGCAGGGACAAAGGCGTACTACGGCCCGGAAACTCCCCGCGCCACTCTTTCCCGCTTCTCGCGGGGCGGCTTCAAAGCTGTCAACGTTTCCCTCAGTCCCCAATACCAGTGACAGGTCGGGAAAGTCCTTCATTTCCTTGGTTGCTCAGGGCCTCCTTTTTTGTTATTGTTGTTCCTTGACGGTTCGACACCAACTGTTAGTGATTTCTTTATTTTTTCCGGGTATTTTGATCAATGGGACTTGTATTTATAGTAGAGGCCAGATATTTCAGCTTCTCATTTCAACACCGCAAAGAATCCGGGATTTTGGGAACTGTGTATTTCTTGGTTTGGGGAAGCACAGTTTTGTTATAATAAGGGAGAAGTTTTAATTTAAAGGGGCAGAAAGAGTGGCAAAAATATAGAAAAAATTCTGAAAAATAAGTACACGGTATAGTGGATATAGAAATTCTTACAATTATAGAAGCGTGTATTGGAGTAAAACATTTTAACTTATTTTCCAACACACTAGGACTCTCGACGAATAATTTCAGGTGTTTTTTTTTCTCCCATTCGGCTGTGTACTTTTCCTCAAAAAGTGCAAATTGGACTCGTGCATGTGAAAGAGTAGCGTAATTTTTGCTTTATTACTTACAGGTTGCCCATATTTAATTTTGAGCTCCAAAATGAAAGATTGGAAAAATATGTTTTGAAGAGGTGTTTCAGATTAAAACAAGAGTTTGTGTGTGGATGAATGGAAGGGGCTTGACCGCTTTCTTTGACTTTGGGAATGTTCAAAATACCACAAATGTTAATATCCTACCAAAATTCCCAAGATAAGTAAATTTTGGTATAGCTATATAATAGGTTAGTATCAAGCTGTCAAACATCATTAGGAAGAATGTTGACTTGGAAGAATCTTCATTAAGTTAAAACACAGGCTGTAGAATAATACATTGGTTTGTTAACATTTTGGTAAGATAATAACAGGTAACTAAGACGTAGATAAATACCAAAAATTGTGAATGACAACATTAAGAATGGCTTTTTTCTCTGAAGCACGTTTATAGGTGTTTTTTATTTTTCCTTTGAGTCCTGTTTTCCAAGATTTTGTTTTAAGCATGTATTGTAGTGCTAAATATCACTAGAAATACAGGAAAGGGCTAAAAGTTCATAAACTGTCAAAATACACACCATTTGTCTATACTGTCAGTATTTTCCCAGTTGCATATTATTAAGTATTCTTAACTGTCCACTATCAATTATTGATTGTCAGATTTTTGAGCTTGTAGCTATAATCAAGGCTGTTTTAAAACTTGGAATTAAACTCTGGAATCTGTCTTTCCTCTTCATGGAAAAACAAACAAAATTGCTGAAGGAGTACTTACAGCGCTTTTTTTTTTTTTTTTTTTT
>NW_016107315.1:1490700-1495685 GCF_001604975.1 Cebus imitator
GGCCTCAAAGTGATACACTGGCCTTGGCCTCCCAAAGTGCTGGGATTACAGGCATGAGCCACCGTGCCTGGCGTTAAGTTCTCATTTTAGAGATGAAGAAACAGACCTGAGAGGCTGTCACTCAGGCAACATCAAGCTGATAATCAGAGGTGGAAGACTTGGGACTCCTATTCTGGTCCTGTGGTTTCTCCTACTTCATAACATGGCCCTTCTTGCCAAACTTCCAAAATACATTTTAAAACGTTCCTTGATTAAAAAAATACTTAAATATTATCCTTAAGTTGAATATTTTTCTTGTTTTTCCAAAGTAAATTAATGGTTCAAGGATTTTGGGATATTGTATCATCTAAACTACATACGTATGGTGGTAATTTATGTTTTTTTTGTCATTTGATTTTCAGTGAATTATTTATAAAAGTAATTTTGAACTCCTGACAAAATGGTTGGCTTTTTTTTTTTTTTTTAAACCTTGTCAAATTTTTATATGGTATCTCCAATGCAGCTAGGACTTTGGAAATAAATGTTCTTTCTCTGAATTTTTTTTGTGGGGGTGGGTGTTTTCTAGACCTTTTGCTCACATGAGCCATTCTTGGTTTGTTCCAGCTTGACAACAGTTGGTGTCACATGTGAGCCTCCCACATGTATTCACTCTTCATTCCAGCTCTGTGATTGAACTCTGCTCTTATTGACTAGGGGGCAGTTGGGCAGGCATGCTTCATTCCTGGAATTGACAGTCATTCCTAATGTGAGTAAAGGGGAACCTAAATGAGACATCTTTAAACATATGAAAGCATTTGGTTTTAAAATGGAAGAACTGTCAGGTACTGTTAATGCCTGAGCCTTTGCAAGTTACAAGAGAGCTGATATGCCTGTTTTCTCCATTCTCTGTATCTTCCTTTAGCAGTTCTATTTGAATGTTTTCTGTCTATTCGTACTCGTTTTTACTCCTTCTGACCCTTTTCTATTTCCCTCTTTTCTGCCTTGTTCTCTTTTTCAGTTTTGAAAATACTAACACTGAATCAGTACTTCTAAAGCCCTTCCTTCTCCCACTGGCTTCACTTGGCCTTCAGACATAATGAGGAGACTGGCTTTTCGAGGCGCTGGTTGTGCTCTGGTAAAGCTGGTAAATTACTGATTATCTACACCCTTTCCCTTATCTGTCCTTCCTTGCCTTTTTTCTTCCACCTTTCTTAAATTTTTGTTACCCCTTCCATAAAGGTTCCCTCAAATTCACTTGTGTCTTTGTCATAGCTTGTTTAAAAGGGATTGGTCCTTAATTTCTTTATCTTAATGAACTGAGCCCGGTATATCAGCCTTTTATATAAAAAGAACAAAAATCAGCAAAGCTTGCCTAAGTTTTGGCTAAGTATTTTGATGCTTTTAACCACTTTTAGCTACTTCAAACTAATACCGTATAACAAACCGAAGCCTAGAGTAAGGAACATCATCATGATAGATTTTGTTTCAAACACTGTGTGGTCTTTAGTTTGGAGAAAGAGATGAGACTTCTGAAGTCTCTTTTCTTAATTGCTCACCAGGATTTTCAAATGTGTTTGTTTTGCTCCTTCTTTCTGTTTTCTGGAAATCCCCAACTTTTCTCTCCATACCACTGGCAACTAGTGCTCTCCTGTTCTAATCATTCTAATCTCCTGGTATCATAGTGTCCTGAAATTCAGTGTTTCCTTGTACCTTACAATTATGAGGTACTCTAGTTGTATGAGGTACCTCATAATTGTGAGGCACATGGAAAAGCAGATGCTGCACTGACTCCAGAAGTAATATACCTTGGAGCCTCTAACCCCCAGATCTGCCAGACTACCTCAGGGACTGAAGGATCAATACCTTCAGTGTGAGTGAGTCAAACTGGGATCTTTTAGCTTTAGAAAAAGGCCTTTGAAATTGCAATATGCTGTTGGATAATATTGTTAAGATTGTGTCACAATATAAGCATTGCAGGACTTTCTTGGATATATACTAGTCCATCTGTAGCAGACAATTTCAGTGGTTGCATTTCTTGTGTTATAGCTAAATGCATGTATTTGTAAAGTTGCCTTAAGATTAGTTTCTTAGCCAGCCCCAAACGAGAGCAGATATTTATTTGTGACCTGAAAGCTCATGTATGAGGTGCTCTTGAGAGGATCTACTAAGATTTAAAGCTGTGATTTCAAAATTTATGGGCAGTAGAGTACGTCATATCACTGAAAAGGCGATTAGATTGGATTAACAGAAGAGTTTCAAAGGACAGTTTTTCTGTACTTCTGTCTACGTATAACAAGTCACGTTAAGTGTTTTCCAGAGATATGTTTTGTGGATCCTGCTTTAATGAATGGAGGACATTCATTTTCAGGATATTATTTTTCGAGTACATCTAAAATACTAGAAGGTTAATTGTCCTCTGTCCCCTTACCTTTTTGCATAACTCATTTGTCTTAGGCTCTGCTTCCTACTCTTTTCCACGTGGTGGCCCACCTAGCAGATGATCATAATTGTAAGGCACATGGCAAAGCAGATGGGTGCTGGCTCCAGAGGTGGATATATTGGGGCCTGTATACCTCAGGCCTGCCTGACCGTCTAGGGGCTAAAGGATTAATACCTTCAGCACGCCAATGTACTATTACATGTAGGTTGGGAAACTCCAGTCTAGGGCAAATTTGGAACTAGAAGTTGTTGAGTCACTCAGATTGGTGATATACAAATGAATATACTTTCATTGAATTTGTCCCATCAAAATGGAAGGTATAGCACTCCGGTAAGTGAAACACTGCAACAAGGAAGTCCAGGACTTTAAAAAAAACAAAAAAAAAAAAACCTTTTAGCTAAACTGTAACATGTTAAATTGTCCTCCTAAGTGAGCCAGGAGTTTGATAGCAGGTGACCAGCTGAGGGCTTGGTGACAGACTCTATTTAAATGTAAGAACATGGCTAATTATTTCTTTTAGAAGAAGTTGGATTCCATGGGTTCCAAGAGAAGAAGAGCTACCTCCCCTTCCAGCAGTGTCAGCGGGGACTTTGATGATGGGCACCATTCTGTGTCCACACCAGGCCCAAGCAGGAAAAGGAGGAGACTTTCCAATCTTCCAACTGTAGATCCTGTGAGTAACTTGGTTCACTTGGTTTCTGCCTGCTTTTCCCACGATTACCCTATCTTCCCTTTAATGGTAAAATGGTTACAGTGCAAGGCGTCTCCACTTTTTTTTAAGATTCTCTGGATTGATAGTCTTTTATGAACAGTATGTATTCAGCTAAGTCTTAGAGTAATGTATAGTCTTATGAATAATTTCAGTGTGTTACATCATGTATTCATTTAGCAAATAACTATGTGCCTATCATGTGAAAGTACTGTTCTCATGATTGGGATTTAGCCATGTGGGAAACAAGCCCATTTTTCACATGGAACTTAGATTCTAGTGGGGGAAGTAGAGTGTAAACAAGTAAATGAATAAAGAATAATATACCCTCAGCCAGTAATAAGTGCTAAGAAGAAAATTTTGGGTGATTTGGGCTATTTTGGTGTGAATCCCCTGGAAGAGAGTTCCAGACAGAGAGAACCGGTGCTGAGGGGCTGAGTCAGGGATGGGTTTAGTGTGTCATGGTTACAGAGTAGTAGATGGTCGGGAAGGAGAAGGAAATTGGCAGGCTCCACCCATTCAGAGTATGTAGGGCCCACACAAGCAGTGTTAAGAGTTTAGAGTTTTATTCTATATGTACTGAGAAACCCTTCTGTTGGATAGCTTTAAGCAAGAGAGTGATGAACTGATTTAGTTTAAAAGACAAAATCACCAGGAGCATGAATGTGATGGAAGATGCCAAAAAGTTAGTCAACTCGATTGTTTGAAAGGAGACATGCTTGCCAGGCACGGTGGCTCATGCTTGTAATCCCAGCACGTTGGGAGGCAGAGGTGGGTGGATCACGGGGTCAGGAGTTTGAGACCAGCCTGACCAACATAGTGAAACCCCATCTCCTAAAAACACAAAAATTAGCCAAGTGTGGTGGCACGTGCCTGTAATCCCAGCCACTCGGGAGGCTAAGGCAGGAGAATCACTCGAACTCTGGAGGTGGGGGTTGCAGTGAGCTGAGATTGCGCCGCTGCATTCCAGCCTGGGTGACCGAGCGAGACTCCATCTCAAAAAAAAAAAAAAGGAGACGTACTGTCAGCATATTTCAGCCTGTTTGGTAATATTGAGAGTCATCATTTTTCTTATCTATTTGCCTAGAAAATAATTTTTATGCCTACACTGGCTTTCTGTTCACTTTTTTGGTGATTTTTCTCCTTTGCTAATGTGTAGATTGCCGTGTGCCATGAACTTTATAACACCATCCGAGACTATAAGGATGAACAGGGCAGACTTCTCTGTGAGCTCTTCATTAGGGCACCAAAGCGAAGGTGAGTTGGAAGCCCATCAGTAGATTGCGGGGAATTTGGTCCAGAGTCCATGTTTAAAGTGTTTGGAAATTGATTTTTTTTTTTTTTTATTGGGAGGAATGGCTTAAATGATACTGGGGTCCAATTTTAGTCTTTAGTAATCAAGCTGTAGTGAAGCTTTTCTGGACCTATTATGTTCTTAGCATTCCATCAAACCTGTATTTTTCACCCACTGCAGTTTAATTTAGGTCTTTTAAGCTTTTTTTTTTTTTTTTTTAACTAAAAATCTGTTTGGGCTAGGCACAGTAACATGCACCTGAAATCCCAGCTACTTGATTTTTTGAGCCAGGCACAGGAGCATGCACAGTAATCTCAGCTACTTGGGAGACCGAGGCAAGAGAATTGCTTGAGCCAAGGAGCTTGAGACCAGCTTGGGCAACCTAATGAGACCCTGTCTCTTAAAAATAAAAACAAGGCCAGGCATGGTGGCTCACACCTGTAATCCTAGCACTTTGGGAGGCTGAGGTGGGTGGATCACAAAGTCAGGAGTTCAAGACCACCCTGGCAAAAATGGTGAAACCTTGTCTCTTCTAAAAAAAAAAAAAACCAAAAATTAGCTGG
>NW_016107315.1:1496790-1499587 GCF_001604975.1 Cebus imitator
CACTGCAACCTCTGCCTCCCAGGTTCAAGTGATTCTCCTGCCTCAGCCTCCCAAGTATCTGGGACTACATGCACATGCTACCACACCTGGCTAATTTTTTGTATTTTCAGTAGAGGTGGGGTTTCACTGTGTTGGTCAGGCTGATCTCGAATGCCTGACCTCATGATCCACCTGCCTCGGTTCTCAAAGTGCTGGGATTACAAGTGTGAGCCACCATGCCCAGCCTAGTTTTTTATTTTTAGTAGAGACGGGGTTTCGCCATGTTGGCCAGGCTGGTCTCGAACTGCTGACCTCAGGTGATCTGCCTGCCTTGGCCTCCCAAAGTGCTCAGATTACAGGCGTGAACCACTGTACCTGGCATCATTTGCACATCTTCTTTGGAAAAATGTCCATTCACATCTTTTGCCCATTTTTGAATTGGGGTGTTAGTTTTCCTTTGTTGAGTTTCAGGAGTTCTCTGTACATTCTGTTATTTCTTATCGATACAGGATTTGTAAATATTTTCTGTCATTCTGTAGGTTGCTTTTTCATTCTGTATGGTGTCCTTAGATCCACAAAAGATTTTAATTTTCATGAAGTTTACTTTGTCTTTTTCTTTTGTTGCCTGTGCCTTTGGTGTCATATCTAAGAAATTAGTGCCAAATCCAGTATCATGAAGCTTTCCCCTATGTTTTTGTATTAGTTAGGGTTACTTTAGAGGAACAGAACTAGGCTGCAAATTTTCCAAACTTTTATGCTCTGCTTCCCTTATAAAACTGAATGCTTTTAACAGTACGCAAGTCACTTCTTGAATGCTTTGCTGCTTAGAAATATCTTCTTCCAGATACCCTAAATCATCTTTCTCGAGCTCAAAGTTCCACAGATGTCTAGGGCAGGGGCAAAATGCCCCCAGTCTCTTTGCTAAAACATAACAAGAATCACCTCTACTCCAGTTCCCAACAACTTCCTCATCTACATCTGAGACCACCTCAGCCTGGACCTTATTGTCCATATTGCTGTCAGGCTTTTGGTCAAAGCCAGTCAAGTCTCTAGGAGGTTCCAAATGGTCCCACATTTTCCTGTCTTTTTCTGAGCCCTCCAAACTGTTTCATCCTCTGTGATCCAGTTCCAAAGTTGCTTCCACATTTTCAAGTATCTTTTCAGCAGCACCCCACTCTAGTGGTACCAATTTACTGTATTAGTTTGTTTTCATGCTGCTAATAAAGACATGCCTGAAATGGGGAAGATAAAGAGGTTTAATTGAGGTTCCATATGCCTGGGGAAGCCTCAGAATCATGGTGGGAGGCAAAAGGCACTTCTTACAACAGTGGCAAGAAAAAAATGAGCAAGAAGCAAAAGTGGAAACCTCTGGTAAACCCATCAGATCTTGTGAGACTTAATCACTATCACATGAATAGCAAGGGAAAGACCAGCTCCCATGATTCAGTTACCTCCTCCTGGGTCTCTCCCACAACATGTGGGAATTCTGGGAGATAGAATTCAAGTCGAGATTTGGATGGGGACACAACCAGACAATATCAGTTTTCCTCTAAGAGTTTTATAGCTTTAGCTCTTATATTTAGGCCTTTGATCCATTTTGAATTAATTTTTATATGTAGTGTTTAGGTAAGGATACAGCCTTATTCTTTATATATGTATATCCAGTTTTCCCAGCATCGTTTGTTGAAAACACTGGGCTTTGCTCATTGAATGGTTTTGGCACCTTTGTCAAAATTCATTTGAGCATGTATGTGAGGGTTATTTCTAGGCTCCATTGTATTCCATTGGTCTCTCTGTTTATACTAGTAGCACACTATTTTGATTACTGCAAACAACATATTCAGTGACAGAAGATTTAAAGCTTTTCCTCTAAGATCACAAACAAAACAGTGATGCCCACTTTCACCACTTCTATTCAACACCATGTTCACTGTGGAATAAATCCCACTTGGTTATGGTATATAATTCTTTTAATATGCTGCTGAATTCAGTTTGCTAATATTTTATTGAGAAATTTTGCATCAGTGTTCAGAAGGTGTTGCTATTCACTTGACAAAATATTATGGAAAATATTTAGAGAAATTTGCGGATTATAGCCTCAAACCTTTTGGAAGGCCTAAAGGTTTTACTGGGGCAGGCCAAGGGCCAGTCCACTAAGTTAGGGAGAGAGAAAAATAATCAAAGGCCTTCCCAGTTAAGTCTGTTTACCCCACACCCATTTGTCTCCACTCTGTTTACTCATGTTAATTTTGTGCTTTGTTGGGGTGGGAGGGGAGGATCAAAGGGAAATTACCTGTTAATAGCATTTACTCTGGGCCTGAGAATCTAAAGCTTTTACCAGTCCTATAACCACTCTTTTAACTATGTTAATTATCCACAAGTGTGTTAACTTAGAACCTCTTTTGTAATGTCTAGGGAATAAATATGTAGATAAACAGGAAACTAGGTCAATTGGTTGCATTTCGCCCTCTAAAAGCAGCCAATGGCCATCCCTAGTCCACTTAAAACACTGTAAAGGTGTAAGAGTGCATTCATTCATTGGTTAAGTCAGAGTCTGCAGGTCAAACTTCTGCAAAGGTAACCCACATCTCAATAAGGGATACTGATCTGTGGTTTTGTTGTTGTGCGTTTGTCTGCCTTTGGTATTGGGGTAATGCTAGCTTCATAGAATAAGTTAGGACGTGATCTCTATTCTTCAATTTTTTGGAAACGTTTCCTAAGGATTGGTAGTGCTTCTTGAAATGTCTAGTATAATTCATCAGTGAAGCTATCAGTCTAGGGCTTTTCTTTGTGAGAGATTTTTTTTTTTTTTTTTTTT
>NW_016107315.1:1501607-1517229 GCF_001604975.1 Cebus imitator
GTTGACCAGGATGGTCTTGATCTCTTGACCTCGTGATCCACCCGCCTCGGCCTCCCACAGTGCTGGGATTACAGGCTTGAGCCACGGCACCCGGCCAAAAATTAATAGTTCTTATGGCTGTGAACCATGGCTCACCCTTGTAATCACAGCATTTTGGGAGGCTGAGGCTGGCGAATCACTTGAGGTCAGGAGTTAGAGACCAGCCTGGCCAACATGGGGAATCCTCGTCTTTACTAAAAATACAAAAATTAGCTGGGTATGGTGACAGGCGCCTGTAATCCCAGCTACTTGGGAGGCTAAGGCAGGACAATCGCTTGAGCCCGGGAGGCAGAGGTTGCAGTGAGCTGAGATCACACCATTGCGCTCCATCCTAGCCAACAAGAGTAAAATTCCATCTCAAAATAAATAAATAAAAATTCATAGCTTTTAAGACAAAATTGAAGTTTTCATAGTGATAGTTAAAAGGGATCCGTTTTTCAAGTTACACTGAGGGGCATCTTGCACATGCCTTTCATACCTTGCACCACTAACTGGAACATCCTTCCTCTCTTGCTGTCAAAATGTAATCACTATTCTGTTCAAAACTCTGGCCGTTGGCTGGGTGCAGTGGCTCACGCCTGTAATCCCAGCACTTTGGGAGGCCAAGGCAGACGAATCACCTGAGGTCAGGAGTTCGAGACCAGCCTGACTATGTGGAGAAACTCCATCTCTATTAAAAATACAAAATTAGCTGGGTATGGTGGCTGTGCACCTACAATCCCAGCTACTCGGAAGGCTGAGTTAGGAGAATCATTTGAACCCGAGAGGCAGAAGTTGCAGTGAGCCAGGATTGCGCCATTGCACTCCAGCCTCTACAACAAGAGTGAAACCGTCTCAGGAAAAAAAAAAAGAACTCTGGCAATTGAAGTTATTTGTTCTGAAAACATGCATGAATGTGTTAGGCAGAAAACTGGTCCCCAAATACTTCCACATTCTAATCTCTGGAACCTGTAAATATGTTGTGTTACGTGGCAGAGGGGAATTAAGTTTGCTAATCAGCTGATCTTGAATTGGAGAGGTTATCCTGGATTATCCATGTGGGTCCTTAAATGGGGAAGAGGGAGACAAATTCAGTCAGAGAGAGATTTGAAGATGCTATACTGCTAGCTTTGAAGATAGAGGAAGGAGACTACAAGCCAAGGAATGCAGGTGAGCTCTAGAAGCTGAAAAAGGCAAGGAAACCTTTTTAAATAGATTCTCTCTACTAGAACCTCCAGAAGGCATGCAGCCCTGCTAATACCTTGATTTTAGACCAGTGAGACCTGTTTTGGACTTCTGACCTCTAGAATGAATATAATAAATGTGTTTTGTTTTAAGCCCCTAAGTTTGTAGTAATTTGTTACAGCAGCTCTCGAATGCTAATACAGTGAGTTAACTAAAGATTTAGATTCATTCATGATTGTTGATAGTACAGTGGGTAGCTACCAAGCTCTAAGTTGAACTGAAGGCAAATTTCTCACCTCAACGAGCAGAGCCACTGAGAGTGCAGTGTCACCATCCTGAATTAGTAAAGCCCTATAAATTAGCCATGGTCGAAAAGAAAGTTGTTTTTAAAATGAGGTATCTGTCTCCCTATTTGAGTTGGTTTATCAGTAATAATCTTCTCAAAGTTGTTATTTAATTAGCATAAAGTAGTAAGAGCATGTATTTATTGTCTGCCACATTCTAGACACAATAACCAAGCATTTTTTAGATTATATCTTATTTAAAATTCTGAGCTATCACAGTTTATTGGTGAGAACTTGCACAAGTTCTTGTAACTACTAAGATAGCTGGTGTTTAGACTAAAGTTGTTCTGACTCCAAAGCCTGTGCTCTTAACCGTTGTGTGTTATAGAGTAACAGCATCATACTGAAGTATACAAAACCTTTTACAGAAGATACCATGCCTTTGCTGCCACCTTTTCACTGGCAGGTTAGTGCTGAGTAGCAGAGGATACATACAGACCTTGCATGCTGGACTACTTTCATGTAACAATCTCAAAGATAATGGTGCCTTTCTCTGACACTCCTATGTGGAGTGTATATTTTTTCTCAAGTATTTATAAGAAGTAGTAGTGCTCAGAGCTACACAATTTGTGAATCCCTTTTTGATACTTCATTTTAGTTACTGTATTTGGCTACTTTGTAGTAGGGCAACGAAATCAACAATGGCTGAACCAAAAGAGAAATTTCTTTCTCTTGTGTAAAAGTCCTGACCTGTGAAGTTGTCAAGGTCTAAGTATTAGCTAACTCCATTCTACTATCTTTGTGGTATCACTCTTGTCTGCCTGGTCTGAGATGCCTCACTACCACAACTACCTTCCAGCCAGTATGGAAAAAGAAGGAGTGTTAAGGACATGACTTGGATATGACATACGTCAGCTCTTGTGTTGGCTAGCTTCAGTTACGCTGGAGAATATGGTCTTTAAGGGTTTTTGTTTTTGTTGTTGTTGTTTTTTCCTTGGAGATGAGGCTTCACCATGTCACACAGGCTGGAATGCAGGCTGCTCACAGGCACCATCATTGCACACTACAGCCTTGACCTCCTGGACTCAAGCAGTCCTCCCTCAGACTCCCAAGTAGCTGGGACTACGGGCATGCAACACTATGCTGGCTGGGAATATGGTCTTTTTTTTTCTTTCTTTCTTTTTTTTTTTTTTNTTTTTTTTGAGAGACAGAGTCTTGCTCTGTTGCCCAGGCTGGAGTGCAATGGTACAGTCTTGGCTCACTACAACTTCTGCCTTCTGGGTTCAAGCAATTCTTCTGCCTCGAGTAGCTGGGACTACAGGCACGTGCCACCACACCCAGCTAATTTTTGTATTTTTAGTAGATACAGGATTTCACCGTGTTTGCCAGGGTGGTCTCAATCTTTTGACTTCATGATTCGTCTGCATCGGCGTCCCAAAGTGCTGGGATTACGGGTGTGAGCCACTCTGCTCAGCCGAGAATATGGTCTGTAGTAGCCGTGCAGCATCTTAGAATGCCATCATCCTGGGAAGAAAGGAGAATGGGGTAGGGAGTAGCCAGCAGGCCTTCTGCACACCAGGGCTAGTGTTTCTCACTATTCTGATGAAAACTTGACGTTTTGGCTGTTTTGCAGCCATATGCCAGACTGCCCTCACCTGTTGTTGAAAGAGAAAAGTTGTTTTGAAAGAACATACAGTATAATCCTGTTTATGTTAAATTTGGCTTGTGTGTACATGTGCCTAGAGATAAGTCTGGAAGAATGTCTATGAAAATACGAATAGTGCTATTCTGGATTATAAGGATGATTTTTACTTTTGATGGTTTTCTATATGTTTGATTTCAGTGAAAAAATTAGTAAAACTCTTTGATTTTAAAATGAGAGGACCCTGTTTTGACCATATGATATAGAGTGAGTGGTTGGGATCCTGATATTTCTTTTGTATTTGTGGTAATTTTAAAAATGTGAGTAATCTAGTAGCAGTGATTCTGGGGGATAGTGTTCTTTCTAGGCACATGTCCTCATTGAGTTCTCAGATGCCTATAGATAATCCCCTAATCTTGAGACACTGCTGAGGTCCTGCATCAGCAAGGAGAGTAGGCCCACATGCAAAGGATCATTTTGGATATTAAGTTATCAAAGCCCTAATGTTTGCTGTGAGAAAGTCCCCTGCGGCCGGGCACAGTGGCTCATGCCTGTAATCCTAGCACTTTGGGAGGCTGAGGCAGGCTGATAGCTGTACTTGGCTCAGGAGTTCGAGAGCAGTCTGGGCAACATGGTGAAACCCTGTCTCAAAAAAAAAAAACCAAAACCAAGAAAGTCCCTTGATACCACTGACAACATCAGTATTCTTTCTGCTTTTTCTCTGATTTCTCAAGATTCTCTCCGAATTTTTTTTGGTTGAAAAAAGTTCGCATATAAGTGGACCTGCACAGTTCAGTGGTCAACGGTACTGTATTAACATTTATTTCCTGATTTTGATGGTTGAGTTGTGGTCCTTGTTTGTAGGAAACAAACATTAAATGATCAAGAATGATGGGGCATCATGTCAGAGCTTATTCAGATGGTTCAGAAAAAAAGTACTATTTTTACAACTTTTATGTCAGAATGAAAAGTAAAAAATAACTTAAGTATGTATAATAAAAGAATGACTATAACCTGTCAGCTAAGGTGCCAAGAGAGATTTAAGCCTTAATCACCATGATATTATTTGTAACAACTTATCCCTTACACATCTAGAATGGGGCTGAATACTTACCCCTGTGGGAGAATTGAGAAAATAGTCACTCACATCGGTTTTTAGAAGGCTTACTTATCTCCTGTAACTTCATTTGAAAAAAGCCAGAAAAAATAATAAATATCCATGAACCCTAAACCCAAGAAGTTATTTTGGGAACTTAAGAAATTGTCATTAAAATTACTTAAGAAATTTAAGAAAAAATTATTTTAAGAAATTGTGTCATTATGATTACCTTCAAAGTTTCTTGTGTGTTCCTTACTACTGCCTCCTGCAAGGTATAACTGTGAAGCTAAATTTTGTGTTTCTTAGTCCCATGCTTTTTTTTTTTTTCCCCAAGAGTTTGGTTGTATTTAGATGTCTCTTAAATCTGTTCATCTTTGGCAGGCTACTCAAGCCAAGGGATCATCTTCCTCCTTTGTAATTATAGTAATTGCTATTAAAGCAGCATTTGTAATAGGCATTTGATAGAACTTGATAGAAAAAAATGTATGTGGTCCCTCACTTACTGAAGAAAGAATCCATTTTGTAAGTTTATAAAGAGAGTTGAAACGTGTCTCTATTTTCACACTTTTGAGCACTATGAAAGTTGAGTCATCTTCATTTATAAAAGATACCGTCAACATAGGTTTAGCATTGGTGCTATAAACATTAAATATTTAACACCTAAAAGACCATCACAGATGTTAATTTAGGTTTTTATGTTGTTAACATATGTTTTGAAAAGGGAATGCATATGCATCTTGCTTTTGTTACTCTCTCTTAGTTCCAATAATGTGAGTTTGTTGGCAGATTTTTTTTTAAAGTAAGCTCCAAAATCCATGAAAGATTCTAATATGCTCTGTCACTTGGAATGTTGAACATTATCATAATAGCTTTGAAAGACAACTTCTTGTAAGCTTCAGATTAATATCTCTTTAAAAAATCTAAATTGTAACAGAAATCAACCAGACTATTACGAAGTGGTTTCTCAGCCCATTGATTTGATGAAAATCCAGCAGAAACTAAAAATGGAAGAGTATGATGATGTTAATTTGCTGACTGCTGACTTCCAGCTCCTTTTTAACAATGCAAAGGCCTATTATAAGGTAAGAAATTATGAAATTTGGAAGATCCCAATTTGATTATTGTCTGGCTTTCTAACACTTATAAATCTGGCAGGTGAGTAGTGGTTTCTTTTTGTGTCTTGAGTTCACATTTGTCTTATTTGTAAAGAGACTGAACATTCAAATGATTTTTATTTCTTATATATTTACGTATTTTAATTTATTACTTTTTGAGACAGGCTCTTGCTCTGTTACAGGGGCTGGAGTACGGTGGTGAGATCTCGGCTCACAGCAACCTCCACCTTCCAGGTTCAAGCAATCCTCCCACCTCAGCTTCCTGAGTAGCTGGCACTACTTGAGGTGTGTGCCACCATGCCCAGCTAATTTTTGTATGTTTTGTAGTGATGGGGGTTTCACCATGTTGCCTAGGCTGGTACTCCTGGGCTCAAGTGATCTACCTGCCTTGGCTTCCTGAGTTGCTGGGTTCACGGGCATGAGCCACTGTGCCTAGCCCATATTCATATGATTATAAACCATTCTTATTTCTCCTCCGTCTGCTGAAATCTTTTGCCCATTTTTCTCTTGGTTTGTTAGACACTTTTATATTTCTGGAATTTTTCTTTTCTTAAGAGACAGAGTCTCACTATCCCAGGCTGTTCTCAAACTCCTGGCCTCAAGTAATCCTCCTGCCTTAGCCTGTGTAGCTGGTACTACAGTTATGAGCCACCACTCCTGGCTTTAGAAAATTTTTTTTTTTTTTTTTTGAGACAAAGTCCCACTCTCTTCTCCAGGCTGGAGCGCAGTGACACAATCTTGGAAACTCTGCTTCCTGAGTTCAGGCGATTCTCCTGCCTCAGCCTCCCGAGTAGCTGGAATTACAGGTGCCTGCTACCACACCTGGCTGATTTTTTGTATTTTTAGTAGAAACGGGGTTTTATTGTGTTGGCCAGGCTGGTCTCCAACTGCTGACCTCAAATGACCCACCCACCTTGGCTTCCCAAAGTGCTCAGATGACAAGTGTGAGCCACAGTGCCCAGCCATAGAAATTTTTAAATTATTGTAGATACTAATCCTTTTTTGATTATATGTGTTTTTATTTTTTGTTTTTTGATTTTATATGTTTCAGATATCTTGTATCTTTTCACCCTTCATGGTGTTTTTTGATGAACAGAAATGTATTTATTTATTTAAAGATGGGGTTTCACCATGCATGGTGTTTTTTGATGAACAGAAATGTATGTATGTATGTATGTATGTATGTATTTAAAAAGATGGGGTTTCACCATGTTGGCCAGGATGGTCTCTATCTCTTGACCTCGTGAGCCACTCACCTCGGCCTCCCAAAGTGCTGGGATTACAGGCATGAGCCACTGTGCTCAGCCATGTTTTCTTTTAATATAATCAAATTTATCAATCTTTAAGTTTGGTTTCTTCGTATCTTGTTTCAGAGATTCCTCTTGCCCAAAGATTATATTCTTTCTTCTCTTGTATACTCTTCTTAAAGTTTTATACTTTTGTCTTACATATAAGCCTTTAATGCAGCTGGGATTGATTTTTGTCTTTTATAAGACAGGACTCTGTTTTTTTCCCACAGGTATAGCCAACACTGTTCTCTCTGCATTTGTTCACAGTCACTGTTGTCATCATTTCCATGCATTCATGGATCTGTTTCTGTCATTTTATTCTGTTCCAAAGACCAGTTTATCTGTTACTAGGCCATTCTATTTCTATCTTAATTACTTTGGCTTTATAATTCTTTTTTTTTTTTTGAGACAGAGTCTCACTCTGTCATCAGGCTGAAATGCAGTGGTACGATCTCCACTCACTGCAACCACCACCTCCTGGGTTAAAGTGATTCCCCTGCCTCAGCCTCCTGAGTAGCCGGGACTACAGGCATGTGCCACCACACCAAGCTCATTTTTTGTGTGTGTATTTTAGTAGAGACAGGGTTTCACCATGTTGGCCAGGATGGTCTTGATCTCCTGACCTCGGTCTCCCAAAATGTTGGGATTACAGGCGTGAGCCACGGTGCCTGGCCTAATTCCAACAATCTCCTTTGTTGCCCAGGCTGGAGTGCAGTGGTATGATCTTGGCTCACTACAGCTCCCATCTCCTAGGCTCAAACAATCCTCCTACCTTAGCCTCCCAGTTAGCGTGCAAACATCACAGCTGGCTGACTTTTTGTATTTTTGGTAGAGATGGGATTTTGCCATGTTGCCTTGGCTGGTCTTGAACTTCCTGGGCTCAAGCAATACACCTGTCTCAGCCTCCCAAAGTGCTGGGATTACAGGCATGAGCCACCATACCCATCTTGCTTTCTAATTCTTTATCAAGTAAGAAAGTAGGTTAACTATACTTGACCTTTCGCCATTTCGTACACATTTTACATTAGTGTGTTAAGTCAACAAGCACACAAAAAATTTTTTTTGAATTTTTATTGTGATTGTATCGACTATAGGTCATATTAGTGAAAACTGGCATAATGTTGACTGTTTCAGTTTGTGAATTTGGTATGTCTTCATTTATTTACATCTTTTTTAAAGTGTCTTAGTAAAGCTTTAAATGTTTCTTCATAAAGATTCTACAAATATGTTGTTAAGTTGTTATTCTTGAAATTATAAATGTTTTTGTTTTGTTTTGAGATGGAGTCTTGCTGTCGCCAGGCTAGAGCGCAGAGGCATGATCTCGGTTCACTGCAACCTCCAATTCCCTGGTTCCAGCGATTCTCCTGCCTCAGCCTCCCAAGTAGCTGGGATTACAGGCATGCGCCACCATGCTCAGATAATTTTTCTATTTTTAGTAGAGACAGGGTTTCACCATGTTGGCCAGGATGGTCTTGACCTCCTGACCTCATGACCCACCTGCCTCAACCTCCCGAAGTGCTTGGATTACAGGCGTGAAGCACTGCACCTGGCCTGTTTTTGTTTTTGTTCTTTTGAGACGAGTCTTACTCTGTCACCCAAGCTGGAGTGCAGTGACATAATCTTGGCTCACTGCAACCTCCATCTCCTGGGTTCAAGCAATTCTGCCTTGGCTTCCTGAGTAGCTGGGACTATAGGTGCACACCACCATGCCTGGTTAATTTTTTATATTTTAGTATAGAGATGGGGTTTCACTGTGTGGCCCAGGCTGGTCTTGAACTCCTAAGCTCAGGTAATCCACCTGCCTCGGCCTCCCAAAATGCTGGGATTACAGGCATGAGGCACCACACACAGCATATATTTGTATTTTAAAATTGAGATAATTTATATACCATCTTAAAATGTAGAATTAAGGGGTTTTTAGTTATTTAAAAATTTTGCAACTGTCACTACTATATAACTCTAGAATATAAAAGAAAACCATGCCCATTAGCAGGCACTTCCCTTTCCCCCTGACAGTCTTTGGCAACCACTAATTTACTTTCCTACTGTATGGATTTGCTTGTTCAGGCATTGCATATAAATAGAGTCATACAGCGTATGGCCTTTTGTGATGGGCTTTTTTCAGTGAATATAAGGCCTTCAGGCATCATCCATGTTGCAACTGTGTATCAGTACTTCGTTCTATTTTATGGCTGATTCATATTCCATTGTATGAATATACCACATTTTGTTTATCCATTCCCTAGTTGATGGAAATTTGGTTTCTGCTTTTTGCTATTATGAGTTATGCTGCTATGAGTTATGTGAACATAACCAGAGTACCATTTATATAGCCTAATGCTTTGCTTGTGTTCATTGGATCACATGCTCTGCTATTTAATTATGTTGCTACAATCATTTTTTTTTTAATCGTGGAAATTTTATGAACAACCTTTTTTTTTTTCTTTTTTTTTTTGGAGACAGAGTCTCACTCTGTCACCCAAGCTGGAATGCAGTGGCACGATCTCGGCTCACTGCAACCTCCACCACCCGGGTTCAAGTGATTCTCCTGCCTCAACCTCTGGAGTAGCTGGAACTACAGGTGTGTGCTTCCACACTTGGCTAATTTTTGTATTTTTAGTAGAAATGGGGTTTTACCCTGTTGGCCAGGTTGATCTTGATCTTGAACTCCTGACCTCAGGTGATCCACCTGCCCTGTCCTCCCAAAAGGTGAGATTACAGGTGTGAGCCACTATGCCTGGCCCTTTTAAAATCTTTTATTTATTTGTTTATTTATTTGTTTTTTAAGACAGGATTTCACCATATTGGTCAGGCTGGTCTTGAACTCCTGACCTCTGGTGATCCACCCGCCTTGGCCTCCAAAGTGCTTGGATTACAGGCGTGAGCCACCACGCCCAGCCAAATCTTTAATATCCTTACTGATTTGCCTGCATGAAACTATCCACTTACTGAATTCAGTATTTTAAAATCTCTTACTCTTATTATGGATGTGTCTATTTCTCCTTATAATTCTGTTAATATCTGCTTATATGTTTTGAAATTATGCAAATAGGAAAATAGAAGTTTAGAATTACTGCCCTAGTAAATTGAACTTTTTGGTATTATGTAATAGCGCTTTTTATTACTAGTAAAGTATTTTCTTTGGTCTATTTTGTCTGACATTAATGTAGTTACACTAGTTTGTTTTGGTGTTCACCTAGTTTGTTTTTTTCATTTTTATACTTTTAATACATTCATATTCTTTCAGTGCTTAGGTATGTCTTGTAAACAACATATATGCGAACTTCTGTTACTCCAGTGTATAATCTTTATCTTCTAACTAGGGCATTTCAACTCTTTACAGTTTTAGTAATTATCATTATGTTTGGATATATTTCTGAAATCTAAATTTCTACTTTCTATTCATCTCATCTTTTTATTTATTTTATTTTATTTTATTTTATTTTTTTTGAGACAGAGTTTCGCTCTTGTTACCCAGGCTGGAGTGCAATGGCGCCATCTTGGCTCACCGCAACCTCCACCTCCTGGGTTCAGGCAATTCTCCTGCCTCAGCCTCCTGAGTAGCTGGGACTACAGGCATGCGCCACCATGCCCAGCTAATTTTTTTGTAGTTTTAGTAGAGACAGGGTTTCACTATGTTGACCAGGATGGTCTCGATCTCTTGACCTCGTGATCCACCCGCCTCGGCCTCCCAAAGTGCTGGGATTACAGGCTTGAGCCACCACGCCCGGCCTTATTTATTTTATTTTATATATTTTTTTGAGATGGAGTCTTACTCAGCTGCCCAGGCTGGAGTTCAGTGGCGTGATCTTAGCTCACTGCAACCACCGTCTCCCGGGTTCAAGCAATTCACCCCCTCAGCCTCCCAAGTAGCTGGGATGACAGGCACCCGCCATCATGCTGGCTAATTTTTGTATTTTAGTAGAGATGGGGCTTCACCATATTGGCCAGACTGGTCTTAAACTCCTGACCTCAGGTGATCCACCCACCTCAACCTCCCAAAGTGCTAGGATTATAGGCATTAGCCACCGCGCCTGGCCTTAAATCCTTTTAAGAGATGAAGTCTCACTAAGTTGCCCAGGGTGGCCTCAAACTCCTGGACTCAAGCAATCTTCCCACCTCAGCCTCCAGGTCGATAGGACTGTAGGTGCCCACTACCTTGTTCAGTTTATTTATCTTTATTCTTCAATGCATTTTGTTATTTTTTTCTTTATGCCTTCTTTTGATTTTGTTTATTCAAAAATTCTTTTTTCTCTTATTACTTCTAAAATTTGGAAATTGTAACACCTATGGATAACCTTTTAGTTCTTACCCAAGAAGTTTTATTATGCATAACTAACTCATCAAAGCCAGAAGCTAATCAGGATCTTAATGCTCCAAACAGTATATAATTACTTTAGAATAATTCAACTCTGATCACTCTTTTTCTTATTTATAATGCTGGTGCTGTGTACTTTAGTTCTTTTATGGCAATTTTTGAATCTCATAGAACAGTGGTCCTCAAGCTTTATGGCACAAGAAACCGGTTTTGTAGAAGACAATTTTCCATGGACAGCGGTGGATGTAGGGGGCAGGGTCAGAATGAAACTCTTCCTTCTCAGATCATTGGGCATTAGATTTCTTATGAGGACCTTACAACCTAGATCTCTTGCATGCACTGTTCGAAATAGAGTTCACACTCTTATGAGAATCTAATGCCACTGCTGATGTGACCGGAGGTGGAGCTCAGGTAGTAATGCTGTCTTGCCTGAGCTCACCTCCTGCTGTGCAGCCCAGTTCCTAACAGACCATGGACTGGTAGCTGTTTGTGGCCTGGGGGCTGGGGACCCATGCTGTAAAATAATTGAACCAGGCGTGATGGCTCATGCCTATCATCTCAGCGCTTTGGGAGATTGAGGCAGGAGGATTGCTTTAACCAGCCTAGGCAATGTACGAGGACCCCATCTCTACACGGGAAAAAAAAGGTTTTAATTGGCCGAGTGTGGTGGAGTGCACCAGTAGTCCCAGTTACTTGAGAGGCTGAGGTGGAAGGATCATTTGAGCCCGAGAGTTCAAGGCTGCAGTGTGCTGTGATCATGCTACTGCACTCCAGCCTGGGCAACAGTGAGATTCTGTCTTTAAAAACATTAATAATAATAATACTATTGATTTGTGGAGTCAGTACCATTACTACTACTTTCTTTGTTCTTCATTCCTTTTTGCTATTGAGAAGTCATCAGTATAATTGTAGTTCTTTTAAAGGTTATCTGTTGTTTCTTTTCTGGCTGTCTTTAGTATCTTTTTCTCTTTTGTATTCTACAGTTTCATTGTGATAAATTATTTAGATATCCTTTTATTTATAGAATTTGTGAGCAATAGTGCTTCATAAATCTTAGATTGGTGTTTCTCATTGTCTTTGGAAAGTTTTTTTTTCTTTTTCTTTTTTTTTTTTTTTTTTGAGACAGAGTCTTGCTCTGTAGCCAGGTGCCAGGCTGGAGTGCAGTGGCACGATCTCGGCTCACCGCAACCTCCACTGCCTCTCACCCTGTAGCCAGGTGCCAGGCTGGAGTGCAGTGGCGGGATCTCGGCTCACTACAGCCTCTGCCTCCTGGGTTCAAGCAATTCTCCTGCCTCAGCCTTTGAATCTGGGAGTACAGGCGCACGCCACCACGCCCAGCTAATTTTTATATTTTTGGTAGAGGCAGGGTTTCACCATGTTGGCCAGGATGGTCTTGATCTCTTGATCTCGCGATCTGCCCGTCTTGGCCTCCCAAAGTGCTGGGATTACAGGCGTGAGCCTCCGTGCCTGGCCCATCTTTGGAAAGTTTTTAGCCATGTCTTAGCATTTTGCTTTTGCCCTGTTCTCTGTTCTTGTAGAAACTCTGATTAGATGTTATATTAGACTTCCCACAGGTCTCCATTTCTCTTAATTTTTCATATTTTCTGCTTTTGTGTCTATGTTGCTTTTTTAGATAATTTTTTTAGTTCTTTGTTTTCTTGGTGAAATCTCTTAAATCAGTTACATACAAAATTAGTATTTGCATTTTAATTTTATTTTTTCTATACATAGGAAGTAGCTTCTTTTTTAAAGTCTCTAGAACTTCACTCATATTTTCAAACTCATTGTTTCTTTAAACTTTTTTTTTTTTTTAAGAGATAAAGTCTTGATCTGTCACCTAGGCTGGAGTGCACTAGCTATTCACAGGCACAGTTGTAGCTCACTGCAGCCTTATTGAGCTCCAGTGATCCTCCTGCCTCACCCTCCCAAGTAGCTAACAGGTGTACGCCACCATGCCCAATTTTTAAACGTTTTTAACACACCCGTTTTTTATTCTATGGCAGATTATTCTGATAATCTAATATTTGAATCCTAATGTGTATATATATATATTTGTTTCACTGTCATTTTTGCTAGCTTTCTCTTGTGATTCTTTGATTCTTATGTGGCTCATGACTTTTGACTATGGGCTCCTATTTCTTGTAACTTTAACTTTAGAGATCACTGAAACATTAAATTGAAGTTGGCTTCATCCAGAGATGATTTGCTGCTTGTCCAGGGTGACTGGCCTGTCTTTGTTAAGGCTAACTTATGATGAAGAGTTCTCAGAGGAGATTCATTTCATGCCTCTCCTCTCCTCTCAGTGCCATGGTTTGAGATAGGCATGAGTTTGGATAGGTAGAGATTGAGATGGGCAGTCCTCCTTGTTCCCTGGCAGTACAGACACTGATTTGAGTTCCCACTAGCAGTGCAGCTGTGGCCTTTGGATTCCCAGCTTCTGGTAGAGCTTGACTTTTGTCTCTCCTTCTTGCTGCCCAGAGAAGCGTTGGAAACCAAAGCTTGGGTTTATCACAAATAAATGCCTTCAAAGTGAACATTTGACTTCAGTGTTCTGCGTTTTCATTTGGGTTCCTGCTTTTACTCCTTACTTCTATGAACATCTTTACTTTCTATTGGCATCCCATGGATGCATTTTTAAAGTTTTATTTTATTTTTTAAACATTGCATTCAACATTGTTTTTACTAGAAGGTTTCAGTCAAGAGTTTGTCATACTCACTGTACTTCAGGAACAGACATCTTCAAACCGCGTATTAAAGAATTTCAAAATAGAAGTATTAATCATGAGGATATTAACATTTGTAATAGAATTTTTAAAATTGTGTCTTAAAATACTAGTCTTTGCGGAAACAGTGTGCTTTAAAAGTAGCAACTGATTTCCAATATATTACTAAAATGATTTTTTTTTTGTTAACATATAGCCAGATTCTCCTGAATATAAAGCTGCTTGCAAACTCTGGGATTTGTACCTTCGAACAAGAAATGAGTTTGTTCAGAAAGGAGAAGCAGATGATGAAGATGATGATGAAGATGGGCAAGACAATCAAGGCACAATGACTGAAGGAGTAAGTGTGCAGCTGTAACTTGTGATGGATGGGCTTTTGGAAGGCAGAGAGAACCCCTGCTTATGATTCCCTCTGGGCTGTTGTGGGCAACAGGAATTGCTGTGCAATTGTATTGGTAAATGGGATGGTAAAAGGATATTCAGCCAGAGAGCCCCACTCCATTTTTAAGGGCTCCTAGGATATCCTGGACAATGTGTGCCATGTGTGGTGATTTTCATGAATTGTACTTATCTTAATGCATATTTCCCACTCAGTTTTAAAGAGAATCTTGATATTATCAAGGACTAGTCCAGTATTGCTACATTGAGACATCATATAAGGGAAGGCAGTGCTGTGGTTAGAAGTTAGAATGTAATCACCTTAGTGAGGAATATTTCTGTAGGTAATAATGGTTACTGTTCCTAGAACATACCAGGTGTGTTTCTGCCTCTGGAATTTTGCAGTTGTTCTTTGGCGTAGAAAATGCTTCCTTTGGCTTTTCCCATGACGGGCTCTTTTTTATTATTCTGACACCATCTAAAATGGTGTCAACTGAGACTGGACTTTCCTGACCACCCTATCTAAATTGTTTGCTCTGCCTTCCTCCTGTTCAGCCCCTACCCCACCCTGTCATCACAGGGTTGTCTTCAGTTTTTATAATGTCGCTATATATGAAATAACATACTAGTTTACGTGTTTTTCTCTCTTCCCCCAAGTAGAATGATAGCTCCTCAGAAGGTATCTTCTTGCTCATTTATTCCTGATATCTACACTATGCGTGACATGTAGGTACTGATAAATATTTACTAAATAAAGACACATGTTTGATGGCCAGGCATGGTGGCTTACACCTGTAATCCCAGCACTTTGGGAGGCCATGGCGGGAGGATCACTTGAGATTGGGAGTTCAAGAAAGCCTGGCCAACATGATGAAACCCCATCTCTACCAAAAATATAAAAATTAGCTGGGTGTGGTTGCACACGCCTGTAATCCTAGCTACTCATAAGGCTGAGGCAGGATAATCACTTGAACCCAGGAGGTGGAGGTTACAGTAAGCCGAGATGGTGCCACTGCACTTCATTCTGGGCCACAAAGCGAGACTGTCTCAAAAAAACAAAAAACAAAAAAGACATGTTTGAAAAGAAAAAAAAGAATAGTATAAGAGATCACAAGTCTTTACTACAGCTAAATTGTAAGAAGCACAATGCAGAATATTGTCCTTTCTTCTGTAACTTATCTATGTAGGCCTTTTGCTGGAACACAGAGAAGCAGTGATGGGTAAATTTCTCAAAAATATAATTATTTCTTAGAGTCTCAAAATATAGTTCCTAGTCAGGTGCTATGGCTCACCCCTGTAATCCCAGCACTTTGGGAGGCCAGGGTAGGCAGATCACCTGAGATCAGGAGTTTGAGACCGGCCTAGCCAACATGGTGAAACCCTGACTCTAGTAAAAATACAAAAATTAGTTAGGCATGGTGGTGGGCACTGGTAGTCCCAACTACACTGGAGGCTGAGGCAGGAGAATTGCTTGAACCTGGGAGGCAGAGGTTGCAGTGAGCCAAGATCATGCCACTGTACTCCAGCCTGCGTGATAGAGTGAGAGACTGTCTCAGAAAAAAATAAATAAA
>NW_016107315.1:1518113-1523413 GCF_001604975.1 Cebus imitator
AGCCACACATGGTAGTACACATCTGTGGTCTCAGCTACTTGAAAAGCTGAGGTGGAAGGATTGCTTGAGCCCAGGAGTTTGAGGCTGCAATGAGCCATGGTCACGCCACTTGACTCCAACCTGGACGACAGAGTGGGGGAAAAAAAAGTGTTGAACTTTAAAATTGAGACTATACTAAATAAAAAAACCTTCTGTTGGATTGGGACAAAATGCCAGTGCTCTGATGATTTAAACCAGAAATAACCATTACTATTTATTTTATATGCACAAATAATGATTTGGACTAGAAGCATCATTTAATCCTTGACTGAGACATCCCATTGCTTATTCTAGAAACTTGCTTCAAACTTGGACCCTCCCTGGTCAAGTACTCCTTGAGGCATATACTTTGTTGAAATAGTGTCTAAGCTAGGTATAAACCAGTCAATCTGAAGAGCAGAAATGGTGCACATTGATTTACTTAATCGCTATTTCGTGTTGACTTAATTTGAATTATTGTTAGACCTGGTAGAGCACCCCGTGGTTAAAAGTATGTAAGTAATCATTGTCCTATAAGAATATGAAGACTTCAATAGATGTGAACAGCAGATATAGAAATGACCAACTATTATGGGACATGTTTTCTCCTGCTGAGTTGCTCATTTCACATTTGTGGCACTTAAACTTTGCCATTACAATATTTACTGTAGAAAAAGTTTCAGTAAAAGTACCTAGTACAAGAGATTTCATTGCAAAAATAATATAAGGAGCCTCATTAGTTTCATATAGGTTGTTCTAGGGATACAATGCCTGTGGCCAGCATCAGAACATTATGGGATATTCTTGAAATTTGGACTTAAAATAAGCACTGCTTAGAAGTTGCTCTCTTTCGCCAGGCTTGGTGGGTCATGCCTATAATCCCAGCACTTTGGGAGGCCAAGGTGGGAGGACCTCGAGGTCAGGAGTTCAAGACCAGCCTGGCCAACTTGGTGAAACCCTGTCTTTACTAAAAATACAAAAATTAGCTGGGTATGGTGGCGCCTGCCTGTAATCCCAGCTACTCGGGAGGCTGAGGCAGGAGAATTGCTGGAACTCAAGAAGCAGAGGTTGCAGTGAGCTGAGATCATGCCACTGCACTCCAGCCTCTCCATCTTCCAAAAAAAAAAAAAAAAGTTCCTCTTTTGAATTAGCTTTACAATTTTAGAAGCTATGTAATATTCAACATTTTATTCTCTTACAAAGTACTTTTTTCTCCTCATTACCAGTCTTCTCCAACTTACTTGAAGGAGATCCTGGAGCAGCTTCTTGAAGCCATAGTTGTAGCTACAAATCCATCAGGACGTCTCATTAGCGAACTTTTTCAGAAACTGCCTTCTAAAGTGGTAAGTGATGCAATTAAAAACAGGTAAGTTACAGTGTTTTGTTTTTAGTACTTCAAGAATTTTATTAGTTACTAATAAATAAAGTAAGTTTAGAAGGAAGATGTTGGGCCAGGTACAGTGGCTCATGCCTGTAGTCCCGGCACTTTGGGAGGCTGAGGCGGGTGGATCACCTGAGGTCAGGAGAGACCAACCTGGCGAACATGGTGACACCTCATCTGTACGAAAAATATAAAAGTTAGCCATGCGTGGTGGCGGGCGCCTGTAATCCCAGCTACTCAGGAGGCTGAGGTAGGAGAATTGCTTAAACCTGGGAGGTGGAAGTTGCAGTGAGCTGAGATCACGCCACTGCACTCCAGCCTGGGTGACATAGTGACACACCATCTCAAAAAATAAATAAAAGGAAAATGTTTGAGGCAGCCATGAGATCCTCTTCACAGCAGTACAAAACGTCTATCATTTTACATGATCAGAAAGTTGTGATTTTTTTTTAATGTTTTTTGATTGATGATTTTTGTTTGTTTCTTGTCATAAAAGATGCATATCATAAAATTAATCATTTTAGCCATTTTAAAGTGTATAGTTCTGTGGCATTAAGTACATTCACATTTTTATGCAACCATCACCACTCTATGGAAATTTTTAGTCTTACGAAACCAAAACTCTATACCCATTAAACACTAAGTCCACTCCCCTCTTCTCCCAGCTTCTGGCAACCACAATTCTGCTGTATGTGAATTTGACTATTCTAGGTACATCATAGCAGAAGAATCACACAATGTTTGTCCTTCTTTGACTGGCTTTTTTCACTTAGCATATGTTCAGGATTCATCTATATTGTAGCCTGAATCAGAATTTCATTCCTTTTTAACACTGAATAGTATTTTCTTATTTTTATATAATACATTTTGTTTATAAGTTTTTTGGGGTGTTTCATTTTGTTTTGTTTTGTTTAGAGATAGGGTCTTACTGTGTTGCCTAGGCTGGCCTCAAACTCCTGGACTCAAGTGATCCGCCTACCTTAGCCTCCCAAGTAGCTGTGTATACAGGCTTGTGCCACCATGCCTTACTACATTTTGTTTACTCATTGATCAGTCAATGGACATAGGGTTGTTTCCAAGATTGGCAATTCTTCAATGATAAAATAAACACCTTAACTAAGCCTTTTTCTTTTTTTTCTCTTTTTTTTTTTTGAGACAGAGTCCTGCTCTGTTGCCCAGGCTGGAGTGCTGTGGCATGATCTTGGCTCACTGCAACCTCCGCCTCCCGAGTTCAAGTGATTGTCCTGCCTCAGCCTCTCACGTAGCTGGTATTACGGGCATGCACCACCACACCCAGCTAATTTTTGTATTTTTTAGTAGAGACAGGGTTTCACCATCTTGGCCAGGATGATCTTGAACTCCTGACCTCAAGTGATCCACCTGGCTCAGCTTCCCAAAGTGCTGGGATTACAGGCATAAGCTACCACGCCCAGCCTAAACCTTGCATTTGTAAGAGTGGAAACTTTCTCTTTGTACAGAAGATAGGAAGATAAATGAGTTTTTCTTCCTTTTACTTCTCTTTGATCTCTTGGTGATTCTAAAAAGAGAAAAATGAATTGGGTACTCTTCTACCTGAAAAAGGAATGGGCTTTCTAGACAAGTTAGACCTTTAAAAAGTATCAGAGCTCCTTATGCCTTTACACCCAAAAGATAATTAACATAAAGATTTGACTCACATTAGCCTATGAAACTGCAGATATTTTCATGACCTCAGCATTCTTGTATTTCTAGGTAAGGATTTACTTTCAGAAGTACTCTGTGGTAGCACTTAGCCCTATTGTGATCATTTACTTTTATATCTACCTTCTTTTCTACTCCCTGAGTTTCTTGAGGACAGTGACCATGCTGTATTTACCTTTGTGTTCCTGTCTGTAACTGGAACCCAGTAGGTCATAGGTATGCAAGATTCTTGTTGACTAATGAGTAGCATTTCCTCATCAGCCATTGGAAAGACTGGTTATTTAAAGGTGTGCCTTAACTAGCTGTAGGATAGTTACAACATTAGAAATAAAGCATCTGACCACTGCTGTCCTATGTGTGAATCTAATTAGTATATAGGTCATATGACTTAAAATTTTAAGCAAAGAAGAAAACAGTGTGATGATTCTTTAAAGAATTAAACATGGAATTACCATATAATCCAGCAGTTCCACTTTGGGTATATACTCCAAAGAAAGTGAAAGCACAGTATTGAAGAGATATTTGTATACCCATATTCGTAGCAGTATTCAAAATAACTAAAAATGGAAGCAACTCAGGTGTTCATCAGTGAATGAATGGATAAACAATATGTGACATATACATAGAGTATTATTTGGCATTAAAAAGGAAGGAAATTCTGAAACTTTCTACGTGAATGAACCTTAAAGATAGTATGTTAAGCGAAATGAGCCAGTCACAAAAGGACAAATACTGTATGATTTCTCATATAAGGTACCTAGAATACTCAAAATCTTAGAGACATAAAGTAGAATGGTGGTTGCCAGGGGCTGGAGGGAAAGGGGAGTTGTTTAATATGTACAGAGTTTCCATTTTACAAGATTAAAAAGTTCTGGAGGTGGATGTTGATGATAGCTGCACAGCAGCATGGGTGTACCTAATGCCACAGAACTGTACACTTAAAATGGCTAAAATGGTAAATTTCATGTTACTACTTGAAATTTATTTTACTACAGTAAAAAGAATTATAAAAGAAGTACAAGATAGGTGCAGTGACTCATACCTGTAATCCTAATGCTTTCAGAGGCCAACATAGCTGAGACTATCTCTACAAAACAAAAATTTTTTTTAATTAGCTGGGCATGGTGATGTGCACCTGTAATCACACCTGTTTTGGGGGCTGATTTGGGAGAATCACTTGAGCCTAAGAGTTCAAGGTTTCAGTGAGCTATGATCATGCCACTGTACTCCAACCTTGGCAATAGAAAGAGACTCTGTCTCTTTTTCTCTCTCACTCGCACTCTCATTCATACATGCACACAATGGAAGAGAAGTACAGTCTTTGCTCAAGATTTATTCTTACTATGCAGAAGATAATCATTGATAGTCAACAACAGTGATTTGGGACAATGAAACATCAATAATTAGTTCCCCATTTTTACTTTCAAAGTCACCTTGAAGGAGCTGGTTTGGAAAAGCAGGTTTCTATTGGTTCCCCTGGGTGTGACAGTTTGAAAGACAACAAGGATTGATACCTGAAGGGGCAGGGCAGTTTTCACCTTTCCTTAGTAAGTTCACCCCAAGCAGGCTGGCTATGAGGGAGAGGTAGATTGGGAATATGTGGGATTGGATGACTTCTGATTACTTTGTACACCATGCTGGGTGGCCTTGCCGTATTTTGTCCTCTGAACTTTCTCTCAGAAGTAGAACTGGTGAAGAGAAGGGGCAGAAATAGAGATTGATCCAAGTAAAGGAAGGAGTAGGGTTAAGAAGGTTGTGGTAAGCTTAGGGGACAGATGAGATAAAGCAATGCTGAGATCATCATTCAGCCTAGTAACTGAGTGAAAGCTACTTTTCTTGTTGTTATTTGGGCTTCAGTAGGGTTTGAACAGGTTGGAAGAGCTGGGAGAGCACAGTCTGACTTCCCCTGAACCTCACCCACCTGAGAAGACTGACTTTTGGTATTTGGGCAACTATACTTATTTTCTCCAAGGAAGAAAATCTTTAGGAAAGCCTGAGGGCAGTGAGTAATTCTAGTTTGTTGTGAAAGCTTCAGTGATATTCCTCAACATAGTCAACTTTTTGGGATGAGCTAGTATTTGATAAATCAGAAGTTGCTAATAATTTTGCTTCATTCATTCATTCATGAGATGGAGTTTTGCTCTTGTTGCCCAGGCTGGAGTGCAATGGCGTGATCTCAGCTCACTGTAACCTCCACCTCCCAGGTTCAAGCGGTTCTCCT
>NW_016107315.1:1523913-1536009 GCF_001604975.1 Cebus imitator
CTCTGTTGCCCAGGCTGGAGTGCAGTAACACAGTCTTGGCTCATGGCAACCTCCACCTCTCGGGTTCAAGTGATTCTCCTGCCTCAGCCTCCTAAATAGCTGGGACTATAGGCATGTGCCACCATGCCCGGCTAAATTTTTTTTGTATTTTTAGTAGAGACAGGGTTTCGCCATGTTAGCCAGATGGTCTCGATCTCCTGACCTCGTGATCCGCCTGCTTTGGCCTCCCAAAGTGCTGGGATTACAGGCATGAGCCATGTCTCCTGGCCTAGAATTTTTTAAAAACATTAAATTATAGTATGCTGGTTGCATAATAACTCTCAATACCAAGTGTTAACTTTTATGTCATGCTGTTAGATAGGTCATGAAGCTTCTTAAAATCAAATTCTTTTTGCTTCAGATAAAATAAACATGCTGTATAGCTGTGTCTTTAGCCTTGAATCTCACAAAGCTGCTTAACTGGTAGAACAACAGATTGTCAGTGTACTTCCTTCTCTTCTGATTGGCTGAATACTTTAACTTATTGAGCATGCCTGGCTTTTTGTCTTCCAGCAATATCCAGATTATTATGCAATAATTAAGGAGCCTATAGATCTCAAGACCATTGCTCAGAGGATACAGGTATGAAGGTGACCATATGTAAATGTGTGTGGTTTAGAGCAGATTGGCCTATGATCTTTCCCAGGAGCTTTTAGAAAACAGAAGCTAGATGTCTCTGTAAGGGGTTAATAGCAAATCATGTAAACAAATTAATGTTACTGATTGTAGTTTTGGGTTGCATCTTAGGACAAAAAAAGCATTGGTTACTGACATTTCTGTTTATAAAAGATACATTGGCAATAAAAGCTTTGTCGTTTCATTTTTAAATTTTTATTTTTAATTTTTGTGGGTGCATAGCAGGTGCATATATTTATGGGATACATGAAATTTTGATACAAGCATACAATGCATTAATAATCACATCAGGGTAGACAGGGTAACTTGTGGTCTATTTTTATCTGCTTTGAAATAGCTTTAGGATACGTTAGAATAAAATGCACCCACAATGGATGTTAGAGTGTAAGGTCAGTGGAATTAGATGCTACATTTTTCTTTTTTGCTCTCTCTACCCTCACCTTCACTGTATCCCTAGCAGTAAATAGTAGCAACTAATCACTCACATAGACTTGCTATGTAACTAGTACTGTTTTAAGTGCTTTATGTGAATTAGCTAGTTAATTCTTAAAACTCCGCAGGGTAGTACTGTTAGTATTCTCATTTTGCAGGTAGAAAACTGAAGCCCAGAGACGTTAAGTAACTTACCCAAATCACCACCTAGTAAGGAGAGCTAGGATTTGAATCCAGACAGTCTGACTCCAGTCTGTGTTCTCAACCCTTACACTGTTTCTCCACAGAGTAGGTGCTTAATAAATACTGTGTGTCTGACTAGGTTTTAAAATTTGATGATTAGAAGTAAGGGAAAATATAGGGAGAAAGAGCTAAATTGTACCAGAAATTTAGTATTTAGAGTAGAACTGATGTGGTTCTTTTTCTAGCTCTACTACTTACCAGCTATGTCACTTTCGTCAGGTGATTTGCCTGTTTCCTCTGCTGTATGTTGCGTGTAGCATCACCACTTTGCAGAGTCATAGAGGTTAGTGGTAATATAGATAAATCATCTCACATAGAATGTACAGCATGAGGCCCCCGTAAATATGAGTCACTGATCTTCCCAGGATAAGGAGGGTTTGCTGCTCCCAGGAGGTAAGGCAAAAAGGAAAACAATGTGTTACATAGTCTCATTGAGAGATGAGACTGATAGCAACTGTGGTTTGCCAGGAAGGAGAAACTTCTTTGGCTTTAAATTCTAAGAGGTTAGTAAAGAGTAACAGTGTATAATTACTGGTACCACGGATAAATTTTCATGGAATGATAAAATGCAGATTCCCTAATGTATCATCTGTTTTTTTAATGGTGTTTTGTTTTGTTTTGAGACTGAGTTTTGCCTGTCACCCAGGCTGGGACGCAGTCGTGTGATCTCAGCTCACTGCAACCCCTACCTCCTGGACTCAAGTAATTCTCCTGCCTCAGCCTCCCTAGTAGCTGGGATTACAGGTGCCTACCAACATGACTGGCTAATTTTTGTATTTTTAGTGAAGATTGGTTTTCACCATGTTGGCCAGGCTGATTTCAAACTCCTGACCTCAAGTGATCCACCTGCCTTGGCCTCCCTAAGTGTTGGAATTACAAGCGTGAGCCACCATGCCCAGCCTCATCTGGTTTTTAAATCATTCCAATAACTGCTACTGAGAATGACTCAAGTCTCCTAAATCCCTGGAATTTCTAACATCTGAGTAGGGGGATTATGTTTTCATAATCCTGGAAATCGAATCAGATCTTTAGTCATCTGTACCTCAACCCCAGTCTTCTCTCTTTGACTTCTCACCTTATCTTGTCCTTTCTTCTTTCCAAAAGTCTCAGAGTCGCCTTTTGCTGTCACCCGATTCAAGGTCCTTGTCCTCTTATGTCCAAATAACTGGAATAATCTGTCCTACCTCTCTGATGAAAAGCTTTCTAGTCCTTTCTGTATCTTGCCCCCTGACCTTGGCTTTCTTCCTGCCAGTCCCCTGCTCAGAGACTTAATTCACTTGTTTTCTAATGCCTGCTAAAGCATGTCACAACTCCTTGTACCAGTTGAACAAAACCAACTCTGACTAACTTAAGGAGAAAAGAAATTTTTGAAAAGCGTATTGGATAGCTCATAGAATTATTGGGAAGGAAGGTTGAAGAACTAGCCTTTGAATACTAGGCAGAACTTAGGAACATTATGGCACAGCTGAGATTATGCACAGCCTTTGTGGTGCTATTGCTGTTACTACTGTCATTTGCCACTGTGGTCCCTGGATATTTGCTGTTCCACTGCTAGACTCTTCTCCCCTTCAAGAGTTGGGAATGAATTCCTGCCATTGCAGGAGTCAGGAATGAATCCTGGCCATTGCATTAGTCCCTCTAGACCTAAGCATGAATTAGCTGATCTGTGGACCTGTGGTTATTTCCTCTTGCCCTGGCTGCCAGGCTGCTAACAAAGTGACCATCTGCCCACTCTCATCCTCATTGTGGGAGGTAGAGCCTTCCCTACGCCTGTGCTGGGATTCCCTCAGTATACGAAGGATGCATAGTTGTTGGGTAATCTCACATGATGAATAGCTACACTCCTTTGTCTGGATTGTGTCTCTTTTGTTTTTACCCTACCTGTGCTTATGGTTCTACCCTTCACCTTCCACTTCACTTAGTTTGGTTTTCTCACTCTCTCCAAGCCATGTCTTTTTCATTTCTGTGTACTTATCATTAGTCATGTGTGCCTCTTACCTAAAAATGTGTCCCTCTTTCATTTTCTTTGTAAATTTAGGCAACTATATGAGTATTCCTGGGTCATTTTGGATTGAGTGAGCTTAAGATGTGATAGCTGTAGCACACAGTAGGTACTCACAAAATGTTAGCCTCTGTGCTGGACTGATTTCATATTTTACCCCAAGTAGTCCATGTAACTAGAGGGAGATTTGCTTCACACTACTAAATCCATTTGAAAGAATTAGTATTCATGAAGAACTTAGAACTGTGCTTGGCACATAGTAAGCACTTTGTGTTTGTGAGATAAAACTTTTACCTTAGGTACCTGACTTTTTAAACATTGTAATTTATTTTTATGAGAATAATGCAACTCTGGTTTTACCTATCTCAAAAACTTACTTATAAATGGGTGCCGTAATAATTTATAAAAAAGAAAATGACTTTACATGTTGTTAATCTGTGTACTTTCCAATAAAGTCCGAGAATATGGTGACAATTTAGAAATATGTAGAGGGTTTTTTTTTAAAGGTTGTACTCACTCATTAAACGGAACTGCTGTATTTTGTTGTTTGCTGTAGAATGGAAGCTACAAAAGTATTCATGCAATGGCCAAAGATATAGATCTCCTAGCAAAAAATGCCAAAACTTATAATGAGCCTGGTTCTCAAGTATTCAAGGTTAGTTTTTGTTGTTTTCATTGGTAATAGTAGATAGTTTAATTTAAGGTCAATAATTTTTATATAACAGATTTATTGAGATATAATTCACATACCATCCACTTTACCCATTTAAGGTATTTAATTTAATAGTTTTTAGCATATTCATAGAGTTGTGCAATGCAGCCATTACTCCAGTCAATTAACAATCGCTTTTTTTTTGAGACGGAGTCTTGCTCTGTTGCCAGGCTGGAGTGCAGAGGCGCAGCCTCGGCTCACTGCAACCTCCACCTCCTGGGTTCAAGAGATTCTTCCGCCTCAGCCTCCTGAGTAGCTGGGACCACAGGCGTGTGCCACCATGCCCGGCAAATTTTTTTGTATTTTTAGTAGAGACCGTTTCACCGTGTTGGCCAGGATGGTCACGATCTCTTGACCTTGTGATCTGCCCACCTTGGACTCCCAAAGTGCTGGGATAACAGGTGTGAGCCACCACACCCAGCCAACAGTCGCTTTTTATGTCCCCCCAACGTCTCCAGCCCTAAGCAACCTCAAATCTGTTTTCAGTCTCTATATGTTTGCCTATTGCCATATTATACATATGAAATCATAAAATATGGGGTATGGATTTTTTTGCTTCTAGATTCCTTCACTTTAGCATGTTTTCAGGGTTCATCCATGTTGTAGCATCTGTCAGTGCTATGTTCTTTTTATTGCTGAATAATGTTCTACTATATGGTTATACTGTATTTTATTTACCCATTCATTAGTTGATAATATTTAGATAGTTTCTACTTATTGACTATTATAAATAATGCTGTTGTGAATGTTCACATCGAAATTTTTATGTGGACATATAAATAAATACATATATTATACATGTTTTTTTTTTTTTTTTCCTCTTGGATTCATACCTAGGAATGATATTGCGGGGTCATGTGGTAACTGTATATTTAACTTTCTGAAGAACCGCCAAACTGTTTTCCAAACTATACCATTTTACATTCCCACCAGCAATATCCAGGGGTTACCATTTCTCCATATCCTCACCAACACTTGTTTTCCATTTTTGTTTTTGTTCTTCTTGTAGCTATCTCAGTGGGTGTGAAGTGGTATGGCATTGTGCATTGTGGTTTTAACTTACATTTCCCTAATGATTAATGATGTTCAAGATCTTTTAATTTTATTCTTTATTTTGATTTTTAGGTCATTCCTATGTTTTTGGAGAAATGTCCAGATCATTTGCCCGTTTTTTTAATTGTGTCACCTGTCTTTTTGTTGTTGAGTTGCAAGAGTTCTTTGTATGTTCTGGATATTATACGCTTGTCATATAAATGGTCTGCAAATATTTTCTCTCATTCTCTTGTCGTTTCACTTTTGTGATCGTGTCTGTTGACACAGAAGTTTTTAATTTTGATGAAGTCCACTTTATCTATTTTTTCCTTAGTTGCTGATGCTTAGGTGTCGTATCAAATAAACCATTGCCTAATGCAAAATCACAAATACATACACCTGTGTTTTCTTATGAGAATTTTATAGTTTAGCTCTTAACATGTTTAGATCCTTGATCCAGTTTGAATTAATTTTTGTATGTGTGAGGTACATGTAAGGTAGGAGTCCAAATCCATTCTTTGACATGAGATATTATCCCAGCGCCATATATTGAAAAGATTATTCTTTTTCCATTGAATTGTCTTCGCAACTTTGTTAGAAATCAATTGGCCACAGACGTATGAGTTTATTTCTAGATTCTTGGTTCTGTTCCACTCACCTGAATTTCTGTCCTTATGCCCGACCTGGTTAGTTTTGAACTCATTTTTTAGTTAAATACTGACTTACTCCCTGCATTTAAACTTCATAAATATAACAAGCAGTCTGTATATATAAAAATACACAATGTAAAATGACTGTTTCATTGCTTTGCAAATTCCCTCTTTGAAGTTTTATAGTTCTGTAATGAATAATTGCTTGTAGAAAGTTATTGAATTAATCATATATCATTGATAATTTGCCAAAGGATGCTCAGAAAATCTTTTGGGAATGAAATCATTTAGATTTTCTGAATGCTGACTTAAGTACTCAAAACTGCTGTTGGTAGTTAATGATAACTTTTATTTTTCATATTTTAAGAAATGCTGGGCAGGGCGTAGTGGCTCACGCCTGTAATCCCAGCACTTTGGGAGGCCGAGGGTGGGTGGATCATGAGGTCAAGAGACAGACCATCCTGGCCAACATGGTGAAACCCCGTCTCTACCAAAAATCAAAAAATTAGCTGGGCATGGTGACATGCACCACACTGCTTAGGGAAGCTGAGGCAGGAGAATCACTTGCACCCGAGGCAGAGGTAGCAGTGAGCCGAGATCACACCACTGCACTCCAGCCTGGGTGACAGAGTGAGACTCTGTCTCAAAAAGAAAAAAAGAAATTCCGAGTGAATATCAGGATAGGACATTTTGATAGTGTACAGTGCTAGTTGTTTGAGAATTTTACTTTTGGGTCTAATTATTTTTTCTAACATAAGTTTTAAAGAAAAGAGAAACTTAAGCAAGTACATTCATTCTAAACTTATGTATATAAGTTTATATACTTATGTATATAATCTTTAATCTTAAAAGTGCATCTTTATTTTGATTTTTAGGTCAGTGTACACAAGTAGAGTTCATTGTCCATAGTTCATCACCTTTTCTGTGGTTCTAAGGTCAGAAAATATTAAATGTATTAAATGGAAAATTCCAGAAATAAGCAGTTCATAAGTTTAAATTGCACACCATTCTGAGTATTGTGATGAAATCTCATGCCATCCACCTCTGTCCTATCCTGTCTCACCTGGGACATGAATCATTCCTTTGTTCAGCCTATTCACACTGTATATGCCACCTGCCGTTAGTCACTAAGGTAGCCATCTTGGTTATCAGATCGATTGTTATGGTATCACAGGGCTTGTGTTCAAGTAACCGTATTGTACTTAATAATGGCACCAAAGGACAAGACTTATGATGTTGGCAATTCAATATGCTTTAAAGTGATTCCTTTTAGTGAAAAGGTGAAAGTTCTTGACTTAAGAAAGGAAAAGAAAAAAGCATGCAGAGATTGCTAAGATCTATGGTAAGAACGAATCTCCTGGCTGGGCACTGTGTTTAGGCCTGTAATCCCAGCACTTTGAGAGGCCAAGGCAGGAGGATCATTTGAGGCTAGGAGCTTGAGACCAGCCTGGTCTACATAGCAAGACTGTTTCCACCAAAAAAAAAAAAAAAGAAAGAAAGAAAAAAAGATGAATCTGCTATTCATGAAACGGTAAAGAAGGAAAAAGAAGTTTGCTGTTTTTTTTTTTTTTTTTTCTTCTTGAGACAGACCGTTGCCCTGTTACCAGGCTGGAGTGCAGTGGCACAATCTCCACTCATCGCAACTGCCGACTCCCTGGTTCAAGTGATTCTTCTGCCTCAGGCTTCCAAGTAGCTGGGATTACATGCACATGCCACCATGCCTAGCTAATATTTGTATTTTTAGTAGAGATGGGGTTTCATCATGTTGGCCAGGCTGGTCTCGAACTCCTGATCTCGTGATCCACCCGCTTCTGCCTCCCAAAGTGCTGGGATTACAGGCATGAGCCACTGCGCCTGGTCGAAGTATGCTAGTTTTATTGTTGCACCTTAGACTGCAAAAAGTTATAGCCACAGTGCATGAAAAGTGCTTAGTTAAGATGGAAAAGGTATTAAATTTGTGGCTGGAAGTCATAGACTGAAATGTGTTCCAGGTTTGGTACTGTCCAAGGTTTCAGGCATCTACTGGGGGTGTTGTTATATCTTCCATGGACAATGGGGCATTACTGTATTATACCAGTAGATCTTTGTCTTAATATTACTTGACTAATCATGAAAGAACTAGGAGGCATTTTAACTTACATTTAGTTAGTGACAACTTTATGAAGATAGATATTTTGGAAGCTTGCAGAAAGGTTAGAGGATGCAGGTTTGTGGATATTGTATGGAAATTTGCTCCAAGTGGAAAGAGTACCGTAGATGGTGCCCAGAGCATGAGTTGGGGGTTTTAGCTGTCCTTTTATCTGTTCCTTTTTTAAACCAAGTAATTTCATCTTGACAGGATGCAAATTCAATTAAAAAAATATTTTACATGAAAAAGGCCGAAATTGAACATCATGAAATGGCTAAGTCAAGTCTTCGAATGAGGTAAGTTTAAGAAAATGTCTAAGCCAGGCGTAGTGGCTCACACCTGTAATCCCAGCACTTTGGGAGGCTGACGCGGGCGGATCATGAGATGAAGAGATTGAGACCAACCTGGCTAACATGGTGAAACCCTGTCTCTACTAAAAATACAAAAATTAGCTGGGCATGGTGGTGGTGCATGCCTATAGTCCCAGCTCCTCGGGAGGCTGAGAGAGGAGAATCGATTGAACCCAGGAGGCAGAGGTTACTGTGAGCCAAGATCGCACCACTGTACCCCAGCCTTGTGACAGAGCAAGACTCTGTCAAAAAAAAAAAAAAGAAAGAAAATGTCTAAACCCCCCCTGCCTTTATATTTGCTGAATTTTCTAGGTAGTTAAATCAATAAACATAAACATGGTTGGTGTTGCATTTCAAGATGATACTTACAGTTGGTAATATGATTCTGAAGATAGTAGTAACTCTTAGCCAGCCCCTTCATTGCTGCTGAAGGGCTTTATTTAAAAATAAGCATTTTTAAAAACTTAACATCACTATATACTTTTATTGCTTTGTACAGTATGAATATATATACATATATGTAATATATATTATACGTTAATATTACACAGAATAAATATGTATTTAATAGTACAGTATTTATATATAATATCAGTTTATATTCGGTTTTTGGGTAAGGCTATTTAGCCAGTTATCAGGAAACCCACAGACTCATCCTGGCTTTTCCTTATACTAGAACTGTGATCTTGAAGTAGTCTTAGTTTTAGGATTGTATTTCCCCCTACCTGAAATGAGAAGGTTGGGTAACTACTTTCAAAGCTTTCCTCTAGGCTTAACATTGTTTCGATACCAGGTGTTTTGGTCACTGCAGTGACGAGAAGCTCTCTAGGACCAGCCCTGATCTGTTTTTCCTTGCAGAGTCCCCAGGACCTGAAGCAGAATATGCTGCACAGTAGAAGTTCAGTATTTTAGCATTTCTATTTAGATGAGAAGAAAATGGGTGTGTGTGTGCGTGTGTGTGTGTGTGTACGAGTGTATGTGTGTGTGTACCCACACATAGCTACCAGGTTTCTAAGCATTTTTATCTTATCTCTGGATAGGACTCCATCAAACTTGGCTGCAGCCAGACTGACAGGGCCTTCACACAGTAAAGGCAGCCTTGGTGAAGAGAGAAATCCCACTAGCAAGTATTATCGGTGAGAAAAAGTGTTTAGTCCGAGAGCTGACCTGTGCTTATGAAGATATGCATACTAGTATTTTCCCAGTGGCTATTTTGAAGGAATATTTTGGGTATAGTTGGGTTGTTATGAAAATTTGTTGTCAAATGGTTTATTTAAAAGGTTCCGTTACTAGGCTGGGCTTGGTGGCTCACACATGTAATCCTAACAGTGTTAGGAGGCTGAGGTGGGGGATCACTTGAGGTCAGGAGTTCGAGACCAGCCTGGCCAACATGTTGAAACCCCATGGATGTGGTGCTGGACACCTGTAATCCCAGCTACTTGGGAGGCTGAGGTGGGAGAATTGTTTGAACCTGGGAGGTGGAGGTTGCAGTGAGCTGAGATATGTCACTGCACTCCAGCCAGGGCAACAGAGGGAAACTCCGCCTCAAAATAAAAAAGGTTGAGTTACTAAAGTAAGCCTTACATCGCCTCTCAGACAATGCTTAAGCATCATTTGTGAGGCAGTGTTTAATGTTAGTTACCAATAAAATGTGAAGTTAAATACTAATAGGTTTGTTTGTTTGTTTGTTTTGAGACGGAGTTTTGCTCTTGTTACCCAGGCTGGAGTGCAATGGCGTGATCTCGCCTCACCGCAGCCTCCGCCTCACCGCAGCCTCCGCCTCCTGGGTTCAGGCAATTCTCCTGCCTCAGCCTCCCAAGTGGCTGAGACTACAGGCGTGCACCACAATGCCCAGCTAATTTTTGTATTTTTAGTAGAGACAGGGTTTCACCGTGGTGACCAGGATGATCTCGATCTCTTGACCTCGTGATCTACCTGCCTCGGCCTCCCAAAGTGCTGGGATTATAGGCGTGAGTCACTGTGCCCAGCCTAGGTTTTCTAAATTCAGAATAGAATTTGTTTTGGGTGTGTGTTTTTTTTTTTTTTTTGAGATGAAGTTTTGCTGTCTTTGCCCAGGCTGGAGTGCAGTGACATGATCTCTGCAACCTCCACCTCGCGGGTTCAAGCGATTCTCCTGCCTCAGCCTCCTGAATAGCTGGGATTACAGGTGCCTGCTACCACACCAGGCTAATTTTTTGTATTTTTTATTTTTTAAGAGATCGGGTTTCAACGTGTTGGCCAGGCTAGTCTTAAACTCCTGACCTCAGGTGATCCACCCGCCTCGTCCTCCGAAAGCGCTGAGATTACAGGCATGAGCCACCATGTCTAGCGTTACAATTCAGTTTGTGTTATAAAATATGAATGTCTTCAAAGAGAATTATCAGCAACCGTGACTGAATCCTTATTTTCCACTCCCTCTTTTCTGAGAGGAAAAAAGTTTCCTTGGCTAAAGGTTGATTATGAGGACCATTAAGTACAGAAAGAAACTAAGGAGGCAGTTGAATAGAAATTATTTTTCTTTTACCTTAACACATTGTTAACAGTTCCTATTCCCTATAAAGTAACCTAATTATTATAACATCCTTCCCTGTCTTCTGATGGCCTTTTTTTTTTTTTTTTTTTTTTTTAGTAATAAAAGAGCAGTACAAGGAGGTCGTTTATCAGCAATTACGATGGCACTTCAGTATGGCTCAGAAAGTGAAGAAGATGCTGCTTTAGCTGGTAGGCATTAGGTTTTCAGTAGTCAAATGCCTTCTCAGTGGATCCTTCTGGCTAAAGGAAATTGTAGTGATTTTCTTCTAGCCTAGAGTTTGCTGGTTTGGGAAGTACATGCTATTTTGTTGCATTTGATTGTACCCTGGTTGTCATATTTATCAAACGCTTAATGCTTTATCTTGTCTTAAACTCATATTTGGGTAAATTATACTTCTGCAAAAATAATTGATAATCTAGGAGATCCTGATTTAAAACCTACAATGATAGTGAGAACTAGTAAACGCATCAGAAAATCTCAGAAATCCACATTCATATTAGATTTTCAGGCCTTTAGCTTACATTTTCAGTAGGTTCTAATTTCTTCTTGGCTAGAACTTATGATTTAAAGGTATATAAGTTATAATCAGAAAGCAGTGTGGTAAATTGTCATTTAAACAAGCCCAAGAAAGGGCATTATTAGGCATTAGAAATCAATGTTAAAGAACACCATGTGTTAATAAATAACATCCTAAAGGACAGTAGTAGAGGTATATTTGATGTAATTGTCTTTCTCTTAAGTTTTATATAATATTTTCCCTTTTACCATAAATTTTTTTTGTGTGTAAAGATAAAATTTGTTTCACTAAATTATTCTGGTATATCTGTCAATTTTACAACTGAATGTTATACAACAGATTTCTCCAGTTGTATCTTGTTTTTAACTAAATCTTTTATAGAAATTTCATAATCATTATACACCATTATTTATAAATCTACCTTTTTGACACATTGATCTACAGAATTAAGTATTTTTAAATTTAAATTGGGCCTGGTCTTACCAGAAATTGAAAAAAATAATATCTTGTTGTTAGCCTTCTTTTTTACTGATTATAAAAGTGACACATGGCTGGGCACATTGGCTCACACCTGTGATCCCAGCACTTTGGGAGACTGAGGCAGGTGGATCACTTGAGGTCAGGAGTTCAAGACCAACCTGGCCAACATGGTGAAACCCTGTCTCTACTGAAAATACAAAAATTGGCTAGGCATGATGGTGCATGTCTATAGTCTCAGTTACTTGGTCGGCTTAGTCAGGAGAGTCTCTTGATCCCAGGAAGCAGAGGATGCAGTGAGCTGAGATCACGCCACTGTACTCTTGCCTGGGCAACAGAGCCAGA
>NW_016107315.1:1536038-1553452 GCF_001604975.1 Cebus imitator
AAAGAGGTTATATGGCTGATTACAAGAGACACATCTTAAATATAAAAATATAAGAAAGTTGAATCTAAAAGGATAAGGCCAGGTGCAGTGACTCACACCCATACTCCCAACACTTTGGGCAGCCTGGGTAGGAGGATCGCTTGAGCCCAAAAGTTCAAGACCAGCCTGGGCAACATGGCCAAATACTGTATCTACAGAAGATAAAAATTTTTTTCAGGTGTGTTGGTGCATGCCTGTAGTCCTAGCTACTTGGGAAGCTGAGGTGGGAGGATCCTGAGCCCAGAGAGGTCGAGGCTGCGGTGAGCTGTGATTATACCACTCCACTCCAGCCTGTGCAACAGAATGAGACCCTTCTCAAAAAATAAATTTAAAAAAAATTTTTAAATTAGCCATGTGTAGTTAAATAAAAATAATAAATTTGGGCTTTTGTCTTAACTAAAAGAAAAAAAGGATGGCTAAAAGATACACCGGGCAAATAATAACCGGAGTAGCTACATTGACTTTTGATAAGATGGACCTGCAAACAAAGATCATTACACAAATAAAAAGGATTACCTGATACTGGTAGAAGGTTAATTTCTTCAGCAAGATAAATTGTGGAAGAGCTCAAAATATGTAAAACAAGCAGATTAAACTTTACAGAGAAATTTAAAACACTACCCTTAGTCTAAGAGCCCTCTTCCCTCTAGCTAAACAGAAAACCAGTGAAGATAGAGATTTGAACACACTTCTTCATGTATGTATTTGTTTCCTATTGCTGCTGACACAGTACCACAAACTTAGTGGCTTAAAACAATGCAGGCTGGTGCACTGGCTTGTGCCTGTTATCCCAGCAGTTTTAGAGGATGAGACAAGAGCATCGCTTGAGTCCAGAAGTTTGAAACCAGCCCGTTCAACATAGAAAGACCCTGCCTCTACCAAAAAAAAAATTTTTTTTTGAGACAGGGTTGCACTCTGTCACCCAGGTTGGAGTGCAGTGGTCTGATCTCGGCTCCCTGCAACCTCCACCCCTGGGCTCCAGCAATCCTGCCGCCTCAGCCTCCCAAGTAGCTGGGACCACAGGTACATTGCCACGATACCCAGCTAATTCTACAAGAAAAATTTTAAAATTAGCCATGTGTAGCCTCAGCTACTCCAGAGGCTGAGGTGGTAGGATCACTTGAGCTTGGGAAGTTGAGGCTGCATTGAGTCAGAATCTCACCACTACACTCCAGCCCTGTCTCAAAAAAAGAAAAAGAAAGGAAACCTTTAACAGGAAAGATCAATAAAGTCAAAAGTTATTCTGTCAAAACCCTTAATAAACAAATCTGAGATGAGATTATCAAGAAGGCATAAGTAAACAATATTGGTGGGGAGGAGAGCATACAGAATTTTTAAAAAGAATGTGTGAATGAGGCCAGGCCCGGTGACTCACTCCTGTAATCCCAGCATTTTGGGAGGCTGAGGCAGGTGGATCATCTGAGGTTGGGAGTTCAAGACCAGCCTGACCAACATGGAGAAACACTGTCTCTACTAAAAATACAAAATTATGGGGCTGGAAATGGTGGCTCGTGCCTGTAATCCCAGCACTTTGGGAGGCCGAGGCGGGCGGATCATGAGGTCAGGGGTTCAAGACCAGCCTGGCCAACATGATGAAACCCTGTCTCTACTAAAGATATAAAAAATTAGCTGAGTGTGGTGGTGGACACCTATAATCCCAGCTACTTGGGAGGCTGAGGCAGGAGAATCACTTGAACTCAGGAGGCGGAGGTTGCAGTGAGCCATGATCATGCTATTGCACTACAGCCTGGGCCACAGGGCGAGACTCTGTCTCAAAAAGAAGAAAAAAATACAAAATTAGCCAGGCATGGTGGTGCATGCCTGTAATTCCAGCTACTCGAGAGGCTGAGACAGGAGAATCGCTTGAACCTGGGAGGTGGAGGTTTCTGTAAGCCAAGATCGTGCCATTGCACTCCAACCTGGGCAACAAGGGTGAGACTTCGTCCCCCACCCCCACCCCCCCCCAAAAAAAAGCGTGAATAACTTTATGAAAATAAATTTTAAAATTTAGATGAACAGATTTCTAGAAAATGACAAATGCCTAAAATGGATTCCCGAATAAAAAGGCTGGCTCACCCCTGTAATCCACACTTTGGGAGGCAGAGGCAGGAGGATCACTTGAATCCAGGAGTTCAAGACCAGCCTGGGCAATATAGTGACACCTCATCTCTACAAAAAGAAAAAGAAAAATTAGCTGGGTGTGGTGTGTTGCATGTCTGTAGTCCTACCTACTTTGTAGGCTGAGGCAGGAGGACTGCTTGAGCCCAGGAGTTTGAGTTTACCTTAAACTATGATTGTACCACTGCACTCCAGCCTTGGCAACAGAGTGAGACTCTGTGTCTCTTAAACACCAGGCCAGACACTTAAGGAATAGAATTTTGTATAAACTCAATGCAGAGAACAGAAAAAGAGCTCCCGAGTTCATTCTATGAATCTAATATAACCTGTGAATCTAATATAGCCTAGACATCAAAGCCTAACAAAATATAAGCACACTGTCTAGCAGTGATATTTAAAAGATGGTATATAATGACACAGTTGGGGTTAGCATTAGAAAAGATAAAAAAGTAAATTCATACAAACCACAGTGCTTCATTAAAAATAAAAAATAAAAATAAAAATTTTTTTAAAAAGTAAATTCACCACAGTAACAAAAGAGTAAAATCATATGATTTACTCAGCAAATGCATTTGATAACTATTTCAGTTTCCATTCAAGATAAAAATTATCTGATAACTAGTAAGAGAAGGGGGATTAATACAGACTATCTTTTTTTTTTTTTTTTTTTTTGAGACAGAGTTTTGCTCTTGTCACCCAGGCTGGAGTGCAGTTGCACAGCATCTGCCTGCTGCAACCTCTGCTCACTTTAACCTCCCTGTCCCATTCAAGTAATTCTCCTGCCTCAGCTCCCAAGTAGCTGGGATTACAAGTGTGAGCCACTGCTCCCAGCCTGTGTTTTTTCTTGAGACTGGGTCTCACTGTGTGGCCCAGGCTGGAGTGCAGTGGCCCAATCTCAGCTCACTGCCATCTTCACCTCCCAGGCTTAAGCAGTCTTTCCACATCAACCTCCGGCATAGCTGTCACCACAGGCATGTGCCAACACACCCAGCAAATTTTTTGTATTTGTGGTAGAGACGGGGTTCCATCATGTTGCCCATGCTGGTCTCAAACTCCTGAGCTCAGGCAATCTACCCACCTCCGCCTCTCAAATTGTCGGGATTACAGATGTGAACCACCGTGCCCACCAAAGGTGTCTCCATTTTTAACTGAGAAAAGGTGACAGCATTTTCCTTACCAATAGAAACAGGGCAGTACTGTTAGCTTTGATAGTCATAGTACTAGCCAGCCTACAATGACAACAGTGAAGGTGTAAGGATCAGAAAAGCTGTGTAAGGATTACAGTTGATAATTTTTTTTTAAAGATGCAGCTTACAGGAGCAACAAAATATATATCTAGGTGTAAATCCAACTCCAAGCTCTTTAGGGGAGAGATCAGAGGTAGTAGAGTCAGAAAAGACTAGTTTCAAATTCTTAACCTGCTTCTAGTTCCATGACTCTGGTTCCCAGTCCCCTTTAACTGCTTTATGTGGTGGCTGAACTTGTGCAAGTAATTAACCTCACCTGCCCAGTTTTCTCTATATGAAAAAGAGGAGTACCTCAACCTCCCGAGTAGCTGGAATTACAGGTGCACGCCACCACACCTAGCTATTTTTTGTATTTTTAATAGAGATGGGATTTCATCATGTTGGCCAGGCTGGTCCCCGCCTCCTGACTTTGTGATCCACCTGCCTCGACCTCCCACAAGTGCTGGGATTACAGGCATTAGCCACCATGCCCAGCCTTAGAGACCGTTTTTTTAAAAGTAATTATTTATCTTATAATTTTTTTAAAAAGAGCCTGGCGTGGTGGCTAACACCTGTAATCCCAAGCACTTCAGGAGGCTGAGGGTGGTGGATCACCTGAGCTCAGGAGCTTGAAACCAGCCTGGGCATCATGATGAAACCCCATCTCTACTAAAAAATCAAAAAATTAGTCAGGCGTGGTGGTGTGCATCTGTGGTCTCAGCTACTCGGGAGACTGAAGCAGGAAAATTGAGCCCTGGAGGCAGAGGTTGCAGTGAGCCAAGATTGCACCACTGCACTCCAGCCTGGGTGACAGAGCCAGACCTTGTCTCAAAAATGAAAATAATAAGTCTCAAGTATATATAATTCAGTCTAGAAGGTTGTGAAATGAACTTTAAAGTGTGGTTCTTTCTTCATCTCATTCTTCCCCTTATAAATACTTTTTTTGTTTTTCCAGCTGCACGTTATGAAGAGGGAGAGTCAGAAGCAGAAAGCATCACTTCCTTTATGGATGTTTCAAATCCTTTTTATCAGCTTTATGACACAGTTAGGAGTTGTCGGAATAACCAAGGGCAGCTAATAGCTGAACCTTTTTTCCATTTGCCCTCAAAGAAAAAATACCCTGATTATTACCAGCAAATTAAAATGCCCATATCACTGCAACAGATCCGGTAAGATGTCTTCTACATTTTTCAGTATAATTTTATTTTCTTATGGTTGAGCCTGCACATATGTATTTCTTCCTAAAATGGATAAGGATAATAAAGGTAAAAATGGTTTTTTAACCTCAAATTTTGACTGTTCATTATCTTTTTTTTTTTGAGACAGAGTCTCGTTCTGTCACCAGGCTTGAGGTCTCAGTCCCCTGACCTTGTGATCCACATGCCTTGACCTCCCAAAGTGCTGAGATTACAGGAGTGAGCCACGAGCCTGGCCTTAATTGTTGTTTTCTTATAACTGAGCAAACTACAAACGTCTTTCAGCTTACACCTCTTAATATTATTTTAATTATGACAATTAATTTGTATTTAAGTTCTATATCTATAGTTGAAACCCCAGAATAATGATAGTTCCTGGAGAAGTCATTAACCAAAACCATACCAGAAAGATGATTTGTCTTGTTTTCTTTTTCTATTTAGAAAATGTTAAAGTGATCATTGGGAATTCTACCAGACAGAGCACTTAAATCAAAGTAGTATCATTAAAAATAGTAGGAAGTCTTAGCCACAAAAAAACAACCCAATTTAGAAATGGGCAAAGGACTTGAATGGACCTTTCACCAAAGAAAAATATGCAGCTGGCTAATAAGCACATGAAAAGATGCTGATGCTCAGCATCACTAGTTATGAGGGAAATGCAGTTCAAAACTATTCTGTGATACTGCTTCACACTCATTAGGAAGGTTACTTTAAAAAAAAAATAAATAATTATTGGTGAGTATGTGGAGAAATTGGAACCTCTTTGCAGATAATGGAAATATAAAGTGGTATAGTCACTGTGGAAAACGGTGTGGCAGTTCCTCAAAAAATTAAACACAGAATTGCCATGTGATTAAGAAATTCCATTTTGCATATATACTCCAAAGAAATGAAAGCAGGGTCTCAAAGAGGTATCTGTAAACCTGTGTTCACAGCAGCAGCATTCACAATAGCTAAAATGTGGAAGTAATTGAAGTATCCATCAAGAGGTGAATGGATAAGCAAAATGCTGTGTCCATACAGTGAAATATTATTCAACCTTTAAAAGAAATTTTGATATGCTATAGTATGGATGAAGCTTGAGGACATTATGCTCAGTGAAATAACCCCGTCACAAAGGACAAATACTGTATGATTCTATTGATAGGAGTGTAGGTATAGTCAGAGTCATAGAGACATAGACACTGAGCCAGAACATTTGAAAAAAAAAATATAACACAAATGAAACTTAAAAACATGATAAAATGAAATAAGCAAGACATAGAAGAGCTAATGCTGTATGATTCTACTTAGAATAGCTTAATTATCAGAGACAGAAAGTAGAATGGTAATTGCCAGGGGCTAGGGGAATAAGGAAACAGGAAGTTACTGTTTAATGGATATAGAGTATCAGTCTTACAAAATGTAAACAGTTCTAGAGATGAGTGGTCATGTTAATTACACAGCTTTATGGGTGTGTTTTATACGACTGAACTGTACACTTAAAAAGGTCAAGGTAGGCTGGGTGCAGTAGGTCACACCTATAATCCCAGTACTTTGGGTGGCCGAGGTGGGCACATCACTTGAGGTCAGGAATTTGAGATTAGCCTGAAAAACATTGTAAAACCCCAACTCTACCAAAAATACAAAAGTTAGCCGGATGTGGTGGGGAGAGCCTGTAATTCCAGCTACTTGGGAGGCTGAGGTAGGAGAATTACTTGAACCTGGGAGGCGGAGGTTGCAGTGAGCCTGGATCATGCCACTGCACTCCACCCTGGGTGACAGAGTGAGACTTCATCTCTTAAAAAAAAAAAGGTCAGGGTGGTAAATTTTGTGTTTCGTGTGTTATACCCAAATTTTTCACATTGGAGTGGAAAAGTAACCTTTTCTTTATTGCCCATTTTCTATCCAGACCTCCCAATATCAAATTTGCTTTTTTCTTTTAAAGAGACAGCCTCTGCTCTGCTGTGCAAGCTGGCATATTCAACTCGAACCTCTAGGCTCAAGGGATCCTTCCACCTCAGCCTCCCAAGTAGCTGGGACCACAGAAACATGCCACCATGCCTGGCTAATTTTTTAAAATGTTTTTGTAGAGACTGAGTCATGCTTGGTGCCCAGGACTTGAATTTCTGGCCTTAAATAATCCTCTCATCTTAGCCTCCCAAAATATTGGGATTACAGGTATGAGCCACCACACTTGGCCTTTTAAAATGTCTTCTGTGAAAGCTAAAAAAAAATCCATAATCTCGTGGAGTACATTTTTGGACTCTATGATATGTGTTGGACTCTCTGTATCTGTGAAAGTGAAACCCTATTTTCCAGACAGACACAAAATTCATGAGCTTTTAATTTATTTTATTTTATTCACTTATTTTCTTTTGAGACAGATCTCGCTCTGTAGCTCTGAGTGCAGTGGGGTAATCTAAGCTCACTGCAACCTCCACTTCCTGGGTTCAAGCAATTCTTCTGTCTAGCTTCCCGAGTAGCTGGGACTACAGACGTGCACCACCATGCCTGGCTAATTTTTGTATTTTTAGTAGAGACGGGGTTTTACCGTATATTGGTCAGGCTGATCTTGAACTCCTGACCTCTTGATCTGCCTACTTTGGCCTCTCAAAGTGCTAGGATTACAGGCATGAGCCAACATACCCATCCACTTTTAATTTATTTTTAAATAGATCCTGAGCTAATGTTAACAATTAAAAAATTCAAAACATTCAAAAAATAAATATCTTCAAAAAAAGTTAACCAACAGTCTTAGGTTGGAATCAAATGGATGTGTTCAAAATCACTTGGTTTGCATTCCATCCTTTAATCATTCTTTGTGAATCTTTGTTTTTGTTTTTGTTTTGAGATGGAGTCCAGCTTTGTTGCCAGGCTGGAATGCAGTGGTGCGATCTTGCCTCACTGCAACCTCTGCCTCCTGGGTTCAAGCAATTCTCCTGCCTCAGCCTCCTGAGTAGCTGGGATTACAGGTGCCCACCACCACGCCTAGCTAATTTTTGTATTTTTGTACGGTGTTTCACCATTTTACCAAGATGGTCTTGATCTCTTGACCTCGTGATCCACCCGACTCGGCCTTGCAAAGTGCTGGGATTACAGGCGTGAGCCACCACTCCCGGCCTATTCTTTGTGAATCTTGATACTACCTAAACATTCCAAGCTCCTTTTTTATGTTATAAATTTTCAAAAATATTTATTTTTTTCAGGAAATCAATAAAAATTCTGAGACTTTTTAGTATAAAGAACAGAAAAGCAGAGTTTATTTGGTTCTGCTGTGTCTTCTTGTTTATTTAAATTAAAAGTAAACTAAAAAAAGAAGTTGGCCAGATGAGGTGGCTTACACTTATAATCCCAGCACTTTGGGAGGCTAAGGCCGGAGAATAGCTTGAACCTGGGAGACGGTGGTTGCAGTGAGCCAAGATGATGCCACTGGGTAACAGAGTAAGACCCTGTCTCAAAAACAAAAAGGAAGAAGTAGTATTATAAACTATGATACTTTATAACAAAATACCCAGATAGAGTCAAGAAGCAGATAAAACTACCTTAACTAAGTAACAATATGTTGGCTTCATGGCAGATAATTAAGCTTCCAAATGGTAGGTGTTAAAATTCTTGTGCTTGCTGGTTTCTAGGAAATAAAGCTGGCTAACAAAGTATGTTTCATGCTTTTGCATTTGTAACTTTTGTTTTCACCATTTGATCAGTAAGAATTTTTTTTTTTTCAATAGAGACGGGGTTCTGCCATGTTACCCAGGCAGGTGTCAAATTCCTGAGCTCAAGCGAATCAGCTCACCTTGACCTCCCAAAGTGCTGGGATTACAGGCATGAGTCACCACACACAGTCTTGATCAGCAGGATTTATGGTGCTTTTATTTAATCCAGATTTTGGAGATCTTGTATACAAGTAGGATACAGAAAAATAGTTTATTTGGTCTTATTAAATAACACAGAAATTAAGCCTGACATTCATTAGGAAAATAGCCTAGAAATACATCTTTTCTATTCTTTGCCTTGGAAAAAGATTGTGATAGTTTTGCAGATGTTGAGAAGTTTCTGTTCAAAATTTTTAACAATTTTTGTTCTTGGTTTCCGTTCTCCATCATTTTTTTTGTTTTGTTTTGTTATTTAAATAGTCTTATTATATAGCTTAGTTCAAAAGAAGACAAATCCTTAGCCAGCTCAGTCCCCTGCCAACACAGCCTTCTTCCAAATTGAAATTTTCTAATACAAACTTTGCTTTAAGTCAGTAATATCTCCCCTTTGCTTTCTGTTTTATAATGGCAAGTGTGTGGCACACAGGGGAGAGTAAGGAATAGGGAAGTTATTGAAGCCCAGCACACTAAAGTTCTGAAGGGTCAACTATTATGTCTAATATTGCTGCCTTCCAAGGACTGTGAGCCAGTGAGGCCTGACAGGAGCCTTGCTGTGCCTAGGATCCCTTCCATTGTGCTCTAAAGAGCAACAGGGAAGTCTAGGGTCAGTGCTATTCAACAGAACTTTCCACAATGATGAAAATGTTTTATTACCAATATTCCAGTGTGATAGACACTAGTCACATGTAGCTATTGAGTACTTGAAATGTGGCTAGTGCAACTAAGGAATTAGATTTTAAATTTTATTTAATTTTAATTTAAATAGCCACACATGGCTAGAGGCTGCAATATTGTACAGTGTGCTCCTAGGAAGATCTATTAGCAGAAGGAAGATATGAGTTTCCCCAAAAGCAACAAAAATGGAAGAGTAAGCAGAACTAGATATTGTGGGCTCCTTATGCTGCCTTCTGCTGTACTGAGATTTGTCCCCGCTATGGTTTGTTGTTTTTTTTTTTTTCTCTTTTTCTTCCCCCTGCTACCCTTGATTAATAGTCATCTCATAAATATCTGCAGGTTTACTATTTGTTGTCATTTGCAAGTTTGGGTTTTCTGTCTATTTGAGGGTGTTGAGAACATCTAGCACTCTACCCTTTGAGTTGGCAGGAATAAGTCTGAGGCTGTAATTTAAACTCTAGGTACTAGCTACACAACCTGGTACTGAGAGCTGAATTTGTGCTTAGTTGTTGTTTGCTTCTTCACAGAGATGTTCTCTAAGATTCATCTGTTGGAGCACAACACAGAATCTGAATATGATTTTGGTAAATTTTGGATAAAACTTTACATGCAGATGCCATTCTAAGAGAAAATTCATTTATTCTCCAAAGCTGTTTATACATATTGTTGCTGTCTTTGTGATTTTGATGGTTAACATGCAAATGCTATAATAAAAAGATTTAAAGTCTATCCTGTCCACATCCATATAGTGTTAGAGCAAATAGTGACTCTGCTTTGTATAAAGTACATAAGGGCTTTATGATCATTGACATAATAATAGTGTCTAAGGGAGATACTTGAATTCTTAAGACTTTTAAGTAAAAATCCCAACTTTAAAATGTCATATTAGTTATGTGTTTATATTGGAAAAAATAGAAGTGAATGGAATCTGACATATTTATCTCTCTTTTACCATCATAAGACCACTCTTTACTGCTTATAAATATTTGTTTGCAGTGTCAGTACTGTCTCTTTAACCCTTATGAACTAGAATGGTCTTCTGTTTTCAGAAATGTTTAGATCACCGTGATTCTTCTTCCAGGTCACTAAAAACTTCCCTAATTTTCATCCCTTCCTAAGGTTCGCTTATTAACCATTACCAGGATTTTTCCACTAGGGTTTTTCCAAGTAGAATATTTTCTTTGTAATTGACCACTTTACTAGGTCCTCTTATTATTTCTTACAGTGTTTTAGTTTATTCTTTTGGATTTCAAGTAAACTGTCATACTGCCTTAATGTAATGGTGCTTTTGCCTCCTTACTTTATATCTCAAAAGTCATTTTTAAGTTCCTAATCAGTATTACTGGTAAAGATACCATCTAGTGCTTGTCAAGATTTTGCATTGACTTTCAGGAAGAATGTGTCATAATTTTTTGATGGATAATTCTAGCAATTTCTTTGTCTTTCACAGAACAAAGCTGAAGAATCAAGAATATGAAACTTTAGATCATTTGGAGTGTGATCTGAATTTAATGTTTGAAAATGCCAAACGCTATAATGTGCCCAATTCAGCCATCTACAAGCGAGTTCTAAAATTGCAGCAAGTTATGCAGGTGTGATTTATTGTTTTTTGCTGAGTTTGTTGTATATATGATTAAAATAATTTTGCATGTTTCGAGTGTGTTCTAGTAAGATGTGTGATCCCCCTCACCATCAGCAATATCACATCGTTTGGCCAGGTGCAGTGGCTCACACCTGTAATCCTAGTACTTTAGGCGGCCAAGGCTGGAGAATCACTTGAGCTCAGGAGTTCAAGACCAACCTGGGCAAGATAGCAAGACTCCCATCTCTACAAAAACTGCAAAAAGTAACCGGTCCTGGTGGCACATGCCTGTAGTCCCAGCTACTCAGGAGACTATGGTGGGAGGATTTCTTGAGCCTGGGAGATGGAGGTTGCAGTGAGCTGAGATTGTGCCATTGTGCTCCAGCTTGGGCAACTGAGTGAAACCCTATCTCAAAAAATATGTATATACACATATATATGTATTTTATAACCTCCTCCCAGATTCAAGCAAGTCTCCTGCCTTAGCCTCCTGAGTAACTGGGATTACAGGCGCATGCCACCACGCCCAGATAATTTTTTGTATTTTTAGTTGAGATGGGGTTTCACCATGTTGGCCAGGCTGGTCTTGAACTACTGACTTTGTGATCTGCTTGCCTCAGCTTCCCAAAGTTCTGGGATTAAAGGGGTGAGCCACCATGCCTGGCCTGAATACTTTTTTGGAGTTGTCATGGCCATATAGAGTAGAAATAATAGTTTAGATGGGGTTAGCTTTGTGATTGGTGGAAGCAGGGACTGGTCCTTGTGCAGTAATTTTTGGATTCTCATGGAGTCACTCTCCAATCATGAATGATATTCCATCATTTGGATTTTATTCCTTTGGTTCCAGATTTTGTCCCTGTTAAAGTAGGGCTGGTACTATGAGAAAGGTTAGCTGAAAGCTAATTATTAATCTTTGTATATTGTCTATGAATTTATCAGATCCCCTCTGAGAACCCCTTGAAAGGACATCTCAGGTCATTGTTCATCTAGGGGTTGTAAGATGAAAAGGTAGATAGGAAACACAAATTGGGTCTATCTGACAAATTTTGGTAGAATCTTTCTTTCTGGAAAGGCAAATCTCTGAACAAAGGCAATTTTAGATTACCTGTAGAATCTTCATTTTATGTGATTAACAGTGAACCTTAGTGCTAAGACTTTCAGGTATTACCTTTTTAGTACTCTGTACATTCCCTAAGCCTGCTGTGCTTGGACTTTCAGCTCTGGCATAAGGTCTTTTAAAATGTATATGTTGAAAAGTAGATCTTTCACTTCTTGCATTAAACTTTATTCTTAGCCACACTGCCCCTTAGAATTCAGGAGTACCAAAGGCCCTCTTTGAGTTGGTTTTACTTAAATAGGGCAACCAGAGCAGAATGCTCCTACAGCTTGCCTCAGTGCTTTTAACCAGTCAGCACTCATTGTAGTCTTAAATGCTCTGGCTGGCATTGACCCCTCAACTCTGTAGATGCATTTTTTAACCTACTCTTTTTGTCATGCAGGCTTTTGTTAAAAGTGGTTATTGAAAATGTTTAATGACTCTTTCATTTTGTACATCCTGCATGTGATTGTATTTTTCTGAGTGAATCTGGTATGTCTAGCTCTTTAAAATTCATATATTCAGAGGAGTGTTTGGCAGAGTGAGCTTGACTCCTGACATCTGCTCTGTTTTAGGCAAAGAAGAAAGAGCTTGCCAGGAGAGACGATATTGAAGATGGAGACAGCATGATCTCTTCAGCCACCTCTGATACTGGTAGTGCCAAAAGAAAAAGGTATATACTCTTCTTATAACTGGGGACATCTCAGTTCCTGTTTATTTTGTTTTAGATAAATGAAGAAAATAGTTTTTTTTTTAAGCTATCAATTTGTAAGCTTTAAATATATTGTAACGTGTTGTCTTTTAAAAATCATTTGCAATTGGATGATTACCTTTTTTTGGTTCAAGTGCCATGTTACTTTTTGATGACTCAGATAAAGATGCCTACTACATATGTAGCTTGGCAGAATGTGTTATTCTTTTTGCTCTCCGGGTTATTATTTTTAATGAGGCATTTTAAGAATGCCACTTAAATCTAACTTGGGTAATTTCTACATGGCAAATTACAAAGACGCAGTTTGAATTAGTAAAGGTAAGGAGAAATTTGATACTACCACTGCAGTGAGGTAAGCCATTGCTCCTATCCCTTTATTTATGCTTGTTTACCTCATTGTTATTTGCCATTTTAAGAATGCCAGATTGTAAGATAACAAATCATAACTTCTGATAGCTCATAAAAAGCTGAGCTAGATTTTTGGGGTTCCCCCCCCCATCTAACCTTTCTCTCAACTTCCCTAACCTTTTCTCCTTCTCGTGGGTTTTGTGAAAGGGAATCTTACTGTGAGATTCTGAAGATGGGATCCTATAAGGAATTGTGCAAGATTATCTCTTCTGTCTATACCTCCCACACAGAGTTTCTCTCGCCTGATAATTGTGGAACACTGTATTGTCCTTTAATCATGACTGCCTCACCGTCTTTGCAGCAACAGTCAGTCCAAGGAAGATACCTTAAATAAGGAATAAGCTAATCACTAATAGCCAGGCTTGGCTTAGTTGAATGAAGATTCACAGTTGAATGAAGTCTTTGGTAACTGTTGGCACAGTCTGTACATGCATTAAAAGATTCACTAAGATCAGAAGAATTTAGGAAGTAGTTTAAAAAAAGAGAAGCTGTCCTGTCTTTCCTTCTTATAGATAGCATTTTGGAGAATTTTTTAAGCTTTGCCGTGTTAATTAAATTGATTGGTGTACCCTGAGATGTGAGTCTCCTCCATTACTGGCCTATGAATTTCATCCTTCCAAGTTCTTAATTCCTTGTTATACCAGGGACAACGGAGGAAAGGTGTGAAACCAGATCAAAGACATCAAATCAAGAACAACTTTGAGTGTAATTATGTAACTCTACTACAGCATCACCTGTGTTTTCCAGATCAGTCACCTATCAAAGATAAAAACTTCTCAGGCAAAAGAAGGTAATGGAGGCAAAAGTGATGGTACAATTAGTGCCAACACTGGATGAACAGAGATATCTTAAATTAGTTGAGTATTAAGAAAACAGTTCCAATGAAGCATTAGCCCAGGCCAGATCCTCAAAATTATATATCTCTGTGGCCAGTAGTTTGTGGGACACCCAAATAGATTAAAAGAAAGTTTTTGGCCCGGCGTGGTGGCACATGCCTGTAATCCCAACACTTTGGGAGGCTGAGGCGGTTGGATCATCTAAGGTCAGGAGTTCAAGACCAGCCTGGACAATGTGGTGAAACTCCATCTCTACTAAAAATGCAAAAAAAAAAAAAAAATAGCCAGATGTGGTGGTGTGCACCTATAATCCCAGTTACTTGAGAGGCTGAGGCAGGAGAATCGCTTATCTGGGAAGCGGAGGTTGCAGTGAGACAAGATTGCACCATTGCACACCAGCCTGGGTGACAAGAGTAAAACTCCATCTCAAAAAAAAAAAAAATTTCCCCTAAAACCTCCTGTAAAAAACCGTTAAGCTTTATATTCTTAAAATAAAAAATCTCACTTCAGACAAAGAGTCTCTTTATGAACAGGTTTCTTAGGAAGTGTTTTATACAAATGAAGTGAAAAACACAAATTAAGAGTATAAATCATCCACTAAAATAATAAAAGAAGCTGGGTTTGAAATGTAGACATGAGTGGACGTCAAAAGATTAAAAGAATTAAGTCTTCTACTTTGGACTGTGAAAAAGGAAATAACACGATGAGGGTTATGTTGAGAGGTTTTGGTAATAAGAGATTTCTTCAGCAGTCAGGCAGATGGCAGCCTAGAAAATTAAGCTAATCTTGGCTGCAGAAGTCACGGCTGTTTTCCAAGTAACACTTGACTTCTAAGGGCTGTGTATGATTCTGCCTTTGCCATTTTTTTAAATACCAAATAATGTGAGAAAAATTGAATTCTCTTCATTCTGAGGGTGCATTCTTTCCACCACCTTCTGTCTTCCTTGTTGAAATGTTTCAAATATTATCCTTGATACTTTGGACTGAATAATTTTCTTTTTCCTCAACCACACATGGTTTATACATGACCCTCCAATGTTGCTTGTTTTGTTTCTCTTTACATGTAATGTTTGTTTCTGCTTTCCCAGGAACACTCATGACAGTGAGATGTTGGGTCTCAGGAGGCTATCCAGGTGTGCAGTCCTTTTTTATGCATAAACATTCTTTTAAAGTGTATCTTCTGTGGCATGATCAGTACTGATTAGGTGAAAAGTGAAGCCTTAAGCATGTAAAAAAAGTCTTTATTGGGGTGCCAGTTTATTTTATGAATAAACAAAGTAGTACAGTTTTTAAAATCTTATTAATAAATTCAGAATTAGCCTAGTTCAGGAGTAGCCTTAATTTGTTTCTAGCTTTGCCAGAGACAGAAAGCCCCCTCACCAATCATTGTGGCCATGTTTCTGTAGCAAAAGGTTGAAGGTGGCAGTGCTGGTGACCAGGACTGGCAGGTGCTGATTCCCTTTCAGGGATGCCTTTTACAGATTGAGGGTGGTGGAGGGACCAAAATCAGCTTCACAGTCCAAGTGACATCAGTGCATGTGGACACTGTGCGTGGGTCAGTGCTTCTTGAGCATGAATACATTTCCTCAGTCTCTGATCTTGTTAATGTCTTTTATAAAAAGCATTTATTCTTTTGCATGTTACTTATGATTTCAAAACAACCTGTGAGTTGCCATGTCATAGTACTTGTAATAATTGTGTAGTGCTTTTGTTTTCACATTTGCCTTCTGATGTTCACAGAGCATCAGTTGCTTACAGAACACTAAACTCTGCTCTTAAACAGTTCGTAAAGGAGAACGTTTAGTCACCTCTTTAACCTGCCAGGAACATATAGGCGAAGGAAAGCGGCAGGTTGAAAACAAATGAAATCATTTGGAAGCAATGTAGTAAAGTAATTGCATAAGTTACACTGTTAAGCAGTTGTATAGGATTGTTTTATGATTGCCCAGATAGCTTTAGGAAAGATTATTTCCCTACCATACTTTCCCTTGAAAGTTAAGTGTCCTGAGGTTACCTACATGTTACTACCATATGTATTCCACTAAGTAAAATTGCTATGTTATCATTGTCATCTTCCTAATATTTTCCTAAAGAAAAATTTTCTCAATTAAATGGTAAAATTAAGAAAAAGACCATGGATTGTATTCTTTCATATCATTCATAATGTATGGCACTAAAACTAGGTGGTAGTAGAAATAGAAATGGAGGAGGCATCATGGGGTAGTTTTATAACCCTGAGCTCTAGAGCCTGGCTGCCTAAGTTTCAATCCTAGCTGTTCTTAAGATAATATTTGAAGTAATTACCGAATTACCTGGCTCCTATGAAGCTTATTACCTTCATAGGATTGCTGTGAGGACCCAAATAGTTAATATGTTTAAAGCCCTTAGAACTGGGTCTGGATGCAGTGAGTACTCAGTAAATGTAGCTGTGATTATTTTCCTGAAGTAGCATTAATGGACATCAGGACTTGGTAGATTTTGGTTTTGTTTTTAGTCAGATGTTACTTGTCTGAGAAGATTCCTTGGAAAAGATGAATGAAGAGGTTTTATTTCTTGAAGACTTTAGGTTAAATGTACCCTGGCTGTAAAAGAAAGAACCTTTGGGTTTACTTGCTAGTAAGTACAACTGAAGCTCTTAAGGCAGGGGAGCTAAATGCTAGGAGACCTTAAAGCCTGTGAACAGGGTTGACTTTGATTAGAGAGGCCATTGATAAGCACCACCTTTTTTTTTTTTAGGAAACAGGGTCTCGCTCTGTTGCCCAGGCTGGAGTGCAGTGGCTATTCACAGGTGTGATCATGGCACATTGCAGCCTCAAACTCCTGGCCTCAAGTGATCCTCCCACCTCAGCCTCCTGAGTAGCTGGGACTACAGGCATATGTACCACTGTGCCGGGCTGCGCCAACTTTTGGGAAAGGAAGGGACATAAAACCAGTATGGTGATTATCAGCTGATTCAAATGTCTATTTTGGTTATTTACTTTATGGCATTAGGCATTTGCTGTCTCTAAGCCTCAGTTTTTATATCTGCATAGTTGGGGTAATAATTGTACTTGATTCTGAATTTGATGATTAAATGAGAGTGCACAGTGTTTAGCATTTGGTAGAAGTATTAGTAGCTATAGTTTATAACTGTAAACAGGACTTTGGTGTATATGCATTTGTAAATATTAGTATATATAACAATAAATAGTAGCTCTAATTAGAGGAAGATATTGATAAGGGCATTTGAGAAAGTGGTCAGCTACAAAGTATGAGGGCCAAGTTCTAACATTGTGGCATGAAACATTAAAAGGAAAACAAGATGTAGAAAGGCTGTGGAAGTCTTCTAGAACTTTCTGATCAGCCTGGGGGAGCAAAAAGTGACTGATTTAGGTGTTTCAGGTTGGATTGAGTCCCGGAGGATAGTGTTGATGGTGATCCTGGAAAACCAGTTTGCCATCTCACATCAGGGATTCAGCATAGCCTCTGCTACTGCATAAACTTTGTGTAAGTTAGAATAAGCAGCCATTTCTCAAGACACTTGGCTTGCACGAACTGGAAAACTGTTATAATATACTTATTTTGATAGCACAGGACCCTTTATGTCCCATCTCCTATAAAATTCAAAAATTTTAGTGTACTTATTACAGTAGTATCTATGATCTGAATTGTTGTCCTCTTAAGTATTTATTT
>NW_016107315.1:1553499-1555309 GCF_001604975.1 Cebus imitator
TTTTGAGATGGAATCTTGCTCTGTCTCCAGGCTGGAGTGCAGTGGCGCAATCTCACCTCGCTGCAACCTCTGCCTCCCAGGTTCAGGTGATGCTCCTACCTCAGCCTCCTGAGTAGCTGGGATTACAGGCACGCGCCACCACACCTAGATAATTTTTGTATTTTAATAGAGACAGGGTTTTGCCATGTTGGCCAGGCTGGTCTTGAAGTCCTGGGTTGGTGATCCGCCCACCCCAGCCTCCCACAGTGCTGGGATTACAGGTTTGAGTCACTATGCCTGGCCTTTTTGTCTTTTTTGAGACAGTCTCACTCTGTTGCCCAGGCTGGAGTGCAGTGGCACCATCATGGCTCGCTGTAGCCATGACCTCCTAAATTCAAACAATCCTCCCACCTCAGCTTCGTGTATAGCTAGGATCACAGGCATGCCACCATGCCTGGCTATTCTTTTTTAAGAGATGGCATTTCACTGTATTGCCTAGGCTGATCTTAAACTCCTGGGCTCAAGCAGTCCTCCTGCCTCAGACTCCGTCTTTAAAAAAAAATAAAATAAAATAAGTTTTAGTTATTAAATTAGAGCAGTTCCTTATATACAACTAGATTTCTACATTCTGGGTATGTCTCACTCAAAGCTGCCAAGTATCAGAATTACTGGCATTAGAAGAATGGACCACTTGCCGTTCTTTTACTTCACTGACAAAATTTAGTTAAAAACTCTCCCCTTTAAAAATCTTATAAAAATCTGCCCTAGATTTACTCCCATCTGAGAATATTTGCAGCTTCATACAGAAAATCCTGATGATAATTGGGCTTGGTGTGCTGAAACCCAGATGGGAATGGAGTGAGCACCTTCTGGTCCAGGTCAGGGCCTTGACTGAACTGTTAAGCCTCTTGAAATTGCTGGAATGAGAACTGATTTTATTCCGTCCTGTTTATTAAAGAGATCTTGTAAGCTTAGAGCTTCAACATTGAATTCCTCTGTCTTCTTTTTAAAGTCCACCCCACATGCAAGACCTAATCAAAGCCAATCTGACTTCAGAGTCAGGTTCTGAAATTTTTCTTTAGAGACCCCTGAAGGTTAAAGTCATCTGTGTTCTAATCTCTGCCCAGATGTGGAGCTCTGTGGTATTGGAATTTTGTCCCAACTTCCCGTGTATTATCCACCTGCCAAAGACTTAGAATGAGAGAACTCTTCCTGTCACATCATTGTCCCAGGATGTCTCCTTGGAGAAGGAGTTTCTGCTAGATAAAACGTCTAGATTGCCATTATCTAACAAACTTATTTAATACAAAAAAATAGTGAGGGGAGAAAATGGCAGGAATTGTCCATAGTCTACAATGAACAGGAAATAAGCAGTCAGAGTGAAGATACAAGTTATGAGGATGATCCCAGTTCTATTAGGAAACAGTCTTTTGTCTGTTTCTTTCCTAATTAAACACTTTGTTTGCCTTAGGTTCCATGATGCTAGGAAGATAGGCATTTCTGAGAAGCTTAAAAATCTTAAGGATAGGCCAGGCATGGTGGCTCATGCCTGTAATCCCAGAACTTTGGGAGGCGAAGGGGGCGGATCACATGAGGTCAGGAGTTCTATTGAGGTCAGGAGGTCACTAGACTGGCCAACATGGTAAAACCCTGTCTTTACTAAAAATACAAAAAATTAGCCTGGCGTGGTGGCAGGTGCCTGTAGTCCCAACTGCTTGGGAGGCTGAGGCAGGAGAATCCCTTGAACCGGGGAGGTGGAAGTTGCAGTGAGTCAAGATCATGCCACTGTACTCCAGCCTGAGTGACAGAGCTAGACTCTGTCTAAAAAAAA
>NW_016107315.1:1555329-1567925 GCF_001604975.1 Cebus imitator
TGCAGTGAGCTGAGATCATGCCACTGCACTCCAGCCTGAGTGACAGAGCTAGACTCTGTAAAAAAAAAAAAAAAAAAATCTTAAGGATAGCTAGTTATTTTCTCAAATGTTAATTCTTTATTTTTCTTTCTGTGTTTTAAACAAGTGTATTCTGAACCTTGGAGAGAAAATATCTGGCCTTTGGCTTCTTCATGACCCAGCAGTAGTGCAAGTAGTCAGCAGACTGGACCAGAAGACTTATACAGCCACATAGTTTGCTTGAAGAATGAACTTTCTTCTACCTACAGGATAGGAAACAGATAAAAAATACTTACCTTTAAGTACAGTTGGCCCTCTATATTCATGGCCTCCACATCCAGGGGTTCAGCCAACTACAGCTAGAAAAAAATTTTTTAATCGTATCTTTACTGTACATGTACAAACTTTTTTTCTTATGTCCTAAGCAGTACAATATAACAAAACAACCATATAGCATTTATAATGTATTAGGTATTATAAGTAACCTAGAGATGATTTAAAGTATACAAGAGGATGTGCATATGTTGTTTGCAAATACTACACCATTTTATATCAGGGACTTGAGCATCTGTGTATTTTGGTATCCAAGGGAGATCCTGAAACCAATTCCCCATGAATACCAAGGGATGACTGTACTGTATATGTAGGATCTTAGTGAATGTTTTTTTTAATAGAAATTAAGTCGTGAGTCATTTCTTGTTATTGCTTACTTGACTGTTCGCTTGGAGACTGCTGGTTAGTCTGACTAGAATTTCTTTATCTATGTAGAAATTATCTGTTTCCTGAGTATATAAGAACAGTTAACCAGAAGTCATATCGGAAGAGCATCTCTTCTAATAATTTACTAGGAAGCTCACCTTGGGCAAGTCATTTACCCTCTCAGAGCCAATTTTTTCAACAATTAAGAGATAAGACGATCTGCTCTCTTGGAGCCCATTTGAACTCTGGATCTAATCTATAGTCCTTTATGCTTTGTTCTACACTGCTCAAATCAGTTTCTTAGCATCACAACTGACTGAAGGAATTTGGAGAACAAGACAGGGATTCATGCTCAAGGATAAAAATTTTACTCTAGAAAACTCAGATGAACCTTACCACTTACTCTTTAAAGTAGGTTGGAATTGTGGAATAATGCTGATGGAGAGAGCAAGGACGACCCTGACAGAAAGGCTCATACCCACTGTAAAGACACTAGTCTGGCAGACAGTCTCCTTTTGTTTTCAGACAACCAAAATATACAAGTGTTCTGGAGTACTTGTCTTAAGAGATGAAACACTTCTCTTTCTAGGTTTTTTATTTTGTTTTGTTTTTGTGCTTAAAAGTGAGGATATTGCTAACAATAGGGAATTGCTAGTTTTATTGTACCTTTCCTCTACTCTTCGTTAAACAAAAAATGTATTTCAGTTGGTTATATAATTTCATTTTCTTTTGGTATCAGAGAGGATCTTTGTTTCCAACATTGCATTTCATGAAATATCTATATAAAGTTTTTTTGGTATTCATTTGCTGCTCCTGCCAGGATCACTATATTTTAACTATTTTTGAAATTTTTTCTAATATTTGCTTATAGCTTCCAGCATGTTTAGTGTGTTTGTAGCATATGTAATAAATAAATTGTAATCATTATAAAGCACCTGTCCACAAATAATTTGTTTCATTTTATGGTTGTCCTTATATTAAGAAAACTGAACCTATCCTCATTTTTCCCTTTTTCTACCTTCCTCCTCAACAGTAAAAAGAACATAAGAAAGCAGCGAATGAAAATCTTATTCAATGTTGTTCTTGAAGCTCGAGAGCCAGGTTCAGGCAGAAGACTTTGTGACCTATTTATGGTTAAACCATCCAAAAAGGACTATCCTGATTATTATAAAATCATCTTGGAGCCAATGGACTTGAAAATAATTGAGCATAACATCCGTAATGACAAATATGCAGGTGAAGAGGGAATGATAGAAGACATGAAGCTGATGTTCCGGAATGCCAGGCACTACAACGAGGAGGGCTCCCAGGTGAGGGGCAGGGTCCTGAAGTAGGCACGTTTTGGGGGAGGGAGGTGCTTGTAAAATAATGCATTTTGAGAGACCAGCTCTAGAAGCTTAATGTAGATTATTATTTTTGGTGACTAGGTTAATACTTTGATTTTTCTTCATTGTTTAAAATCAGAGGCAGTACATTATAAAGGTTAAAAGTTCCTACTTTGTAATCTGACATCCTAGATTTGAATTTCATTCTGCCAACCTCTATGTAAGTAATTTATCCTTCCTGAAGCTCAGTTTCTTCATCTATAAATTAGGATTAATAATAGTACTTGCATTAGGGTTGTTGTAGGCTTTAAAAGAGATAATGTATACTGAGCATTTAGCAGAGTGCCTGTTACTGAATAAGCACTGAAAGGTAAACCAATAGCATTAAAATCTTTCATCATCATCGTTATTTCTATCCTCAACAACCATACTTCTCCAAAGACAACCTGTATAGAAAATGGTATAATTATATAAAAACCAACATGATAGTCTCATAAATGCACCTCTAAATAATTGATTTAATTTATTTTACTATGAAGCATCTTGTTTAGTTCTTTATCAGCATAACTAAGTTACAGCCTTCCTTCTTTGAAACATTTTCTATTTGATATCTTTTTATCCACTTTACAGCTCCCAGAAATAACATAAATTTTTCCAGTCATTTGTTTCCCTCTGCAGTTACATTTGATTATAAAATAAAGTATGCGTTGAGGACGCTTATAGATCCAAAAAAATGGTTCTATCTTAGGGATTTACACAGTCCTCAGTGTCATTGGCCAGTGTATCACTTGTTTATCACTGGTAGAAGAAAAAGCCACCTTTAAGACAGGTGGCCAAACAAGAGAGGTCACTTATTCCCTCAGCTCCTCTGCTTTGGTGGGTGGCCAAGGGAGGACATAGCCTCTGCTGGGGAGGTAAGAGGAGGGAGCTTATGATCCCGTCTCTACTAAAAGGTCATAAGGTGAGTAACCTTGTTCTTGACTACATATTACTACTCTTGGCTCAGTCCTCAGAGAGAGATCCCTAAGCAAGGATAATTTTTTTTTTTATAGATTAAGCCTCAGACTGTGAACTCAGATTTGGGATTTAAGATATTGAGATATTGCTCTCCAACTATCAGATATTTTTAGTCTCTAATTTCCATTGGGCTAAGTCTGCTACTTTGAGTGTCCAGTGGAAAATAAAGGTTTTTGAAGAAAACAACACATGTAAATGTGTTTCAAGACTTCTATTAAAACTTGCAGTAATTCTACTACAGTGGTTCTCAAACATTAACATGCATGTCTGCGCATTAGAATCACCCAGGAAGCTTAAAAATAAACCAGTTAAGGCCTAGGCTTTCCCACAGATACAGTGATTTTATTGCTCTGTTGTGAGCCTGTTTTTGGTTTTCTTTAAGCACCCAACTATCCTAAATTGTCTTTTTAAAACTTCTTTATGGATGCATTTTATACCTTAATACAAAGTTTTTAGAAAATAATTTAAATATATGTTTGGAATGTAGGTATACAATGATGCACATATCCTGGAGAAGTTACTCAAGGAGAAAAGGAAAGAGCTGGGCCCACTACCAGATGATGATGACATGGCTTCTCCCAAACTCAAGCTGAGTAAGGCAGCCTCACACTTTTTTATTCAGTTTAGCCTATCAAGGAGAGATGCTGATTTTTCTGAAATAATATTTAATTAAATGATTAATATATTTGAACTCACTGTACTCCAACATGGAGTCTCTTTCTTCTTGTCAGGCACTCTTGTGTACTGTACTTTAAGTAGCTAAGCTGTGACAGGCATGTGGAGTGTAAAATATGTTAGAGGTTTTGCTTACTTTCTTAAATGCAGTGGACATTTTGTAACTTTTAAATAGTAAGAATAGATTTTTTCTCTACCTATAGTGCTTTAAGAGTATAGTAGCAGATTTTCTTTTCTTGTTATGAGTGTCTGACAATTACTAGAATTCAAAATGAATCCCAGCAGTTCCAACTGGACAGAATTTGAGGACTTTGAATTTGAGATGTCTAGCTACTGCACTATACTCAGATGTCATTTGAGTGTAGTCTGTGGCTGGTTGTTTTATTAAAAGTTGTAAGGGAAGGCCAGGGACAGTGACTCATACGTGTAATCCCAGCACTTTAAGAGCCTGAGGTGGGCAGATCACTTGAGGTCAGGAGTTCAAGACCAGCCTGGCCAACATGGTAAATCCCCATCTCTACTAGAAATACAAAAATAAGCTGGGCATGGTGGCACACAACTGTAATCCCAGCTACTCGGGAGGCTGAGGCAGGAGAATTGCTTGAACCCAGGAGGCAGAGGTTGCAGTAAGCCAAGATCACACCACTGCACTCCAGCATGGGTGACTGTCTCAAAAAGAAAGAAAAGAGAAAAAGATTGGAAGAGAAGACAGCAAAAGTCATTAATACCATTAGATAATGGTTACTGCCTTCTTTAAAATATGTAAATAAAATAGATACCAAGCAATTTGGATAATGATATTCATTAGAGCAATATTTGCTGAAAGAGGGGATAACAAACACACTAGCTTTTGGTTTGTGTTTTTGTTTTGAGAGAATCTTGTTCTGTCACCCAGGCTAGAGTGCAGTGGCATGATCTTTACTCACTGCAACCTTGGCCTCCCAGGTTCAAGTGATCCTTTCCCTCAGCCTCCCAAGTAACTGGGACTACAGGTGTACGCTAGCATGCCCAGCTAATTTTTTTGTATTTTTAGTAGAAATGGAGTTTCACCGTGTTGGCCAGCTGCTCTCAAAACTCCTGACCACAAGTCATCTTCCTGCCTCAGTCTCCCAAAGTACTGGGAATACAGGCGTGAGCCACCCCACCTGGCCCAGACGAGCTTTTTTTTTTTTTAACTGAAATGACTATAAATTAAATTTGATATTAGATTTAGATTTGGGTATGATTTACTGCTAAGTGATGAATCCTTTTTTTTCAAATGGAGTCTTGCTCCATCACCAGGCTGGAGTGCAGTGGCGTGACCTCGGCCCACTGCAACCTCCGCCTCTCGGTTCAAGCGATTCCCCCGCCTCAACCTCCCAAGTAGCTGGGACCACAGGCACATGCCACCATGCCCAGCTAATTTTTTGTATTTTAGTAGAGACAGAGTTTCACCATGTTGGCCAGGATGGTCTCAATCTCCTGACCCAGTGATCCACCAGCTTTGGCCTCCCAAAGTGCTGGGATTACAGGTGTGAGCCACTGCATCTGGCCAAATCCTTCTTGTTAAGGCATTTATCTTTTCATGGAACTGTAAAAGCATACAGAAGGTTTGCAGAAATGTAAAACTTCATTCTGCTTTATAGGAACACAATACGTTTTAACTAGAATTGATTTCATAAGAGACTAATAAGTTTAACAATGACTATATAAATACACGTTTAAATAAATAAATTCACATAGGCATTTTTCAAAGTTCTGGATAAAAGAGCTTTTTATTTTTTTTATTTTTTAGTCTTTTTGAGACGGAGTGCCACTCTGTCACCTAGGCTGGAGTGCACTGGCAAGATCTCAGCTCACTGCAATCTCCACCTCCTGGGTCAGGCGATTCTTCTGCCTCAGCCTGCGGAGTAGCTAGGACTATAGGTGTGTACACCACGCCCAGCTAATTTTTTTTGTATTTTTAGTAGAGACAAGGCTTTACCATCTTGATCAGGCTGATCTCGAACTCGTGACCTTGTGATCCACCCACCTTGGCCTCCCAAAGTGCTAATATTACAGGCGCGAGCCATTGTGCCCGGCCAAAAGGGCTTTTTAATGTGGAATGTTAATTTCCTTTTTTATTTCTTCTGTTTGTTTTAAATTAATAGAGTCAGGGTCTCCTGTATTGACCAGGCTGGCCCTGAACTCCTGGGCTCAAGTGATCCTCGTGCCTGTGCCTTCTAAAGTGTTAGGATTACAGGTGTGAGCCATCATGCCTGGCCTCCTTTTTATTTCTCTATGTTTTTTAATGAAAAAGTTCAAACATATATAAATGTAAAGTACAGCGGCCATGGGCGTTGGCTCACTTCTGTAATTCCAGCACTTTGGAAGGCCAAGGCAGAAGGATCACTTCAGCCCAGGAGTTTGAGACCAGCCTGGGCAACATAGGGAGACCTTGTCTCTACAAAAAAATATAACAAATTAGCCAGGCATGATGGCACATGTATGTGCCTGTGGCCCTAGCTACTTGGGAGGCTGAAGTGGGAGGATTGCTTGAGCCTGGGAGTCAAGGCTGCAGTGAACCCTGATCATGCCACTTTACTCCAGCATGGGCAACAGAGCTAGACCCTGCCTCCAAAAATAAAAGAATAGTACAATGAACCCCTGTATATACTTACTACTGATTATTTGTCAAAATCGTGACACACTTATTTCCTATCCCCTTTTTCCTAAATTATTTTGAAACAAATCCAACCATGTCATTGTACTTCTACATAGTTCAGTATGCATCTCTAATATATGCAGATATCTGCCACTTTGTCTTTGAGGATAAAACAAATGAAAATAAAATAAAATATGCAGACTTTTCATAAATAACATTGAAGTAATTGTCACACCTAACAAAATTAACAGTAGTTTCTTGGTTTCATCTAATACATGATAAATTGTCAAGTTCTACTGATTGTCTCACAAATATATTTTTATAGTTGATTAGTTGATTACTTCAAATCAGGCTCTCATTAAGTTCTATTTAATGCATTTGATTTTTATACTTTTTATTTTCTTTTTGAGACAGAGTCTCACTCTGTTGCCAAGGCTGGAGTGCAGTGGTGCAATCTTGGCTCACTGCAACCTCCACCTCCCGGGTTCAAGTGATTATCTTGCCTCAGCCTCCTGAGTATCTGGGACTACAGGTGCTCGCTACCACACCCAGCTAATTTTTGTATTTTTAGTAGAGACAGGGTTTCACCATGTTGGCCAGGCTGGTCTCGAACTCCTGACCTCAAATGATCCGCCTGCCGTGGCCTCCCAAAGTACTGGGATTACGGGTGTGAATCACTGTGCCCAGTCGATTATTATACTTTTTTTTTATTTTTGAGATGGAGTCTCACTCTGTTGCCCAGGCTGGAGTGCCATGGTGTGACCTCAGCTCACTGCAGACTCTGCCTCCCAGGTTCCAGCTATTCTGCCCCCCATCCTCCTAGGTAGCTGGGACTACAGGCACGTGCCACCACGCCCAGCTAATGTTTTTTGTATTTTTAGTAGACATGGGGTTTCACCATGTTGTGTGGGCTGTTCTCAAACTCCTGACCTCAAGTGATCTGCCCGCCTCGGCCTCCCAAACTGCTAGGATTACAGGCGTGAGCCCCTGGGCCTGGCCGATTATTATATTCTTAAACTCATGATCTAGAGCAGTCTCCTTCCTTTTCTTTCCACATGCCAAACTCATTGAAGAAATCAGGTTACTTTTCTGGACAGTGTCCTAAGTTCTAGCTTAGACAGACTTGCTTCCTTGTGATGTCTGTAACTTTTTTCTTTGTTTCACTTATTTCTTATAAATGCAAGTTAACTTTGAAGGTGTGATTAGATTAAGTTTCAGCTTGGTGGTACTTAGGATACTTCATAAGGGGTTCACTGCCGTTATGTTGTATCATGTCTTGAGGTAGTGTCTGGTTAAAGTAGAATCTAGATAAAGTCCACATATTACAACTGACTGATACTCCTTTTTTTTTTTTTCTTTTTTGAGAGAGTCTTGCTCTGTCACCCAGGCTGGAGTCAGTGGCACGATCTCGGCTCACTACAACCTCCGCCTCCCGGGTTCAAGCGATTCTCCTGCCTCAGCCTCCCGAGTAGCTGGGAATACAGGCACGCACCACCACGCCTGGCTAATTTTTTTTTTTTGTATTTTTAGTGGAGACAGGATTTCATCATATTGGCCAGGCTGGTCTCTAACTCCTGACCTTGTGATCTGCCCACCTCAACCTCCCAAAGTGCTTGGATTACAGGCATTAGCCACTGTGCCCGGCCCAATACTAACTCCCCTCCACATCTCACTTTTTCTACCCCTTACCATTTATCTGTTGAAGAAATTAGGTTTGTGCTGTAGTTTCCCATTGTCTGGGTTTTGCTAATTGCATTCGTGTGTGTGTGTGTGTGTGTGTGTGTGTGTGTGTGTGTGTGTGTGTGTGTGTGTGTGTGTTTTCTGGAGACAGAGTCTTACTCTTGTCACCCAGGCTGGAGTGTAGTGGCACAATCTCAGCTCATTGCCACCTCCACCTCCCAACTGAGGCAGTCCCCCACTTTAGCCTTTCGAGTAGCTGGGACTATAGATACATGGCAAAACCGTCTTTACTAAAAATACAAAAAAAATGAGCTGGACTACGCCACCACATCCAGCTCATTTTTTTGTATTTTTAGTAAAGACGATTTTGCCATGTTGCCAGACTGGGGTCAAGCAATCCACCCACCTTGGCCCCCCACAGGGCTGGTATTACAGGCATGAGCCACCGCGCCCGGCCCACTATGTTGTACTTTAATGTGTACCTCTGTCCTTTGTATCTCCTATAAATTGGTAGTTGGAGCCAGAGGCTTGATCAGATTTAGGTCTGATCCCCTGTCTTCTCCCTTTGGCAGAAAAAGTGACTTCGTAGGTAATATACGGTCTTCCATCAGGTACATGTGAAATCTCTTTATGTCTTTCTGTTAACAGGTGTTGTTGCGTACTTCATTAATTATTCATGAAAAGGATGTAAAATTATGATAGTTTTTAATTTTATTTCTTACTTATTAGCTGGAATACTTCTATATAGAGGAACTTTGCCTTATCTAATATTTGATTACCCAGTGGTACAGTGTTGTCAGTGTGTCTTGCTTTTTGAAAGGATAAAAAGCTTATTTTTGTTTTGTTTTCCCCTTTATTTACAAGTTTTCAAAATAATGCATTGGTTTACTAACATCCTTCAATATTTACCCACTTTGTTGTTCGTTTTTATGTATTATTAAGCACTACCAGACTTAAACATATAACTGAATTATAATTGAAGTTATTGTCCTTATTGATACTCAGGCTGGTTCCTATATTCTTTCTTTTTTTTTTTTTTTTTTTTTTTTTTTTTTTTTTTTTTTTTTTTTTTTTTTCTTGAAACAGGGTCTTGCTCTGTCGCTCAGGCTGGAGTGTAATGATGCGATGTCAGTTCACTGCAACCTCCACTGCCTGGGTTCCAGCAATTCTCCTGTCTCAGCCTCCCAAGTAGCTGGGATTACATGTGCCCACCCCTATGCCCAGCTAATTTTTTGTACTTTTAATAGAGACGGGGTTTTGCCATGTTGGCCAGGCTGGCTGAACTCCTGACCTCAGATGATCCACCCACCTCAGCCTCCCAAATTGCTGGGATTACAGGTGTGAGCTACCATGCCCAGCCACTTCCCATATTCTTTTGACACGAAGTCATGGTAAGAAGTCATTGAGATTCTTTACTGTCTAGTGTTTGAAGACATACCAGACTGGGAATCAGCCATTTGCCAAGGAGCCGTACCTTTTACATATTTCTACTAAAAGGTGAGGGCTTCTCAATATTAGTATTTGGAATTAGTATTTTAAACTCTAGTGTAGGCTGTACAGCTACCGAGGTAGTTACTGTTTCTAGGATTTTCAGTGGACAGAGCTAGGAGATGTGTGTGTGTGTGTGTGTGTTTGTTTATATTTAAAGATAAAATATATCATAAATTCATAGTGTTAACTTTCAATTGAGATTAAAGGCCTCAAGGTAATTAGTAATGTCTTATGTTTTAACATCTGTTATCTCTTATGTTGAAAGTCTCAATTCTCAGGGATACTAGAGGTGATAGAATGTCACATAGCTACTCATTTGCTTTATTCCTCCGTATTCACAGCTTTCTCAACCTTACAGTACTTAGTCTCCCATGAAAAATATGATTACTGAAAACAGTTAAAAATTTTTTTTAGTTATTTTTTGTCTGCAGATTATATTTCACTATAGACATGCTAATTGCTGGGTTTTACAAATTACTTGGAATAGTCTCTTCTGGCTATGCTACCATCTATATACAAATTTAGGTCCATTTAATTTATTCATTTAACATTAAATCTCTCTCTTTAGGTAGGAAGAGTGGCATTTCTCCCAAAAAATCAAAATACATGACTCCAATGCAGCAGAAACTCAATGAGGTCTATGAAGCTGTAAAGAACTATACTGATAAAAGGGGTCGCCGCCTCAGTGCCATATTTCTGAGGCTTCCCTCCAGATCTGAGTTGCCTGACTACTATCTGACTATTAAAAAGCCCATGGACATGGAAAAAATTCGAAGTCATATGATGGCAAACAAGTACCAAGATATTGACTCTATGGTTGAGGACTTCGTCATGATGTTTAATAATGCCTGTACATACAATGAGCCTGAGTCTTTGATCTACAAAGATGCTCTTGTCCTACACAAAGTCCTGCTTGAAACACGCAGAGACCTGGAGGGAGATGAGGATTCTCATGTCCCAAATGTGACTTTGCTGATTCAAGAGCTTATCCACAATCTTTTTGTGTCAGTCATGAGTCATCAGGATGATGAGGGAAGATGCTACAGTGATTCTTTAGCAGAAATTCCTGCTGTGGATCCCAACTTTACTAACAAACCACCCCTTACGTTTGACATAATTAGGAAGAATGTTGAAAATAATCGCTATCGACGGCTTGATTTATTTCAAGAACATATGTTTGAAGTATTGGAAAGGGCAAGAAGGATGAATCGGTATGTTTTCAAAGCCATTTTCATTTTGAAGATGTGTGCTATTTAATACAAAACAGATGAAAGAATATTGCTTTGATATATTATGTCCACTTATGTACATGATTATAGTTGGTAGCATGCTATTCTGAATTCTGATTAGCCAGAACTTCTTTTTTTTTTTTTTTTTTTTTTGAGACGGAGTTTCACTCATGTTACCCAGGCTGGAGTGCAATGGCGCGATCTCGGCTCACCTCAACCTCCGCCTCCTGGGTTCAGGCAATTCTCCTGCCTCAGCCTCCTGAGTAGCTGCGATTACAGGCACGCACCACCATGCCCAACTAATTTTTTGTATTTTTAGTAGAGACAGGGTTTCACCATGTTGACCAGGATGGTCTCGATCTCTTGACCTTGTGATCCACCCGCCTCGGCCTCCCAAAGTGCTGGGATTACAGGCTTGAGCCACCGTGCCCGGCCTTTTGGTTTTTGGTTTTTGGTTTTTTTAAAGATGGGGTTTTACCATGTTGGTCAGGCTGGTCCTGAACTCCCGACCTCAGGTGATCTACCCGCCTTGGCCTCCAAAGTGGTTGGATTACAGGCGTGAGCCACCTTGCCTGGCCCCAGAACTTCTTAAGAGTGAGTATATTCTATGAGGAAGAGAAGACACACTACTAAGTCATCTAGATTATGGCCAATGAGGAGGAAGAGAAAATTGAAGATCTCTTGAAAAACATAAATTTAAAATACAGCCTGTCACAGAATGTGTTTTTTAAAAAGATAAATGTTTCTAATTTGAAATAAGAATTGGAAATAGTAACAGCATTTTAGCATTTTTCTTACAGGATTTGACTTCAGTCCACGAATCCTTTAAATAAAATAGCTGTAAGGCATTGATCTGAGGTTAGACTGATAGAAATTTGATCACCATTTTAAGTACTTCATGGGGCTTTTTTTTTTTTTTGAGACAGAGTCTTGCTCTGTCACCCAAGCTGGCTGGAGAGCAGTGGCATGATCTCGGCTCACTGCAACTTGCACCTCTCAAGTTCAAGTGATTCTCCTGCCTCAGCCTCCTAAGTAGCTGGGATTACAGGCACATGCCACCACGCCTGGCTGATTTTTGTATTTTTGCTAGAGGCGAGGTTTCACCATGTTGGTCAGACCAGTCTCGAACTCCTGAGCTCGTGATCCACCCGCCTTGGTCTCCTAAAGTGCTGGCATTACAGATGTGAGCCACCACGCCTACCCTAGCTTTTTTTTTTTAATCTCAGATTTCTCACTTTAAGAGCTTGCTGAAGACATTAAGTGTTCTAAAAGAAGCAGTCAAATTTAGATTTACATTAAACTTAAATTTCCTTCTAATTTTGATCTACAGTGCCTCATACCTGTAATCCCAGCACTTTGGGAGCCCAAGGTGAGAGGATGGCTTGCACATAGGAGTGCCAGATGAGTCTGGGCAACATAGCAAGACCTTCCTTATCTCTACTTAAAATCAAATTTTAAAAATCAGTCAAGCTTGGTGGCATGTGCCTGTAGTCCCAGCTACTTAAAAGGCTAAAGTGGGAGGATTGCTTGAGCCAGGAGATTGAGGCTGCAGTGAGCCATGATCGTGCCACTGTACTCTAGCCTGGGCAACAGAGTGAGACCCTATCTCAAGAAGAAAAAAAAAAGTATTTCATGGGTGTCTTCCCTTGGTGAGTTTTATTTTTATTGATTTCCTACAAGTACTAACATTTCTGTGACCACAAAATATATTTAAAACCTTTCTGGCCGGGCGCGGTGGCTCACGCCTGTAATCCCAGCACTTTGGGAGGCCAAGGCGGGTGGATCACGACGTCAAGAGATCGAGACCATCCTGGTCAACATGGTGAAACCCCGTCTCTA
>NW_016107315.1:1568692-1577636 GCF_001604975.1 Cebus imitator
AGAAGCAAGACTCCATCTTAAAAAAAAAAAAAAAGAAAACCCTTTCCAGAAACACCATTTAGGCTATTGATAGTGTCTTTTAATTGCTTGCCAGTTCACCTTTGCTGATGGGGAGTGGCATCCTGGGGACCTCTCTGAAGTTTGATGCTCTAGTGGCGTATATCAACAGGCGGCTAACTTGGCCACACTCCTGAGCAGAGTGTCTCTGTAACTGCTAAGACCTTTGTGGTTAGTTTTGTGAATACGTTTTTAGACTCTGGTATTCTTACTTAATAGAATTCTATTTAAGCCAGCCAGGAGTGGTGGCTCACACCCGTAATTTAAGCACTTTGGATCCTCGAGGAGGATCACTCGAGGCCAGGAGCTCAAGACCAGCTTGGGCAACATAGGGAGGACCCTGTCTCTACAAAAAAATTAAAAATTAGCCAGCTTGAGCCCAAGAAGTTGAAGCTATAGTGAGTTGTGATTACGCCACTGCACTCCAGTCTGGGTGACAGAGCAAGACCTGGTCTCAAAAAAAAAAAAAAACAAAAAACACAATTATGTGTAAACCTTCCTCAGACCACAGTGAACTAGAAATAGTAATAAAATTTCTTCCAGTCTAAATTCTGAAGTTTATATTGCTGACTCCCTGCATTTTATTTTTTTGTTTTTTTTAATTTATTTTAAATAAAAATAAAATAATTTATTTAAAATAAAAAAAAGAACTTTTTTACTAAGATTGGGTTTCACCATGATGGCCAGGCTAATCTTGAACTCCTGACCTCAGGTGATCCACCCACCTTGGCCTCCCAAAGTGCTAGGATTACAGGCCTGAGCCAGCGCGCCTGGCCCTGTTTTGTTTTTTTGAGACAGAGTCTCATTCTGTTGCCCAGGCTAGAGTCCAGTGGCACGATCTTGCTTCACTGCAACCTCCGCCTCCTGAGTTCAAGCGATTCTCCTGCCTTAGCCTTCTGAGTAGCTGCAATTACATGGGTGCATCACCATGCCTGGCTAATTTTTGTGTTTTTAGTAGAGATGAGGTTTTACCATTTTTGTCAGACTGGTCTTAAATTCCTGACATCAAGTGATCCACCTGCCTTGGCCTCCCAAAGTGCTGGGATTATAGGCATGAGCCACCACACCTGGCCTATTTATTGATTTTTTTTTTTTTTTTTTTTGGGAGACAAGGTCTTGCTCTGTTGCCCAGGGTGGAATGCAGTGGTGCCATCATAACTTACTGCACCCTTGAACTCCTGGGCTCAAGCAACCCTCCCACCTCAGCCTCCCAGATAGCTAGGACTACAAATGTGTACCCGCATGCCCGGCTAATTTTTTGTTGAGACAGTGTCTTGCTGTGTTGCTTAGGCTGGTCTCAAACTCCTGGTCTTAAGCAATCCTCACACCTCAGTCTCCCAAAGCATTGGGATTATAGGTGTGAGTCACCATGCCTGGGCCCCTTATTTCATAAATGAGGAAAGAGACTCAAATGTTCTGGGTATGACATAGATAATCTTTTTTCCATCTTTCATTATGTTGCCTTTGCCTGTTCTCCAGAATTACACAGTTATTTCTGGGAAATTAAAATGAACACTAAATCTGAGGCTTGTAACCATTACAGAATTCCTTCATGGCTTTGCTTTAGGTTCACATATTCACAGGCTCTCACTAGCCTAGGCAACCATGATGTAGGACCAAAAGGAAGAAAATAGATAAAGCCTATTATGTAATAATATGCTTGTCTGCTATTAAGAGAAAGTAAAAATCCAAAGAATACATAAAAGTAAGTGTTGAACATACTGTGGAGCATTGGTACAATTCTTGGTGCTGGCAGCCACCATCCCCTGCCAGAATCAGTTGATGTATGTGCCATGTATCTCCAAGGGAAAATATGTGAGTCCTTTCCTTTTACATGAGCTGTACAAGAAGTGAGCCTTGAAGTAAAGGAAAATGGTGGGCATGAGACTTACCATGGTAAAATGACACTTTGGATTTTGTTCTAACAAACTTCAGAAAGATACCCTGAAGTATCTTTTATAGCTCTGTACAGAAATACCATTTTATCAATTAAAGAAGCGTTTAATAGAGTTTAACATATAATCGAGGTGTTTAAAAGAAACAGCTTTTGTGTCAATGGATACTCTTGATACCGTTATAGGACAGATTCAGAAATATATGAAGATGCGGTAGAACTTCAGCAGTTTTTTATTAAAATTCGTGATGAACTCTGCAAAAATGGAGAGATCCTTCTTTCACCAGCACTCAGCTATACCACAAAACATTTGCATAATGATGTGGAGAAAGAGAAAAAGGAAAAATTGCCAAAAGAAATAGAGGAAGATAAACTAAAAAGAGAAGAAGAAAAAAGAGGTTGGTTTCTTTTCATTTTATTGAATATGAAGAAATATACTGTCTTCTAGCTGTTCTCGTAATTAGCTGTGGAAAAGAGTCCTGTATGTATGAATGAAACCTCAGGGTATTGACTATTTTTGAGTGGACACGATGAGATGGAAATGTTTTTGTAGTTGTCAATTTGGTCATCAGATCTAGAAAAGATTGAAAGTTACCTGGGACACAGCTGTTATCCTGATATTTCAGGAAAAGAATCAGTTGATTCACAAGTGTGGGGACTTAATGCCGCTTTATATTATTGGTAGATCAAAACCTAAGGAGGCCAGCTGGAACTAGAAACCATTTTCAACAGTGAGTCCATCAAGTTTTTGCCATATCATACAGTAGCATTGCTTTCCTCATAGATACTCTGTGCCAAACAAGTAGATGACGTTTTGGTTGAATCACATACCTGGAGAAAAGTTTTATTTTAATTGTATCAAACTATAAAATGTTACTTTGGGTCACTTGCCATAATTTAGAAATATTTTGATAACAGGACCTTATTACAAATTGGATTATTTCTGATGAAGTTCAAGTTCACATAGATTCCTAGAATATGTGACTTTTAAGTTATGTTAGTCTTTGGCATCAGATCTCCTCCATAGATATTTTTCCCTTTGGCAAGAAAACAAAATAGATTAATAGATTAATTTGAAGCAAATTCTTTTAAGTGATGGCATACTCAAAAAAAGAAGTGAAAGAAACATGGTTGGCGAGAATAGTAATTTTGCCAGCATAGAACTAACTGCAAAACCAACAGCTTTGCCACCAGAGGAGATACACTCATTCAGGAAGATAGTGAGTATATATGTGTGGGGTTTAGGAGAGGGAGGAATCTGACTTTGCCGGCTAAAAGTGGTTGATGCAGAAATGCATGGAGTAAAGCTGCAACTTTGATGGCCCAAGGTGATAATCCAAGTTAAAGAATATTCTCAAAATTAGACGTCTATAAAAGGACTGAGATAAGCTCTCCACACATTCCCAGCCAACTGGAAAACTATACATGCTGTGGGGAAAGATGCAAAAGAACCTGGTGAAAAGCAAAAATCCAAGGAGTACTTGAAAATTGGGTGCAACTTTGAGTTCATCCCCCAACTATGCACAGACCTATCAGCAGATGGTACATGCTTATGAGCTTGACCTTCACCTAAGTCATTGGCTGGAGAGAGTAGCAACCCCTGGTGTCAGGTTGCTTAGTAGACCTATAATGGGAGCTCCAGAGGTGGGAAGAGAAAGGGGGAGAAAAAAGATTTGAAGACATAATAGCTGAAAACCTCTCAAATTTGATGAAAAACATTAATCTACAGCTCCACCTAAGAGAAACACAAAGAGAATCCTGTTTAGATACATCATAATCAAACTGTTGACAATCTTGAAAGCAGCAACTGATTCATCACCTACATTATCCGCACATCCCATCAAGGGGCCTGGGGATTGTCCAGCCCAACTGACAACCAGTGATAGCTGAGCACTTTTCCCAGAGTCTGGGGTCAGAGCCACTCAACCTGCCACTACCACCACAACTGGTACCCATCTTCATGTGCTACCTGTCCATCTGGGTACTAGCCGACCCATCATAGCCATTGCCAGCACCGTTGTACAACACTTGGGTCCCAGAGGGTTGTCCCAGCACTGCTACTGCCTTCACCCTTGCCATGTCCACTGCCCAGGGGCTCAGGGACCCACCCTTGATCCACTGCTGCCATTCCTGGCACTCCAGCAAGCCAGCCAGAGTCTCAAGAATTGGCCTGCCTAGACCCACTTGACAGCCCAGTCCACAGCAATACTTTACCATAGCCTCCACTATCAACTGCACCCCAATCCAGGGGCCCGCAGACCCCCACAGCTCATTAGGAACTGGGCTCCACAGGAGGCAGTGAGTGGCAGGCAAGCGAACATTACCACCTGAGTTCTGCTTCCTGTCAGAGCAGCGGTGGCAATAGATTCACTATATTGTGAACTGTGTATGTGAGGGATCTAGGTTGTGTACTCCTTATGAGACTCTAATGCCTGATGATCTGAGGTGTAACAATCTTGTTCTGAAACCATCCCACCCAACCCTCATCCCCTACCCCCACAAACCCCACCACCATTCATGGAAAAATTGTCTTCATGAAACTTGCCCCCGGTGCCAAAAAGGTTGGGGGCTGCCCTAAGCCACTGAGGAAGTCATGGATACCACTGATTCTGTTTACAGTAGAAGGAATCAAACAGAGATTACACTACTGTACACACCCAGAATCAAAATCAAAGTACCCTGCACAACCAACACCATAGGTACATCTTCAGGGAAAAGTCCTCTTCTATGAAAGTAAATTCAAAACACTGGGAAGTGACTGTTATACCAAACACACATATATCAATGTAAGGACACAGAAATCAAGAAAAGCAAGAAAATATGGTAACTCCAAAGGAACCCAATAATACTCTAGCAATAGATTCTAATCAAAAAGTAATTTATCGGCTACACACAGTGGCTTGCAACTGTAATCCCAGCACTTTGGGAGGCTGAGGCTAGGGGATCACAAAGTCAGGAATTGGAGACCAGCGTGGCCAACATGGTGAAACTCTGTCATTACTAAAAATACAAAAATTAGCCAGGCATGGTGGCATGCAATCCCCGCTACTTGGAAGGCTGAGCCAGGAGAATAGCTTGAACCTGGGAGGTGGAGGCGGCAGTGAGCCGAGATCTCACCATTGCGCTCCAGCCTGGGCCAGAGCAAGATTCCATCTCAAAAACAAAGTAATTTATCAAATTCCAGGAAAATAATTCAAAGTTTGATATAAAAGAAGCTCAGTGAAATACAAGACAATTCTCAGAAACAATACAAAGAAATCAGAAAAACAATTTAGAATATGAACGAGAATTTTATCAAATAAATATTATGAAAAAGAACTAAAAAATTCTGCAACTCGACCAGGCGTGGTGGCTCACCCAGCTACTCAGAAGGCTGAGGCAGGAGAATTGCTTGAACCCAGGAGGCAGAGGTTGCAATGAGCCAAGATTGTGCCATTGCACTCTAGCCTGGGCAACAAGAGCAAAACTCCATCTCAAAAAAAAAAAAAAAAAATCTGTAGCTTAAGAATTTATTGAATAAAATGCAAAAGATATTTGAAAGCTTTAAGAACAGACTGTAACAAGCAGAAAAAATAATTTCAGGAGCTGAGCACCTGTGGCTCACACTTATAATCCAAACACTTTGGGAGGCCGAGGCAGGTGGATCACAAGGTCAGGAGATTGAGACCATCCTGGCCAACATGGTGAGACCCTGTCTCTACTAAAATACAAAAAATTAGCCTGGTATGGTGGCACACGCCTGTAGTCCCAGCTACTTGGGAGGCTGAGATAGGGGAATCACTTGAACCCAGGAGGTGGAGGTTGTAATGAGCTGAGATTGCACCACTGCACTCCAGCCTGGTAACAGAGCAAGACTCTGTCTCAAAAAATACACACACACACACACACACACACACACACACACACACACACAGGCCATAAAGCAAGACTCTGTCTCAAAAAATACACACACACACACACACAAGCCATAAAGCAAGACTCTGTCTCAAAAAATACACACACACACACACACACAAGCCATAAAGCAAGACTCTGTCTCAAAAAATACACACACATACATACATACATACATACATACATACAGGCCATATATGACAGATCCAGAGCTAACATCATGCATAATGAGGGAGAGCTGAAAGCCTTTCTTCTAAGAACTGGAACAGGATAAATATCCCCACTTTCACCACTCCTATTCAACATAGTACTTTAAGAGAATCAGGCAAGAGAATGAAATAAATTGGAGAAGTCAAATTGTCCCTCTTTGCTAATGATATGATCTTATATCTAGAAATACCTGGAGACTTCATCAAAAAAACTCTTAAGTCTGAGAAGTAAATTCAGTGACTTGCAGGATACAAAATCAGCATATAGAAATCAGTAGTGTTTCTATACACTAGTAATGAGCTAGCTGAGAAAGAAATCAAGAAGGCCACTTTGGGAGGCTGAGACAGGTGGATCGCTTGACATCAGGAGTTTGAGAACAGCCTGGCTAACATGGTGGAACCTTTTCTCTATCAAAAATACAAAAATTAGCTAGGTGTGGTGGTGTGCACTTACAATCCCAGCTACTTGGGAGGCTGAGGCAGAAGGATCCCTTGAACATGGGAGGCAGAGATTGCAGTGAGCCAAAATTATGCCATTGCACTCCAGCATGGGCAACAACAGCAAAATTTGTCTTAAAAACAAAAAAAAAGAAAAGAAATCAAGAAGGTAATCCTATTTATAACATCCACCAAAAAAAAAAAAAAAAAAAAAAAAAAAAATCTACAAAGAAATTTAAGGAGGTAAAAGATCTCTACAAGGAAAACTGTAAAACACTGATGTAAGAAACTGAAGAGGACGCAAACAAATGCAGACATCCCAGATGCTCATGGATCTGAAGAATTAGTATTCAAATGAGCATATTACTCAAAGCAATCTACAGAGCTCAGTCTCCAATTTCTATCAAAATACCAATGTCATTTTCACAGAAATACAAAAAAACAGTCAGGCTGGGCATGGTGATTCACACCTGTAATCTCAGCACTTAGAAAGACCAAGGCATGCTGGGCGTGGTGACTCACGCCTGTAATCCTAGCACTTTGGAAGGCCGAGGTGGGTGGATCACCTGAGGTCAGGAGTTCAAGACCAGCCTGGCCATCATGGTGAAACCCCATCTTAAAAAAAATAAATAAAATAAAAAGACCAAGGCAGGTGGATCACTTGAGGTCTGGAGTTCGAGACCAGCTTGGCCAACATGGTGAAAACCCGTCTCTACTAAAAATGGACAAATTAGGCTGGTCGTAGTATCTCATGCCTGTAACCCTAGCACTTTGGGAGGCCGAGGCGGGCAGATCACCTGAGGTCAGGAGTTCGAGACCAGCCTGACCAACATGGAGAAACCCTCTACTAAAAATACAAAATTAGCCCAGTGTGGTAGTTCATGCCTGTAATCCCAGCTACTCAGGAGCTGAGGCAGGAGAATCACTTCAACCTGGAGGCAGAGGTTGTGGTGAGCTGAGATCACACCGTTGTGCACCAGCTTGGGCACCAAGAGCAAAACTCAAAAAGAAAAAAAATAAGTAAATACAAAAATTAGTTGGGCATGGTGGCACATGCCAGTAATCCTAGCTACTGGGGAGACTGAGGCAGGAGAATCACTTGAAATCGGGTAGCAGAGGTTTCAGTGAGCCGAGATCACACCACTGCACTTCATCCTGGGCAACAGAGCAAGACTCTGTCTCAAAATAACATAAATAAAATTAAAAAAAAATTTAAATCCTAAAATTTGGATGGAACAAAAAAAAGGCCTGAATAGCCAAAGCAATCCTGAACAAAAAGAACAAAGCTGGAGGCATCACACTGTCTGACTTCAAAATATATTAGAAAGCTAGGGTAACCAAACAGCACAGTATTGGTATAAAAACAGACACATAGACCGATGGAACTGAATAGAGAATTTAGAAGAGAATCCAAATATTTATAACCAAGTGGTTTTCAACAAGAGCATCAAAAACATGCATTGCAGAAGGACACCCTCTTCAATAAATGGTAGTGGAAAAATTTAATACCCAGATGTAGAAAATGAAACGAGGCTCCTATCTCTTACTATATACAAATATCAACTCGAGATGGAGTAAAGACTTAAACATAAGACCCAAAACTATAAAGCAACTAGAAGAAAACACTTCAGGACATTGATCTAGGCAAAGATTTTATGGCCCAGGCCTCAAAAGTACAGACAACACAAATCGACATGTGGGATTATATTAAATTAAAAATCTGCACAGCAAAGGAAACAAGAGAGTGAAGAGACAACCTGCCCAGTGGGAGAAAATATTTGCAAACTATTCATCTGATAAGGGACTAATATCTGAATATACCAGGAATTCAAACATCTGAACAGTAAAAAACTATAATAATAATTCCATGAAAAAATGGGCAAAGGACATGAATAGACATTTCTAAAATGAAGGCATATAAATGGTTAATACATATATAATAAAATGTTAGATATGACTAATCATCAGGGAAATGCAAATCAAAACTATCTTATTATCATCTTATTACCCAGATAGAATGGCTATTAATAAGAAGACAGTAAGCAGTAGATGTTGGCTAGGATGCAGAGAAAAGGGAACTGTTATATACTGTTGGTAGGAATATAAATTACTACAGTTACTATGTGAAACAGTATGGAGATTTTTCAAAATAATAAAAATAGAACTATATGATCCAGCAAGCCTACTACTAGGTGTTTATCCAAAGGAAAAGAAATCAGTATATCAAAGGGATACCTGCATTCACCCATTTATTGCAGCACTATTCGCAATAACAAAGATACAAATTCATCCTAAGTATGCATCAGTGGATGAAAGCATAAAGAAAATGTGGTATGGAGGCCGGGCGCGGTGGCTCAAGCCTGTAATCCCAGCACTTTGGGAGGCCGAGGCTGGTGGATCACGAGGTCAAGAGATCGAGACCATCCTGGCCAACATGGTGAAACCCCGTCTC
>NW_016107315.1:1577827-1592960 GCF_001604975.1 Cebus imitator
AAAAAAAAAAAAAAAAAAAGAAAATGTGGTATGTATACACTGGAATGTTATTTGTCCATTAACAAGAATGAAGTCACGTTATTTACAACAACATGGATGGAACTGCAGATCATTACCTTAAATGTGCCAGACACAGAAAAACAAATTTTGCATGTTCTCACTTACATGTGGAAACTAAAAACATTGATCTTGTGGAGTTAGAGAGTAGAATGATTGATACCAAAGACTGAGAAAGATGGATGGGGTACAGATGAAAAGAGCAACAAACATGGAGTTAGATAGAAGGTGAAAGTTTTAATGTTTGACAGCAGAATATGATGACTATAGTTAGCCACAATGTATTGAATGTTTCAAAGTAGCTAGAAGAGAGAACTTGAAATCATCCTGACACATAGAAAGGTTACTCAAGGTGATAGCTACCCCAGATACCCTAACTTGATCATTACACATTCATGCAACAAAATGTCACTTGTCTCCTGTATTTATATTATGTATCAATGAAAAAACAAAAATCGTGATTGCATTTAATATCACTGAAATGCACACTTTACATTGGTTTAAATGGCAGATTTTGTTATTAATTTTTTATCACAATTTAAAAATGTGTTTAAAAATAATACATCCATGAAATGTTAATGTTTTTATAAAAATATTTTTATCATATACAAGTGAGATTGACAGTAAAATTTTTTTTAATTTGATAGGCATTTTATTATATACCTGTTGACCCTCTATATGTTTATAGCTAGATAGGAAGAACAAGTTACTTGTGTTGAATACTACTATAGGCTGACTATAATTAACAATTTATTGTATATTTTCAAATAGCTAGAAGAGTGGATTTTGAGTCTTCTCAACATAAAGATATGATAAATGCTTGAGGTTATAAATATGGTAATTACCCTGACTTGATTGTTTGGTTTTGATTTTTTAAGAGACAGGGTTTCTCCATGTTGGTCAGGCTGGTCTTGGACTCCTGACCTCAGGTGATCCACCTGCCTCGACCTCCCAAAGTGCTGGAATTACAGGCATGAGCCACCGTGCCGGTCCCAACCCTGATTTGATTGTTATACATTGTGTGCATGTATTGAAATATCACACTGTACCCGATAAAAATGTGTAATTTTTTTTTTTTGGTGTGTATATGTATGTGTTTGATGGGATCTCATTCTGTCACCAAGGCTAGAGTGAAGTGGCATGATCATGGCTCACTACATCCTCGACCTCCTTAGCTCAAACAAGCCTCCTGCTTCAGTCTCCTGAGTAGTTGATACTAGAGGCATGTGCCACACTAGGCTAATTTTATTTTATTTTATTTTAGAGATGGAGTCTCGCTCTGCTGCCCAGGCTGGAATGCAGTGGTGCAATCTCAACTCAGGGGAGTTTTCATCTCCCAGATTCCAGCAATTCTCTTGCCTCAGCCTCCTGAGTAGCTGGGATTCCAGGCGTGCACCACCACACCCAGCTAATTTTTGTGTTTTTAGTAGAGATGGGGTTTCACCATGTTGGCCAGGCTGATCTGGAACTCCTGACCTCAAGTGATTGGCCCAAATTGGCCTCTCAAAGTGCTGGGATTACAGGTGTGAGCCACTGCACCTGGCCTAATTTTTAAAATTATTTGTAGAGACAGAGTCTTGCTGTGTTGCCCAGGCTGGTGTCAAGCTCCTGGGCTCAAGGGATCCTCCCTTCTCAGATTCTCAAAGTGCTGGGATTGCAGATGTGAGCCACATGATGATTATGTGTCAGAGGAAAATAACAAAAGCCCAAAAAGTGGTATGTTCATACAATGGAATATTATTCTACCATAAAAAGGAATGATATTTATGCTATGTAAATGAACATTGAAAACCTTATGCTAAGTGAAATAAGCCAAAGTGAAAAGGACAAATACTGTATGATTATACTTTTTTGAAGTATATAGAATTGGCAAATTCATGGGGATGGAAGGAAGAATAGACTTTGCCAGGGGCCAGGTTGCAGAGTGGAGAAATGATTGTTTAGTGATTAGCGTTTCTGCTGGGGGTAATGAAAAAGTTTTGGAAATAGTTTGTGGTTATGGTTGCACAAGACTAAGTATAATTATTGCCACTGAATGGTATACTTAAAAGTGGTCAAATTGATAACTGTTTTGTATTATATGTTTTACTACAATTATTAAAAACTAATAATATACCAAAAATCATTGAACTTTAAATAGGTAAATTATGTGGTATGTGAATTATATCTCTATGAAGTTGTTTTCCATTCAGAGAAATATTAGAATACAAAGTTGAAGAAGTCTCCCAAAAGTAGAACAACAGCAACAGAAATAAAGGAAGAAAAAGATAACTAAAAGATCAGACCAGAATTCAAATAACTGTAGGACATAATTCCACCAAGCTGTCTGCCATTGTATAATAATGTTTCCCTTCCTTTCACTTTTCAATAACATCTTTGTCAGCCCTTCCGAGCCTTCAAATTGACAAATCTTTAATGTCCAGCTTTCTACTAACAGTCTAGTTGAGGCAGTCTAGGCTTTTTTTGTCACGCTTCTCAAAATTCTTCCAGTCTCTGCTCACTGCCTAATTCCAAAGTCACTTCCATATTTTTTAGGTATTTGTTACCACAGCATCCCTGTAATAGGTACCAAAATCTCATCTAAATATTATCAGCTCAAAAGTTCCAAATTTCATCATCTAAATTGTCTAAACTAGGTATATGAGTCAGGATCTGGGTATGATCTATTCTAGGACACAATTCCTTTCTGTGAGGAACTGAAAAATTAAGAAAACAAGTTCTCTCTCTTCTTAAAATACAATGATGAGAGATGCGTGAGCTAAGTTCAGGACATTTCTGTTCAAAAAGGAAAAATGGTAGAAAATATCACCGATTCCAAGCAATTTTGCAATCCAGATGGGCAGAATCCATTGGGTTTCTAGGCCTAATAATATTCCTCTGCAGCTCAATACTCTCTGAATCTTTCTTTTTCATGAAAGATAGCACATGTTTGTAACTAAGTAGTTTTATCAACTTGTTTCCTATTTCTAGCATTTTGGGGCCTGGACAGCCTTCTTGTATTCTGTGCTCTCGTAAGCCAGCTGAAACCACCTGTACTCCCAGCGCTTTGGGAGGCCAAAGCAGAAGGATCACTTGAGTCCAGAAGTTCAAGACCAGCCTAGGCAATAAAGCAAGACCCTGTCTACAAAAAATAATAACTAGCTAGGTGTAGTGGGTACACGCCTGTAGTTTCAGCTATTTGAGAGGCAAAGGTGGGAGGATCGCTGGATCACTTGAGCCCAGGAGTTCGGGATTGCTGTAAGCTATGATCTTGCCACTGCCCTGAAATCTGGGTGAACTCTGTCTGTAAAAAACAAAAAGAAAGTTCTGATCTCTCTTTCCCTTTAAGTACAACTGACAGTGTTACTGTTGGCATAAAATTCTCAAGAGCCTTATAGATCTGTTGTATATTCACTTGATTAATCAATTGCTAGATAGCAAGCTTCACCAAAATTGGCAGAACTTTTAAAATATATATATATAATGCCAAGAAGCAGGAGATGGAGCAAAATGGCCAAGTAGAAGCCTCCAACAATTGTCCTCCCCACAGGAACATCAGATTTAACAGTGTACACACACAAAAAGTACCTTCATAAGAACCGAAAATCAGGTAAACACTCACAGTCCCTAGTTTTAACTTCATATCACTAAAAGAGGGTAGAAAAGACAGTTTTTTTTTTTTTTCTTTTGAGACAGAGTCTAGCTCTGTCACCTAGGCTGGAGTACAGTGGCACAATCGGCTCACTGCAACCTCCGCCTCCCAGGTTCAAGCGATTCTCCTGCCTCACTCTCCCAAGTAGCTGGGACTACAGGTGCCTGCCACCATGCCTGACTGATTTTTTTATTTTTTAGTAGAGACAGGGTTTCACAGTGTTAGCCAGAATGGTCTCAATCTCCTGACCTCGTTATCTGCCCTCCGCAGCCTCCCAAAGTGCTAGGATTACAGGCCTGAGCCACCGTGCCTAGCCGAAAAGATAGTCTCTTGAATTGCTAGCACCACCTTCTCCCATACCCCAGCAGCAGCCATGTGGCACAGAGAATCCTTGTGCTTGTGGGAGTTAAAACACAGTAATTATGGGATTTGTATTGGAACTAAGCAACACCAGGCGGATCTCATCCAATGCCCACAGAGGGAACATTCAGGCCAGCCCTCACCAGAGGAGAATTGTCCAACCCAGTGGTCAGAACTTGAGTTCCAGCAAGCCTTGCCACTATGTGCTAAAGGGCTCTGGGGTTCTAAATAAACTTGAAGGGAAGTATAGGCCACAAGGACTACAACTATTAGGCAAGTCCTAATGCTGTGCTAGGCTCAGAGCCAGTGGACGTAGGGGGCATATGACATGGTGAGACACCAGCAGGGTAGCCAGGGGAGTACTTGTACCACCCCTCCCCAACCCTGGGCAGCTCAGAAAAAGATTTCTTCCTTTCACTTGAGAGGAGAGGGAAGAGTAAAGAGGTGTTTGTCTTGCAACTTAGATACCAACGCAGCCACAGCAGGATAAGACACTGGCAGAGTTCTGAGGCACCCATTCCAGGCCCTAGATCCCAAGCAACATTTCTAGACATCACCTGAGCTAGAAGGGAACACACTTCCTTGAAGAGAGGAACTCGGTCCTGGTGGAATTCATCACCAGCTGACTAAGGAGCCCTTGGGCCTTGAATAATCAGTGATAGTAGCCAGGTAGTACACACTGTGGGCCTTAGGTGAGACTCTGAGACATGCTGGCTTCTGTACCCTAGCACATTCCCAGCTATCGTCAATGGGGAGAGACTCCTTCTCTTTCCACTTGAGAAAAGCAGAGGGGAGAGTAAAGGGGACTTAATCTTGCCGCATAGGTACTCCCTTGGCCACAGCGGAGTAGAGCACAAAGAGGACTCTTCTGGGGGATCCCTGATTCCAGGCTTTGGCTCTTGGATGGCATTTCTTGATCTCTCCTGGGTCAGAGGGGAGTCCACTATCCTGAATGGTGAGTCCCAGCCTTGGCAGCATTCATCACAAGCTGACTGAAGAGCCCTTAGCCCTTGAGTGTACATCAACAGTAACCTGGCAGTGTTTCCTGTGGGCTTGTGGCATTGGGGGCCATGGAGGAAGACTCTTCTGCTTTTGGAAAGGGGAGGGAAGAGTGAGAAGAACTTTGTCTTATGACTTGAGTGTAAGCTCAACCGCGGTAGAATAAAATACCAGGTAGATTTCTAAGGTTTCTGAATCTAGGACTTGGCTCCTGGAAGGTATCTCTGGACCCACCTGGGGCCAAGGAGAACTTGCCACCCTGAAGGAAAGTACACAGCCTGGCCAGCTTTGCCACCTGCTAATTGTATAGCCCTAGAGCCTTGAGTGAACAAGGGCAGTAACAAACGATATAATGAAAACTATAAAAACATTGATGAAATAAATTGAAGAGGACAGAAAAAAAATGGAAAGATATTCTACGTTCATGGATTGGAAGAAGTGGTATTGTTAAAATGTCCATACTACCCAAAGCAGTCTACAGATTGAATCCAGTTTCTATTAAAATACCGATGACATTCTTCACAGAAATAGACAAAACAATCCTACAATTTATTTTTTATTTTTTTGTTTTTGAGATGGAGTCTTGCTCTGTCACCAGGCTGTAGTGCAGTGGCACAATCTCAGCTCACTGCAACCTCTGCCTCCCGGGTTCAAGGGATTCTCCTGCCTCAGCCACCTGAGTAGCTGGAACTACAGGCATATACCACCACGCCCAAGCTAATTTTTATATTTTTAGTAGAGACAGGGTTTCACCATATTGGCCAGGATGGTGTCTGGACCTCGTGATCTGCCTACCTGGCCTCCCAAAGTGCTGGGATTACAGGCGTGAACCACCACGCCTGGCCACAATCCTGCAATTTGTATGGAACCATAAAAGACTGAAAATAGCTAAAGCTATTTTGAGCCAAAAGAACAAAACTAGAGGAATCACATTACCCGACTTCAATTTATATTACAGAGCTATAGTATCTTAAACAGCATGGTACTGGCATAAAAACAGACACACAGACCAATGGAAGAGAGTGGAGAACCCAGAAACAAATCCACAGATCTGCAGTGAACTCACTTTTGACAAAGGTGTCAAGAACATATATTGGGCAAAGGGCAGCCTTTTCAATAAACAGTGCTGGGAAAACTGGATATCCATATACAAAGCAATGAAACTAGCCCCCTGTCTCTTGCCATGTACAAAAATCAAAATGGATTAAATATTTAAATCTGACACCTCAAACTATGAAACTACTGAAAGAAAACTAGACTGGGCAAAAATTTCTTGACGAATACCCCACAGACACAGGCAACCAAAGCAAAAGTAAGTGAATGGGATTACATCAAGTTAAAAAGCCTCTGCACAGCAAAGGAAACAAAGTGAAGGAAAACCCACAGGAAACAAACCCACAGAATGCGAGAAAAATATCTGCAAACTATCCATCTCACAATGGATTAGTAACCAGAATATATAAGAAACTCAAGCAACACCTTAAGAAAATCTAATAATCCAATTAAAAAGTGGGCAAAAGATCTGAATATACATTTCTTAAAAGAAGACATACAAATGGCAAACAGGTATATGAAAAGGTATTCAACATCATTGATCGTCAAAAAAAGACAATGAGATATCATCTCACCCCAGTTAAAATGGGTTTATCCAAAAGCCAGGGCCTGAAATCAGTTCCCCAGAGTTAGAGCACACAGTCCAGGAGTCTTGAGCTGAGCCTTGGCCCCCTAAAATCTCCTAGAAACGAAGCCCATCAACTGAACCCATGCTCAAACATCTAAGGTCATAAAATAGGGTAAAAGAATGAAAAAGAAAAACAAAAAACAGCAACTTTAAAGATTGAAGAAACATTAGCCCACAAAGATGAGAAGGAATCAGCACAAGAACTCTGGCAACTCAAAAAGCCAGAGTGCCTTCTTTCCTCCAAGATCGCAATTAAGGAAATTCAGAGAATCCCCACAGAATAATTCACAAGACCATCTCCAAGACACAATCATCAGATTCTCCAAGGTCAAAATGAAAGAAAAACTAATAGGTCACCTTCAAAGGAAGTCTAAAAGGCTAACAGTGGACCTGTCAGCAAAAACCCTGCAAGCCAAGAAGAGATTGGAGGCCTATATTCAACATTTTTAAGGAAAAGGAATTCCAACCAATAATTTCCAGCCAAAGCAAGCTTCATAAGCAGAGGAGAAATAAGGTCCTTCTCCCTCAAGCAGATGCTGAGGAAATTTGTTACCACTATACCTGCCTTACAGTAGCTCCCAAAAGAAGCACTAAATATGGAAAGACTGTTATCAGACACTACAAAAACACACAAGTATATAGACCAATGACACTATAAAGCAGCTATACAAACAAGATTGCTTCCAGCTAACAGCACAATGACAAGATCCGATCCACACATCAATACTGACCTTGAATGTAAATGGGCTAAATGCCCCAATTAAAAGACACAGAGTGGGAAGCTGGATAAATAAGCAAGGTCTAATGGGATTCTGTCTTCCAAGAGATCCATCTCTCATCCCATGAGACCCATATGACACCCATAGACTCAAAATAAAGAGATGGAGAAAAGTCTGCGAAGCAAATGGGAAAACAGAAAAAAGCAAGGGTTGCAATCTAATTTCAGACAAAACAAACTTTAAACCAACAAAAAACAAAAAAAACAAAGAAGGGCATCACTTAATGGTAAAGGGTTCAGTTCAACAAGACTTATCCTAAATGATATATGTACACAGCACAGAAGTACCCAGACTTGTAAAGCATGTTCTTAGACACCTTCTGAGAGACTTACACCCCCACCCAATAAAAAAGAAAAAGGTCCGGGTACAGTGGCTCACGCCTGTAACCCCAACACTGTGGGAGGCCAGGGCAGGAGGATTGCTTGAACCTAGGCCTTCAAGACCATCCTGGGTAACACAGCAGGACCTCATCTCTTAAAAAAAAAAAAAAAAAAAAAAAACTCCCACACAATACTGGGAGACTTTAACACCCCACTGACAGTATTAGACCATCAGAGCAGAAAATTTACAATGATATTCCAGAACTGAACACAACACTGGACCAAATGGACTTGATAGACATCTACAGAACTCTCCACCCAAAATCAACAGAATATACATTCTTCTTATTACCACATGACACATACTCTAAAATCAATCACACAATTGAACAATCCTTAAAAATATTATATTTGTTATATGTTAAAAATATTATGTGTTAACAATCCTTAATAAAACAATCCTTAAAAAATGCAGAAGAAGCAAAATTATACCAACCATTCTCTTTGACCACAACACAATAAAAATAGAAATCAAGACTAAGAAAATCACTGAAAACCATACAATTATATAGAAATTAACCAACCTGCTCCTTGATGACTTTTGGGTAAATGATGAAATTAAGGTAGAAATCAGGAAGTTCTTTGAAACGAATGAAAACAAGACATAACATACCAGAATCTCCGTGACACAGCTAAGGCAGTGTTGAGGGAAATTTATCACATTAAACACCCATATCAAAAAGGTAGAAAGGTCAGTGGCCAGGCACAGTGGCTCACGCCTGTAATCCAAGCACTTTGGGAGGCCAAAGAGTGGATTGCTTGAGGCTAGGAGTTTGAGACCACCCTGGCCAACATGGCAAAATCTCTACTAAAAGTACAAAATTTAGCCAGTTGTGGCAGTGTATGCTTGTAGTCCCAGCTATTCTGGAGGCTGAGGCACAGGAATCACCTGAACCCAGGAGGCAGAGGTGGCAGTGAGCTGAGATCGTGCCACTGCGCTGCAGCTTGGGTGACTGAGCAAGACTCTGTTTTTGAAAAAAAAAAGAAAAAAAGCTGGAAAGATCTCACATTAACCTAACTTCATAACAGAAATAACTAGAAAAGCAAGAGCAAACTAACCCCAAAGCTAGCAGGAAAAAAAAGAAGTAATCAAAATCAGAGCTGAACTGAAGGAGACTGAGACAGGAAAAAACATTCAAAAGATGAACAAATCTAGGAGTTGGTTTCTGAAAAAATTAGTAAGATAGACACACTAGCTAGACTAATAAGAAAAGAGAGAAGATCCAAGTAAACACAATTAGAAACAACAAAGCGGATGTTGCCACTGACCCCTCAGAAATACAGATAACCATTGAGACTAATCAACACCTCTATGCACACAAACTAGAAAATCTAGAAGAAATGGATAAATTCCTGTACACATACACCCTTCCAAAACTGAAACCAGGAGGAAATTGGATCCCTGAACAGACCAATAACAAGCTCTGAGATTGAATTAATAATGTATAGCTTACCAACCAAAAAAGGCCCATGGCCAGGCAAATCCACAGCCAAATTCTAGCAGATACACAAAGAAGAGCTGGTACCATTTCTACTGAAACTATTCCAAAAAACTGAGGAAGAGGGACTCCTCCCAACTCATTCTTTGAGGCCAGCATTATCTTGATACCAAAACCTGGCAGAGACAACAGAAAAAACTTTAGCCCAATAGCCTTGATGATCATTAATGTAAAAATCCTCAAGAAAATAACTAGCAAAACAAATCCAGCACCACATCAAGTAGCTAATCCACCATGGCCAAGTAGGCTTTATCCCTGCGATGCAAGGATGCAAATCAATAAATATGATTCATCACATAAAAAGAAATAAAGATGGCCGGGTGTGGTGGCTCATGCCTGTAATCCCAGCCCTTTGGGAGGCCAAAGAGGGCAGATCACCTGAGGTCAGGAATTCAAGTCCAACCTGGCCAATGGTGAAACCCCATCTCTACTAAAAATAAAAAAATTAGCCAGATGTGGTGGTGTGCACCTGTAGTCCCAGCTATTCAGGAGGCTGAAGCAGGAAAGTCACTTGAACCCCGCAGGCAGAGACTATGGTGAGCCAGGATCGCACCACTGCACTCCAGCCTGGGCGACAGAATGAAACTCTGTCTCAAAAAAAAATAAAGCCATGCCTGTAATCCCAGCACCTTGCGAAGCCAAGGCAGGTGGATCATGAGGTCAGGGGTTCAAGATCAGCCTGGCCGTGATGGTGAAACCCCGTGTCTACTAAAAATACAAAAATTAGCCAGGCATTGTGGTGGGTGCCTGTAATCCCAGCTATTCAGGAGGCTGAGGCAGGAGAATTGCTTGAACCTGGGAGGTACAGTTTGCAGTGAGCCGAGATGGTACCACTACACTCCAGCCTGGGCATCAGAGCAAGACTATCTAAAACAAAACAAACAGAACTAAAGACAAAATCGACATTATTTCAATAGGTAGAAAGGCTTTTGACGTGTTAAAAACTCTAAACTAGGTATTAAAGGAACATACTTCAAAATATTAAGAGCCATCTATTACATAGCCATCCCCAACACCATATTGAAATGACCAAAAGCTGGAAACATTTCCTTTGAAAACTGACACAAGACGAGAATGCTCTCTTCCACCACTCCTATTCAACACAGTATTGGAAGTCCGCGCCAGGGCAGTTAGGTAAGAGAGAGAAATGAAGGGCATTCAAATAGGAAGAAGGGAAGTCAAACAATCCATGTTTGCAGATGACATAATTCTGTATCTAATAAACCCCATAGTTTCAGCCCAAAGGTTCCTTCAGCTGATAAACAACTTCAGCAAAGTGTCAGGATACACGATCAGTGTACAAAAATCACTAGCATTCTTATACACCAACAGCAGCCAAGCCAAGAGCCAAATCGGGAACGCAATCTCATTCACAATTGCCACAAAAAGAAGAATAAAATACCTAGAAATACAGCTAACCAAGGAGGCGAAAGATCCCCACAATGAGAACTACTCACTGCTCAAAGAAATCAGAGATGACAAAAACAAATGAAAAAATATTCCATGCCCTCGGATACAAAGAATCAATATCCTTAAAATGGCCATCCTGCCCAAAGCAATTTACAGATTCAGTGCTAATCCTATCAAATTACCAATAACATTCTTTACAGTACTAGAAAAACTATTTGAAAATTTAGATAGCCAGGCCCGGTGGCTCACTCCTGTAAATCCCCGTGCTTTAGGAGGCCGAGGCGGGCAGATCACTTGAGGTCAGGAGTTCAAGACCAGCCTGGCCATGTCCCTGTCTCTTCTAAATACAAAAAATGAGCTAGGCCTAGTGGTGTGGGCCTGTAGTCCCAGTTATACTAGGGAGGCTGAGCCAGGAGAATACCTTTGAACATGGGAGGTTGCAATGAGCTGAGATTGCACCACTGCACTCCAGGCTGGGTGACAGAGTGAGATTTCATCTACAAAAAGAAAAAGAAAAAAGGCATTTAATGTTGTTTCAGAAGAATAAATAAATAACATTTAAAATGCTTATTCTTAGCTCTTCCATTTATGGGAAGTTAACCTAAGGAAGTAATCAAAGATTTGGGCAAAGCTTTATCCTCAATAAAAACCCTATGATATTTGCAAATGATAGCTTGTACTGGAACTATTAATAAGTTTTACTTAGCAAAAATAAAAGACACTTTGAAAAGCATTTTCTCTCAGGACAAGTGTTCATGATATATTAAATATATGTAGTTTATAGTATATTGTAGAATATATGTATTCTATATTTCTTCAATTCTAAGACTACATTAAATGTGTCATATTCATATAATAACTGTTGTGAAATGAAACACATTCAGAAGTATTAAAGTGGAGATGAAGTATATCAGAGATTATCTCTAGAATTACTTAATTTGAAATGACATATGTGCTTCTTTGTGCCTTTCAATGTTACCCAAAATGACCCCATGATCATATATTAGTAAGGTGATGTTTTTATTCTATACATCCTTTGTATGCTTATATATTCATTTAAATTAATGGTGGCTGTAATTCAGAAATACAATTTTGGGTAGGGGCTATTTGGAATGTGAAGATCATACTATTGCTGATTCCTGCCTTGAATGTTGCAAATGGAATTAAATGTATTATTAGCATGTGTTGTTTGAATCCTACATCTGACTCCAGCATCCCTTTTTGGAGTACCTTTTTCATTTATTTATTTATTTACTTACTTACTTACTTATTATTTATTTATTTATTTACCTAAGAAGCTGAAAAGAGTGAAGATTCCTCTGGTGCTGCAGGCCTCTCAGGCTTACATCGCACATACAGCCAGGACTGTAGCTTTAAGAACAGCATGTACCATGTTGGAGATTATGTCTATGTGGAACCCGCAGAGGCCAACCTACAGCCACATATAGTCTGTATTGAAAGACTATGGGAGGATTCAGCTGGTAAGATTGTTTTAAATCAAAGGACAATTTAGTGAGATATGAGTATTTGACTCCTCCTTGCTCCTCAGGGAAGAAAATTTTAACTCAGACTTTTTATGCCTTTCTATAATAATTGTTCAATATATCAATAAATGTAAGCAAGCACCTATCATATGAAAAACATAGGACCTATTGGGCAAGTATCACAATTGAGTCAAAAGAAACACAACTTCTTAAAGTCTGGTTGAGATTCATTCGTTCAATTGATACTTACTGAAAACATATTTTGAGTCAAACTTTAGGTAGAATGACAGAGATTCAGAAGAACAAAAAGCTCATGTTTTTTCCCCTGCAAAACTACTCTAGTAAGGAAGATTATGAGTAAAAAAGAAATTATTATAGAATGATGTGCCTTGGCTTAGAATTTGTTTTCAAAAAGGCTTTCCAGAACAATTGCCTGTAAATTGAAAACTGGAGTATGAATAGAAGTTAATGAAGCCAAAAGCTGGTGGAAATGTGATGCAGGCAGTCCAGTTCTTTGAGCTGCCTATTACATGAAATATTTTTGTATTCCTTCACCAGAGAGCTAAATATGTCCTTCAGTAGTATCTCTATATCCTTACTAAAGTGCACAACTCTAGGTAAGTACTAACCAGAACTGAGTGGAGCAGGTCTCATCACCTGTCCTCCTCATTATATATTTTATACGGCTTTTAATATGAAGAAGAACCCGGGCAATATGGCAAGATCCCCTCTCTATAAAAGTTGAGAAAATTAGCAGGGCATGGTGGCATTTGCTTGTGGTCCCAGCAACTTGAGAGGCTGAGGCAGGAAGATCACTTGAGCCCAAGACGTTATGGATGCATAATATATATAGAGAGAGGAGAAAAGTAGCATGCATTTTTTAGGTCTCATTGCACTTTATTATTTTAGAGTATTATTTCTCCTATAGATAATTATATTAAGAAACTGTAGCATAATAAGCACAGTGCTAGGTTCAGGTCATGGCAGAGTGGATTGATGGTGTATTTCCTAATTTTGCAAAGAATATGTGATTTCTGAGCTGGGAACAGTGATACATACTTGTAGTCCCAGCTACTCAGGAGGCTGAGATTGGAGGACCACTTTGGCTCAGGAATTCAAATTCAGCTTGGGCAACATAGTGAGACGCTGTCTCTTTAAAAAAAAAAAAAAGAAAAAAAGTGATTTCTGTTAACAATGATTCTCTTTCTCTTCCCCCTCCCTCACTCCCCATTTTTGAGGTGAAAAATGGTTGTATGGCTGTTGGTTTTACCGACCAAATGAAACATTCCACCTGGCTACACGAAAATTTCTGGAAAAAGAAGTTTTTAAGAGTGACTATTACAACAAAGTTCCCGTTAGTAAAATTCTAGGCAAGTGTGTGGTCATGTTTGTCAAGGTAAGAAACTCATTAAACCCAAAAGTATCACTCATTCCCTAGGAATAAAATTTTAAAACACAGAAAATACTGATATTTACAAAATTAGGAATTCTGTTTTAAACTATTTTTTAAGCAGTGTCTCTATAGCTAAATGTAATGATTTGGGAAGAAATTAAACTGAACATGGTTATGAAAGATGACTTGCTGCTTACACTATTTGGCTATAATGCAATTAGGTTAAGTTTTTAATATTGCCAGGCTAATTTTTAAGTATGATTTTTTTTGAAAGATAATCATTACAAATTTTCAGTTTGGTTTGTAGCTAATTATGTGTGCTTTTTGTGTATATGTCTCATACAAACACATGATCCCTCTTCAAAGCTTTAAGGAACATTATAGCTATATGAAATGTTCATACATTTTAAAAGAGCAATTGTAAGCTAAATGGAATTATTTGTTTTTATAATTTAAAGAATTTGTATCTAATAAGTCTATTCTGTAGCCAAGGAAATACTTCTAAATCTCTAGTCATTTATTATTTTTTGTTAACTGACAGAAAGTCTGATCAGTTTAGCTTTTGTTTGTGTGGTTCGTTATTTGCTTTTTTCTTTTTTTTTCTCTGATTGTTTTTCAGTAAATCCACCTAATTAGTTTTATTCTTGTCTCCCCCACCCCCCAGGAATACTTTAAATTATGCCCAGAAAACTTCCGAGATGAAGATGTTTTTGTCTGTGAATCACGGTATTCTGCCAAAACCAAATCTTTTAAGAAAATTAAACTGTGGACCATGCCCATCAGCTCAGTTAGGTTTGTCCCTCGGGATGTGCCTCTGCCTGTGGTTCGCGTGGCCTCTGTATTTGCAAATGCAGATAAAGGTGATGATGAGAAGAATACAGACAACTCAGAGGACAGTCGAGCAGAAGACAATTTTAACTTGGAAAAGGTATGCAGGTGCTCCCTTTGGCAGCACATATACTAAAACTGGAAAAGGTATGCAGAAAATAGCCACACAGAAAAAAAATTTACATCTCAAAATATCTATTCCAGAAAATAAATGAATAAAGTATTCAAACTCAGAATTAGAAAGAGTAACAACACAAAACCTTAAGCAAACAGAAAGAAGGAAACCATAACAAAAAGAAATTTACACTTTGAAAACAGTACATTAGAATTTAAAAGTAAATCAGGCTGTGTTGCATTGGCTCATGCCTCTAATCCTCTCACTTTGGGAGGCTGAGACAGGCAGATCACCTGAGGTCAGGAGTTCGAGACCAGCCTGGCCAACATGGTGAAAACCCATCTCTACTAAAAATATAAAAATAAGCTGGGCATGGTGGCGCGTGCCTGTAATCTTAGCTACTTGGGAGGTTGAGGCGGGAGAATCACTTGAACCTGGGAGGTGGAAGCTGCAGTGAGCCAAGACCATGCCACTACACTCCAGCCTGGGCGACAGAGTGAGACTCCATCTCAAAAAA
>NW_016107315.1:1593735-1630438 GCF_001604975.1 Cebus imitator
TGAAAGAACAATGGAATGTGGAAGATGGCCTATTAAATTTGGAAGTGGGTGATGGTTTCTGCAATGGCCAAAGTGTACATATATTTTGAAATTTTTTTTTTGAGATGGAGTATCACCCTTTTGCCAAGCTGGAGTACAGTGGTGTGATCTCAGCTCACTGCAACCTCCACCTCCTGGGTTCAGGCGATTCTCCTGTCTCAGCCTCCCAAGTAGCTGGGACTACAGACCCATGCCACCACGCTCAGCTAATTTTTGTATTTTTAGTAGAAATGGGGTTTCATCATGTTGGCCAGGATGGTCTCGGTCTCTTGACCTCATGATCTGCCTGCCTTGGCCTCCCAAAGTGCTTGGATTACAGGTAGGTGACTTTTTTTTTTAAGGGTCCTATGATTATTATGCTGTTTAAACTGTTTCACAGCATGGAGAACAAGAAATTTCCAGTTTGTTTTGCAAAGCCACAATAATCTTGATTCCACATCATGAAAAATGGAAACAAAAAACTGCAACTCAGTCTTATTCATATATATTGATGCCAGAATTACTTGGGGAAAAAAAGTAAGTGAAATGAAATTACTTCTTTGAGAACAACATAATCAAGAAGTGGGAGTTTATTCTAAGGATGCAAGAACTGTTCAAAGTTAGGAAAATCTTTGAATTTCATTTATTATTTCATTAGATGAAGGAAAAATTATTTGGTGAAGAATGCATCTTGATTTTTTAAAAGTGTTTCAATAGGTATTTCCTCAAGTGTGATTTTTAAAAAATTCATATTTGTGTCTCAAGCCTAAAGCCCATAAAACAAATTCCTTTTTAAAGTTGCATACTGGACAAAACAGCTTGCTGTCCTACTGTTACTTAATATTTTTCTGAAGTTAGCCAATGTAGTTAGATAAACAAAAGCAGTAAAAATATTGACAATAAAGAAGCAAGAGGACAAGTGTGGTGGTTCACACCTGTACACTACAAAAAGTGTGTAGTGCACACTCAGCACTACAAAAATGAGCAGAGGCCCAAATAGCCCAAAATCCTAGCACTTTGGGAGGCCAAGGCAGGTGGATCACTCGAGTCCAGGATTTTGCGACTAACCTAGGATCGTCTCTATAAAAAATGTGAAAATTAGCCAGGCATGGTAGCACACGCTTGTACACCCAACTACTTGGAGGGCTGAGGTTGGGGGTATCTCATGAGCCCAGGAGGGGCAACAGAGCACTCCAGCCTGGGCAACAGAGCGAGACTTTTTTGCAGATAATTAGGGGAAATGAACTGGAAAGGTTTGGAAACAGAAAATTTAGCAAGTAGAAATTTCAAAATCCATATATTAAATGAACAGTCTTCTTATATGAACTAATAAGACTTTTGAAAGTAAAGTGAAAGTGTTGAATATACTTTAGCAAATGATAGAAAAATCTTACGGAAGAAAATATCCAATTCACACTAACAACAAAATACATTAAGAAATAGCCTTAACAAGGAATGTATAGAACCTCTAGGAAAAAAATTTACCGAAGGACATAAAAGACTTGCATAAATTGTTTTTGAAACTTGACAAAATTATTCTAGCATTCTTATTAGAATAAATATGTGACAGTCACCAGAAAAGAAGGGGGGAAAGGGCATGAAAGAGCTTTGCCCTTTGACAGCGAACTGAGGTATTTTTTTTTTAATTTAAAAATTAGAGAGCTTTGCCCTGCCAGATGTATTCAATTTTATAAAACTACAGTTAAAAAACAAAATTGAAGCCTGGTACAGTGTCGCACGCCTGTAATCCCAGCATTTTGGGAGGCCAAGGCGGGTGGATCAGTTGCAGCCAGGAGTTTCAGACCACCCTAGGCAACATAGCAAGACCTTGTCTCTACAGAAAAATTTTTAAATTTTATTTAATTTAGAAAATGGTTATTTACCTATAATTTTTTCCAATAATTTGGAATAGACAGCGATTTCTGTGCATTATATAAAACCATTGATTGTTTTATTGATTTATGATTGAAAATATAAGTTTAATGAAACAGTCTAGGGACTACTGTTTCTAATATGCAAAGAACTCTTTGGAATCTGGTGGGGAAAGTAGCACTACAGAGTGAGCAGAGGCCCAAATACATAAATTACAGAAGGGAGGCAGCCGAAAACATGTATAATAATTTGTATAATGCCTGACAGGATGGCAAGAGTTGAAAAGGCTGATAGGCCAGTCAAGGTGGCTCACGCCTGTAATCTCAGCACTTTGGGACGCTGAGGTGGGCAGATCACAAGATCAAGAGATCAAGACCATTCTGGACAATATGGTGAAACCCTGTCTCTACTAAAAACTACGAAAATTAGCTGGACATGGTGGCGTGCACCTATAGTCCCAGCTACTTGGGAAGCCGAAGCAGGAGAATCTCTTGAACCTGGGAGACAGAGGTTGCAGTGAGCTGGGATCGTGCCACTGCACTCCAACCTGGCAACAGAGCAAGACTCCATCTCAAAAAAAGAAAAAAGAAAAGACTGATAATACGTATAGCCTGGTACAGGATAAGACCATACACACTTTTATCCTGTTGGTGTCTTTTTTTTTTTTTTTTTGAGATGGAGTCTCGCTGTTGCCCAGGCTGGAATACAGTGACGTGATCTCAGCTCACTGCAACCTCTGCCTCCTGGGTTCAAGTGATTCTGCCACCTCGGTTTCCTAAGTACCTGGGATTACAGGCATGCACCACCACACTCAGTTAATTTTTGTATTTTTAGTAGAGACGGGGTTTCACCATGTTGGCCAGGCTTGTCACAAATCCCTGACCTCTAGTGAACCGCCTGCCTCAGCCTCCCAAAGTGCTGGGATTAGTGGCATGAGCCACTGCACCCAGCCCTATTGGTGTCTTTGACCCACCAGTTTGATGGCAAAGAATGTGCTCCAGTGATAGTACTCAAACAGGTGCTCCAAAGGATTCTCAATAAGAGGCAACATCACTTATTTATAAAAGCATAAACCCTGACTGGGCACAGTTGCTCACCCTTGTGATCCCAGCACCTTGGAAGGCCGAGGTGGGCGGATTACCTGAAGTCAGGTTAAGACCCATATCTACTGAAAATATAAAAATTAGCTGGGCATAGTGGCACAGGCCTGTAATCCCAGCTGCTTAGGAGGCGGAGGCAGGAGAATCGCTTGAACCCAGGCAGCAGAGGTTTCAGTGAGCCCATTATGCACCACTGCACTCTAGCCTGGGTGACAGAGCGAAACTCCATCTCAAAAAAAAAAAAAAAAAAAAAGAATTTAATGAGTTGTCATACAATCATATAATGTAATACTCTGCAGCCAGTGAAAGGAATAAAGTAGATGGCTATAGCCGTACAACCATAAATGTGCCCAGTCTTATGTGATCCTGAAAACTAAACAGAGTTAAGCCTAGTTAATACTTGGATGTGATTCTACTTGTACCAGGTGCTACAGGTTTAAGGGGAAAAAAAGTAATTTACATATACCAATGTGAAAACAACATAAAAAACTATATACTATATACTAAACCAGGTGATTGTTTCTGAGGTTGGGTCAGGAAAGACTTTTATATTTTAAGTTTTGCATGCTCTAATGTTTTAATTATTTCAAACAAATGTATAAAGTCAAGAAAGATAGAGTTGTAAAATTGTTAATGTGAAAACTGGAAAAATATGGAATTCTTAGTGTCATAGAGAAAACATCCATTTTAATGTCCTAACAGTATTGTGTTAGAAAGGAAGCATGAGAAAGAATGTGATTTTTTAAATATTTTACCAGTATGGGATTGTGTGGGAATCATAAAATAATTTCTTTTAAAATAAGAATTGTCCGGTCAGGCTCGTGGCTCACACCTTAATCCCAGCACTTTGGGAAGCTGAGGCGGGCAGCATGGTGGCAGGCGCCTTTAATCCCAGCTACTTGGGAGGGAGAGGCAGGAGAAACACTTGAACCAGGGAGATGAAGGTTGCAGTGAGCTGAAATCACACCACTGCACTCCAGCCTGGGCAACAGAACAAGACTCTGTCTCAAAAAAAAAAAAAAAAAAGAATTATCAGTGGAAGCCAGCATGATAATTAACCTAGATTTCTTAATCTGATATTTGGAAGTCCCTAGGAACTCTCTGTATATGAGTTACTTGGTCTTTGTGGTCTCATCTTTATTTTAATATTACATGGCCAAGACAGGTCATTCAGGAACTCTTCTTTTTTTGAGACGGAGTCTCAGTCTGTCACCCAGGCTGGAGTGCAGTGGTGGGATTTTGACGCATTGCAACCTCCCCATCCCAGGTTTAAGTGATTCTACTGTCTTTGAGTAGCTGGTACTACAGGCACATACCACCATGGCCAGCTAATTTTTGTATTTTTGGTAGAGATGGGTTTCTACTGTATTGATCAAGCTGATCTTGAACTTCTGACCTCAGGTGATCCACCTGCCTTGGCCTCCCAAAGTGCTGGGATTACAGGCCAGAGCCACTGTGCCCAGCTGGAACTTCTTTCAATAATAACTTTAGAGTAGAACCCATTCCTTAAAAGAAAAGGTATTATTAATCTCATGGGTTGTTTTATTCACAGCTTCCACTCTCATATGACCCTTTCCCATCATATATATGGAACCTCTCTGATTTCTTTTTTTTTGAGACAAGGTCTGTCCAGGCTGAAATGTAGTGGCACAATCTCGGCTCACTGCAACCTCTGCTTCCTGGGTTCAAGCAATTCTTATGCCTCAGTTTCCTGAGTTCCTGGGGCTACAGGCACACACCACCGTTCCTGGCTACTTGTTGTATCTTTAGTAGAGATGGGGTTTTACCATGTTGGCCAGTCTGGTCTCGAACTCCTGGCCTCAAGTGATCTGCCTGCCTTGGCCTTCCAAAGTGCTGGGATTACAGGTGTGAGCACCGTGCCCGGCGTTCCCTCATTCTTAATGATTTTCCAAGAATACCACTTCAGTATCACATTTGAAGTCATAAAAATCAGAATATTAAATTACTTGGACATTGGAGGGACATTGGAGGGTTTTTTTTTTAAGTGCGAAGTTGAGATATTCACCAGAAGATGCTATAGAAACTTGGAGTCACTGGAGTTCCCTCAGCTATATATGTTTTGGAGTTAATATATTTATAACATCTCGCCCTGTGCCCATTGTCTGTTAGGTTCTCAGTAAATGGTGGTTCTTCTTTACCATATTTACATTAGTTGAAAATATCTTCCTTTTGCTTTTTCTTTTTTAGTCAGGACTATAAAACAACAAAAATAATTGTGTCTGTTAAGTGGTTGTTATGAGTCAAGCATTTTTCTATGTACTTGAGCATGGATTATGTCACTTAAGCTTCCTAACAGTCCTGTCTGGTGTCCACACTATCATTGTCTTCATTTTACAAATGAGGAAACTAAGGCATAAGAGGTCAGGTAATTTGCCCAAGGTTATAGCAGTCAGTAGGTAACAGATGCCGTAATTTATTAAATAACTGAGTGTGTTTATGTCACAGAGGCTATGCTATTCCTTTCCTTGTTGGAACAAATCAAAATAGTAAACATTTTAAATCTATCAGTTGTTTTTTATGGTTTCTTTTTTTTGAGACAGGGTCTTACTTTGTTTCCCAAGCTGGAGTTCAGTGGTACAGCCCCTGTTCCCTGCAAACTCTGATTCCCAGGTCCAAGCAGTCTTTCCACCTCAGCCTCCTAAGTAGCTGTGAATACAGGTGCATGTCACCAAGGGCAACTAATTTTTAAAATTTTTTGGAAATGAGGTCTCAGTATATTGCCCAGGCTAGTCTTGAACTCCTTGGGCTCAAGCAGTCCTTCCACCTTGGCCTCCCAGAGTGTGGGGGTTATGACATGAGCCACTATGCCTGGCCTAAGTCTATCAATTGTTAATGTTAAGACATTAAGGGAACTCAGTAAATGTGATAGAAAGGAAGCATGTGTAGAATTTGTGCCTTATACTCTAGTAATGCATTAATGAGTCTGCTTTTAAATACTGATAAATCCTCTCCAGTTTTTTTTTTTTCCTAAAGGCTGTGGGAATTGAAGACAGGAGAAAGACAGGATAAAAACATCTTGGGATAATATTTTAGGAAAATTAACTAGAAATGTAAAATAGATACTTGATAAGACTTAGTTTATTTCAACAATCTAATTTTTTGGTTTCCTAGCCTCCTTCAAAGTTTCTATTTATGTGTTTTTTTGTTTTAATTTACTTTTTTGTATGTGTGACAGGGTCTTGTTCTGTCACCCAGGCTGGAGTACAGTGGTGTTATCCTAGCTCACTGCAACCTTGACCTCCCAAGCTCAAGTGATCTACCCACCACAGTCTCCTAAGTAGCTGGGACTACAGGTGTGCGCTACCGTGCCTGATTAATTTTTTAATTTCTCTTTTTAGTTGAGATAGGGTCTCACTGTGTTGCCCAAACTGGTCTCAAACACTTGGGCTCGAGCAATTCTCCTGCCTTGACCTCCCAAAATGCTGAGATTATAGATGTAAGCTGTTGCACCTAACCAATAGTTGTTTTTTCTTTTTAGTTAATGTGAAAGAATGTCTGCTTTCCTTTCTTACCTTCTCTATTTCTTGATTATCAGCTACCTTTCTTCAGCCAGTTTTCTTTACAACAGGAAAAAGAAGATGTCCCTGTGGAAATGTCCAATGGTGAACCAGGTTGCCACTACTTTGAGCAGCTCCATTACAATGACATGTGGCTGAAGGTTGGCGACTGTGTCTTCATCAAGTCCCATGGCCTCGTGCGTCCTCGCGTGGGCAGGCGAGTATCATTCAAATAGGGAAGATGAGGTTGAATCCAAGAAATCTGGACCCAGTAGAAATTAATCACCCTTCTGATGAAGACACAGTCCTTCTGGCAATTTCTCCAGCTTCTTCTCACACCACATTCCCTTCCAACCACACTTTCTTCTTTACTCCCATGGGCTCTTTTGTTTTCTTCCACTATTTACAGAACTCTCAGCTCAGAAATCTCCCTGCCTACTTCATATGGTAAACTCCTTTAACATAAATTTGAAATGGCACTGCCTTAAAAGGAAGTCTTTCCTGTCCCCTGCAGACTGGGTTAAGTCTCCCTGTTGCACACTCTCAGAGCACCACATATTTCCTTCTCCTTAGCATACGTATCACAGATTGGTGTTCATTATGTTATTGTCAAATCATAGTGCATGAAACATAGTAGGGGCTCAGATATTTGATGAACAAGTAAATGACAAAAGAATGACAGTATGGTTGGATGGCAAACACAGCAGAGTAATATAGGGTTGGGCAGGAGAGGATACTGGTTAAGAACAGTAGTTGGTTCCCTGAGTCCCAGCTCTGCTAGTTTTAGGTCCTTAAGTGAATGATTTATCCCTCCGGGCTTCAGTTTCCTTCTCATATCTGTTCATCATTCAGTAAGCATTTATTCCGACTGTTTACCAGGCTCTGAGGATACATTAATGAATAAATGTCTTGTGGAGCTTTTTTCTAGTATGAAGACAACAATAAACATCTTGAATAAGTAAAGTATATAGTATGTTAGATTGTAATACATGCTGTAGAAAAAATAGAGCAGGACAGGGGGAGAAGAGGGTCCGTGGTTGGAGCAGGGAGAATAGCTTATATAGGCCTCACAGAGAAGTCAGCAGCTGAGCCAACACTTGAAGAAACTGATGAGTAATGTGAATATCCAGAGAGAAAAGATTCCAGGTAGTGGGAACAGCCAGTATAAACACCTGAGAGAGAAGTATGCCAGCCTGTTTGTTACTAGGAGAGTGAGCTATTCATGAGTTAGTAAGAGATAAGTGCCAGAGGTAGGGTCCACATCACATAGGGCCTCAGAGACCATTATAGGGACTTGAGCTTTTACTGAGTTTCATGGAGTGCCATCTGATTGTTTCAAGCACCAGAAGTGACATTTGATTTAGATCTTAGTAGGATTGCTCTGCCTATTTGGTATTGAGAATAGACCATAAAGAGTCAAGGTAGGCCAGGCACAGTGACTCACATCTGTAATCCCAGCACTTTGGGAGGCTGAGGTGGGTAGATCATGAGGTCAAGCGTTTGAGACTAGCCTAGGCAAGATGGTGAAACCCCGTCTCTACTAAAAATACAAAAAAATTAGCCAGGCATGGTGGCACATGCCTATAGTCCCAGCTACTAAGGAGGCTGAGGCAGGAGAATCACCTGAACCCAGGAGGTAGAGGTTGCAGTGAGCCAAGACCACTCCACTGCCCTCCAGCCTGGGCGACAGAGTGAGACTCTGTCTCAAAAAAAAAAAAAAGAGTCAAAGTAGAAGCAAGGAGATCCATCACCTAGGAGGTGGTTGCAATAATCCAGGCAAGAATGACGCTGCTTGAGACCAGGGTGATTGCACAGGATAGTATTTTGAAGGTCAAATTAATAGTATTATTGAAAAATGGGATGTAGGATCTGAGAAAGATAAGTCAGGGGTGACTTCTGTGTGTAAGCCTGAGGATCTGAAAGGGTACGGTTATTATTAACTGAGATAAGTACAATACTTCATATGAGGAATTACGAGAATATGGGACAATAATAATGTCAACTTTTTGGGTTGGTTGTCAAGAATACTGGCTTTCATCAAATTCTCAAGGGATGAAGGGGTACTAGATCTCTTTTTTATTTATTTATTTTTTTGAGACAGTGCCTGGCTCTGTCACCTAGGCTAGAGTGCAGTGGCATGATCTCAGCTCACTACAACCTCCACCTCCTGGCCTGAAGCCATCTTCTCAGCCTCCCAAGTAGCTGGGACTATAGGTGTACACTACCATACCTGGCTAATTTTTGTATTTTTAGTGGAGATGGGGTTTCACCATGTTGTCCAGGCTGGTCTTGAACTCCTGAGCTCACAGGATTTGCCCATCTTGGCTTCCCAAAGTGCTGGGATTACAGGTGTGAGCCACTGTGCCCAGCCAGGGGTATTAGATCTTTTTTTGAGACGGAGTTTCGCTCTTGTTACCCAGGCTGGAGTGCAATGGCGTGATCTCGGCTCACGGCAACCTCCACCTCCTGGGCTCAGGCAATTCTCCTGCCTCAGCCTCCTCAGTAGCTGGGATTACAGGCAAGCGCCACCATGCCCAGCTAATGTTTTGTATTTTTAGTAGAGACGGGATTTCACCATGTTGACCAGGATGGTCTCGATCTGTTGACCTTGTGATCCACCCGCCTCAGCCTCCCAAAGTGCCGGGATTACAGGCGTGAGCCACCGCGCCCGGCCGGGGTATTAGATCTTGACCTTCAAAAAGATTATAAACCACTGTCTTAAAGAAATGTCTGCCACTCATGTGATCTGACCCAAAATATTGATGGTTTGTGTCTTTGTTTGGTTTACAAATCCGATGACAGATGCTTCATTCAGCTTTCTTCATGAACGTCTCAGAAAGAAAACCTGGTTGTTACATAAAATTATTAAGTTTTGTGCCTTGATATTATGTTAAAAAAATTTTTCCCTTGGACTTATAGCCAAATGTTTCTCTCTGTTTTTCTAAGTATCTTTTCATGTGTTTAATGGGGGAAAAGTTAATAACGTCTTATCAAAACAGCCAATGAAACTTCTCTAAATGGTACACATTACTAAGTTTTGGTTAATGGAATTTTTGTTAATATTTCAAGAAGGAAGCTATTTTAATGTAATTTCTATATTTGTCTCCCCAAGAATCGAAAAAGTATGGGTTCGAGATGGAGCTGCATATTTTTATGGCCCCATCTTCATTCACCCAGAAGAGACGGAGCACGAGCCCACAAAAATGTTCTACAAAAAAGAAGTATTTCTGAGTAATCTGGAAGAAACCTGCCCCATGACATGTATTCTTGGTAGGTATTTGTGCTTTTTTATTTAATCATGTTTATTCCATCAAAATTGATTACTACTTCTGTGCTAGGCACTGTTCAAGATGTTAGGTATATAGCAGTGCCTAAATCTAAATCTCTGTTCTCTTATGTTGGGGCAAAGGTTGGGGAGTCAGTAAATAAATTTAAAAAATAAATATATAGAATATCTGGTAATTAGGGTACTAGCAAACCTCTCACCTTACCCTTCCAAAGGCATGCCACCACACCCAGCTAATTTCTGAAGGATAGTTTTGCTAGGTATAGAATTCTCCGTTGATACTTTTTTTGTTCATGTCTTTTTTTTTTTTTTTTTTTTTTTTTTTTTTTTTTTTTTTTTTTTTTTTTTTTTTTTGAAACAGAGTCTCTCTGTCACCAGGCTGGAGTGCAGTGGTGCCATCTTGGCTCACTGTAACCTCCGCCTCCCAGGTTCATGCTGTTCTCCTGCCTCAGCCTCCCAAGTCGCTGGGACTACAGGTGCACACCACCACGCCCAGCCAATTTTTGTGTTTTTAGTAGAGATGGGGTTTCACCATGTTGGCCAGGATGGTCTCGATCTCTTGACCTCATGATCCACCTGCCTTGGCTTTCCAAAATGCTGGGATTACAGGCGTGAGCCACCATGCCCAGCCTTGTTCATGTCTTTCATCAAATTTGGGGAGTTTGGGGCCCTTATTTCTTCAAATATTCTTTCTGCTCCTTTCTCTACTTCCCTCTGGAACTCTCATTATACTTATGTTGGTGTGCTTAATGGTGGCTCACAAGTCTCTCAGACTCTTCATTTTTCTTTACCTTTTTTTTTTCCTTTCTGCTTCTCAGTCTGGATAACTTCAAATAACCTGTCTTCAGGTGCACTCATTCTCTGCTTGCTCAGATCTTCTGTTGAACCCTTCTAATAAATTTTTCATTTCAGTTATTATACTTTTTAGCCCTAGAATTTCTATTTAGTTTTTATAATTTGTCTCATTTGTATTCACTATTTGCTAAGACAATTTACTGGTTTCATTTAGATCTTTGAGTATATTTAAGACAGTTGCTTTAAGGTCAGACATGGTGGTTCACACCTGTAATCCCAACGCTTTGGAAGGCCAAGGTGGGCGGATCACCTGAAGTCGGTAGTTTGAGAACAGCCTGCCCAACATGGTGAAACCTCTTCTCTGCTAAACAACAGCAACAAAAATTCAAAAAATTTAGCTCGGCATGGTGGCACATGTCTGTAGTCTCAGTTACTCGGGAGGCTGAGGCATGAGAATTGCTGGAACCTGGGAGGTGGAGATTGCAGTAAGCCAAGATCATGCCATTGCACTCTAGCCTGGATTACAAAGTGAGACTTTGTCTCAAAAAAAGAGACAGTTGATTTAAAGTATTTATGTAATAAGTCCAATGTCTGGACTTCCTCAGGAACAATTTCTATTCATTTTGTTCTTTCCTATGAATGGACTTTGCATGCTTCATAATTCTTTGTTGAAAACTGGACATTTTGGATATTACAGTGTGATAACTCTGGAAATCCGATTCTCCCCATCTTCAGGCTTTGTTCTTACTACTTGTTATAGGTTATGGTTGTTTGTTCAGTGACTCTTCTTTTTTGTGTGTATGTGTGTATTCTTGGCTGGGCACAGTGGCTCACACCTTTAATCCCAACACTTTGGGAGGCTGAGGTGGGCAGATCACTTGAGCCCAGGAGTTCGAGACCAGCCTGGGCAACATGGCGAAACCCTTTCTCTACAAAAAATACAAAAATTACCTAGGTGTGGTGGCCTGTACCCATGGTCCCAGCTACTCGGGAGGCTGAGATGGTAGGGTCAAGGCTACAGTAAGACATGATCATGCCATTGTACTCCAGCCTGGGCAACAGAGTGAGACCCTGTCTCAAAAAAAAAAAGATTTTGTTGTTGTTGTATGTGGTCACTATATTCTCTGTTCGATAAGCTTAGTGATCAGCCAGTGATTTTACAGAGGTTTTCGTAAATGCCTGGCACCAATAAAACCACAAAACTCCCCATCTTCACAGCTGATTTCTCTGTGTATGTTGGAGCACACCTTCAACACTCAGCCGTGCAGATTACAACTCTGCTTTGCCTTTACTTCCTGCTTGTACAGAACTTGAAAGTCAGCCAGAAATGAGATCTTAGGGCTTTCTTAGGTGTTTTCTGAGCACGTACACTATTGTTGGCATGTGAAATGGAGGAGTGGCAAGCTCTAAGGGCCATTCGTTCACAGAATGGTCCTTTCTGAGCATGTACACTATTGTTGGCATGTGTATGGCCTTCTAAGCTCCCAGTAATATATGGAAACTTTTCAGAACCCTTATTCCCCTTAGCATCTCACTCCCCACCTTTTCCTCTGAGGCCTTTTGTCATATCTACTGTTGGCCCCAACTGATACCCTTTGCCCCAGCTGGCAACAGCTGGTTCATTTGACCTTAAATGTGCTGTGGTTTGAATGTTTGTGTCTCCTTCAAAATTCATGAGTTAAAATGTAATCCCTAGTGCAACAGTGTTGGGAAGTGGGGACTTTTAGGACATGTTTAGATCATGAGGGCTTGTCCTTGTGAATACAATATTGCTGTTATAGAAAGGGCTCATGTCGGCCCAGGGCAGTGGCTCACACCTGTAATCCGAACACTTTGGGAGGCCAAGGCGGGCAGATCATGAGGTTAAGAGATGGAGACCATCCTGGCCAACATAGTGAAACCTCGTTTCTACTAAANCCTGGCCAACATAGTGAAACCTCGTTTCTACTAAAAATACAAAAAAAAAAAAAAAAAATTAGTTGGGCACAGTATCGTGGCACCAGTAGTCCCAGCTACTTAGGAGGCTGAGGCAGGAGAACTGCTTGAACCCGGGAGGTAGAGGTTGCAGTGAGCCAAGATTGTGCTACCACACTCCAGCCTGGCAACAAAAAAAAAGGAGGGGTGGGTGCTCATGTAAATGGGTTTGCCCTGTCTTATGAATGGATCTTGGACTTTCCAGCTTCCAGAACTGTGAGACAACTGTTCTTTATAAATTACCCAATCTGTGGTATTTTGTTGTAGGAACACAAACAGACTAAGACATAATGTTTTTGACAAAAGAAGCTTAGCCACTTCTCCATCCTGAGAGAATTCCAAGTTAAGCAAAATGAAGGCAAGCACTTTGCATTAGTGTTTAGAAAGCTACCTGACAGGTCAAAACAGATGACCACAGTTCTTTGAGCATAGAGCTGCATTGCTTCCACTATCACCAGAATCTCACAACAGGAATGGAGGCTGCCATCTTTAAGACTGCCACTGGTACAGAAAGTAAGGGATGGAGTGAGGATAAGTTAAAATGCTACAAAGCTCTCCTGCCAAGTTTCAGTCACTTTTTTTCTTACTTAAGCATTTGCTTGGTTGCTGTAAACCTTTGACTATCTTCCAGAGTTTCAGTGAAGTTTATTCTGCGTTTTCACTGTTTCTCTGAAGGAATGGCCCTTAGAGCTCACCGCTCCTCCATTTTCACTGACAGAAACTGATGTAATTTCTTTCTAAAGATTCTTGTTAGAACGTGTTGCATTCTGGCCTGGCACAGTGGCTCATGCCTATAATCCCAGCACTTTGAGAGGTCGAGGCAGGCGGATCACCTGAGATCAGGAGTTTGAGGCCAGCCTGTTCAATGTAGTGAAACCCCATCTCTACTATACAAAAATTAGCCAGGCGTGGTGGCATGCACCTGTAATCTCAGCTACTAGGGAGGCTGAGGCAGGAGAATCATTTGAACCTGAGAGGCAGACGTTGTAGTGAGCCAAGATCAAGCCACTGCACTCCAGCCTGGGTGACAGAGCAAAAAGAAAGAAAAAAAGAAAATGTGTTGCATTTTACAGTTTATGTACCAGTTTTATATCTAGGATCTCATTAAATTCTCAACATAACCCTGTAAGAAAGAATGACCAGGCGTGGTGGCTCACGCCTATAATCCCCGCACTTTGAGAGACTGAGGTGGGTGAATTACGAGGTCAGGAGTTCAAGACCAACCTTGTCAACATAGTGAAACCCCATTTTTACTAAAAATAGAAAAAATTGGCCAGGTGTGGTGGTGGGCGCCTGTAATCCCAGCTACTTGGGAGGCTGAGGCAAGAGAATCGCTTGAACCTGGGAGGTGAAGGTTGCAGTGAGCAGAGAGCATGCCACTGCACTCCAGCCAGGGCGACAGTGCAAGTCTCCGTCTCAAAAAAAAAAAAAAAAGAAAGATGATGATATTCTCAGAAAGGTGAAATTACTACTCTCAAGGAGTGGGCCAGAACTAAAACCTAGGTTTTCCTACTACTTCTTTAGCTGGTCTACAGCTAGCTGGGACACTTGTGATGATCAAAGGAGGTGCCAGCAATATTTGGTAGGACAACAGGCATACAATGAAATATAAGGTAAAACCTAAAAGAAAATGCATCTAGTAATCACAAAGTGGTATTTCAGCCTAGCTTGTGGAATTCACTGCCCCCAAGCCCCCAAGGAAAAAGGGTTTGTTACATAAGCTTTAGAGAATTTATAATTTAATTGTATTAACTTTACACACTATTAAATGTAAATCATATTTTTCCACTTCTTTGTCTCTGAAATAGAAGTTTTACAGATAATTAGATGAGGTATCACTTTTTCATCTCCTGTTACATATGCAGAAGACAATCCTGTTTTTCCAACGGTTATGTTCTTTCATCAGTTTTGTTGAAGAATTGTTTTCATTAACTTAAACAGTAATCAAGCTGGGCACAGTGGCTCATGCCTGTATTCCCAGCACTTTGGGAGGCTGAGGCAGGTGGATCACTTGAGCTCAGGAGTTCAAGACCAACCTGGCCAACATAGTGAAATGCCATCTTTACTAAACATACAAAAAAAATTACCCAGATGTGGTGGCACATGCCTGTAGTCCCAGCTGCTCAAGAGGCTGAGGGAGGAGAATCGCTTAAAACTGTGAGACAGAGGTTGCAGTAAGCCGAGATCGTTCCACCACACTCCAGCCTGAGTAACAGAGTGAGACTCTGACTCAAAAAAACAAAAACAAGAAATAACTTGGCTGGGCGAGGTGGCTTATGCTTGTAATCCTAGCACTTTGGGAAGCCGAGGTGGGTAGATCACAAGGTCAGGAGATTAAGACCATCCTGGCCAATGTGGTGAAACCCCGTCTCTACTAAAAATACAAAACTTAGCTGGGCATGGTGACATGCGCCTGTAATCCCAGCTACTCAGGAGGCTGGGGCAGGAGAATCACTTGAACCCAGGAGGCAGAGGTTGCAGTGAGCTTAGACCATGCCACTGCACTCCAGCCTGGCGACAGAGCAAAACCCTGTCTCAAAAAAAAAAAAAAAAAAAAGGAACTTAAACAATAATCAGATGGCTACATCTGGCAGTCAGTACCTCTACCCGTAACCCCTTAGGTGATAAAATTTGTAGGAACCTGGGCTCTTGAAACATACCAAGTACTAATTTATTTGCAGGTTCTGTTTCCTTCACAGTAGATTTTTATAACATTTCATTAATTAAAAAACTGTCCTCAGTAAGGCAAGGAAAATGTCTAAAGATTTGAAAGGAAAAACAAAAGAGTTTTTTTGAAAAACAATAGGTATGTAGAAAATTCAAGAGATATTCAGATAAACTCTTAAAATTAGTAAATGAAAATACAAAGTTGTTTCCTTTTTTTTTTTGAGGTAGGATCTCACTTTGTTATCCAGGCTGGCGTGCAGTAGTGTGATCATAACTTACTGCAGCCTGCAACTCCTAGGCTCAAGCAGTCCTCCCATCTCAGCCTTCTAGGTAGCTGGGACTACAAGCATGTACCACCACTCCCAGCTAATTTTTTTAAAATTTATTTTTTAGGCCGGGCGCGGTGGCTTAAGCCTGTAATCCCAGCACTTTGGGAGGCCGAGGCGGGTGGATCACGAGGTCAAGAGATCGAGACCATCCTGGTCAACATGGTGAAACCCCATCTCTACTAAAAATACAAAAAATTAGCTGGGCATGGTGGCACGTGCCTGTAATCCCAGCTACTCAGGAGGCTGAGGCAGGAGAATTGCCTGAACCCAGGAGGCGGAGGTTGCGGTGAGCCGAGATCGCGCCATTGCACTCCAGCCTGGGTAACAAGAGCGAAACTCCGTCCCCAAGAAAAAAAAAAAAAATTTATTTTTTGTGGAGATGAGGTCTCACTGCTTCCCAGGCTGGTCTCAAACTCTTGGCTTCAAGCATCCTCCCTGCTCGGCTTCCCCCAAAGTGCTGGGATGATAGGCGTGAGCCACCTCACCTGGCCCCAATATTTATATTTCTGTATCTGTATCCCATCAATGGGCAATTGGAAAATTATTACCAGTCAGGCACGGTGGCTCACACCTGTAATCCCAGCATTTTGGGAGGCCGAGGCGATGCAGATCACAAGTCAAGAAATGAAGACCATCCTGGACAACATGATGAAACCCTGTCTTTACTAAAAATACAAAAATTAGCTGGGCGTGGTGGTGCACCCCTGTAATCCCAGCTATTTGGGAGGCTGAGGTGGGCAGATCACTTGAGATGAGAAGTTCAAGACCAACCTGGCCAACATGGTGAAACTCTGTCTCTACTAAAAATATAAAAATTAGCTGGGCATGATGACACGCACGTGTAGTCCCAGCTACTTGGGAAACTGAGGCAAGAGAATCTCTTGAACCCGGGAGGTGGAGATTACACTGAGCCAGGATCACGCCACTGCACTCCAACCTGGTGACAGAGTGAGACTCTGTCTAAAAAAAAGAAAAATGAAAAGAAAACTATTACCATTTGCATTCAATACCTAGGAATAAATCTTTAAAAGATAGCCAAGGTGGTGGCTCACACCTGTAGTCCCAGCACTTTGAGAGCCCAAGGCAGAAGAGTCACCCGAGACCAGGAGTTGAAGACCAGCCTGGACACCAGAAGGAGACTCTTTCTACCAAAAAAACAAAACCAAACAAAGAAACAAAAAAGATGCGTAAAGCACCTGCACACGCGTGGGCGCGTGGGCGCGCGCACACACACATCTCAAAGAAAATTTTTGAGAAATTAAAGACAAAGTTATCCATCACGTTTATAGCTGGAAAACTCAGTATTTTTATAAAGATATCAGTTCTCCCCAAATTGATCTATAGGTTCATTACAGGTCTTGATAGGTCTTGATAATTTTTTTGTACTTTATTAAATTAAGTTTTCTGAACTTTCATCTTTTGCCTGTCTTTTGGGGGGCTTGGTAGGAGCCGCAAGTCAGGACACAGAGACACCACCTCCATTCCAAAGCCACCAGTCACTTTTATTCTCTGGCTGTGACCAGAATTATTTTTTCCTAATGTCTATTTTTCTCTCTATAAAACATGAAAAATATTAATTGCCCCTTTTCTGAATTAAAAGGCCCTTCAATTGTGCAAATAAAGTTTTGTGTAAATTAAAAGCAGTGATAGTAATTGTAGCTATTTTAAGTTTGGGAAATGTTTCTGGCCTGTTTTTCATGTACATGTTTAGTAAGTGTTAGCTATAAATATTCGTGTTAAGGTCAAGAGCAAAATAGGGATATCCTAGCTGGGCACGGTGGCTCATGCCTATAATTTCAGCACTTGGGAGGCTGAGGCAAAGCAGATCACAAGTCAAGATATCAGGAATTCAAGACCAGCCTGGTCAACATGGTGAAACTCTGTCTCTACTAAAAAATTTAAAAATTAGCTGGGCTTGGTGGTGGGTGCCTGTAATCCCAGCTACTGGGTAGGCTGAAGCAGGAAAATCGCTTGAACTTGGGAGGTGGAGGTTGCAGTGAGCCAAGATTGAGCCACTGCCCTCCAGCCTGGCAACCGAGTGAGACTCTGTCTCAAAAATAAATAAATAAATAAATAAATAAATAAATAAATAGGGATGTTCTTATCACACTTATTTAACATTGTTCTAGAAGCACTAGCCAGCGCAGTTAGAAGAAACAGAAGTCTAAAATAAGAAAAGTAAGGAGGTGAAAATTCAAAAGCATCAACTAAGAAATCATGGCAAACAGTAAGAGAAGTAAGGTGAATGAATATAAAATAAATAATATATCTATTATATTAAAAGATTCAGTACTAATAAAATACCTTGGATAAACTTAACAAGATATGTGCCACATCTGTATGAAAAATGTTTTAAAATGTTATATAAGTAATGTTTGAACACATTGTAAAGCATATCATATTCTTAGATAGGTTTCAACATCATAAAGATGTCCATCCTCCCTAAATTAGTCTTTAATATCCCATTAGATATACCAGTGGGAATTTGCTTGTGAAGAAGTTTATACTACCTGAACGCATTTAAAAAATCATATGGAAAAAGAAATTTAGGACTGCGCACAGTGGCTCATGCCTGTTATCATTCCCAGCACTTTGTGAGGCCGAGTCTGAAGGATCACTTGAACCCAGGAGTTTGAGACCAGCTGGGGCAAGATGGCAAAACCCCATTTCTACAAAAAGTACAGAAATTAGCTGAGTGGCACTCTCCTGTAGTCCCAGCTACTCAGGACAGGGAGCTGAGGTACGAGGATCGCTTGAGTCCAGAAGATTGAGGCTGCAGTAAGCCATCATCTCACCACTGCACTGCAGGCTGGGCAATAAAGTGAGACCCTTTCTCAAAAAATGAAAAAGAAACTCAGGAAAATTCTAAAAAGTATAGTGTAAGGGGATCTATCCTTAGCAGATATTAAGACATTATCGCACTACAATAATTAAAACTATTTCTATGATATATGAACAAACAGGTTATTTAAACAAAATAGAAAGTTTAGCAAATATATAACAGTGGCATATTAGATAAGTGGTGAAAGTTGTATTTTTCTCTAAATGGTTTTGGAAACTCAACCATTTGGAAAAATAAAATTGTGGCCATATCCCACATCTTAAATTTGGGATAGATTCCCAGATGAATCATAAATTTAAATAAACATAAAATTAAAAACAAAGATACCAAAAGAAACCATGGGAAAGAAATTTTGTTAATCTCTGACGTAAAAGCCAGAACTCATACAATGAAATACTGATAAATTCAACTGTATAAAAATGGAAAATATCTATGTGACCAAAACTGGCAAAAACAAAAATGAAAATTTGAGAAAATATTTGCAGTGTTTATTATAGACAGAGAACTGATTTTTCTTATATATGAAGAGCTCCTGTAAAGCAATTAGATAAAGATCAACATCCAGCAGGAAAATGGGCAAAAAAGATAAGAGAGCAGAAAGAAATTACTAGGGCCCAGTGTGATGACTCAATGCCTGTAATGCCATCACTTTGGGAGGCTGAGGTGGGCGGATCACAAGGTGAGGAGTTCGAGACCAGCCTGGCCAATATGGTGAACCCTGTCTCTACTAAAAATACAAAAAAATTAGGTGTGGTGGTGCCTGCCGGTAATCCTAGCTACTCGGGAGGCAGAGGTAGGAGAATTGCTTGAACCCGGGAGGCGGAGGTTGCAGTGAGCTGAGACCATGCCATTGCACTCCAGCCTGGGCAACAGAGCAAGACTCCATCTCAAATAAAAAAATTAGCTGAGTGTGATGGTAGGCGCCTGTAGTTCCAGCTACTCCAGAGACAGAAGCAGGAGAATCACTTGAACCCAGGAGGCAGAGGTTGCAGTGAGCCAGAATTGCACCACTGCACTCCAGCCTGAGTAACAGCAAGACTCCATTAAAAAAAAAAAAAAAACTACCAATGATTCTTAAACAAATGAAAATATAGCTAACCTCAGCCATTAGAGAAATGCTAAATTACCCAGATGATTTTTCTTTTTTGAGATTACCTGTCAAATTGTCAAAGATCTGGAAGACATTTCTCACTAATTGGCAAGAGCATGAGGAAATGGTATTTACCTACTTTGTGGTAGTCTGCGAGTTAGGACACCCTTTATGGAAAGTAATTTTATAATACCTATAAAAATTTAGCTGGGCGCAGTGGCTCACGCCTGTAATCCCAGCACTTCGTGAGGCAGGTGAATCACCTGAGGTCGGGAGTTCGAGACCAGCCTGACCAACATGGAGAAATGCTGTCTCTACTAGATATACAAAATTAGCTGGGCGTGGTGGTACATGCCTGTAATCCCAGCTACTGGGGAGGCTGAGGCAGGAGAATCGCATGATTCCAGGAGGCGGAGGTTGTGGTGAGCCAAGATCACGCCACTGCACTCCATCCTAGACAACAAGAGTGAAACTGCGTCTTAACAAATTTTAAAATGTACATATCCTTTGACCCAGCTTTTTTTTTTTTTTTTTGAGACGGAGTTTTGCTCTTGTTGCCCAGGTTGCAGCAGTGTAATGGCACAATCCACCCGCCTCAGGTGATCCACCTGCCTCAGCCTCCTAGAGTGCTAGGATTATAGGCATGAGCCACCGTGACCGGCCCTGACCCAGCTTTTATACTTCCAGAAATTTATACTTCAGTTGTATTCACCTATGTGCAAATTGATATGTCTTAAATTATTTATTTCAGTGTTGTTTAGCATCAGTAGAAGAACAAAAATTGGGAAACAACCTAGTTATTCATCTATAGGGAACTAGTTGAATAATAAAAGCCATAATCTCCAAGCCATGTTATTTTGTGACAAAATTCAGATATAAAACAGTTTTAAGTGATATGCTGCCATTTATGGGAGTTTATTGTTTTATATATATGACATAAAATTCATCATCTTAACCTTTTTTTTTTTTTTTTCCCCTGAGATGGAGTCTTTTCTCTGTCACCCAGGCTGGAGTCAGTGGCACAATCTCAGCTCACTGCAACCTCTGCCTCCTGGGTTCAAGTGATTCTCCTGCCTCAGTCTTCTGAGTAGCTGGAATTACAGGGGCACACCTGGCTAATTTTTGTATTTTTAGTAGAGACAGGGTTTTTTCATGTCAGCCAGGCTGGTCTCAAACTCCTGACCTCAGTTGATCCGCCTGCCTTGGCCTCCCAAAATGCTAGGATTATAGGCATGAGCCACCGCACCCAGCTTCAACCATTTTAAAGTGTACAGTTCAGTGGCTTTAAGTCCTTTAACAATATTGTACAGACATTACCACTGTTCGTTTCTAGAACTTTTTCATCATCCCAAATAGAAACTTTGTATCCATTAAACAACTCTTTATTTTCTTCTTCCCCCGGCCCTAGTAATCTCTATTCTACTTTCTGCTCATAATATAAGTGGAATCATGTAATATTTGTCCTATCTGGCTTATTTTACTTAGCATAGTGTTTTCAGGGTTCATCCCTGTTGTACCATATATCAGAATTTTATTCCTAAGGCTATATGTTCATTATATGTATACTACATCTGTTAATGGAGTTATAAGTTTTCACATTTTATCTATTGTGAATAAAACTGCTCTTATCAGTGTTGTGTAAGTATCTATTTGATCCTCTGGTTTCTTTTGGATATATACTTAGAAGTAGAATTGCTAGGTCATATGGTAACTCTGTTTAATTTTTGGAGAAACTGCCTAATTATTTTCCACAGCAACTGCGCCATTTTACAGTCCTGTCAACGAGATACAAGGGTTCAATTTTCTTCACATCCTTGCCGACACTTGTTATTTTCCATTTTGGATTTTTAATTTTTTTTTAATATAGCCATCCTAATGGGGTGTGAAGTAATATTTTATTGAGGTTTTGATTGGCATTTCCCTAATGATGAGTGATGTTAAGCATTATTTCATGTGCCTATTGGACATTTGTATGCTTTAGAGAAATGTCACTTTAGATCTTTTGCACATTTTTTAATTGGGTTATGTATTTGTCCTATTGTTGAGTTGTAGGAATACATATTCTGAATACTAGACTCTTCCTAGATATATGATTTGCAAATATTTTCTTGTATGGCTTATCTTTTCACTTTCTTGATAGTATCCTTTGGAACACAATGAGTATTGCTGTGTTGTCCAGGCTGGAGTGCAGTGGGGCACTCTTGGCTCACTGCAACCTCCACCTCCCAGGTTCAAGCGATTCTCCTGCCTCAGCCTCCCGAGTCACTGGTATTACAGGGGAGTGCCATCACGCCCACCTAATTGTTTTTGTATTTTTATTAGAGATGAGGTTTTATCATGTTGGCTAGGCTAGTCTTGAACTCCTGACTAGGTGATCCACCCACCTCAGCCTCTCAAAGTGCCGAGATTATAGGCATGAGTCACTGCATCCGATGCAGCCTATTTCCTTTGGTTGCTTGTGCTTTTTTGCGGGGGGAGGGTGGTTGGGGAGAGGGTGCAGAGTCTTGCTCTTGTCACCCAGGCTGGAGTGCAATGGCTCAATCTTGGCACGCTGCAACCTCTGCCTCCTGGGTTCAAGCAATTCTCCTGCCTTAGCCTCCCGAGTAGCTGGGATTACAGGTGCCCACCACCACGCCTGGCTAATTTTGGTAGTTTTAGTAGAGACAGGGTTTCACCACGTTGGCCAGGCTGTACAAACTCCTGACCTCATGTGATCCTCCTGCCTTGGCCTCTCAAAGTGCTGGGATTACAGGCTTGAGCTATCACACTCAGCCCATTTTGAATTAATTTTTATATGTGATAGTAGGTAGGAGTTCAACTGCATTCATGTGCAGAAATGGAAATCTAGTTTTCCTGATACCATACTATCTTTTGAAAAGAGTATTCTTTCCCCCATTGAATTGTCTTGGAACCCTTATCAAAAACCAGTTGCCCATAAAAGCCCTATTATATGGGTTTATTTCTACACTTTCAGTTCTCTTCCATTTACCTATATATTCTATCCTTATGCCAATATGTATCCTTTTATATCTTTTTTTTTTTTTTTTTTGACAGGGTCTCACTCTGTCACCCAGGCTGCAGTGCAATGGCGCAATCACAGCTTACTGTAGCCTCGACTTCCCAGATTCAGATGATTCCCACTTCAGCCTCCTGAGTAGCTGGGCCTATAGGCATGTGCCACATGCCTCGTTGATTTTTTGTGTTTTTTGTAGAAGTTGGGGGTCTCACTATGTTTCCCAGGCTGGTCTCGAACTCCTGAGCTCTAGAGATCTGCCCACCTCAGCTTCTCAGAGTGCTGGGATTACAGGCGTGAGCCACCACAACTAGCCCCTTTTATTTCTTTTTAATTTTTAATTATATGAATGTATTCGTCCAAAAATAATAAAATGTTGACTGGATACAGTGGCTCACGCCTGTAATCCCAGCACTTTGGGAGACTGGGACCGACAGATCACCTGAGGTTGGGAGTTCTAGGCCAGCCTGACTAACATGGAGAAAACCCCATCTCTACTAAAAATACAAAATTAGCTGGGCGTGGTGGCACATGCCTGTAATCCAGCTACTCGGGAGACTGAGGCAGGAGAATTGCTTGGACCCAAGAGGTGGAGGTTGTGGTAAGCAGATCACCCCATCGCATTCCAATCTGGGCAACAAGAGTGAAACCCATCTCAAAAAAATAATAAATAATAATAATAATAAAATGTTAAAACAATTATTAACTGTGACCATAGTTTACTCCTTTAATCTCTTTCTAATTTTCTCTTTCAGGAAAGTGTGCTGTATTGTCATTCAAGGACTTCCTCTCCTGCAGGCCAACTGAAATACCAGAAAATGACATTCTGCTTTGTGAGAGCCGCTACAATGAGAGCGACAAGCAGATGAAGAAATTCAAAGGATTGAAGAGATTTTCACTCTCTGCTAAAGTGGTAGATGATGAAATTTACTACTTCAGGTAAAGCTTGAAAAACTAAAAAAAAAGGAGCACTTCCATTAACTTATGTCAACGTAGTATAGTCCAATGTTTTTAACTTTTCATTAGATCTTAAACTAGAATAGTAAATATTTCAAATAGAAAATATTTATTAATTCAGTTAAAGATTAAAGGATCATAATCTGCTGGGTCCTGGTAGCTACTTAGCAGTGCCCTTGGCTTAGACTCCAGTAACTGTGGGATGAGGTAGATATGTCTGGTTCTGGTTCATATCCTGTCTGTTAGGAGATTTCTCAGTTCCACAGACTATGAAAACTCTTTTTTTTGAGACAGAGTCTCGCTCTGTCACCCAGGCTGGAGTGCAGTGGCATAATCTCAGCTCACTGCAACCTCCGCTTCCCCGGTTCAGGCGACTCTCCTGCCTCAGCCTCCCCAGTAGCTGGAATTACAGGCATGTGCCACCACACCCGGCTGATTTTTGTATTTTTAGTAGAGACGGGTTTTTACCATGTTGATAAAGCTGGTCTCAAACTCGTGACCTTGTGATCCGCCCATCTTGGCCTCCCAAAGTGCTGGGATTACAAGTATGAGCCACTACACCCGGCCAAAAACTCTTTTTGCTGTATATAGGCAACTAGATCCCATCCTTGGACACAATGCTCTTATAGGTATTCAGCAGAATTATTTAAAAACAAGCATCTCTAAATAGAAGTAATTTCATAAATACACATTTAAACTCTTTCCATGCTGCCTTTAGAGTGTACATTGCAGATTGCCAGAAGTCACTTCTAGTGGTTAAGGTGGAACACTGCTTTTTGACTCATTCTGGGGGAGCATTAGCTGATTTTAGGTTTTTTTATGTGACTTTTTTCAGAAAACCGATTGTTCCTCAGAAGGAGCCATCACCTTTGTTGGAAAAGAAGATCCAATTGCTAGAAGCTAAATTTGCCGAGTTAGAAGGTGGAGATGATGATATTGAAGAGATGGGAGAAGAAGATAGTGAGGCCATTGAACCTCCTTCTCTACCTCAGCTTCAGACCCCCCTGGCCAGTGAGCTGGACCTCATGCCCTACACACCCCCACAGGTGAAGTGACAAGTTCCTGTTACTTGTCTTATTCCCACCTTTGGTTTGCAGCACACTCAAAACCAAAGTAAAGAGACATCCAGCCCCCCGCTATGTGAGCTCTAACTTAGAATTCTACAGAAAGGAATAGATTTTAATTTGTCAATGCTATGATTTATTCATTTATTTTTAATTGACAATTATATCATGTTACTGTGCCATTAATAATTTATCTGTCATACTAATGCCATTATTAATTTAGAATTAATGTCTCTTAAAAATTTCATAATGGCAGGCTTAGTTAGAAAACTCTTCCTTGTGCTGAAGAAAAGCAATAAGGAGCAACATCACCCTGTTTGTCTTTAGCTTTTATTACCCATGTCTTTTTAATCTCTTCTTCTGTAGGACCTCATCTTTTGATTGAGGTGATCTCTGTTGGTATTTTTTTCTTATTCAGAATTTTTTAAAGAATTGGCCGGGCACAGCAGCTCACATCTATAATCCCAGCACTTTGGGAGGCCAAGGCAGGAGGATCACTTGAGCTCAGGAGTTGAAGACCAGCCTGGGCAACATAGTGAGATCTCATCTCTACTAAAAATTTTAAAAATTAGCCAGGCATGGTGGTGCACTCCTATAGATCCAGCTACTCAGCAGGCTGAACCAGGAGAATCGCTTGAGCCTGGGAGATCAAGGTGCAGAGAGCTATGATTGCACCACTGTACTCTAGCCTGGTGACAGAGCAGGACCCTGTGTCAAAAAAAAAAAAAGAATTTTCTCAAGACTTAACTGTGAGGTCACCATTACAGATTGCAGCCATGGAATTCAGTGAAACTTTCATTTATTTCTTACATGGTAATAGGCAAAGAAAGGGTGTGTTTTGACCAAGAAAATAGCCAGCTATAAACCAAATGTGTCTATAAAGCAGTAACTGTTGAATCACATGTTCCTGGCTTCTGAAATTTTGAGCAGTTAACCAAATGTAATGTTCTGATGCACCATAAGAGGTTTCTGTCTTACAGTCTACCCCAAAGTCTGCCAAAGGCAGTGCAAAGAAGGAAGGCTCCAAACGGAAAATCAACATGAGTGGCTACATCCTGTTTAGCAGTGAGATGAGGGCTGTGATTAAGGCCCAACACCCAGACTACTCTTTCGGGGAGCTCAGCCGCCTGGTGGGGACAGAATGGAGAAACCTTGAGACAGCCAAGAAAGCGGAATATGAAGGTAAATAGAGCCTGGGCACAACTATCTTTCTAAGCAAGGGGTTGTTTTCAGGAATGCACGTGCATAGACAGGTTTTACTCTCGTTCTTACCACTTGCACATGAACTTTATGTTGGGGACTGTTCCAAATGGCACCCAACCAGTAATTTAGATGCCAGCCTTGTCCTGACTTGGCCTCTGATCTGGTGGTGTATTTCCCCTGCAGATTTCTCCAAGATATTTTTTTTTCAAGATCTCATGGTTTTATAATCTCCAAAATATTTTGCTATTAAAAATTGCATGATTTTTTTCTTTCATTGAGCCCTGTAAGCACACGTTGAGCCAGGGAATGATTGTACAATGATGTTAAATATAATTTTAATTAAAATTCATCTGAAAAGGGCCTCTTAAAATCAGTAATCTTCTGTTACAGCTCTTGGTAAGCCATATATTTAAACTCCAAGCTGAGTCTTTACTAAAGTGCTTGGTTTTCTGGGTCAGTCCTGGCCTATACTGTATCTGTATTTATAGCTACTTTTAAGGTATTTGGGTCTTTTTGATAAAGCTCAACTGCCTTTATTTTCCTTTTATTCTAATTAAATCACTTGGGGCAATGAGCTTTCATTCAAGAATTTGGTGGTTCTTAGCCATTTAGGGACAAATACTTGAGATTTTTTTGTTTTTTGTTGTTGGGTTTTTGTTTTTGTTTTAATATCAGACATGGATTTAGTAAAGAAATTAGTAGTAAACATTAGATTAGGCAGGACTATTGCCCTTCGAACTGTATTTTTTCCATCTGGAATTTTATATATTGGTTCATTTTGCCAGTTTAGAGCTATTCTCTCTACAGTGGTCAACTACTACTCTTCTTAGGTGGGTACAGTTCTGTTATTTTCTGGCAAACATAAATTAATTATTTAGGCTGTCCCCTTTATTAAAATTGATGAAGTCTCCAAAAAAACTTCAAAAAAAAGTTTTACTCCTTTCATTTATTATAACTGATTGATTATTATGAAATTATCTGACAGGCTTCCCCAAGGATCTTCTGCAGAGAATTCTAATCCTGCAAGATGTTTAGTCAAAAAACATTTTGTGGCAAAACCAGTTTGAGAAGCATTCCAAACTCTCTCTCTTGGAAACTTATGGTGCCTATTCCCACATTAAAGACTTTAAGAGTAACAGTAAATAACCTGTTTTTTATTATCTGGCATTTTCTGAAATTTGACCAGGTATTTATGTAGTACCTATGAATATCCTGAAGAACTAATATATATATATATATATATATATATATGTTTTTTTTTTTTTTTTTTTTTTTTTTGAGACGGAGTTTCGCTCTTGTTACCCAGGCGGGAGTGCAATGGTGCGATCTCGGCTCACTGCAACCTCCACCTCCTAGGTTCAGGCAATTCTCCTGCCCCAGCCTCCTGAGTAGCTGGGATTACAGGCACGCGCCACCATGCCCAGCTAATTTTTTGTATTTTTAGTAGAGACGGGGTTTCACCATGTTGACCAGGATGGTCTCGATCTCTTGACCTCGTGATCCACCCGCCTCGGCCTCCCAAAGTGCTGGGATTACAGGCTTGAGCCACCGCGCCCGGCGAGAACTAATATTTTGAAGAATATTCTTTCAAAAACCCTAGTCAGTTCCATAAGAACTTAGAACTTTGTGGAGCTTTGATATTTCTGACCTTAGTGAAAGTTAAGACCTACTGTACCACTCAGCTGGAGGAGCATTGGAAGCTCACATGGATGTTGCTGGGCAAGCAGCATAGCAGCAGCAGCAAGGCAAATGAAGCCAGTGCTGGGTGGCTGGTTATTTAGAGTGTGGGCAGGAGAGAGATACCTGAAGATACTGTGAAGGTAAAAACACTGGATCAGGAAAAGAGGGAGAGGTGATGGCGTCTGGAACATTCTTCCAAATTCAAAGGGGAGTCTGAAAATGAGTGAGAACCTAATGAGGTGAAGTTATATGATTCAGCAGCATCTACCTGAGACATAAAATCTGAACTTTTCGTGTTCTTTCCCATTGAATTCAAAACCCGAAGTTTGGAGTTTGGGAAGCCAGACCAATACTCAATCCGCAGGCCTTATTTTTTTTGTTTGTTTGTTTCTATTTATTTATTTATTTATTTATTTTTGCTTTCCCACTTTACTGTGTCATTTAATGAAAATACTAGAATTTGAAGTGGGACTTTATATTGATTTTTTTTTTTTTTACTGCTAGCTCAAGTAAATAGTTTGTTCAAATGGCCTTCGTCTCTCTCATACTCATCATACAAACAGTCTGTAAACTAGGACAGTCTTAGTGATGATAAGGTTATACAGGCAACTCTGTCACAGCAAAGAGGCCTTTGATTGCTTGACTTTCATATTCTTGCTTTAAAGGAGGACTGGAGCTGTAGCTTCTTGATTCTCTGTAAAGTCATATGACCTCGAGCTATTTTCCCCCTCCTCAAATCAGTGGTGTTGAGTTCCATGTTGGAGGGTTTATGTGTGGCAGTTGGAGTGTGATATCAGGAGTTAGGGCCATAGGTTGCTGGTTCTCTCTGTATCCTTGGACAAGTGACTGCCTGTCTCCCAGCCTCCATTTGCCTATGTGATGAGTGGGGGGGATTTTCTATTTATGAATGGTGAGACAAGAAGCTCTATATGGTGAGAGCTTTAGAAATACAACATTTCAGGAGTTCTTCAGTAGGGGTCCAGTGCACTAGCTCCCAAAAACACTGGAAACATGATCATTGGAGCTGCTGGCTCTGGAGATGCAAACAGAGTTGCTCAGAGCATGGAAGGGGGAAGGTAGCAGGATGTATTCTGCATCCCAGAACTGCCACAGCAAATGCTCTTTTTGCATTTTGAATGAAATAAGAGGGATTCTAGAATTTTCACTGATTTAGGGTAGTTTATGGTCACTATGGAACTGCTCAGCTTCAGGAAACCTGGTTCTTTCAGTACATTGTCCATTGCTACATACATGTATATATATGTAATTCTCTGCTTCTGTTGATTGTAGCTGGAAATATAATGCATTTTTTTCCCTTGGGGTTTATTAAACATGACTTCTTTGCTTCATTAGAATGTAGAAATTAGTTGTTACCCTAAAACCTTCTGGAGGAGGCAGTCAGCTGCTTTTCCCTTACAGAGTTAATTTTCTTCAGCTGCTAAACCCCATGACACTCATGATGAGTCCTCAAATCTTAGTAAAATTGGGTACAAAGAATCAGGAAATACATATAGTAAGTAACAATTGTACCAAAAAATATAATGGGCCATGGAATTGCTTCATGTTGAAATTATAAATAATCTGTAATGCTATTAATACTAGAATAATGGTAGCGCTTCTCATCTTCAGGGTGCCTCGTGAGATTAACCATGGTGGTTATGCTGGTGACGTGTTTACATAAAACCTGTGCTTTCTGAATGTGTGTTGCAGTCTTAACATTCTTGAAATCTTTACAGACCAGTTCTCAAGATGGGATAGGAAAGCTGGACTCTAGGTTACCAAGTGAAATCGGCCCGACTCCTCCTGTGTTGAGACTAGTCATCTACTGTTCCTTCCATTGAGACAGAACTGTTGCCTGTGTTTTTACTAGTCCTGTTGAATGCAATGGATGGTATTTTGAATTCCTGGGTTAAAAACAGAATTGAAAATCTGAAATGCCTTTACAGAGCGGGCAGCTAAAGTTGCTGAGCAGCAGGAGAGAGAGCGAGCAGCACAGCAACAGCAGCCGAGTGCTTCTCCCCGAGCAGGCACCCCTGTGGGGGCTCTCATGGGGGTGGTGCCACCACCAACACCAATGGGGATGCTCAATCAGCAGTTGACACCTGTTGCAGGTAAAAACAGGAGCTAAGACCATTTTTTTCCACTTTAAGAAATTCCTTCATTTTTTTTTTCTCCAATAAGGAGTAGGCCACAGTCTATTGCCTTTTCTCATGACAGATTGAAAGCTTGAAGTCATCCATGTTGTCCTATATTGCCTTTCCCATACAGGCAATGCCTCCCCTCTGCCCCAGAAATGGGCCCTGGGCCCAACCCTGGGAATTGGTAGGGAGCAGCTCTTCCCTGGCTATGGACATGGTCTGGTGATGTTCTCTACCCCAGACTGCTCTTGATAGAGCACTATAGCAGAAAATATGAAAGTAGACCCTTAATTCTGTTCTAGAGGGACTCCCAAGAGAAAACACAAAACCAATCTTTAGGTGGTGTTGATTTTCCCGTCTCATTCCAGTATTCAGTTTGCCTTGTTCTGCTGCAGCCATCCTTAAAAGACTGACCATTTAAAAGGATTTTTTGACAATGAATTGTAAATCCTTTCTTGGTCACCAATGTGCATGACTGCTAAATAGAATACAAAGTCCTTATTCAATTCATTGTGCCCACTCTGTAATGCTTTTCTCTTTAATTACATTAAACTGCATTTTCTGTTAGTATCCCAGTCACATATTTAAGAAAAAAAAAAAAAAATGATGAATGTGGTTTGCCTGTGTGTGTTGTCTCTGGTTCTGGTAGTCATAGCAAATCTGACTCTTCTTGAATTGAATATCTTTGTCTGACATGTCTCCAATGAGAAGCCTGCAGACCACTTCTCGGGCCCCTTCTTTGAGATCTCTCCAAGCCTGGTGAGGTCTGTACCAGCGACCTGTGTTTCTTCTTAAGTCTGACCTTTTCACAGGGAGTCCAAGATAGTGTTGTTCAAGGCAGGCTTGTTGGGATGCTGTTTTTGCTGTTTTTGTTTTTGCTTTTTAAGGAAGAGTAGCATAGGATAACTTTTCCATTGTTGCTCCTAACTTTTGTGATGGCAAGTTCTCAAATGCACTATCGCTGAACTCAGCAGTTGCACTCGCCAAAGCACATCTGAATCATGGCTTTCGGTACTTTCAGTGTAACTGATGTTGATCTAACAAATCTCATAATCGCCTGCTCTATTCCATGGCCCATTTTGGTTAATGGGGTTCCAGAGGTTTTTAGAAATCAGGCCTTGAACATGGGGACTTTGAAAGTTAGAATTCCCTCATTGACATCCTGTTTTGTTCTATTTGATGTGTGACATTGTGGCACTGTGCCCTTGACTTCAAAACCCAGGACACATTAACAAAATGAATACAAACAGCTAAAAACATTTTTTAAAAAACAGCAGCTGCAGCATTTTAGCTCCCTGTTGGGAAATAACATTATAGAACTCTACGGATGAGGAAGTTGGGCCCTCCAGAAAGCCCCTGCTCCATTATTTAAGGTATGCTGGCTAGACTCCTGGGCTCTGGGAGTGAAAAGCAAGCATGCTCTACAGTAACCACTCTTTGGTCCTCAGGGGGAATTCTGCAGCTAAGAGGATGATTTTTCATGGTCTTACAGGTTTCTTAGGGCCTGAGTCTTACTTCTTAGCCTGGTTGCTGTCTTGAGACCAGCTTTGCTTACAAGCATTGAAGCTCATTTGAACACATGTGACTGGGATAATAAATGCCAAAGTACAGTTTAATGAAGACAAGCGTCATGTCTTTCAGTTCTTAATAATTTCTTCAACCACAGTCCGTGAAGGCTGCGTTCAGATGGGCTTTTGTAATTGAAAGCAAAGCCTCTTAACATCCTTAAATTTCCCACCTACTTATCCCTAAAAGCTATAACTGGTGGTGTGGTTAAAAGGCAGATTGGTAGCATTGAATCTCATGTTTAAGATGATGGTGTCTGTTCAAAAGTAGTTTTTACTCTCTGAACTCTCATTTAAAAAAAATAATAAAACTCATAATTCTGTTTTATGTACAGAGAGATTACTATTCAAATTTTTGTCATTTGGTTTAAAAAATGTAATTGTAAGTTTGTCAGTCAGCTTAGGTATGAATAATGAGGCAGGGTGAATCGATCTCAGAATTTTTAGTAATTTCATAACCTTAAAAGACTAAACTTCTATAAATAAATATCTTTGAAATCTTCAGGGAAAGTCAAAGAGTAAAATTCTCAGAATCTGAAGTTTTCCACTGTTTGACAGAGTCCCTCTACATAGAGTATTTTATAAAAATGAGGTTTGGTACCAGTCCCTTAACCCTCCCTTTGCAAGAAGCTGTGACCAAAGGTGACTGCATTTTGGGGGAGCTTTGTGTTGTTGTTCATAATGATCATTACAAATCCCAGAAAAGTCAAGTTGTTTTTCTTGTTTTTTTTAAAAAAAAAATGCCATGTGGTTTTAAAGGTCTTTTGATAGGTCCTTGACAGTTTGAATTTTTTTTCTTACGTTCATTTCTTCTGCCAAAAATACTTGTCTGCTGAAACTTTTTTCTAGCCAGTAGAAAATACTTTGTCATGTATAGGTACACTTTGAAAATAAAGGAATAAAAGCCTCTCTGTTCACAGAAATTGTGTACCTCAAATTAAAATGCTCCCTGTTAAGGTTTATATGAGGACATTTGAGCTTGGAGACTGATGACATTTGGCATTTTCTCATATCAGCAGAGCCTGATTCTCCAGCCATTCCTCCGTAAGGTGTGTGTGTGTAGGCTCTTGAGTGACCTGGGCTTGGTTGGTTTGGGAGGGTTTAGGTTTTATCTTTATCACATTTTTAGATCTAAAGAATGAAATACCATTCACTGTGATGGTTCTTAGAAGCTGTTCCCTGGCTCAAGGCCAAACACAATCCATTCTTACCAGGAGTAGTAAGGCTAGAAAGGAGAAGGAGTAGATGTAGAAGTCTTGAAAAATTCTTGCCCCCAAGCTGGAGAACCATGCTTTGTGATCAGGACTATGCGCCTCATTTCCCTCCATTCCTGTTTCCCCTCATGTGTACCCATGATAGGCATATGAGTGTGGGCAGAGTGGAATGATGGGGTTTATACTATTCAGTTAGAATTGCAGTCGGCAGAACTGGTCATTCTGTTTGAACAGCTTGCAATAATTATGACTTTGGGAAGGCTGTTACTAGCACTTTTTACTATTATTTAACTGAAAACATACAGCTTATTTACCCCAGGGAAAATAACTACAAATAATAGTATACTAAGTACTAATTTATCTCAAAGTGTTGGGTCTCATATTTGTAACTTTTTATTTTGTTCATTATTGCAACAAAATAATTGCACTAATTGCTGTTATATCATGCAGTACTAAGGGTGCTTTATTCATTGGTAGTGCATGTGGGAGGTGGTTGTTATTACTTAGCTCGTGTTGCATGTTAATGATGCATGTCTGAAATTTGTTATGTCCTTCAAGGCATGATGGGTGGCTATCCGCCAGGCCTTCCACCTTTGCAGGGCCCAGTTGATGGCCTTGTTAGCATGGGCAGCATGCAGCCACTTCACCCTGGGGGGCCTCCACCCCACCATCTTCCGCCAGGTGTGCCTGGCCTCCCAGGCATCCCACCACCGGGTAAGAACTTCATCCTCATTCACTCATTAATCTCATCTTCATATTCTCTTTTTCCTCTTTCAACCAGTTGTTCCAGGAGGCACCCGTGGCTCATTGTGGCCAGGACTTCCCTCCCTGAGAATCCCAAGGTTGTCAGCAGTGGGGCATGTCCTGTGCATTGAGCAGGTGGCCCAGCACTTATGCCTTTGTGTACCTGGCTGCCTGGCAGCAGCATAGGACACATGGCAGAGGCCAGACTCAGCAAACCAAGGGACAAGAGGCATACTGTATCACCACTCAACTAATGTGACATATCCTCAAAATGCCAGACAGCCTAGAAGGCTGTGCCCTCTTATCAGTGAATGCAGTTTCCCAGATTGCTGGTTCAGAGTGACATATAAAAGCACTTTTTGCTCTTGAGTTGCATTTTTCCCTCTGGTGCAATTCTTATCTCACAGGGTATACAGTACCTGTTCCATCTCCTACTTCTCTCAAGCAGCCTTTCTAAGGAGATTGCAGAACTGCTAATGTAGAACTCTTCAGAAATCTTTCACTCAGTCTGTCTTAGAAACAAAAAGGAGTGAGGGAATGAATTTTCACTGAATTAGTTTTCTGTATGTGAGTTCCTAAGAGGCATGACATATCAGGTGCAGTGGCTTATGCCTGTAATTCCAGCACTTTGAGAGAATGAGGCAGGTGAATCACTTGAGCCCAGGAGTTCAAGACCAGCCTGGACAAGCTGGTGAGACCCCATCTCTATAAAAATTAGCCAGGGGTGGTAACATGTACCTATAGTCCCAGCTACTCAGGAGACGGAGGTGGGAGAACTATCTGAGCCCAGGGAAACTGAGGCCATAGTGAGTGGTGATCGCACCATTGCACTCCAGCCTGAACCACAGAGTAAGACCCTGTCTAAAAAAAAAAAAAAAAAAAAACCTGACATTAAAGAACAGCCTAGTCTACCCTCCTAGCTGTAGATATTGGTTTGTCTGTCAACAGAAACTTAGAAGTTCTTTCAAGGCCGGGCGTGGTGGCTCAAGCCTGTAATCCCAGCACTGTGGGAGGCCGAGGCGGGTGGATCACGAGGTCAAGAGATCTAGACCATCCTGGTCAACATGGTGAAACCCCGTCTCTACTAAAACTACAAAAAATTAGCTGGGCATGGTGGCGCGTGCCTGTAATCCCAGCGACTCAGGAGGCTGGGGCAGGAGAATTGCCTGAACCCGGGAGGCGGAGGTTGCGGTGAGCCGAGATCGCGCCATTGCACTCCAGCCTGGGTAACAAGAGCGAAACTCCGTCTCAAAAAAAAAAAAAAAAAAGAAGTTCTTTCATATAGAAATACATAAATGGAGGCCGGGCGTAGTGGCTCATACCTGTAATCCCAGCACTTTGGGAGGCCGAGGCAGGCAGATCACGAGGTCAAGAGATCGAGACCATCCTGGCCAACGTGGTAAAACCCTGTCTCTACTAAAAATACAAAAAAATTAGCCAGGCATGGTGGTGCGCACTTGTAGTCCCAGCTACTTGGGAGACTGAGACAGAAGAATTACTTGAACCAAGAGGCAGAGGTTGCAGTGAGGCCAGATTGCGCCACTGCACCACTCCAGCCTTGGCAGAGTGAGACTTCGTTTCAAAAAAAAAAAAAAAAAAGAAATATATAAATGGAGTCCAGAAATAGCTACATTCATTTTCACTTTATAATGAATTAGCAAGTTGAAAATTATTTTGAAGAAAAATGAAATCACATGTTCCCATATTAATTGCCATCATATGCAAAAGAACTCTTAGCTATAATCTGGATAGAGGGAATGTGACCTTTGGAAGACTTGGAAAGCATTTGGTCCATTACCTAAAACATCAGCTAAGGACCCAAACCAGATGGTAAAATGTGGGTGGAAACTTGTTAAACTTGCATATACCTGTGTTGGACCTACCAGCGATAGGGTTTTGGAGGGTACCAAATGATGCTTTGGAGGGTGCATCCAGCAGTGTGCAGGGTGAGCAAACTTCGTGGCCTGATCTGGAGCCTCCAGCCACACTCTTTGTGAGTGTTGCTTAGAATAATGGCCATAATTCCACAGAAGCATTTGCTCCACGTGTTCCCAGAGGAGGAAATGTTTGTAGAGTTAGGTGCTTCATGTGAAAACAGTGAACTGTGTGTGAATTGCTGTTGCAGTAGGAGTCAGTCATAAGATGAATGTTCCCATGTGGCAGGTAGACTTGGCCTTAATTCTTTGCCCTCTCACCTTGACACAGGGTATCACTGAGTCAGTAAGACCAGGCTGGAGTTGACACCTTCTAGGTACACTTAGTCTAACCATGACTTAGAGCCATGTCTAAGGCCAGTACCCTCTAGGTTGCAGATGTCTTTTGGTGGATGTTGGGGCATAGCTGTCTTCCTTTCCCCTTTCCTGAAATTCTAAATTGAATTTGAGAGAAGCCCAACACACCTGCTTAGAATTGAAGAGACAGGGTCAGGCGCGGTGACCCAGCTCCTGTAATTCCAGCACTTTGGGAGGCCAAGGTGGGAGGATTGATTGAGCCCAGGAGTTCAAGACCATTGGGCAACATGATGAAACCCCATGTCTATTTTTATTTAATTTTAAGAAAGAAAGAATTGAGGAGACAGGGAAGACCCCCTCTTAGTGCCTACAAATGCACGTCTGAACAGGCTTAGAGGAGTGGGGGATTCAGTGAGCTCTTCTGGTGACTCAGCTCACATTCTCACCCCCTGCCCCAGCATGCCATTTGTAAAGAGAGGAAGCAGAAGAGTTTGCTGACTTGTTTTTGCTGCCCTGCAAAGCAATGATACAGGTATTTTAGGGAGCCACACCATGTTGTGGAGTCTGAGGTGGGTGAGTGTCCCAGGGCACAGGGAGGTGATAGGCACAGAGGTTAATAATATATTGCTGGAGCAGCAGCTTACCCACCACAACCTCTTCATGAAGCTCTTCATTCATGAATAATCATCAGGATCCTTCTTTGGTGATCCAGGTGCACTTCAGGGTACTTAGAATATAAAACGTCCTGCTTTTTAAACAGCTTTCTTACTTGTTATTTTCTAACAAATAAGAGGCTCTCTTATGCTTCCTGGAAGTGGCATTTAACAGTTCTGAACCTTAGTGCTCACTTCAGTAGCATATACACTAAAACTGGAACAATTCAGAGATTAGCGTGGCCCCTGCACAAAGATGACATGCAAATTCATGAAACATTTCTGAACTTAAGAATGATGACCTGCTTCTGCCTGGACAGAATATCATGATCTTTAATCCAGAGGGACTATACACTATGAAGTTACCTCCTCTCGATCCTTCTACACAGCCAGCAGGATTTGTTTACATTTTCAAGAACACTTCACCACAGTTGTAGTTTTATTTATTTTTAATTAACTGGGTTCCTTGCCTATTTCTGTATTTTATCAGAATAGCAAATATGTGCCCTGAAATAAAAAAACCTTGGACACTAAATTTAGGACATCTCGTTATTATCAACTAGTGCCTGTGAGACAACAATTGCTCATGAGCATTCACTGAGGGAAGCTTACAAAATTATCAGAGACATAGAACAAATATAGTAGGGCCATGAAGTCTCTCTTTCCTTTGTCATTTTGCATATAAAATCATAGCAACAAGGTTACTTCACTTCAGATCATTCCTTTTTTTTTTTTTTTTTTTTTTTTTTT
>NW_016107315.1:1630583-1633591 GCF_001604975.1 Cebus imitator
TTTTTTGAGATGGAGTCTTACTCTGTCGCCCAGGTTGGAGTGCAGTGGCAGGATCTCGGCTCACTGCAACCTCCACCTCCCAGGTTCTAGCGATTCTTCTGCCTCAGCCTCCTAAGTAGCTGGGATTACAGGTGCACACCACCACCCCCAGCTAATTTTTGTATTTTTAGTAGAGATGGGGTTACACTATGTTGGCCAGGCAGGTCTTCAACTCCTGACCTCATGATCCGCCCACCTCGGCCTCCCAAAGTGCTGGCATTACAGGTGTGAGCCACTGCACCTGGCCCTTCAGATGATTCCTTTTCAGAGTGATACTCTATCAGATTGAGGTGTTCTCTCTCTGCCAACACTAGTGACTCCAGTTAGAACTAGCTGCTGGTGGTCTGGAAGGGGATAGCAAGGCTGTGCCTTCAGCCTTCACAAAGCTTATTTAACTATGCACTTCCACAGCCTCTTCCCTTGTGTCCCTAACTATCCTAGCACATTGCTTACTGCTGAGCCTGATTCCAGTGTCATTCCTGCTGAAATTAAATACAGGCTTCAATTGCAGGAGAATGTGTTATCAGAAGAAAAACACCTTCAACGTAGGGGAATATTCTGACAATAGCTTACCTAGAGAAATACTATAATTTTATGCAGGGTTCAAATCATTTCTAAGCCATAATTGATGTACATCTGCAGATTGTTCTAGTATTATACTTTTAAGTACCTAGAAACAAAAGAACTGTCTATTAACATCCTGTTGGGGTGCTTAGGATTCCTAGCCACAAAGATTCAAGGGCAGAGGTACATAGGTTTGAATTATGAATGGCATCACTTCTTATCAGACAGTAGTTTTTTAGTCATTTCAACCCAGAGCCTCTAACTGTGCCATTGCATTCTGAATTATAGGTGTGATGAACCAAGGAGTGGCCCCTATGGTAGGGACTCCAGCACCAGGTGGAAGTCCATATGGACAACAGGTGAGCCTCCCAGTTTGATTTTCTAGGACTTGACAGAATTCCAGTTATCCTCCTTAGAACATGTGCAGAGTATCTTTTTGCCTCACCATGTGACCCTGTGCTCTTTCAGGTGGGAGTTTTGGGGCCTCCTGGGCAGCAGGCACCACCTCCATATCCCGGCCCACATCCAGCCGGACCCCCCGTCATACAGCAGCCAACAACACCCATGTTTGTAGCTCCCCCACCAAAGACCCAGCGGCTTCTTCACTCAGAGGCCTACCTGAAATACATTGAAGGACTCAGTGCCGAGTCCAACAGCATTAGCAAGTGGGATCAGACACTGGCAGGTAAGGAGATTCCTTCTAAATAAGCCTTTGTGAAATATATGCTTCCTTAAAGCTGTCTCACTGCTATTAGTATATTATTTCATACAATAAACATCCCTTTTTCTTACATAGTTAAATTGTATATTTCATAGAATGATTTGGAGTTTCTTTGCATGTTGACATCACACACAGAAAAGGGTTTGTTTTTTGTTTGTTTTTTAGATGAAGTCTCTTGTCACCCAGGCTGGAGTGCAGTGGTGCAATCTCAACTCACTACAACCTCCGCCTCCTGGGTTCAAGTAATTCTCCTGCCTCAGCCTCCCGAGTAGCAGGGATTACAGGCATGCACCACCATGCCCGGCTAATTTTTGCATTTTTAATAGAGATGGGGTTTCACCATATCAGCCAGGCTGGTCTCAAACTCTTGACCTCAAGTGATCTGCCTGCCTCCCAAAGTGCTGGGATTACAGGGGGTGAGTCACTTGTGCCCAGCCTGAAAATGGTTTTTGGGGTTTTTTTAATTGTTTTTTGAGACAGTCTTACTGTATCACCCAGGCTGGAGTGCAGTAGTGCAGTCTCGGCTCACTGCAACCTCTGACCCCTGGGTTCAAGCAATTCTTTTTTTTTTTTAATCAAACAGCGTAAGAAGATCAAGCAATTCTTGTGCCTCAGCCTCCTGAGCAGCTGGAATTACAGGCGCTTGCCACGACACCCGACTAATTTTTGTTATTTTTGGTGAAGACGGGGTTTCGCCATTTTGGCCAGGCTGGTCTCAAACTCCTGACCCCAGGTGATCCACTCACCTTGGCCTCCCAAAGTGCTTGGATTATAGGCATGAGCCACCACATCTGGCCTGAAAAAAAAATTTTTTTTTTTTTTTTTGCCAAATTTCAAAGCCTAGTTTTCTCATAAACATCCCTGCCATCTTTTTAAGTATATTTTTATTTTTTTCCGGGTGTTTGAACATTAGTATAGATGCATTTGGGTAAATTAAAAATTATTGCCCAGGCACAGTGGCTCCCACTTTGGGAGGCTTAACTGGACAGATCACTTGAGCTCAGGAGTTTGAGACCAGCCTGGGCAACATGGCGAAACCATGTCTCTACAAAAAAATTTAAAACTTTGCCAGATGAGGGCCGGGAGCAGTGGTTCACCCCTTTAATCCCAGCACTTTGGGAGGTTGAGGCAGGCAGATCACTTAAGGTCAGGAGATCAAGACCAGCCTGGCCAACATGGTGAAATCTCATCTCTACTAAAACATAAAAATTAGCCAGACGTGGTGGCAAGTGCCTGTAATCCTAGCTACTTGGCAGTCTGAGGCATGAGAATCCCTTAAACCCAGGAGGTGGAGGTTGCAATGAGCCAAGATTGCACCACTGCACTCCAGCCTGGGCAACAGAATAAGACTCTGTCTCAAATAAAGAAAACTATTTTACTTCAGTTTAACAAAAGGAAAAAAATATTAGAAACCTATTAGGCTCTTCATTTAGTTCAACATACTTAATGTATTTTCAGTTAAGTACTGAAGTACTTGTGTAGTTTATGGAGAGAAGTTTACAAGTTTCTACTTGTTCTTGATTTCTAAACCAACTTTGGTAATTTCATTTCTTTTCCCTTTCTTCACATGTTTACCTTTTTAGGAATTTTTTTTTTTTTTTTTTTTTTTTTTTTTTTTTTATTTTTTTTTTTTTTTTTTTTTTTTTTTTTTAGATGAAGTCTTGCTCTGTCGCTAGGCTGGAGT
>NW_016107315.1:1633752-1634953 GCF_001604975.1 Cebus imitator
AGATGGGGTTTCACCATGTTGACCAGGATGGTCTCGATCTCTTGACCTCGTGATCCACCCGCCTCAGCCTCCCAAAGTGCTGGGATTACAGGCTTGAGCCACCGCGCCCAGCGTTTTTAGGAATTTTTGTTAACATTGAAGTAATTATTAAATATCAGGGATGCCTACAAAAAAATATTAATGATCATGCCAGGAGCGGTGGCTTATGCCTGTAATCCCAGCACTTTGGGAGGCCAAGGTGGGCAGATCACCTGAGGTCAGGAATTCGAGACCAGCCTGGCCAACATGGTGAAACCCTGTCTTTACTAAAAATACAGAAATAAGCCGGGCATGGTGGCATGTACCTGTAATCCCAGCTACTCATGGGAGGCTGAGGCAGGAGAATCGCTTGAACCCAGGAGGTAGAGGTTGCAGTGAGCAAGATCTTGCCACTGTACTCTAGCCTGGGCAGCAGAGCGAGACTCCATTTCATATATATATATGAGATCAGATCTTTTACTGCCTAGTAAAATGATATAAGAAATGGGCCTGGAAATATTCTGCAGCTAAAATTTGTAATATTTAATAAATATTAAATATTTTGTGTTTCAGTAAGTCTATCAGACCTTAGAACTGAGGGAAATTTTGTCAACTTAAAATTCCATTTTCTATCTCTTTGTACTTTAATTTTCAGCTCGAAGACGTGACGTCCATTTGTCAAAAGAACAGGAGAGCCGCCTACCCTCTCACTGGCTGAAAAGCAAAGGGGCCCACACCACCATGGCAGATGCCCTCTGGCGCCTTCGAGATTTGATGCTCCGGGACACCCTCAACATTCGCCAAGCATACAACCTAGAAAACGTTTAATCACATAATTACGTTTCTTTTTTATAGAAGCATAAAGAGTTGTGGAACAGTAGCCATTTTAGTTACTGGGGGTGGGGGGAAGGAACAAAGGATAATTTTTATTGCATTTTACTGTACATCACAAGGCCATTTTTATATAAGGACACTTTTAATAAGCTATTTCAATTTGTTTTTGTTATATTAAGTTGACTTTATCAAATACACAAAGATTTTTTTGCATATGTTTCCTTAGTTTAAAACCAGTTTCATAATTGGTTGTATATGTAGACTTGGAGTTTTATCTTTTTACTTGTTGCCATGGAACTGAAACCATTAGAGGTTTTGTCTTGGCTTGGGGTTTTTGTTTTTTTTTTTT
>NW_016107315.1:1634990-1642068 GCF_001604975.1 Cebus imitator
AACAAAATGAAAAAAAAAAAAAGTACACACACACATGAGTTTACAGATTAGTTTAAATTGATAATGAAATGTGAAGTTTGTCCTAGTTTACATCTTAGAGAGGGGAGTGTACTTGTGTTTGTTTCATGTGCCTGAATATCTTAAGCCACTTTCTGCAAAAGCTGTTTCTTACAGCTGAAGTGCATTCTTTGAAAGGTGGTTATTTAAGTTTTAGACATTTGATAGACATGGCACATTTGGTCTGTTAACTCAGAGGCTCACTACAGAAATCTGTAATCAGTGCTGTGCATCTGTCTGCAGATAATGTGCCTCCTGCACACCAGGAGGGGAAAAAGCACCTTTTCTTGTGCTGAATTAGGCACCTATGAGGTAGACGATGGTGTCAGTGATTTTTGCAGAACATGTGCACAACCCTGAGGTATATTTAGTCTCAGCAGGTACGTTTAAGGGTATTTTGATCTATTTATAATGAATTCACAATGTATGCCTATAAATACCAGATGATTTAAAATTTTAAACCTGTTACATTGAAGTTCATCTTGAAGAAAGCATTAAGGTATGCATCGAGGTGATTTATTTTTAAACATAACACCTAACCTAACTTGGGGAAGTGAATGTGTAACTAGATATGAGCTGTATAAGAAGCATAATTGTGAATGGGTAGATTGCTTTCATATACTACAAGTATGTTTTAGTATTCTTTATTTCCTTATTATCAGATGTGTTTTTTTTTTTTTAAGTTTCAACGTTGTTGTAATTCTCAACCAGAAATTTAATACTTTCTAAAATATTTTTAAAATTTAGCTTGTGCTTTTGAATTGCAGAAGGGAATCATAATTTAATAAAATGCTCATTAGAAGGACCATTACAGATCCCAGACACTTGGGTTTGGTGACCCTTTTTCTTATATGACCCTAGAATAAACATTTGAAGGCAGCATAGGATGGCAGACAGTAGGAACACTGTTTCACTTAGCGGCATGTTTTTGAAACCTGCTCTATTACTGGGTGGTTGCCATTGTGGCAGAGCTTCCACTTCTGTTTATAAGCTGAGAGTCACTCTCAGAGGATGCTTTTTTCCTTTTAATCTGCTATGAATCAATACCCAGATGTTTAATTACTGTACTTATTAAATCATGAGGGCAAAAGAGTGTAGAATGGAAAAAAGTCTCTTGTATCTAGATACTTTAAATACAGGAGGCCCTTTAACTTAATTGCCTTTAGTCAACCACTGGATTTCAATTTGCATCAAGTATTTTAAATAATTTTGAATTTTAAAAAATGTATTGCAGTAGTGTGTCAGTACCTTACTGTTAAACTGAGTCAGATAAATCTTCAGTTCCTGGTTATTTGGGCAGTTGAATCATCATGGACTGTATAATGCAATCAGATTATTTTGTTTCTAGACATCCTTGAATTACACCAAAGAACATGAAATTTAGTTGTGGTTAAATTATTTATTTATTTCATGCATTCATTTTATTTCCCTTTAAGGTCTGGATGAGACTTCTTTGGGGAGCCTCTAAAAAAAACTCTTCACTGGGGGCCACGTGGGTCATTAGAAGCCTCCAGGCTCCTTCCCAGTGCCTAGAGGTGCTGTAGGAAACAGAGATCCAGCCAGGGGCTTCCCTAAGGCAGTGCGGCGCTGGCCCAGGGCATAACCAGACAGGCCCTAATTAAGTTAAAAAAAAAAAAAAGGCCTATATATTTATTTTAGAATCATGTCTTTCTGTATATTAACTTGGAGGATATCCATTAATATTTAGGATATAAGATTTGAGGTCAGCCATCTTCAAAAAAGAAAAACCAAAAAAAAAAAATTCTGACTTAAGAAAGTACAAGTAAACTATACATCTTTTTTTCATAAGTTTTAGGAACTAGTAACATGGCTTAGAAAGTATAATGGACTAAATGTTTTCAAAATGTAAGTTCCTGTGGAGAATTGTTTATATTTCGGGTGGGGGGACGGAGGGGAAACTATAGGTTTAAAATAGTATGTTTGTCAGCCAACTGATTTAAAAGGCCTTTAACTGTTTTTTTTTTTTAAACGCACTCTTCCCTTCCTATGAGGAAGAATTGAGGGGGGCACTTATTTCTGTAAAATCCCCAAATTGGTGTTGATGACTTTTGAGCTTGAATGTTTTCAGACCTGATTAAAACTTGGTTTATTCTAATTTCTGTATCATATCATCTGAGGTTTACGTGGTAACTAGTCTTATAACATGTATGTATCATTTTTTGTTGTTCATCTAAAGCTTTTTAATCCAAATAAAAATGGAGTTTGCAAAGTGATTTGGATTAACCAGGTTTGGTTGTTCTGTTAGTTGTGTCAGATGTTAGTTTCAAGCAGATTTAACTCCTGCAAGCCCTGATCTCATGCTGACACGGATGTGGCTAACAATTTTAAGAGAATAAAGCTCTACAGGTGGAGAAGAAAGGCAGTGTCCAGACCCCTGGTTCCGGGCTCAGGCCACTTTAACACAGCCAAATGTACTCAGACTGCAGCCTGAAGTGCCCCACACCACACCTCAGGCTGGCAGTCAAGGAATTCCTAACATGTCCCAGCATGGGCAGAAATGCAGGTTGAAGTTAAAATTGGAGAGTTACTGAGGGCAGAAAGTATCATAAAGCAGTGTAGCCCACTTCAAATAGCTTTTCTGTGGCCAGAAGAAACAGGTGGCCCAGGTTATCTTTAACATCTTTATAAGCTCTTAAAACATGACCACGCTTTTAGTAGAAAGTGTTGGTAAAATCAACCAACTGTTTTCCTCTAATATCACTTTGCAAATCCCTGTGGTTCTGTTCTCCTGGATTTAGGATAGTACTGGCATATGTGCCCCGGAGCATATTTTGAATAATCAGTTGCTGTATAGCTAGACATCCCATCTGAACACTGAGCAAATACTGCTATTACCCTGTTCCTTTTTTCTTCTTCTTCCTTTTAGGCAGAACGTCACTCTGTCACCCAGGCTGGAATGCAGTGGTGCGATCTCGGCTCACTGCAGCCTCCACCTCCCGGGTTCAAGCAGTTCTCATGCCACAGCCACCTGAGTAGCTGGGACTACAGGCATGTGCCATCATACCTGACTAATTTTTGTATTTTAGTAGAGACAGGGTTTCTCTATATTAACCAGGCTGGTTTAGAACTTCTGGCCTCAACTGATCTGCTGCCTCAATCCAAAGTGCTAGGATTATAGGTGTGAGCCACCACACCTGGCCTACTGTGTTCCTTTTTAGCCTGGAAGTATGCTAGGTCAGCTGAATGAAAGTTCAGAATTAAACAAATTAATGGACTGTCCTTGTTCCCTGTTTTAGCTATTTCATGGTATTTATATCTTGCATATTGCACATAAATTAGACAAACTTCAGATTTAATACATGCGTGAAGATGAAGCACTGATATGCTTTACTAGGGAGATAAGTTACTTTGGAAAACACAAGGTCCAAGAGCTTTTTTTTTTTTTTTTTTTTGAGGTGGAGTCTCACTCTGTCGCCAGGTTGGTGTGCAGTGGTGCGAGCTCAGCTCTCTGCAACCTCCACCTCCTGGGTTCAAAGGATTATACTGCCTCAGGTTCCTGAGGAGCTGGGACTACAGGCACGCGCCACCACGCCCAGCTAATTTTTGTTTTAGTAGAGACGGTTTTACCATGTTGGCCAGGATGGTCTTGATTTCTCCACCTCGTGATCTGCCCACCTTAGCCCCCCAAAGTGCTGGGATGACAGGCGTGAGCCACTGCACCAGGCTCAAGAGTATATATTTTTTTTAAAGAGTTAATTCAGTGTGAAAAATTTAAACACATGCAAAAAAGGGAGATTAAGTATCACATCAAGGATTTAGGGAAGACTTCCAAAATAGAACTGCTAGATAAACAAAAAATAACTCATTTATTAGGTGGTTTTTGTTTTTTGCTGTAATACTCTTGTACCATTTTTAGGTACTTTCTCTATCAATTCAGATGATAAAGTAACACTCCAAAGCCCATGTTCTTTCCCCAACACTGTGGAGGTGGAGTTGTAGCAATAAATGCGAATTAGGTTTTCAGCATTCTGAAATAAGTGCTGTAGTTTTTGAAATTTATTAAAATTTTATGCTCTGTAGTTTATAGTTGGTGGCATTGCAGTTCTTTTTTTTTTTTTTTTTGGAGACAGGGTCTCACTCCATTGCCCAGGCTAGAGTGCAGTCTCGACCTCCCAGCTTAGGTTATTCTCCCACCTCAGCCTCTCAAATAGCTGTGACTACAGGTGCATACCACCATGCCAGGCTAATTTTTTGTACTTTTTGTAGATACTGGGTTTCGCCATGTTTCCCAGGCTGGTCTTGAAATCCTGGGCTCAAGCAATCCTCCCACCTCATCCTCCCAAAGTGCTGGGATTATAGACATGAGCTACCACTCCTGGCTTTAAGTTCCCATAAGTAGGATAGAGTCATATTCCTAGTAGGAGAGTTAAAAATATTTTTGAGGCAAAATTCTTTACCTTAGCTGGGCACAGTGGCTCACGCCTATAATCCCAACACTTTGGTAGGCCAAGGTGGGAGGACTACTTGAGCCCAAGATTTTGAGACCGGCCTGGTCAACATAGCAAGTCCCTGTGTCTACAAAAACTTTAAAAATTAGCCAGGCATGGTAGCTGGCTAGTCCCAGCTACAGGAGAAGGTTAGGAAGGAGGATCACTTGAGCTCAAGAGTTCAAGACTGCAGTGAACTATAATCAGGCCACTGACCTCCAGCCTGGGTGACAGTGAAACCCTATCTCAAAAAAAAAAAAAAAAGCTTACATCTTGGTTAACAAATGAGTTCTCACTCACAGTTTCCAAACTAATGTGCTCTGAAAACCTGTCTTCCATTGAATACAGTCATTGCTTTGGTAGTCTACCTGCCTAAAGTCAGAAGTTGTCCAGGCTTTCTTTTTTCTTTTAATAGAGATGGAATCTGTGGCCTTGAACTCCGTGCCTCAAGCAGTCCTACCTGAGCCTCCCAAAGTGCTTGGCTTACAGGTGTGAGCCACCATGCCTGATCATTATTTTCAAAGTCTGTTGTCCTTCAATAAATTAACATTCTAATGAAAAGAAGAAAAAGAAATGAAGGGGAAAGCCAACATGAAATTCAGTCTAATGGTTCTCAGTGGGGTGGAAGTAGGGGGATGGGCCAGGGAATGAACCCACAGCAGGCACTGAAGTTAGCCAGTGGTTTTATTAAGTTTTAATATTATTCTTTGTAAAAGGTATGACATATTCTCTACATGTGTCAACTATTAAACTCCTAAAGCAATATGGGTGAGGGCAAACATATAGAATATGGCCATGTAATTGAGAGAATGATATATTTGATACAGCAAGCAAGTCACTAAAAATGGTTCATCAGGTTTACCAGGAATCCTAGATGACACAACTGGGCATGAGAATACAATGAACCACTATCCCCTCCCTGGTGGTGGATAGGTCATTACTGGCCTTTCACATTCAAGCCATCTTGCAGCCATGACTAAGGGCTTGCTGTACTGTAGTGTAGGTAGTGCTTTAATGAGATCTGAGTAGTTAATGGTTCTTTACTGAATTGGTTCTAATGTAAGTGGACTAAAATTAAAAGGTGTTTGCTTTTTTTTTTTTTTTTTTTGAGACAGAGCCGCCTCCGCCAGGCTGGAGTACAGTGTGGTGTGATCTCAGCTCACTGCAACCCCCACCTCCCGGGTTCAAGCAATTCTCCTGCCTTAGCCTCCTGAGTAGCTGAGACTATAGGCATGCGCCACCATGCCCAGCTAATTTTTGTATTTTTAGTAGAGACAGGGTTCCACCGTGTTGGCCAGGATGGTTTCGAACTCCTTACCTTGTGATCCACTCGCCTTGGCCTCCCAAAGTGCTGGGATTACAGGCGTGAGCTACCATGCCTGACCACTGTCTGCTTTTTCTACTAGGCTGATCCAAACTTACACTGGGTCAAATTGCCAAATCACTCAGTAGACTGAGCCTCTGATGAGTCTGAGATTGCTTTACACTGTGTAGGTTCACTTTCTCAGAGAAGGAGCAACTGTTTCTAGCAGCTGAATGGAAGAGCAGCATCTTCATCACAGAGTGGTGTGAAACCTATTGCCCATGGTCCTCATGAAGGCCCAGCCCTTGTAGTTTAGTGGAGCCAAGCAAGGGAAGGGCTTATTTCTGTTCACAAGAATACTAGCATGAGAAATGTATAGTCAGCAATTTCCACCACCCTAGCAAAAAGTTTATAATCTAGTAGCTGGCAGAAATGTAACCTGCATAATGATCCTGGTTTAAATGGCCTTGCATTGGAGAATGTGTCCATAATTTGATTTGAATTCTGCAAAACAGTAAATAAGGTAAATAAGGTTATCATTAGTTGCCTAAAAACAAAGTTGCCTAAAACAATTCGGGCTGCACTGAAAAGCATCCTGATTGATCCTTGAATTGTTTAAGAATTATTTCATGGACTTGATTCATTGAGTAAGTGTTTTAGGAGGAAATAATTTTCCCACAAGTGCTGTCCAGCAGTGACTTGGGAAGTACTCAAGCAGAGATGGAGCTATAAAAATTCTTTGCAAGGACAGTTACTGTAATATTGTGCAGCTGCTAAAGGACAAGCTGTGTCAGAACAAGAAATCTGAAAAGGCGCTGAAACCACTAGTAAAAATTCATATTGACTTTATTGACTGCTGAAGTTCAGTCTCATTCATCTTCCAGCCTTCTCTGATACTGTCTTTCTGAGGCTTTTCTACGGTAGACATCATCTGTATCAAACAAAAAATTGCTTAGATTTTTAAGAAACATATTTAAAATTAAAACACTCAATCTGAGTAATTTAACTAATAGTCTAGGTCTACCACTTATTTCTGAATCTCGGCATTAATGTTTAACTCAATGCCAAAATAAATTTAAAGCAAAACTTGAGTTAGATGAGGACTACGTTAATGGAGTTCTAGACCTAAATAGGGTAAAAGTGGGTGTCCTGAAAGATAGAATCATGTCTTAGCACATCTCTTAGCGTTTTAAGATTTCCCTCACTTCCTTCTCCCCATAATTTCAATTCTGTGCTCTGAAGTCATTTTTCTTTCTTTTTTTTTTTTTTT
>NW_016107315.1:1644903-1671498 GCF_001604975.1 Cebus imitator
TAGCTGGGATTACAGGCACGTGCCACCATGCCCAGCTAATTTTTTGTAGTTTTAGTAGAGACGGGGTTTCACCATGTTGACCAGGATGGTCTCGATCTCTTGACCTCGTGATCCACCCCCCTCGGCCTCCCAAAGTGCTGGGATTATAGGCGTGAGCCACCGCGCCCGGCTGATCTCAAACTCTTGACCTCATGATCCGCCCACCTTGGCCTCTCAGTGTTGGGATTACAGGCGTGAGCCTCTGCGCCCGGCGCATTACCACTGTCTTTACAGTGCTGATCATCTGGACCCACACCAAAGACCTGATGCCAGTGTCTACCCTGTAAAGACAATGGTAATTAGCAAAGCCAGGCAGAACAGCTTCCTCCAGAGTTTGGACAGAAAAGTCCAAAGATAACTAGCCAGTTAGGAGTTTCCCTGAACCTTCAGATCCACCCCCTTTTACAATTGTGAGCAAGTCTGTTCCTTAGGCCCAAACGATGTCACCGGCAGGGGTAAAGGGCAGGACTGGAGGCACGTGACCTCTCTACTAAGTGCAGGGAAGGTCGCAAGGCTGGACGGCAATGTGCCTGGCCTACAGGAGAGCCGGGCCGCCCTGACTGCCAAGCGAATGGGACTGCACTTGCCCAGCGCTCTGAGTGCAATGCGCGGTCTGCAATCTGAGAATACTCCCCAGAAAAACGGATCCCTGCCGCCTCATGCCTTCCTGAAAGAGACTGCTACCCCCTCACTTACAGAAAGTCTCCTGGCCCACGCGTATGTTAATCATGATCCACTCCATCGTCCCTCCCAGGACAAAAAAGAAGGGCAGGAACCGGTAGATGCCGAATCGCCGCTTCCCGGGCACCCGCTGCAGAATCCGTCTCACCTGGGCCTTGGGAAACATGCTCGAACGAGGTCGTGGAGAGGGGTACGGCGGAACCACGCACTGGATTGCCCGGACGCAGCCGAGGCCGCCCCGCGCGTTCTCGCCGTGTACGGCTGCCTGGGCGACAAGCGAGCACCGCCCTCCGCCACTGACTGGTACGCGCACGAGTGCCGGAGCTGGGCGGCGACCTTCGAAAGCGAGGGGGAGCCGCCAATCAGAGTACTGCAAGGCGCGCGTGCTCCGTGAGGCCGAGCAGGGCCTGAAGCAGCTGGCGCAGGCGCCTCAGCTCTGGAGGTGGGGCGACCCAAAAGGGAGGGGCAGCCCACGTGGCGTCGGCCCGGCCCCGCCTCCTGGCCTCCCCAGTGCGGGAGAGAGTTTAAGAGACTACCCCCTATTCTGCCACCGCCATTTTTATTCCTAACATGCTGATAGAAGTGATGACCCTCTCTCACGGACTAAGTATGTACAGCACCATATTCCAAAATGCAGTTATTCACTGACTTGCGTTTATTTCGGAGACGTGATTGGTGCCTAGACTTCTAAAGTAACAGAATTTGATATGGAGTGTTGAACGCTGAGCTTTATCAATTATCACAGCAAAAATCTAAGTAAGCGCTGCGTGAGATCCCCAAAAATAACAAAAGCTACCTTGTATGGGGCACTTACCGTTCCACAGGCACCTGTAGGTGCTTTAGTCACAATAATCGCAGAAGAGCACGATAATTAAAGAGCACGAGCTCTGTTGTCAAATCACATTCCTGCTCTATAGGTGCTCCCTTAACCCATGTGTGCCTCAATTCTCTAAGCCGTAAAATGGAGGCCTTCCTTGCTCTGACGCTGTGAGGATTTAGTGCGGTAATATAAATGATGCACTGAACACAGTCCTGGAGCATAGTAACTGATTAACATTAGTTATAATATTCATTATGATGATGATAATGATTGGCAGCACCCTTGTTCTCCACATGTATTCCCGAACATGGTTTTTGTTTGTTTTTTGAGACAGGATCTCACTGTTATCCAGGCTGGAGTGCAGTGGCGCGATCTCGGCTCACTGCAACCTCCTCCCAGGCTCAAGCCATCCTCCCACCGCAGCCTCCCTAGTAGCTGGGACTACAGGCGCACACCACCACATCCAGCTAATTTTTTAATTTTTTGTAGAGACGAGGGATTGCCCAGGCTGGTCTCAAACTCCTGAGCTCAAGAGATCCTCCTGCCTTGGCCTCCCAAAGTGCTGTGATTACAGGCGTGAGCCACCGCGTTCAGTCTGAACGTATATTCTTTACATGTATTCTCTTAACTGAAAATTTGAGAGACTATGCCAGGTAGAAGCAGGGCTCTGGCTTAAGAAAATTCACTTGTCATTGCGTCCTCTCATGCTGCTGTGCTTGCTGAAGATAACTGAAAGGGGCAGTCATCCCATTACCTAGAGATAAGATAACAACTGCAGAAACAGCTTTGAGAAGGGAGACAACCATTAGACAATCTAAGGAAGGTAAATGAAAACTTAGAACCAATGAAACGATTTGACGATATGGACACAAAATATACAAAAGCAGACTGGAGAAGAGAGCAAGCAGGGCCCCAGAAAGGGTCACAGGGCCCGCAGTGAGCAGCCTGAGCTGCCGCCCATACAACCGGCTTTGGAGAGCCAGCCAGGAAGCCTCTTTCTCCTCCAGGTCGACTCCATCCAAGCAGGCACACACACACAGGCTTGATGCTCGCTCCCATTTCTGCAGGTGGTTTTGACGGCTGGACTGCAGGCATCCCCTCTCCTGGAGGAGGTTCACGTGTGGCCAGATTCCCTGCACACCCACTAGCTCACTGGGGCCCTGGGAGCACCACCACCCTCCAGCGCATCCTATGGGCTCATTCTTTACCAGTTCCCGGGCCATGGGCTGCCATACTGTAGGTCTTCAATCAAGGTTCAGTGGAGTTTCGAATATACACACACTCTGAAAGCCAGCGAGGCCACCTCAGGAAACAACGGGCGCCCAGCTGGCTGGCTCCCCTCCGACCTGGGCCACGGGTGCTGGGTCCGCCTCCTCCGGACCCGGCGCACAACCTGGTATGCGTGCGGGCTCAGAATACGGACCTGAGCAAAAGAAATGCGAGTGGAGAGGGGTTCTGAGCAGGAAAGAGGAATTTCATTGGAAAGCCTGGCAACATAGCTAGAAAATACCGCAGCATCTCACGAGGGTCCTGCATTGGGAAATGGGGAGTTGGCAGGTCGGTGCAGCCAGTGACCGCGGCCCATAGCCCTGCAGCGCACGGCCCAGTCACCTGGTTGAGTTAGAAGGGGTCATCCTAGCGGGAGAATAGTGCCTTAGTGGACAGCGGCTGCCCTGCGGGCCCCTCGGTCTCCCCCAGCGTGGGCCTGGCACCGGGGAGCGCGGGAAGGGCTCTTTGTTAGATTAGTGAGTGATCTGGCCCGGGTTCTGGTCATTGGGCAGTTAGTCCAAGCCCGGATTCGGGGGACCAGGACCCCGGGAAAGGAGGGCACAAGGACTAGGGGGAGGGGCGGAGGATCTGGGGTCAGAAACATCTAGAGGCGCAGGGAAGCGGGCGGACCCAGGAGCGGAGAGGAAGGCAGAGGACCAGGGGGTCGGGGGAGACCCGCCGCTCTCCAGCTGTCTCCTCTCGGCGCCTTGGCCGTCCGGAGCCTCTCGGGGACGGCCGCTCTTAGGCCCTCTGACTTCCAGGGCTGGGGTCGGGGAAAGGCGCCGCCATCGCCGGCGTGACGGCCGAAGGGGGGCGCAAAGTCCTCCAGGGCCGCGCCGGAGACTGGGGGAGGGGGCTGGGGAGCCCGTCCCGCCCCACCCCGCCGGGTCCGGGGCCTCCCGCCCCCCGGCCCGAGGGGCGCGCCCATTGGCAGGCAGGGCTCCGCGCGCCGCACCCATTGGCCGGCCGCCGTGAGAAGCACGAGGCCACCGTGGCGGGCTCGCAGTCGGAGGGCGGCGGGCGGCGGGCGGCGGGCGGCGGGAGGGCTAAGGGCAGCGCGGGCTGCGGGCGGCGCGCAGTGGGCATGGCGGGTGCGGGGCTGCGGGCGGCCGCTCGACGCTGGCTACTGTGCGGAGGCCACGGCGGGCCGCGAGCCGCCTCGTCCTCGCCCTCCTGCCCTGGCTGCGGCCCCCCAGGTCCCAGCGCCCCCTGCCCGAGCGCCCCGGCATCCGCCGACCTCAGCGCGCACCTATGGGCTCGTTACCAGGACATGCGGAGACTGGTGCACGGTGGGTGAGCCGGGGCGGGACTTGCGCCGGGGTGTCTTCGCGTGGACGGACGGACTGAGCCCCAGGGCTCCGGAGCCCAAGGGCCGGGCGGCTTTTCGCGAGAGGCTTCTGCCGGTCATCCCGGGGGCCTCTGGGGCGCCTCGACGCCCGGGGGCGGGCGGGAGGTTGGGGCTCCTAGAGCGGCTGTCGGAGTGCTGGGCCCCAGCTGTCTCCCTTCGGGGTTCCGCCAGCAGTCAGGCTGCGGCGGAAACTCCCCCAACCCCTTGTTCTCCGCGGGCTCTTAGTTGGGGCAGGAGAGTGCTGTGGACAAAGCCAGCGAGCGGCGCTAGGCAGAACTGGCTCCTAGGGACGGCCGGACCAACGGGGACAACCGGCTGGACTTCCCAGACACACTTCGATGACGCCCAAGAGGTCCAGCCCCCTCTCAGCCCGGGAAGCGAAGGCTGGGAGGAACCAAATCACCCCCGCCCCCTGGAGCTCAGACCAGGGCTGCACGGGGCACTTAACCTCCCTGCCTGCTCTCTCCCTCTGAGAAACGGCTTGGGGAGGCTGAGTCCCCTTCTCGGAGAGGGCCGACCGGGGCGCAATAGTGAGGCCCCAGAGCTGAGAGTGCTGGACATCGGCCCGCTTGTCTCCGTGGGTCTAGTGGGGCCCTGCTTCTGGAGCAGGCCGATGTGGGTTGTGACCCTATCACTGACCAGCTGGGTGACCCCCTGCAAGCCTCACCCTCTCTCAAACATGAAACGCAGTCTTCTCTCAAACATGAAACGGGGGCCTCTCTGTCTCAGGGTTGGGTGACGACTGGAACCAGGCCAAGTGGGGGCAGGGGAGCTTCCGGAGGAACCCCCAGGGGTGACATGGCTTTCATTGCCTGAAAAGACAAAGTGGCCCTGTCTGGAAGATTCCAACTGGCTAGACGGGGGCTTTCACTACGGCTTTGTAGGGTGGCGGAGACTCACTTCTTGACAAGTGAAGGCAGGATGGTAAAGGCCACTGAGGAATGGTCATTTTGAAGCCTTGGGCATCTGTCCACCCTCGAAGTTCTGGGTTGAGTTTGTGTCTGTGGAGGGGCGGCCCAGCGGTATTTAATAAGTGTTTGCTCTGGGCCTGGAGAAGACCCTCTGAGTGGCCTGAGAAGCCTGCCTTGGAGGTTTCAGGGAGGCGCATGGGGATCTACTGGACATTGGCCTCCTGGGCCTGCCTGCACCTTTGGAGCTTCACAGCCCTCTAAGCTCCTCGTCATGCAAGGAGCAAAGGCATTTCCACTGAGATCCCATGGTGGCCACCCCTGGGCACCAAGGTTCGCTTTGGGCTAATGCCCATGGGCTGAGAGGAGCGCATCAGGTCCCCCAGCCCCCACCCACCTGGTCTCAGCCTAGCTGCCCAACGTCAGCACATTGAGGAGGGGCAGAGTGATTAACGCAGGTGGGGTAACTTGAATGGTGATCAGTCCCGGTGCCTGTTACTGGGCGGTTTGGAGCAAGTGACTTCATCTCCTTGAGCCCCCATTTCTTCCTCTGGCTGATTGGGGAATTAGTGGGACTGCTTCAAAGGATTGGAGTGAGGATTGAACAAGACAACCCTCTAAGGCATCCACAAGTGTGGCTGCTAGAGAGCAGTTGGCCCTGGGACCTGGAGCCATGGGCAGGTGTGGAAGCTAGGGCTGAGGAGAAAGGAGGGCAAGGGCTGGACATGCTGGGTGGGGCACACCCTCAGCTGGCCCCCACACCACCATCACCTGTGGAAGGGAGTGGGCCACTGTTGCCCTGGAGCTAAGGGCAACAGCTAGGTTGCCTAGTCCAGAATAGGCAAACTAGGGTTTCCTAGTCCAGAAATCAGGCCAGGCGGCCAGACCCTGTGGCTATTTACCCATCCTGCTTTGTTCCTGGGAGGACTGTCTGCCCCTTGGCCCCTGGGAATATCCTTAAGGGCAAGGGTGAACGCCTGGACCTAGTCAGGACTCTGTGTCAGCAAGGGGCTGTACTGGGAAGATCACCAAGAGTCACAGCCACAATTGGTACCCACGAACTGAGGGCCATGGGGAGGGCAAGGCCTAGGGTCCTCATGACACCAGGGCCCTGGGCCTTGAAGGGCAGCTCAGAAGCAGTTCCCTAGAGGGCTGCAGCTGACAGTCTTACTTGCATCCATGTGAGGACTCCTGTCTTCACCCATGGATCTGTGGAGCAGCCGCTCTGTGCTGGCCTGGGAAACCAGCCACACCTGATCCCCCACCCACACCCTGAACTTGGCTCCAAAGGAAAGGGGTGGGGATGGAACCCTGTGTTCCCAGGGTGCATGAAGCACATCAGTGAGGTGTCTGACTTGAGTACAGCTGCTGCCAGGCACATTGTGGGGCTCCCCTGGCCCTCTGGCCTGGCAGCTTCTGCTTTGTGATTGGGACTGGGGTTGTGGCTGAGACAGGGATCCCCTGGAGGCTTAGAGCCAGGGCCCCTGCAAGGCAGTGTCCTGTGTATCTAGTCCTGCCTGCTCCCTTCTCCCTGCAGCCCCTGCTCCTGGAGGGACACGGGGAAATTGGGGACAAGATGCTCAAGAGCTCAGGAAGCATATCACCCATTTAATCCTGTATATGTGCAGGTGCAGAGTGGGATTGCTGCACAAAGCAGCACCTTCCTTATGACCCTCTTAGTAATTCTGTAGGTTGGTACAATTTTTTTTTAATGTTTGCAGAGACAGGGTATCGCTATACAGCCTAGGCTGGTCTTGAACTAGTGGGCTTCAAGCAATCCTCTTACCTCAGCCTCCTGAGTAGCTAGGACTATAGGCGTGCACCACCATGCCCCACTTCATACAATTTTTCCTACCCTTTTAGAAAAAAGGAAACTGAGTCCCAAGAGGTGAGGTGATGTTTCTGAAGTCACAGCCATGAGAGGGAGGGCCTGGTCTTCCTGCCTGACTTCATTGCACGTGGCCTTCCCAGCGCATTTTCTTTCCCTTCCACTTTCCCCATTGTACAGATAGGGAAACCAGGCAGGTAACGTGGGGCCCCTCAGCCTCATCTGCTTCCTTGGGACCCAGAGCCCATGCTGCACAGTGACCTGCTCAGCTCCCTGGTGTGGGCCTCAAAGCCACTGCAGCCTCCTGGGAGCAGCAAGGGACTTGAGGTGGCCACGACCACATCCCCAGAAGGAGCAGCCTGGATAATGGCCCAGAACCTGACATCACGTCCTGCATGTTGTAATTACCAATGTTCCCTGGCTAGAGCCAGCAAATGTCATTATATGGGCTGTTGGGCAGCTGAAATCTGATTAGAGGGGCCTCACTCTCCCCAGGCTGTGGGAGGTGCACAGAGCTGGCAGTCCAACAGCAGAGGGGCTCCCCATCCTACCAATGTTCCTGAGCTCCAGTCCCAGCTCTGGGCAGGGTAGAAAGTCAGCATCCATGGCCTCAGCCCCCTAGTCTGGCCATACAGAGCTAGCCATTCTGGGTTGGAGTCCTCAGTGCCTACATGCTATCCTCACACATAAAAACCCCAGGGGGGCTGAGAGATGAGGCCATAGGGCAGGGCAGCGCAGAGGAGCTGAGAGGAGCAGAAGAGCCTTTGGATTGTAGGGGGCCAAACAGTGGTGCTCCTGCATGGGTGTTGAGCAAGTGGGAGGATTTGCACTATAGAGCATCCCAAAAGCAGCTATTCTGGAGCTAGGCAGTGAGGAGCTGAGTGACTGCTGCCAGGGTTCTAGCACGGCCCTGTGTCTGATAGGGCTAGGTGGTGAGAGCCTGGAGTAGTCATGGGCTCAGTGCACTTGGTGAGCTGCAGGGGAATAGTGTAATGCAGGCAGGTGTAACCATGGGGAGGGGAGTGCCAGCCATGGGACCTGCCCACTGCCAACTCCACCTTACCCTAACCTTGTGACCCTGGGCCTGTTTGACCATCTGCAGCACTGGAATAAGAGCTGCCATTGTGGGGTGTTTCTGAGGCTCACAGGGCTGGGCCCCCACAGCATCCCCAGGAGCCATAGCTGCTGCAGTGCTCATCATCCCCATCACTGCCTCCCTGCATCTCCTTCCACTAGACCTCCTGCCGCCTGAGGTCTGCAGTCTCCTGAACCCAGCAGCCATCTATGCCAACAATGAGATCAGCCTACGTGACGTTGAGGTCTATGGCTTTGACTATGACTACACCCTGGCCCAGTATGCAGACGCATTGCACCCCGAGATCTTCTGTGCTGCCCGCGACATCCTGATTGAGCACTACAAGGTGAGAGGGGTCCTTGCCACCAACACAACCAGGGCCTGGAGGCTGGCAGGACCCACCTTGGCCTAAGCTCAGGGCTGAGTCATGGGGCTCCCTTGGCCCTCTGACCTGGCAGCTGCCCTGGACAAGTGGCTGGATGACCCCCTGGGGTGGCCATCCAGCCAGCAGGTCTGACAGTGCTATTGGCTTAGGCCTGGCCCTTTTACCCCAACAGTACCCAGAGGGGATTCGGAAATATGACTACAACCCCAGCTTTGCCATCCGTGGCCTCCACTATGACATTCCAAAGGTGAGTGGCAGGACCTGTATAGGGGATCCCTCCTTGGCCTCTTCTTGGTATGATCATTCCCCTCAGCACCATCCAGCTGGGGTTCTGACATGGGCTGAAAGAGGCTGGCTTGGGGTATGGTGAAACTGAATCCCTGGCGTCCCCAGAGCCTCCTGATGAAGATTGACGCCTACCACTACGTGCAGCTGGGGACAGCCTACAGGTCAGTTGGCTCTGCCCTGTCTCCAGCCCTGCCCCACCCTATGCTGCTGCCTGGGCTCAGGACTGCCTTGGACTGATGGTGTCTGTGGATCTGCTCAGGGGCCTCCATCCTGTGCCAGATGAGGAGGTGATCGAGCTATATGGGGGCACCCAGCACATCCCATTGTACCAGACGAGCGGCTTCTACGGCAAGGTACTCCATACCCCAGCAGCAGCCAGCCCGCCCCATGGGCCATGCCCATGTCCCAGGGCAGATTTGGGGCCTTCATATCCAGCACTGAAGGGGGTGGGGCCCCAAAGGGTGGCTGAGACCATGTCCTCCGCCCTCCCGCCCCCCCGCCCCGCAGGGTCCCTCCATTAAGCAGTTCATGGACATCTTCTCACTGCCAGAGATGGCTCTGCTGTCCTGTGTGGTGGACTACTTTCTGGGCCACGGCCTGGAGTTTGACCAAGCGCACCTCTACAAGGACGTGACGGTGAGGATGCCAGGCCTGCCCTCAGATGTCCAGGACGGCTAAGTCCAGCCACAGCGGGACAGGTCTGCCTGGGCCTTACTGCACCTTACCTATTCTCCACTGCCCCCAGGACGCCATCCGAGACGTGCATGTGAAGGGCCTCATGTACCAGTGGATCGAGCAGGACATGGGTAAGGGTGGGCAGAAGCCCTGCCGTGGCCGGCCTGAGCAGGTGGCAGGGCTGGCCCTCACAGTCCCGTCTGCCCCATTAGAAAAGTACATCCTGAGAGGGGATGAGACGTTTGCTGTCCTGAGCCGCCTGGTGGCCCATGGGAAACAGCTGTTCCTCATCACCAACAGTCCTTTCAGCTTCGTGTGAGTCCAGCCCCCTGTGGACGGAGGGACAGCAGGGCCGGGGCCCTGGGTGGGGAGGGTAGGCACAGAGCCACCCTCAGACCACTTGCCACCTGAACCTCCTCTGCACAGAGACAAGGGGATGCGGCACATGGTGGGTCCCGATTGGCGCCAGCTCTTCGATGTGGTCATCGTCCAGGCGGACAAGCCCAGCTTCTTCACTGACCGGCGCAAGTATGGGCCTGGGGGGGTGTCGCAGGGCCAGGCAGGGGAATAAAGCAGGAGGCCAATGTGGCCCTTGCCCACTGCCCAGTATGCTTGGGGTGAGGACACCCCCTTGCTGGCATGGGTCCACTTGAGCAGGTAGGCCTTTACAGTGGAGGGATAAGGGTTGCACGGCCTGTGGCCCTGCCACAGATTGGAAGTCAGGCCCTTTACCTGCACCCCAGGCCTTTCAGAAAACTCGACGAGAAGGGCTCGCTTCAGTGGGACTGGATCACCCGCCTGGAAAAGGGCAAGATCTATCGGCAGGTGAGAGCCATCTGGGGAGAGCAGCATGTGGTAGGGCACAGGGCTTAGCCAGGCCCCCAGGTTGTGCAGAGGCAGCCTCTGAGGAAGCAGCATAGCTCCTCAGCCCTAAGCAGCCTCATACCGTGGGGTTGGAGCCAGGGCCTCCCAGGGAATGGTCGGCAGGGAGCAGGTCTGGGTGGCAACAAGAGCTCAACCTCTGGGTCAAGCTGCCTGATTCTGAATTCCAACTCCACTACTCAGCACAGGGAGCCTGGGCTGGTTGCCTGACCTCTGTGCCTTGCTTCCCTTGTCTGCAAATGAGGTGTAATACTGTGCTGAAGCTGTGGTATAAAGCCCTCTGGATGGCCAGTGGGCCAGGCACAGAGGCTCAGCCTTTAATCCCAGCAGTTTGGGAGGCTCAGGCGGCAGGTTAGTTTCTTGAGCTCAGGAGTTTGAGACTAGCCTGGCTAACATAGCGAAACTCCATCTCTACTAAAAACATAAAAAGTTAGCGGGGCATGGTAGCATGCACTTGTGGCCCCAGCTATTCCAGAGGCTGAGGTGGGAGGATCACTTGAGCCCAGGAGTTCAAGGCTGCAGTGAGCTTTGAGCACACCGCTGCACTCGCTTGGGCAACAATGCAAGACCTTGTCTTCAAAAGACAAGAATGGTCAGAGATCGTAAAATGCCTGATGAATGGTGTCATTCGTTGGGGCTGAGCACTCTCTGCTGCAGCCAGAAGCAGTCTGGTTGGGGGCAGTTCACTGGGTGCTCTAGGGAAACTCCTCCTTATTACCTGGCTAGGAAAATGAGAGGGGCTGGTGCTGGGGGGATTGGGTGTCGATGAGCAGGCAGTGATGAAGGTTTAGCCCTGGCTGAAATACGGAAATCCTGGCTGAGCTGGGCTGCTTCAGGCTAGGGGTCTAAAGGCCTTGGGGCTGAGGGAGGGAGAAGCCAGCAGCTAGCCAGGGGAGCAGTGTGGGTGGCCAATACCCAGGCCTGGCTTGGAGGAAACGCTCCCACCCTCTCAGCCCTGCCCGCTGCTCCACCTCCCACTCTGCTGCACCCAAACTCTCCACGGCCCTCAGGCTCAGGTGTGTCCCCTCAGCTCTGAGGGCACTGCTCTCCCCGGCCTTGGCATCTGGCCCCAGCTGAAGAGAGTCATGCACCTTTGTGGGAAATGCATGACTTTCTTCCCTGGCAGCTTTCAGGCGGTTCTTTATGCCCAATATTCTGAAGCTGCCTTACTCTGTGTGTTGGATTTTGCCTGTCACTAAGAGTCTCTCAGACTCCTGCCCCTTGAGATTCTTTTTCTCGATCCAGGGCCTGCCTGGGCCTCTGCCACTCCACTTGAACTTATTTTAGCAATTCGCTTCTCGCACACCACCTGTTTCCCCCAGCACTTCCACTTCTAAGGCTTTGGATGCAGACTGCTCTGAACTGTTGTTCCTGGGTGTAAATTCCTCTCACTTTTGGGGTGTGGACTCCTGCTCTGGTGGCTGCAGCCTGAGCACTGGTCTGGTGATTCCTGCTCTCTGCTCTGGGCCCCTCAGTTTCTGCTGCCGTGTGAGCTTCCCCAGTTACGTGTGGGCCTGGCTGAGTGTCTCCAGATTTCTACAGCTCCAAGACATTGGTGGCCCTGGTGAGGTCTGCCATGGTTCTGCTGGGTCCCTCTGTGCTGAGGCAGGGAAAACCAGCAAGGAGTTCAGGGCTGTGAAGTCTTCCCTACAGTTATTTTCTTATAAACAGGGTCTCAATCCCTAGCCTGGCATATGTATGAGACCACAGGGAGGACCCCTGGAGGCATGGGTACCACATCAGCCTACAGGGTACCTTCCTGTGGCAGGCAGATTCCCCTTCCCAAGTAGGAGGGGAAAGGGCCCAGGGAGGGAGCAGCAAGGCCACGGGAAAGGGCAGCCAGCATCCAGCTGGATCTGGGATTCGGGAGGGAGAACTGGGGGAGGACAAGGCACTTGGCTCAGCAGCATTCCCCTCTCTCCCCAGGGAAACCTGTTTGACTTCCTACGCTTGACGGAATGGCGTGGCCCCCGCGTGCTCTACTTCGGGGACCACCTCTATAGTGACCTGGCGGTGAGGGAAGCAGGGCTGGGCTACAGGTGGGGAGGACCGGGAACACCCCCCACCAACTGGTGCTCAGCCCAGTTCCGCTGCCCCACCCACCAGGATCTCATGCTGCGGCATGGCTGGCGCACGGGCGCCATCATCCCCGAGCTGGAGCGTGAGATCCGCATCATCAACACGGAGCAGTACATGCACTCGCTGACGTGGCAGCAGGCGCTCACAGGGCTGCTGGAGCGCATGCAGGTGCAGGCCGGGGTGGCTGTGGGAGGGCCAGGCCTGTAGCCTCCTGGGTGCACACGCCCAACGCACACCCGGTGTCCCCAGACCTATCAGGACGCGGAGTCAAGGCAGGTGCTAGCTGCCTGGATGAAAGAGCGGCAGGAGCTGAGGTGAGCATGTGGGGCGAGGGCAGGCGTCCCAGCCAAGCCACCACCCCGGGCCCACCCTTCGAGCACACCCTGTCTCCTTCATCAGGTGCATCACCAAGGCCCTGTTCAACGCACAGTTCGGCAGCATCTTCCGCACTTTCCACAACCCCACCTACTTCTCGAGGCGCCTCGTGCGCTTCTCTGACCTCTACATGGCCTCCCTCAGCTGCCTGCTCAACTACCGCGTGGACTTCACCTTCTACCCACGCCGCACACCCCTGCAGCATGAGGCCCCGCTCTGGATGGACCAGCTCTGCACGGGCTGCATGAAGACCCCCTTCCTCGGCGACATGGCTCACATCCGCTGAGGGCACCTTTATTGTCCCGGACAGGCTCCCCCCTACCCTTCCTGCCCCGTCTACCCAGGGCATCCACCCAGACAAGCAATAGAAATGCTCTCCTCCCTGCATGTGCCTCTGCTTTCGGCCCCAGCCTCGTCACTTGACTGTGAGGATCCTCTGGGTGTCAGGGAAATCTTCCTCTAAGAGTGAGTCCTAGGAGAGCAGGGCTGTTGGTGGTGGGCGTGACTAGGGCCTGGACCCATCCCACATCCGCCACACTTCCACGCTCACATCAAAGGGTTCACAAAAGGCGTCATGGCTGCCAAAGATAGGGTTGGGGACAGAGACCAGGGTGGGGTTGGTCCCTTCTTGCCATGGTGAGAAGTCATCGTCAGCATCATCTTCCGCCTGTGAGCAGCAGAGGGGTGAGTGAGTGGTGAGGCTCCTTGAGTGAGATCCAAGTACCTGCCATGGCAGCCCCAACCCAGCCCTACCTGGAAGGCAGAGAAGCCAAAGCCAGTGGGCTTGCCTCGGGTACGGAGGTAGAGGGCTCCGGCCACCAGGCTGAGCAAGGCTCCAGCGGCAAGCACAGCCCCCACACCTGCTGCCACAGGTGGGGCCTCAGGTGCCAGCACCGCCCACTATAAACAGGGAATGTGTTGAGGTCCTGGTGGGAGCTGTCCCACCCCGTTCCCCAGATTCACAGGTTGTGGTGGGGGGCAGGAAAGGCTCTGCCTCCCCCTTCCCCAACTCACGGGCTGTGGAGGTGCCAGGAGAGGGCTGGCCAGAGCATGGATGATGCCATTGAAGGCCATGATGTCCCACATGATGACATGGCTAACCACAACTGTCCCTGGGGCCTGCAGGGAGACCAGCGTCAGGCCCCACAGTGAGGGCCAGCGCCAGCAGGGTGGGACAGTGGCCACACTCACCACAGGGGCCCAGGAACTGTTGTCAGGGCCCACGTCACTGATGATGAGGCTGAGGCCTGAATGGGCCAGAAGCAACTTCCCCTGGCTGGCGTTGGCACTTAGGAAGGTGGTGTTGGAGGCATGCAGCTCCAGGTCTGGGCCACTCAGCGTCTGTGGGCAGAGCAAGGCCTGTTAGCCTGGACCAGCTGGAGACAGCTGACTCGGACTCTGGTCTCCCCACATCCCTGCTGGTTACCATGTTGTCCACAAAGCCTTCATTGACAGGGACGAATAGCGTCTTATAGGTGAGCTCGTCCTGCAGGAAGTCCAGGAAGTCGAGACCACGCTGGGTGGCATTGGCATAGCCCAGCAGCATCTGGCTTGGAGGAGAGGCAGAGCTGTGAGCAGGCTCCCTCCTCGGGGACACTTGCTGCTCTGCACCCCCCCATCCCCAAGGCTGGGCCCCACACACCCCATAGAAAGTGGAGAAGTTGGCAGTGGCAGCCAGCACATCCAGCAGCTTCCCGTTGCACGTGCTGATCCCATCCCCCACGAAGCCGTCTCGGCATTGGCAGGCCACATCTGCAGGAAAGGCAGGTCAGTGGCTCAGTGGATTGGTGGGAAGGGGCAGAGCTGGGGAAGTAGGGTTTGGTCGGGTGGACGCACCTTGCACGCGAAAGCAGTAGGCGTCCCAGCGCTCCGAGAGGTTCTTTCGAGCACCCAGGCTGACTATGCCCACCCGACCACTGCCACAGTCCGCCGTAGGGAAAACCACAGGGTGGGCAGCAGAGCCGTTGGCCAGCCAGCCCATGAGGCACAGGTGGAAGCCCAGCTGTAGGAACAAGAGGGGATGCTGAGACCCTAAGACCCAGTTAAGGCCTCCCCCAAAGGCTTGGCCCCAACTTCTGGGCCCTACATACCTGCTGGGCAGCAGAGAGCTGAGGGAATGACGCAAGGACAGCTCCCTGGGCTTCACATGCTGCCTCAGCCTCGGAAAAGTTCAGACCATAAGGGCCGCTGGTGGCCTGGAGGTGGAAGACGCCAGCCCGTTTCTCTGCAGAAGGGAGGTGTGCACAGTCAGCGGGCTGGCTCTGAGGGATGAAACAGGGGTATTGGGAATGGGCAGGGGACACACCCTGGAAGTGCAGGTCAGTGCACACGGCATCTGAGTGGCAGGGTGGTGGCTGGCCCAGGCAGCGGTCCACAGGTGGTTCCGACTCCTCCAGACACTGCAGTCCATCACCCACGTAGCCTGCATGGCACTCACAGCGCCGTGTGTTCTGGGTTGGGGAGAGCAGTGGGTGCCCTTCAGAGGCCGAAAGGCCTGCTGGGCCTCCCCACCCTGGCTGCTCAGCTCCCCCACCTGCTCACCAGGCCGGTGCTCAGGCAGTCGGCATGCTCGCTGCAGCCCCCACGGTGGCCATCTGTGCAGGGGTTGCGGGCGCGGCAGCTCCAGCCATCGCCCTCGTAGTTGGGCAGGCAGGTACAAATGACCACTGTTCCCACCTGGCTGCAGTTGGCATGCTCACTGCAACCACCATGCCCATCCTGGCACAGGTCTGCCACTGAGGGCAGGGAAGGAGTGGTTGGACCCGGTGGCTGCAGGGGAGTGGGGGCCTCCCACCTCCATGTCCCTGCCCACCTGCCTACCTGTACACATGCGGCCGTCCCCTTCGTAGCCCAGGCTGCACTCGCAGCTGTTCCCTGCACGGCACACGGCCTCAGGGGCACAGGGTGGGGTGCACACGGGCTGCAGCTCTGCCCCCCAGGGCCCAGCCCCAGAATCAGATTAGTAGTTGCCTTCTTGGCCTCCGCCTGTTCCACCCACCCTTAGTGTTTTTACTGATGTGTGCACATGTACATAAGTGTGCAGCGTGGGCTACTCACCCAGTTGCACCTCACAGCGTGGCCCAGTCCAGCCCTCATCACAGAAGCAGGAGCCAGAGCCCCCAAGGCCCTCATCACAGCGGCCATGCACAGTGCAGAGGCAGGCTGGGGAAAGGGTCGGCGGGAAGATAAAGATTAGCCCACAGGGGCCAAAGTAACGGGGTGTGGGGTGGGGCGGGGGATGGCCCACCTTGACAATGGGGCCCAAAGGCGCCGGGAGCACAGAGTTCACAGGCTGTCCCCACGAAACCTGAACGGCACAGACACTGGCCACTGCCACTCATGCCATCCATGCACACGCCATGGTCACTACAAGGGCTGTTGGGGCCGCCAGGGCAAGCTGGGGGATAGGGTGGGAGAAGTGAGGCGGGGCCAGGGGCTCTCACCAGGATCCCTGTACATGTACCTCCAGCCTAGCACTGCCATCTGTCCCTGACCCACATGCCCACACTGCTAAGATCCCTCCAGGCCTGTGTCCCGGAGAACATCAAGATCCCCCAGCACTGCTCCCCAGGTTCTGCACCGTCCACTCTCCGGCCCTGCCCTCTCCCAGCACTCCCACTAGTAAAATCTAACCACCCAGAACTCTCTCAGGGACAATGGCCAGAGCTGTACCTTGGCTCTCTTGGGGAATAGAGGTGCAGGTCAACAGTGTCTCAGGGCTCACCTTGGCACTCACTGCCATAGTGACCAGGGCAGCAGCTGGGTTTCCAGGTGGTGGTGACACAATTGCGGTGGCAGCCCCTGCCCAGGCTTTGGGGCCGACCCCAAAGATTGGGCTGGACCCAGACGCTGCGTAGTCCCAAAGAGTGCAGCGAAGGGGACGTCCAAAACTTCGAGGATAAGCGCCAGCAGGCCTCAGGTCTGCCCTGGGCCGAAGGATTGAGGCCGCAGTTTGGTGGTTCTGAGTTTGGTGGTCCTTGGGTTCTGCCCACCCCCAATCCATCCCCCACCCCATTCCCTCAGCCCCCATCTCTCTACCTGCTCCTGTGACCCCTGAGGACAGGGTGGCTCCAGCCCACAGATGCTGCAAATGTTCTGGAAGGGAGGGAGGCCAAGACAGCAAAGTCAGGTGGATGGACACCACAGACAGGGTGGCCTCCCGCCCATCTGCCTCTGGCCTCCCTCACCAGTCGCAGGGCCCGGGTCTCAAAGCGGTCACAGCGAGCACCAAGGCCAGGTGGCTCCAGCAGCTGGTCGATGCCGTAGGCCAGGCCACCCTCAAAGGGCAAGTGACGCTGCACAATGTGGGCATCATCCTCACCCACCATGAGCTCACCCTGCAAGGGGAGAATGTGAGGTACTCGAGGGCCACAGGTACACTCCAGCCCCCACTGCCAGGGCCCCTGCCTCCTACTCCCCTCATCCAAGCCCTTTCCACAGACTCACGGGCCGCATTCGGCTGCAGGAGAAAGAGATGGGGGTCCCATGCATAGTTCGAAGTGGGCCCAGATTGGGCAGGTCAGATGCCAAGGCCTAGCAGGTGGAGTCATGGTTGGAGACGGAGAGGCAGGCTGAGCTGCAGACAGCGAGGCCAAGGCTGGGGGCTGCACCCACCTCGACATTGCGGATTATGTGTCCCCGCAGAATGGCTGCTAGCTTGTCACGGTGGTCCTCATGGTACAGCCAGGCCTGGCGTTCCAGAGGCAGGGCTTGCAAGGCGGCGTCTGTGGGCCACAGCATTGTGAAGGGCCTATGGGATGGGTCTCGAAGCAGGGGCAGGAGACCAGCCATCTGGTGGGGTGCAGCAAAGATGCGGCAGTTGCAGTCCAGTCAGAGACTAGTGAGCCAAGGCAGGGGGCTGTGCCACAGAGCGGAAGGGGCTCCAGAGGCACCCACACTCATCTGTGGCCATCCCAGGCAGGCACGAGCATGCACACATCTCAGCCGTGCACACTGCTATCGGGAATGCAGCACACACTTAGCACACCCCTGTGCTCACCCTGTGGGGCTCATGCACACAGATGTGGCCTGTACACACGTGAGTTCATACATACAGGCTCACACAGGACAGTCTGCACACAGGTGGTGTGACCCAACCTCAGTGGCAGTCCCTGGCCAGGCTTTGGAGCATAGGTACGCACATATACTCGCACAAGTGTCTGCCCAGGCTTTGGGGCATAGGTACGCATACACATGTGCACAAGTGTACATGTGCATATATGCTCAAAATGACACGCCCACCAGTACCTTCAGGAGGCTACTGACGATCTTGTAACCAAAGCTCTGGGCAGCGGCGGTGACGTTTCTCTGGGGAAAGGCACTGATAAACAGCTAGGCCAGGCGGGAAGGGAGGATGCTAGGCTAGGCGGGAAGGGAGGATCCTAGGCCCCCAGCTGCCTGCCTTCCAGCTCCTAGGCCTGTGCCTGTCATACCCTCAGGACCGGGGCATCACCCGGCTCCCAGTGCAGCGCCTCGGGGGGCAGCAGGACACGGTCGATGAAGTGCAGGATGCCGTTCACAGCCTCATGGTCGCTGCTCACCACACGCGCGAAGTCGTTGAGGTATATGCTGCCCTGGGGGCGGGGCACGGGGCTGATGAAGCCGATGGGTGGGGTGCTCGGAAGCTGCCGGGGCCTGAGATGGGGCGGAGCCTGGGTTGGGCGAGTCTTAGGGTGCAGGCAGTCCCGGGTTCGAGACCAGGACTGGAGGTGGGCGGGATCCAGGGCAGAGTCACGGCAGGGGGCAGAGTCACGGCAGGGGGCGGGGCTCTGTTCTCAGAAGCACCCGAGGGCTCTGGGCTGGACAGGCCCACCGTAGTGGGCGAGGCACAGATCGTAGGTGGGGTCCCGGCCTGGACTCAGCTCCCTCTCTTGGAGACGCCCCCTAGCTGGGGGAGGTGAGGGTCCGGATCGCGTCGGTGAGGGCCAGGCACAGGCGTGCAGTGGGGGGTGGGCGGGGCGGGGCAGGCCAGAGCTGGGGCTCACCTCCCTCTCGCTGAAGCGCAGTGTGTGCCCCGAGAGCGCCGTAGCGTACCCCTGCTCCAGCAGATCCTCGCTCCGCAGTCGCCGGCAGCCAATCACGTGGTAGCGAAACACCAGCTGGCGATGCGCGCGAATCCGGGCCAGCTCATCCTGGAGCAGAGTCGCGAGGGGAGTGGGGTCCTTGACTGCTCCCCCAGCCTATGCAGGGCTGCCACCGGAGCGCCCAGCCCTGCCCAGCCTGGCTCTGGGGGCTGCGTACCTGCGACAGGTTGCTCGTTAGAGAGGCGTGCGGCACGAAGATGGTGAAAGGCCCATCGCCCTTGAGCTCCTTGTATTCCTGCGGGAGGGGGTAACGGCATGAATGGAAGGGGAGCAGCCTGCAGCCTCCATGGATCTCCTGGGGAGGACTTGAACTCAGAGAGAGCAAACCAGCCAACCCCCTGACAAGATGGGAACAGAAGCCCAAAGAGGGGTGGGACTTGTATGTCACAGAGGCCCAGGCTGGCCACTCACCAGGAGACGGAGGCTGAAGAATGAGGCATGCTTATCCTTCTGGAGCTCCTGAGGGGGCGAGGGTCAGCTCAGATTTGGGGCGGCCCCCATTCAGGGCCTGGTGCCTGTCCCAGCACCTGCGTGCGCCCCAAGGTCTAGCCAAGGCAGACATGAGGGAAGGAAAGCCGGGGGGGTCTGAGTTGGGGTCAGGGCTAGTTTCATGGGTCATAGCTGGGGTCAGGCCCATGTACAGTCAGGGTTCAGGCTAAGGGTCATGGTCAGGGCCAGGATCAGGATCAGGTCTTCGCCAAGACCATGGGTCAGGCCCATGGGGCACAGCCAAGACCAGATCAGGGGTCTGACTTGGGCATCATTACCAGGCCAACTCGGGTGCGGCAGGTGAGGCCGTCCCCCACGGTGTGAGCTGTGTCACAGGTACAGGTCCTCTGGCCATCCCCTGTGCTTTTGCACATGGCATAAGGGCTGCAACCTCCATTGTTCTGAGGCAGGGACAAGAGAAGAAGGTATCAGTGGCTTCCGGGACTTCTCTATTCCACCCAGCCCTGTGAAAGAGGCATGAAGGCCCCTTCTCAGCCCCTCACATCCTCTTTCCCACTGATCAAACTCGAGCTGGAGGGGAGGATGGCCCACCCTGCAGAAGCTCTTAGGACCCTGCTGGAAGTGAGGAGGGCTGGTCCCTGCCTCAGTCCCCTCTCCCTGTGAAGGAGGTCAGGACTAGGGGCCCAACCTTAGAGCAGGGGTCCAGGAGGTCGCAGGTCCGGATGCCATCCCCACTGTAGCCCTCGAGGCAGCTGCAGGAGACCTGTCCCCAGTTTCGATCAGTGGGGCTGCTGGGAGCCAACAGTTGTCCAGCACCCCGGGTAAAAGGGTCACCCCTCCCCAGGCCTGCCCTGAAGGGAGGCCCTACCCTGTGAGGGCACGGCCTGGCCCTCATGTCCACCCCTGCCATGCTGACCTGCTGGGGGCCTGTGGGAATGCACTCGGCGTGAATGTGGCAGCCCCCGTGGTGGATGAGACAGCTGTTAATTTCTGAGGGAAGAGACACTGGGATGGGGGTGGCCCTTAGCAGCAGCCCCCCCCCCTTCATCTGTCCTCTGTACCTTCAGATCCCACCCCTCCTCTCTCAGCACCCCCAGTCCCCCCATGTTCCCATGCCCCTCAGCCTTTCCTAGTCTGACTGGGATCACTGAAGCCAGACCCCTAGCCCCACATACAACCCAGGTTGGGGGCCCAGTCTCACCCTGGCACAGCTCCCCATCGCCCGTGTAGCCATCCTGGCAGGTGCATGTCCGCTGCCCAGGTGCCACCTTGGTACAGTTGGCATGGGGGGAGCAGCCCCCGTGGCCATGGGCACAGGGGTCCACCTCTAGAGGAGATGGTCCCAGAAAGTCGTAAGGAGCAGGCACGGGCCGGAGGGGACAGGAGAGGAGGGCGTGAGAGAAAGGAAAAAGTCAGAGGGAAGGGTGAGGCCCGAGATGGGACAGTGAGAACAGCTGGGCCTAGAGGGAGTGAAGGGGCTCTGTGGGGACAGCCACCCCAAAACTTCAGGGAGGGATCCGGGTATCCATGTGGCTGGACCTGAGCAGAAGGTGCCACTGCCAGAGTATCCTGCGGCGCAGACACAGGTGGGGGCTCCGGCCGAGTCCTGCACGCAGCTGGGAGGAGTGGCAGTGGCTCAGCCCATGCCTGTTCAGCCATGCCTTGACCCCCAGGGCCCCCGCCACTCACCCACCTGTCCCAGACTGGGCCCACTCACTTGGCATTGGGGTCACACTTCCTAGGGCACTGAGGGCTGGCGATTTCTGGGGGGCAAGAGGATGACTCTGGTCATTCAGACTCAGGAACTGCCTCCTCAGTAGCCACCTGCCCCCTCCCCCTGGGGACCCACTCACTCTGGTCACAGCGGAGGCCCTGCCAGCCCACGTTACAGACACAGCTTCCGTCCCCTTGCAGCCCCTCCTGGCACAGCCCATGGGCACAGTCACACACTGCAATGGGACGAAGGAGGACAGGAGTTACCCAGTGCCTCTATCCTGTCCTGGCTGGGGTCTCCAGGCTGCTCTCTGCTGCCAGGAACCCACCCCTGCCCCTCCTGTCCTCACCTCCGGTGCAGTTGGGTCCATAGCGGCCCAGCTCACACATCTCACAGGCTGTTCCGTGGAAGCCCTCATGGCAGCGGCACTCCCCGCTGCCCAGGAACCTGTCCTGGCACTGCCCGTGGCCTGAGCACACACCCCCCAGGCCCCCTGGGCATGGCTCACACAGCGTGCCAAAGAAGCCAGGACAGCAGTCTGGCACCTGTTGGAGGGGGTGTGGGAGAGAGGGTGAGAGAGGCCGAGTACGGATGTCAGGGGGGAAGGGGAACGGAGGCATCTCAGGGCCACAGAGCCATGGAGCAAAGCCCCTTGGAACCCCAGACCCAGAGATGAGCAGGTCAGAGCCAAGAGAGACACAGAGATGTCTCCTAAAACCCTCCCTCTGGCAAGGTGGGGAAACTGAGGCTCAAGTAGGGAGGGGCTGCACCCAGATCCCACAGTGAGGGGCCAAGCAGGCCCAGTTGCTGCCCCTGGACTTTGGCTGATGGAGCCAGCTCCGGACTGCCCTTTCTTCCTCTCCCTGTCTCCGCTCCCCCCGCTCCCTGGGGGAGCAGATACAGGGACAAACACTCGTCCTCTGACTTCAAACCCCTCTCCCCTCTCCTTTATCTGGGTTCTGGCCTCAACCTAGTCCCAGCCCAGCCTCTGCCCTTAAGATCCCAACTGGGCTCCTCCCTGGTCCTCCCCAACTCCCACCTCCCTCTCTCTGGACAGGCTTGGGGTGGGGGCTTCAGGGCAAACCTGGATCTTCTTGGCACATGTGTAAGAGCAGCCCCGGGCAAAGGAGAAGCCAGATCGGTAGATACAGCTTTTCCTGGGCGTGTCCTGGAAATGGTGACAGGCAGGAGTCAGCCAGTGGCTTGGGCAGGGGCAGGGCAGTGAACAGTGAGACAGACACATGGACTACAGGTATCAGGCAGATGAGCAGGACAGCAGAAGGGTCAGGGAGGGACCAAGACAGACTGACCGATGGGAGAGGACAGACAGAATCCAAGCCTCAGGCTGCAAGTCTGAGGGAGTCTTCTAAGAAGAGCAGACCAGCCCTCCAGGCCTCTATGGGGATGTCTGCCACCCAGTTCCCTGTGCCTGGATGCCTGGGCCAAGCAGAGCTGGGCTGGAAGGTAAGGGGATCAGGCACCCTGGCAGAAGTGAGGGCAGGCAGCACAGGGGCAGAGCTGCGCTAAGCCAGTCTCACCTGCAGCTGGTAGCCCTGAGTGCAGCGGAATTTCCTGGTGCAGTTTACGCATTTCTCCTAGGCAAAAACGGGTGGGGCATCAGGCAATCCAGGGCTGGACCCCTGCCGTTCCTCCAGGACACCCTGACCATGTGCTCCTCCAGTCAGGCCAGCCAGCAGCTCCCAGCCCTGAACCCCCCTGCCAGCCCTCCCGTGGCCCCAGCCCCTCACCCGCAGGGCCTCAGCGTGGCTATGCAGGCAGCGGCTTGAGCCCACTGTCAGGACCCCCGACAGGCCGATCAGCGAGCGGCCGGGGGCCTCCAGCATGGGGCCTTCCAGCGGTACATGGTTTACCTCAGGCTGGGGAGAGAGATGGAAGCTGAATCCACCCTCCCACCACCCTCACCAGGCGGGGCTGTAAGGTCAGGCGGTACTCCAGGGCCGGGTGGCTCCCCGGAGCAGAGATTAGAGGCTCCCAGCTGAGGAAACTCCAAAGGGAAGGAAGAGATCTTCAGGAGTAGGAGCCCAGGCTAGGGTCTCCCTGCTCCCTGCCCCCCAAACCTGGCCGCTGTGGTTGTAGAAGACAATCCAATGGGCAGGGCCCAGGAGGGAGTTGCGGTGTCCACCCTTCCCCAGGGCTTCCATGGAGAGGGCCTCCCCCAGGATCACATGGTGCCGCACTGTGTCTGCGTCCTGGGAGGGAAAGAGAAAGCTCAGGGGACCCCAGGATAACCAAGTGCCCTGGACAGACCGCCACACCCACTGCGTCCCTTCGTGGTGGGATGGGAGGCTTGCCCTCTGTGCCTTTGCCCCCCTGCCATTGCCACATCTCCATGGCCTCACCAGGCGGCTGCTGTTGCCCTGGGCCTCCAGGGAGTGGTTGGTGGGCACGAAGATGGTGTAGGCAGTGGCAGCCTCAATCTGAGGAACCAACCTATGGTGCTAGGGATGGGGTGGAGGTCAGAAATGGGCATATTAGTTGTCAGTCTTGACCCTGGGAGCCCGCCAGCTCCCTCTGGACCTGGGGCACAGTGCCCTGTGAGCAGGCATGTCCCCTCTTGCCAGCCTTCCTTACCTGCAGCAAGTCCCGGAAGAGGCTGAAGGCAGGCACCAAGTCCAACTGCTGCAGCAACCCCTGCACACCAGGCACATCCGCTCGAGGGGGCAGCAAGACCTGGTACAGGGCACAGGAGCCTGGTCAGCCTGTCACTGCTTCATGGCCTGCCTGCAAGGTTCCCTGAGCACACCCTCCTCCAGCCATACCTGGCTGATGATGTGTAGGACACCGTTGGTGGCAAGGAGGTCAGCCACGTCCACGCTGGCATTCTGCACCCAGACCCTCTGGAAGGCAGCAGGAGAGCTCAGCCACAGGTGGGCACAGATAGACCCTTAAAGGTGGGGCAGCCCCAACAGAGAGCCTGCCAGGCACACAGGCACCCACAGGTGGTCCCCAGGGTGGCCCAGAGGCTGGGTCCTGCACAGAAGCTCCTCCCAGGAGCCGACTCTGATCCCGAGTCAGACTCAGGATCCACCAGCTAAGCACACAGACTCCACAGGGCATGTAACGAGAAGGGTGGGTGTGCATGGGCAGCTCAGATGGACAGATGGCCCCCAGCAGCCAGTCACTCTTGGCCCAGAGACTCAGCGCCCATCAGCAATGTGTCCTGAGCACGTCCTCTGAGCCCAGCTCTGGGCAGGGCGATGGGACCCCAATCTCATCCCTGGTGTGGGAGAGCCTGCAGCCACTGGGGCTCCCTCCCATGCACCACCTGGTCCCTTTGTGGCCCAGGGTTCACCACATACCCCACTAATGTTGCGAATCTCCCAGTGTGTGCTGGGGTCCAGGGTGGCCGCTTCCTGCCCATGCAGCCGGGCTAGCTCCTTCTCGAAGAAGGCACCCTGGAGAAAATGGGCCCTGGAGGGGGCACAGTTTGGGAGGGTCATGGAATCAGTTAGCGTAAGTTACAGAGACCTTTGGTACTGGGCCCATCCCAGTGGGTAAGCGCCTGCCAGGCTGAGGACTTGCCGGGGAGGGGCGGGGTCCTGCAGGAAGCCCCTCCTGCAGCCTGGCAATGGTGGTCCCACCTGACCAGGTTCGGCAGCATCCGTGGCTGCAGCCAGAAAGCTTGGTCCTCGGGGCTCAGCCGACTGACGGCAGCCTCAGAGGGCACCAGGGCTGTGACTTGGCGGTCGGCAGGAAGCGTGATGCCGGCACTCTGCACACACACAGGGAGCAGGGTGGGAGTGACGAAGGCAGCCACCATCTTCAGATCCCCTGCTCTAGGCTCCAGACCTGCCCCCAACCTCCTGCTCTTGGAGATGTTATATGGCACCCCTCCATCCAGGCAGGCCTCCTGGATTTGTGCCCCCTACCCCAGAATTTTGCCCTGTCCTACCTTGAACCACTGGTAGAAGACGGAGAAGTGGGCATTTGCCTCCAGCTCCTAAGGGAAGGGAAAAGGCTGAGGTCACAAGACCAAAGGCAAATTCAGGCCCCTTCCCCACCACGGGTCCTGAGCAGTGCCCCTTTCCCGCCTGAGGTGCTGGAGAGGGCTCCTCCCCAGCCAAGCACGGGGAAGACAGAAAATGTTCCTGAGCACCTCTTACCTGGAAGATGTCTCCGTAACAGCTGAGACCATCACCCCCAAAGCCAGGGGGGCATGTGCAGACCCGCTGACCTCCCCCCACTGCCCGGCAGGTGGCCTGCAGTGGGAGTGAGAAAGGGCCTCCATTCAGACCCAGATGGCAGCTGGGCCCTCCCTCCCGCATCTCTCTGCCTATCCAGCCACCCAGCCCCAGCCCCAGCCCCAGCCTCAGCCCCACCCCTTGTTCTGCAGCCACTCGGTCTGTGTTGGTGGCACTCCTTCGGTGTGCCTAGCCCTGCCACCCAGGATCACTCGGTATCTGACATGAGCATTACCCATGCCAGGTGAGTGCTAGGGACCCCAGGGCTGTGGGAGCACCCAGGAGGCCGTGCACTCTCAGGAGCCCAAGCTGAGAGCAGGAGCTAGCCAGGCCCAGGTGCGGCTCGTAGAGGCAGGGGTATGGTGGGGTGGAGCAAGGGCAGGGGACAGCGAGTAGTTCAGCACAGCCAAGGACCGTGGAACAGGGGCAGGAGTGGAACAGAGAGAGGAGGCTGGGCAGGAGTGGGACCTTAGTAAGGAGGGGTGAAGGGGAAGAGGAGTGACATGGTTGGATTTGAAGTTTAGAAAGCTCTTCATCCTGACAGGATACAGAGAGACACCCAGAGATGGGGAGGGAGGGAGAACTATAGCCCAGGCCCACCCAGAAAGCCTCCCCAGGGCTCTGAGCCTTGCACCCTTACCAGGCCATGGCAGCCACCATTGCCTGCCCGGCAGGGGTCGATGGGACTGCACTGGTAGCCGTCCCCAGCAAAGCCCAGCTTGCAGGTGCATCGGCTCTGGAGAGGTCGGGAAGACAGCCTTGTCTCATGATGAGCATCCGACCCTTCCTTCCTCCATGACTTGGCTCTCACTGGGCACTGCCCCTGGGTAGGCCTGCCCAGACCCCAGAGGAACTTCTCCCAGCCCTACTCTCGGAGATCTGTGCTCTAGATGGGGAGACAGAGGCCCTAAGGGGAGACTGACTCTCAGGATGAGTCCCCAGAGGTGAGCGCATTGGCAGAGAAGCGTCCCTGGAGACTTGTTGCCCCTATACTTTGAGCTTGTGGCTCTGTCAGTCATTGAGGCCAGCAGCTAGCTGCTCTGGCAAGTGGGCAGGTACCTGCCAAGGCCGGCCCAGGGGAGCGGTTCAGACCCACTCCACCCCTGCCACCCAGTTCAGCTGCTCTGGTCCCTCCAACCAAATGCCAGTGCCCCTGGGCCTGCATACACTGCAGGTGAGTGGCCAGAGAGACCCCTCAGATCTCAAGTGCCCTTGTTTGCACATTGGGGGCATCTCACTGGCGCATTCAACACCTCCGTTCTGAATTTTAAGGCCCTTATGGGGTTTGGAGCTTCAGCTCTTACACCTGTCAGTACTTACTGCTAAGGCTCCACATGCTGGTTCCTAGAGGCCACCTTGGAGTTGGGAGGACAGGGAGCCCCATAGGCCTGGCCATGCAGAGGCTGACCCTGACCAGCCAGGCCTGGGCCATATGCGGAGGCTGACCCTGACCAGCCAGGCCTGGGCCAAATGCGGAGGCTGACCCTGACCAGC
>NW_016107315.1:1671643-1719851 GCF_001604975.1 Cebus imitator
ATGCGGAGGTTGACCCTGACCAGCCAGGCCTGGGCCATATGCGGAGGCTGACCCTGACCAGCCAGGCCTGGGCTCCTAGCTGACTCATTAGACAGTCTTCAATGCCTGTTCAAATGCAGACTCACCAGTCCTGAAATGCTCTGCATGGAAGGCTCCAGGTTCTGAGCTCCCGTAACTAGACTCAGACACTGCAAAGCTCCAGGGCTGGATTTCCATGAGGCTAAAGTTTTGGGGAGGTCACTCCCACGGGCAGGGAGCTCGTCCTGCTTTGCTCAGTATCGCATTCCCTACCTCTAGAATAGGGGCTGGCACGGGACACTTGCCTGATAACACCTGGGAAAGCAATGAGTGGATGGAGGAAGAAGCGAACCCCAGCTGCTACTACTCAGCATGTCAGCACTGGGTTCCCATCTGCACCTGAGGTTCCAGACCCTGAGCACCTGATTCCGTGTTCCAGGAGTCAATGGGTCAGGGAGAGACTCCCCCAGAACGAAGGCCCCCACCCCCTCTCTGCTGCACCTCACCTGTCCAGGGCCCACATAGCTGCAGAGGGCGTCGGCGTGGCAGCCACCTCTCGTGTCCAGCTCACACTCGTCAATAGCCACACAGACGTGGCCATCCCCACTCCAGCCTTTGTGGCATGTGCAGTTGTGGGTGCCCCGGGCCCCAGGGACACACTCAGCCTGTGAGAGCCAAGGATAAATAATTCAGGGATATAGGGATGTAGCCAGAGGGCCAGGGCATCCCACCTCCTGCCTCTGAGTCAGAACTTCAGGGAAGGAGCAAGGGGACTGACATTCTCTGAGCAGCCACCACGGTCCGGGTGGGAGCAGGGGTTGCTGGGTGTGCAGGAGAAGCCATTGCCCTCAAAGCCATCAAGACAGCGACACCTGGGGGTGGGCGAAGGAGGGGCCTCCAGTGAGCCTCAGGAGGGGGCTAGAGCCTACAGACAGGTGTGAAAGGTCACGGGTGGGGCAGAGAGAAGGTGTGAGTTCTCACCTGGCAAAGCCCCCCTGGGTGACACAGTGGGCATGCAGGTGGCAGTGCACGGCCATCTCTATGGGCCCGCAGTACCTCACGGTCTCATTGCAGAAGTGGCCACTGAAGCCAGGGGCACACGTGCCCTGCTGGCACACCCCCCCACTGCCTGGACGGTTGTCGCAGAGACCATGGACACAGCCGCAGTCTGTAGGTAGTAGATGGGAGCAGGGCAGCTGAGGAGCAGGAGGCAGGGCTGGCTGGACGGGCTTGGGGGGTACAGGGAGTAGGGCAGCCAGTACAGATCGGACTTCAGGGTCGAAAAATCAGAGGTTTTCTCAGACTCGATAGGCAGATGAAATGTGAGGGGAGCATTCTGAGCTTTCAGTCACCCCATTCTAGTTGCCTTGATCCCGACACCACCATCAGGAAGTTCTTCAGTGTGTCTGACCTAAGTCCTACATACTTTAAGCCACAATTCCCTTCCTGGAATGGGTGAAGGGGACAGCATCTCCTTCTGTTCTCAAATCTTCTTCTATTCCCTCTGGCCTTCATTCCTCCTCCTGGGACCTCATTTCCCTTCTTGGGAGCCCCCAGACCCATTTTCAAGCAGACCTTTTTTCTCCCTAGGAGGTGGCTTGGGCCAGGACAACCCACCTTCCTGGCACTGATCTCCATGCTTGTTTGGGTTGGAGCAGATGTGGCAGGCAATGCCCTTGTAGTCTGGGAAGCAGAGGCAGGCCCCGTTGCCCTGGATCCCATCACTGCACTAGAGAGTGAGCAGGAGGCAGGATTAGTCATGGGGAAGGGACTCTCTACATTCCCTCTCCCAACACTCCCTCCTTTCATGAGCTGGCTCTGACGCTCCCCATGAGAACTCATCCTGGAAGCGCTCTTCCAAATCACTGATGCTGCCAAAGACCTAGCCCCTAAAAGGCACCTTGCCCTGGAGGCTTTATGAGTGACATTTGCTCAATCCAGAAACACATAACTCCTGTGTTCTTCTATAGCCAGGTGCTAAAGCGACCCTGATATTACAAAGTGATAAAAACAGAACACAAAAGGAAACTACTGCCAAGTAGCTTTTTGGAAATAAAGCTAAATTTTTTTGCCAAAAAAAATCTATCTAATTATTATTATTATTATTACTTGAGATGGACTCTCACTCTGTTGCCTAGGATGGAGTATAGTGGGGCAATCTCAGCTCACTGCAACCTCCACCTCCTGGCTTCAAGTGAGTCTCTTGCGTCAGCCTCCCAAGTAGCTGTGTCATAACACCAGGCTAATTTTTGTATTAGTAGAGATAGGGTTTTGCCATGTTGGCCAGGCTGGTCTTGAACTCCTGACCTCAAGTGATCCACCCACCTTGGCCTCCCAAAGTGCTGGGATTACAAGGGTGAGCCTCTCTAATTACTATTATTATTATTTAGTTTTTCTTTTATGCCCATGTTTCAGAGGAGCCTCTCTAATTATTTTTAATTAAAATAGAAATAATTTGATTCAACTTTCCAATGCCTAGATGTGAGGACCCCAAGGCCAGAGCGTGGCAGGCTTGACCCAGACACACAGCCAGTCAATGGCCAACTTGTGAAGGCGTCCCTGCCTTCCCCATTCCTCACCCCAGGAGAGGATGGGACTCACGTTGCCCTTGCCGTAGCAGGGGCTGGAGAAGCCCCCAGGACACTGCGTGCAGTCAGGCCCGAAGAAACCTTTGCAGCAGCCTTGTTTCTGGAAGAGACAGCAAGTCCAAGAGGCCATCTGGGGCCATGCCCTCCCTGACACCATCTCCAGAGCAAGGGAGTGGATGTGGTTTCTCTGGGCCCCCCTTTTCCACTGTTAGGCTGCAGTCACCCATCCAGCCCCAGCTTGGGGGCCCCTGAGGAGCAGCAGGTGCCAAGGTGACTATGGAGCGGGCACCCGGGCTCAGGCTCACCATGATGGTTTGGTTGCAGTAGCTGGCACAGCCCTTCTTTAGCACATTGAGCCCAGCTGGGTCATGGATGTAGACACACTCCTTGGGTAAGATGTCCTAGGTGGGCCGTGCAAAGCCAGTCAGCAGCTGTGGCTCCTGGGCCAGCCCCTTTGCTAGGCAGCCCTGGTCAAGGATCCTCTGCTCCCTGGGTCCAGAGCTCCCACCTAGACCAGTGGGGCTGGGCAGCACTGAGCCTCCAGGTCTGGTCTCGTCCCCCAGCCTCTGCTTCTCCCACCCACCCCCTTGACCCAGGGCAGAAACCTCGACAGGCAGTCAGGAGGCCCTGAGGGCTGGGCCAAGGGGTGCTCACCAGTTTCACACTGTTGAGGGGGCACGTGCTAGTGTTCAGGGCTTGGCAGTCCACACAGGAGCCCTGGGCAGGGCAGGGGCAGGATGGGGAGAGGGGTTAGTCATTATTTACTTGGCAAACCCAGAGAAGGGAACATTGAATGGGAATTAAGGGATGAGAAGAGTAAACCACAGGAATCCCAGGGCTGGCGTTTCAGGCAAGGGAGAGCAGGGGAGAGCAGGGGCAGGGGAGAGCAGGGGAGAGCAGGGGCAGGGCCCTGAGCTGGGGAGAGCTAGCATCTCTGGAAAACAACAGAGACCAGAGGCAGGCACAGAGTGAGTGAAAGGGAACAGAGTGGTGGAGGATGCAAGAGTTATCTCAGCCAGGCGCAGTGGCTCACGCCTGTAATCCCAGCACTTTGGGAGGCCGAGGTAGGCAGACCAGCTGAGGTCAGGAGTTTGAGACCAGCCTGCCAACATGGTGAAACCACATCTCTACTAAAAATACAAAAATTAGCCAGGCGTGGTGGTGGACGCTGTAGTCCCAGCTACTCAGGAGGCGGAGAGAGGAGAATCTCTTGAACCAGGATTCTGAGATTGCAGTGAGTTGGGCTTGTGCCACTGCACTCCAGCCTGGGCAACAGAGCAAGACCCTCCCTCAAAAAAAAAATTATCTCAGAGGTGGAATCATAGTCCCAGTGAGTGTGAGGGTGAGGGTGAGGGTGAGTGTGGGGGAAGCACAGGTGGGCCCCTGGGAGCCTGCCGGCAGTGTCTCAGAACTGGCGTTAGCCCAGCACTGACTTGGAGCCTCTCCCTGGGAAGAGGATCAGCTGCTGCAGCGCTGGGCGGGGCAGGAGGGGTGGGAGGGGTTAGTGAGCAGGGCCCTGGCTGTGCAGGCGAGGCTCACCACCACGATCTTGTGCTGCTCCTCGCTGCAGTGCTTGGGCAGGATGGGCAGGATGGTCGGGGGCAGCAGGATGCCATCCAGCATGTGGATCACACCATTGGAGGCCAGCAGGTCCACCCTCTGCAGCGGGACCCCCTCAGGTCCCAGCAGGATGCGGCCCTGTGGCAGAGACCCATGGCGCCAACGCCCGGCCCAGCTGACCTCGGCCGAGTGGGGCTGCCCACCTCCACCCCTGCAGCCCAGTTAGAGCAGGCAGCTCAGTGAGATGCTGAAGGCCCCGCCCACTGTGCCAGCCACCTCTCCCTCAGCTCTGGCCAACGACACTCCTCCAGCCCCGGGAAACTTACCTACATGGCTTCTGCCACAGGGAGCCCTACCGTGTGTCCCATGCTCCTCTTTGGAGTCCTCCCCCTTAACCCCCATTGGGCCGCGGCAGAGGAATTTGATCCCTGCCTCCTTCCTTCCCCATGACCCCACCAGGGCCCAGCAGTGTCCTGCCTACCACAGGGCTTGGAGCACACAGGGCTGAGAGGCCAAGTGGGCAGCTGGTCACCGCCAGCCCCACCATCCACCCAGGTGTCCGTGTGCCTCACCTCCTCAGAGATGTTCACGGCCAGGACCTGGTTGGCCATGGTGAGGATCCGGCCCTTGGAGATGAGCTTCTCAACGGTCAGCTGGGGTGAGGGAGACTGTGGCATTAGGCTGGCCTCTGGCCACACCTTGGGGCCATACCCGGTCCTGTCCAGGAGGCTCACAGCCACCCCCTTTGTCCCCAGGCTCTGCTCTGTGCTACAGCAGAACAGATGGGAAGGGGAGAGGAGGGGAGGGGAGGGGAGGGGAAGAGATGCAGCCCCACTGGGTGCAAGCTGGGCGCCCCCCAGAGACAGGCCTCGCACCTGGCCGTGGTTATAGACGTGGTACCGCACCAACTCCTGCAGTTTGGAGAGACCCTGGCAGGGGACAGAGGGTTTGGCTCCCAGAGGCCCTGTGGGGGGGCGTGGAGGCTCTGGTACCCCCATACCCACAGCCCCTTCTCCCACCGAGCTTACTGTTGTGAAGAGGTAGATCAGGCGGCCGTCACGCAAGCTGTCCACAGCCTCATTGCTTGGGGCAAAGACTGTGAAGGGCCCAGGTCCGTCCAGGATGGAGGGCAGCCCACAGTTCTGTGGCAGTGCAAGGGAGGCTCAGGGGGCTGCATGGCCAGCCTCCATCTCTGAGTCCTGCCTGGGCCCTGCCACCTTTGGCCTGCAGGAAACTCCCACTGAGTAAAGTGGGAGACATGGGTAATGGGTCCATGTTACTGCAGAACCTCAGACTTGAGGATGGGACGTGGGCAGAGGCCATGCTACTTCAGAGCCCCAGGTCACTATGGAGCAGATTCTGGGACAATGAGTCCTGGCCCAGAAGCCCAGAAGCCCAGATGGGCTAGGGCCCCTCCCCCCAGCTCACCTCCAGGATGGTTTCAAAGCGGCTGAAGACCTCTGTAGAGGCGAGGATCTGACTGATAGTTTTCTGTAAGGAGGGATGAGGCTGCTTCAGCCCAGGGGGAAGAAGCTGTGCTCCAGCCCTGAGCAGAATGGCTCCTGCCCACTCCCTGCTCTCCGCAGGGGTCTGAGGTCACCCAGCAGCACAGGGGAGGGGAGGGGAGGATGCTGGCTCACCTTGGGATCCCCCGAGATCCCAGAGGGGGGCTGCCACCGCAGGGCAGTGACCACGTGGAAGATGCCATTGGCTGCTACGTTGTTGGGCTTGTAGATGTTGAATGTCTGCTGGGGCTGGTCTTTGTACTTGTAAGAGTATTTCTGAGAAGACACAAGAGGTCTGGCCAGATCCCATAGGCCAGCCCCCTGTCCTGAGGCTCCCTTCCACCTGCACACCCTTGCCAGGCCGTGACTCCTGTTGTCCCTAGGCTGAGCCTCCTCCCTCACCGTGAATTGGTTGAAGGCGACAGTGATCTCCTGCCCAGCCAGCGTCCACCACCTTCGTGTTTGTTGGGACTTCGTGTCCTCCAAGATGTGCTGCCCTGCGATGATGTGCTGTCGGCAGAGCTGCTGGGCGAGGGATGCCTGCAGACACAAGGCAGGGAGCCAAGTGAGCCGGGGTGGGGGGCCGGTCCTCTTCACGTCACCCCTACTCAAGCAATGTGGGGGACAGGATGCCTCCCAGTCTCTGATGCCTCCCAGGTTCTCAGGCCTTGAAGACTGGGCTGTATCCAGGGGAGGAGGCAAGGGCCGGGGGCCAGCTCTGCCAGGGGGAGGGGCTCACGTTCATGGTCCTGGAGGAGGAGAAGGGTATGGACGGCACCAGCACGGTGAACGGGCCTGCTGTGGTGAGGATCTCCCGGCAGCCCTGGTCTGGGGGCAGGGCGAGGGAGCATCAGAGGGGAGCTGGGGAGACCCTGGGGGTCTCAGAAGACCCTCAGGCATCTGTCCTAGGGTGGGGGACTTGGGGTCGGGTATTCGGCCTAGATTTAGGGTAGATGGGGGCCTCAGGGTTGGAGGGCAGCTCCCACCTGCCGTGTGCACCCCCATAGCCCGCTGTTTGTTCCTACAGCTCTGGGGAAACCTGCAGAGGCAGCCCCTCCCTCCGTGCCAGCTGTGCTGGGAGTGAGGGGTAGGTCATGGGCAGGCAGTGGGGTCACGCACCCATCATGGCCATGGCGACCCTCAGCTGCAGGAACACCCGGCCTGTCTGCATGGCCTTCTGCACCTCCTGGAGCAGGTGTCCGTAGCAGGCACGCCCATCCCCCACCTCGCCCTGCTTGCACACACAGCTGGGAGCCCAGGGAGAGTCAGTCAGGCCAGAGGCTGTGCCCCCCAGCTCCTCCCCCCCACGCCTCCCCACAGGGGGCACACTTGTCCAACCCACTGTCTCTGCTCTGAGGCCCCCCTACCCCTCACACCCCCATGCTTACCTGGTCTTCCCATCAGCGGTCACCTGGCAGGTGGCTGACCGGTCGCAGGAATAGGGGGAGCAGAAGGCTTGGCAGCCCCCAGAGGCATTGCTTTTGATGCTGACCAGGCCTGACCGGCAGATGCAGGAAGCCTGGCCCCCGACAGGGAGGGAGGGGAATACCACGTCCAGCCCCGAGAACCACGAGCGTCTGCCCTACCCACAGAGCCCTGCTCAGTCCCTCCCCGAAGAGGACCGTCATCCTCCCCCCATTTTACAAATGGGGAAAAGGAGGCTCCCAGAAGGCCCGTGACTTGCCCAGGGCCCCTCAGCCAGTGTGAGTGGGTACACTGTGGGGGCAGTTCCAGCCTGGGACCCTGGCTCACCTGGCCTGGCTTCTGGTACACACACAAGGTAGAGTTGCTGGGGCAGCCAGCAAGGTTGTCGGTGCACGGGTCCTTGGGCAGACACACCATCCCGTCGCCATGGTAGTTCTCAGGACAATGACACTGAGCTTGCCCCGTGGGGCTTACTGAGCACTGGGCCAGCGGTGAGCAGGGTAATAGCCAGCAGGGGTTGGGGGCTGCCAGCGCAGAGAGAGAACCCAAGTGAGCCAAACACCCAGGAGCCCTGTCTCCACCACAGCTTCCACTGAGGGCCAGCCAAGGCTGACCCAGACCTTGAAGATAGGCTCCCCTTAGGGATGGCTCTCCCTCCCTGTGAATTACATTGTACCTGCTGGGTTGAAGGATGCTCTCTCAGACCCTGTCCACCCTGAACTGAAGTCCCTGGCTTCTGAGTCCAGGCTCACCTTGGCATTCACTGCCTTGCTGCGTGTAGCCGGGCAGGCACCTACAGCTGGGGGCCTCTGCAGAGCACTGGGTGTTCTGGGGACAGCGCAGCTTCTGGCAGATGGGCAGCTCTGAGCAGAGGGGAGAGAGCACCGATGGGCCCAAGCCCAGACTGGGGAGGAACACAGGGGCAAAGGGGCCCTGCCTGTTCTGTGTGACTTGGAGCAGGCCCTGCCCTTGCTGGGCCTCTGGACAGTGGGCATCTCAGATGACACCCCTTCCCCAACAAGGCTGCAGGCAGAGGTCCTGCTGAGGCTTGGGCCCCATCCTCAACCAGTCGGCCTCTTTTGCTCAGGCCATGGGGGACCTGCTGCCCCAGGCTGTCCCAGTGGCACTGCTCACCTTGATCACAGTGGGGGCCAGTGTATCCAGCAAAGCACCGGCAGCTTCCATCTCCACGTGGCCCATGGTTGCACACGCCGTGCACACAGCTGCACACTGGGAGGGACACACAGAGACAGATGAGACCCCAGCCTCACCCAGGCACCCATCGGAATGTTGGGTCCCTGCTCTCTGTATTTTTAGAACTCAGTTCAGGCAGGTACAGAGCTGAGTACAGAGTATAGAGCTGTACTTAAGAGTACAGAGCTGTGGGCCGGGTACTGTGGCTCATGCCTGTAATCCCAGCACTTTGGGAGGCCAAGGCAGGCAGGGGGGTCACAAGGTCAAGAGATCTAGACCATCCTGGCCAACATAGTGAAACCCTTTCTCTACTAAAAAAACACGAAAAATCAGCTGGGAGTGGTGGCACATGCCTGTAGTCCCAGCTACTCTGGAGGCTGAGGCAGGAAAATCGCTTGAACCGGGAGGCAGAGGTTGCGGTGAGCCGAGATTGCACCACTGCACTCTAGCCTGGCGACAGAGCAAGACTCCGTCTCAAAAAAAAAAAAAAAAAAAAATAGAGCACAGGGCTGTGATGCAGGACCACAGAGGTGGTGGGAGCCCAACCTGGGGCTTCCTGGGGAAGGCCTCTCAGGGCAGCAGCATGTGCAAAGGGCTGGGGGTGTGACAAAGCAAAGCACATGTTCCTGAAAGGGACATGCAAGGCTGAGGACCTGGCATAGAGGCTGAAGGGACAGGTGGGAGCCAGTTGCAGGGACTGCATCCCCATGGGTCCCCAGGTGGGTGCTGCCCTCCCCTCCTGCCTTGCAAGCACTCACCCGATTGGCAGTCAGGCCCGAACCGGTTGGGGTCTTGGCACTCCTGGCAGGCTGAGCCACGGAAGTTTTCCTGGTAGTGGATGCAGTGAGTCAGCGTGGCCCCTCCGAGCCTCCAGCCCACCCTGCCCAGCCCTTACCTGGCACACACAGGTCCCATTCCTTTCTATGCCATCCAAGCAGGTCCCGTGGCCATTGCATGGGGTCTGGGCACCGCCAGGGCATTCTGTGGACCCGGCAGAACTCAGCTCTGTGACCAGAACCCAAGCCCAGACACGGCCCCTCCTCCAGGGCAGCAAGAGTGAGGGGGCTGAGCCGGGGAGGTGCTCCGTGAATGTTCATGAAATGAACAAGTTGAAGGGGAATGCAGGTAGCTCCTGCAGAGGGCTTCCCCAGAGCTGGGGGTGGGTGTGAGGAGCAAGGCGGGTCCCCCTTTCACCCATACCATAGCACTGGGAGCCCCAGTAGCCAGGGCAGCAGGCCTTCTCCACCATGTACTTCCGGCACTTCCGTCTGCAGCCGCTCATGGACACCATAGAGCCCCCCAGCTGTACTTCGTAGCTGGAAGCAGAGGGTGGGTGGGGTGAGGGGAAAGGCTCCCATCCACAGCCCCCCAAGCCTCCCCACATTGGCTTCCGGGGCTCCCCCACACCTGCTCTTCCTGGCCCAGAGGTGAGCACAGGGCGTAGCACATAGCAGGTGCCCCATAAAGCCCTCCTGTCCCCTCCCTTTACCCCTTCCTCCCCGCCTGTCTCTGCCACCCAGGAGGGGCCTCTGGGGCATGGATAAGTGAGTGCCTGTCCTCATGTTGTAGGTCTGTCAGGCTCCCCCAGCCTCTGCCACCCCACAGGACGCTCCTGAACACGGGTAAGTGGGGGGGTGGCCCGCACCGGCAGTCCTGGGCTATCTGATCCGGGAGCTCCCGAAGCCAGCCTGGAGGACACGTCTGCTTCTTGACGGCCGCGCACGAGGTGCAGGGTACATGAGTGGCAAGCGTGGTTTTCACATCACAGCGTTTGGACAGCCCCTGGGCCACAGTCGGGATGTGGTCAGGGGCCTGGACTCCGCACCCAGCCCCAACTCTGTCCTTATTGCGGCCAGGCCTCATACCCCTCCAGCCGCGGCTTCCCATGTGCTCAGTGGGAGTGCAGTGAGGTGGGGAAGGCCCTGATAACCCTGTCTGTCACAAGTTGTTAATGTCACAGCAAGTCCCTATGTGCCTGCCCAGAAGGTTCTGACTGCATACCCTCTGACACTAGAGAATCTAGCCACATTGCGCCCCCCAGCCCATTTCAGGTGACGAACAGGGTGTGAACCAGGAACTGGAACCCAGACTCCCAGCCTAGTGCTCACTTTGGCCCTTTGTTTAAAGATAAAGAAATAATACATGGGCTGCGCGCGGTGGCTCAATCCTGTAATCCCAGCACTTTGGGAGGCCAAGGAGGGCGGATCACGAGGTCAGGAGATCGAGACCATCATGGCCAACATGGTGAAACCCTGTCTCTACTAGAAAATACAAAAATCAGCTGGGCATGGTGGTGCGTGCCTGTAGTCCCAGCTACTTGGGAGGCTGAGGCAGGAGAATTGCTTGAACCTGGGAGGCGGAGGTTGCAGTGAGCCGAGATTGAGCCACTGCACTCCAGCCTGGCACCTGGCAACAGAGCCAGATTCTGTCTCAAATAATAATAATAATAATAATAATAATAATAATACCTGACAGAGCCGATGCTGTCTTGGAAGGACACGGTGACTCCATTCTCAACTCATGGGCACAGGCACGATGCCAGCTCCCGCCATGTACCATGGGGCTGGGCCTCCAGCCACCATCTGCTGTGAGCATTTTCACACATTGCTACCAAATGACCCTCTCTAACTGTGCGAAAGGGCTTTCTCTGCTGCCCAGGGGGCAGAGACTAAGGGCCCGGCCCTGAGAGGCTGAGTTCATGTGAGCAGCTATGTGCAGGTCTCTGGTCCGCGTGTGTTTGGGCTGGGCAGTCTCAGGCGACAATGGGCCATGCTGGCCTCTGAGGAAACCCAGGGCACCGTGGCTGGGGCCCCAGGTGGCTTCCTGCTTGGGGTGATCATTGACTTGGGACCTGAAGGATGTATTGGAATTGGCCAAGGACAGCGCTCCTGGCTGTGGGGACAGTAGAAGCCAAGGCAATTGTGTGACAAGGCAGGTAGTGGCCCAGTGGGGACTGGAGAGGGTCTGTGGCCTGGGTGCAGGAGCTTTGTAAACCTGGGTAAGGCAGAGTCCAGGACAGCCCCGTGACTTAGTTTGTCATTTTTGTTTGTCTTTGAGACAGGGTCTCGCTCTGTCGCCCCAGCTGCAGTGCAGTGGTATGATCCTGGGCTCAGGCGATCCTCCCACCTCAGCCTCCTAAGTAGCTAGGATTGCAGGCATGTGCCACTGTGCCCGGCCAGTTTGTTCTAAATTGGCCTTCTGGCTGCTGCCTGGAGAACAGAGTTGAGGGGGCAGGTGTAGGTGGGAAAGAGGCCATCACTTGTGGGTGGCCTGGGCCAGCCAAGGCAGGGACAGTGGAAATGGATTGGGAGAGATTTGAGAGGGCTTGAGGTGGTGAGCTGAATTGGGAGAAGGTCTCAGCAACTGGGTGGGGCATGGAAGATGTGAAGAGTCCAGCCTGCCACCATGGCATGGGCGCAGGGATGCTGATGAAAGCCCCGGCCCTGGAGTCCCACTCACTGGCCTGCCACAGCTCCTGGAAGTCCCCCAGCGGGGCTGCCTTCTATGGTAATGAAGTCCCAGTAACCTTCAGCACTGAACTCAGGAGGAGTGGAACTAAACCGGTTACAGTGGGAGGACCGGGCTTGGGTGGGGGGCGGTTGTTGGGAGGCTTATGGCACAGGCTGGAGAATCGGAGATGTTCTCATCTTGAAAAATGCTGACACAGTGTGGTCCAAAGGGAGTGACCCCAGAACATCCTTTTCCTAGAATAATTTACAGATGTGTGCTTTCTCAAAACAAGAGAAAAGGAGAAATGGTGCCCTCAACGCTTTCTTCTGGCAAACACCAGGGCCCCAGGGCCTCTGTGCTACTGTGATTTGGCCTTTTCCGCTCATGCCTCTGCGGTCTGCAAACAGGGAAGTTGCTGGGAGCAGTCTGCGTGGAGCGGCAGAGCTGGGATGTTGTAGGCTTGTTCCCTATCCTGAGGCTCGCCTTTGCTGAGCCAGGGAGTGACTAGGAAATTGGGTAACTCGCAGGCTGAGCAGCTGCTGGCTCAGGGCAGAGGCTTGGCAGGAGCCAAGCTCCCCTCAAAGCCACCTGGCCAGCTGGGCAAAGCTGCCAGTGCAGTCACCATTCTGGCTGTGGACCAGCTCTTGGAGGAACAGTGGTCAGCTCTGGATTAAGGGCCCCGGCTGAGTAAGGCTGTACTGTCTGCACCCTGGGACAGTCAGGGCCCAGAAAGAAGCAAGAGCTTTAGAGCCTGGCGTGGATGTCCGCTCACAGGACCTGGGTGTTTGTGAACATGTGGGAAATGCTGATGAACGGTAAGCCGGCTGCCGCATCAGTGCTTCTCCGGGACCACACCGAGGGGTTCTGCCTCCACCCCGTGGCCTGGAAGGAGCATCTGCGGTCTGAGCCCACATCTTGCCGGTAGTCCGGCTGGGTGGAGTGAGGCTGGATCACAGCCTGAGTGCTGAGTCAGATTCCCTCCTTCCTGGGGGCACCTCGGGACTCAGCCAGAGCGGGTGCTGTCTCTCCCCCACCGCACCCCTGCAGACCTGATTTTGCAACGTCGGCTTCCCACAGAGCCGCTGCTGGGGGAAGTTGAGGAGACATGAGTGTGAAGCCTTTGGTGAGAAGGTGGATGAAATTCTCCCAAGCTGGGACCTGGCTCATGGGGACTTTTTAAGGCTGAGACTCCAGAATCCAAATCCTGTCAGAGAGGAAGGAACCACAAACTGCTTTTCCTACCTTCAGTCAGATCAGGGAGGGCGCGGGGCTGGGTTCTGGACTGCGCTCCCCTCCCGCTACAGGTTCCACTGCACATGTCTAGCTGCGTGCCCTCGCTGAAAAGCTGCTGAACGGGCAAGTGCTAAGACCCTTCCTGGGAAGCCTTCCTGCCTTGTTGCCTAGATCCATCTGCACGCCCGTCCTGCTGCTCCCCCTTATGAACATGTGACCCGGGACCTCACTTCCCCTCAGAGCTGCCATTCCTAATACACAGTTGTCCCTTGGTGTCTGTGGGGGATTGGTTCCAGGATCTTCCTCAGATACCAAAATCCACGGATGCTCAAGTCCCTGATATAAAATGGCATGGAGGCTGGGCATGGTGGCTCATGCCTGTAATCCCAGCACTTTGGGAGGCCGAGGCTGGTGGATCACCTGAGGTCAGGAGTTCGAGACCAGCCTAATATGGCAAAACCCCACCTCTACTAAAAATACAAAAATTAGCTGGGTGTGGTGGCGTGCGCTTGTAGTCCCAGCTACTTGGGCCGAGGCAGTAGAATCCCTCGAATCCGGGAGGCAGAGGTTGCAGTGAGCTGAGATCATGCCACTGCACTCCAGCCTGGGCAACAGAGCAAGACACCATCTCAAAAACAAAAAAATGGCATCAAATTCACATATAACCTATGTGCATCCTCCCATATACCTTAAGTCATCCCTAGACGACTTATAATACTGAATACAATGCAAATGCTGTGTACATAGAAAAGTCTGAAAATGGGGCTGGGCACGGCGGCTCATGCCTGTAATCCCAGCAGTTTGGGAGGCTGAGGCAGGTGGATTACCTGAGGTCAGGAGTTAGAGACCAGCCTGCCCAAAATGGTGAAACCCCGTCTCTACTAAAAATACAAAACTTAGCTGGGTGTGGTGGCACCGGACTGCAATGCCAGCTACTCGGGAGGCTGAGAGAGGAGAATTGCTTGAACCCAGGAGACGGCGGTTGCAGTGAGCTGAGACTGTGTCACTGCACTCCAGCCTGGGCAACAGAGCGAGACTCCATCTCAAAAAAAAAAAAAAAAAGAAAAAAAAGTCTGAACATGTTCGGCATTCTTTCCCTGAATATTTTGTTTCTTTTCTTTTCTTTCTCTTTTTTGAGACAGAGTTTTGCTCTTGTTGCCCAGGCTGGAGTGCAATGGCACGATCTCGGCTCACTGCAACCTTTGCCTCCCAGGTTCAAGTGATTCCCTGCCTCAGTCTCCTAAGTAGCTAGGATTACAGGCATGCACCACCATGCCCAGCTAATTTTTTGTATTTTTAGTAGAGACAGGGTTTCTCCATGTTGGTCAGCCTGGTCTTGAACTCCTGACCTCGTGATCTGCCTGTCTCAGCCTCCCAAAGTGCTGGGATTACAGGTGTGAGTCACTGCACCCGGCCTTCCCTGAATATTTGCAATCCAGGGCTGGTTGAACCCACGCACAGAGTGCACAGATACAGAGGGCCAACTGCATTTACAGTGGCTCTTAGCTACTCAGGGTGCTGGAACAGAGGCCACCTGGCTGTGTTAGATGGGCCAGCACTGCCGCAGCCCCATCCACAAGGAGTGGCCAGAGCCACAGATCTCTGACAAGGAAAAACCTCTAATCTGAGGCCCCTCACTGACCTCTGTCCTCACTACCCAGAGCATGAGAAGGTGGCAGAGGCCTTTGAAATTCCCTTGCATGGTATGTGGGGAAACTGAGTTAAGGGGAGGGTAGGAGCTCACCTGCAGGGCTCTGAGCACAGCCCTGGAACCCTCAGCTCTTCCCCCATCACTGTTGCCTTCTCAGCCTCATATCTTCCTGTCACCAGCCCTGGCCTGGTCCTGAAGCTGGTGAGGCCCCTCTCCCTGCTGCCTCTCTGAAGGACCACAGGTGTCCAAGAGAAAGCACCTGATGGTGGCAGGAAGCCTGTGTCCCTGGCTGGACTGCCTGTGGGATCCTGGGCAGGTCTTTCCCTCTGTGGACCTTTGTCTGCCCATCTGTGCCATGGGGATGCTGGTAGCTGCCCCAAGAGGCAGACACACTTGGCCTCACAGGAGAGAGACTACCTCCATCACCAGAGTGGGAGACTCTGCAGCCAGAAGCCTGTCACAGGAACCTGACTGAGGAGCTGGCTGTGGCTGCATCCCAGCACCCTGCCTGGCCAGCATGCACGGATCGGAATCATAGGCAGGAGTTTGGAGCATGACTTCAGAATGGGAATGGCCTGGCCCTGTCATCCTAGGGCTTTGGCTTCCTCACGAGGAGGACGGGAGGAGTGGCCCTGAGGCTGTGAAGATTCAAGGGGACCTGCCAGGCTGCGGCTGCTCCATGGCAGCTCTGAGGCTGGAGTGTGTCCTTGTCAGCTGCTCATAACCCTGGGCACTGGGGGTGAGTGACTCGTTCACCTCCCAGCACTCTTGGGGCTGGACACAGGCACACACACGTGCACACACATGCCCCACCTCAATCTGTTTGTTGTCCTCAGGGGTTGGAGGTGATCACATCACCAACCCCCAGGTGAGGGCCACACAAGACGTGGGCCTCCATCTGGGCTGGAAGGGCAGTAGAAACTGGAAGGGCCTGCCTCTATACCCTTCAGCTGCAGGCTGGGGTGCCCTGACCCGGCATAGTCAGAGGAAGGTGGCCGACACACCCCTGCACCCCGGGTGGCCAGATGCAGACCTCAGCCTGGGGAGGTGGGCACAACAGCCGCCTCCCAGGCCTGCTCAGAGGTCAGACAGGCACCAGCTGTGGTGTCTCCCCAGGCCCATGCCCCTCAATGTCCAGCTCCTCCCTGTTCCCACCACTGGCCAGCAGGGCCCAGATGCTGTGTGCCCCTGAGACTGGCTCACACTCACCTGCCCCCTGATGAAGCTGAAGCCTGAGAGGTAGAAGGCCAGGAGGCAGAGCGGGAGGAGGCCCCGGGGTCCTGCCATGGCTGGCGGGCACGCTGTCCAGGACAGCGTCAGGCAGTCAGTGGCGCAGGGAATGAGCTCTAGGAGGCAGGCACAGTGCAGGCAGGCGGGACGGGGCGGGCAGTGGCCTTAAAAGCAGCCGGGAGGCCCCGCCAGCTCACCCCCACAGGAACCCGCCAGGATTTCCTCCTGCGTATCAGCAGCCTGCAGGCGGAAGGGAAGGTGCTGGCTACTGACCCCCCATGGATGGCCTGGGCCCTGCTCAGGGCTTCCCGGCCCAGGACCCTCCTAGCATCATGACCTGCAAGCCCAGGCCACCATAAGCCCCGGAGACCTGGGCTCTTATCAGAGTTCTGAAGCAAATCCAAAGGCACATGTGAACAACCCCCACCCCAATGCCCCCTGCCTGGGAGCCCAGTGTGTTTCATCCAGAGACTCCAGGGGTTCTGGTTGACGGAAAGCAGGGTAGTCCCTGGATGGGTCTGTTCCTGCCTCCACCTTTCAACTCCAGGGCACACATGGGGCTCTGACTTACTGCCGGCACCCTGCTAAGCCACCAGACCTGCATCCCCTCACCAGCCCCCGCCACTACTGAGCAGCTGGTCCTGCCCGCCAACCCACATCCACCTTCCCTCCTTCCCTATCTGCCCACAACTCAGCCCACGCTCAGCCAGCTTCCGGCAGCACCTCCAAACCCCTCTCCAGCCAGCTGGTTTCTCTTGACTCTCCCCAACTAGGTCTGCCTCCAGCCACACAGGCCTGTCTGCTCCTTCAAAGTGAGCTCCCCTGGCATGTGCTGTTACCCCAGATTGTCACACACCGGCTCCTTCTCACAGGCCCAGTCTCAAGTCAAGGGCCACCACCTCAGAGTGCCTCCCTGGTCCCAGCCTGCAGGTGGCCCTGAACCTGGCTCACCTCCTGGCGGCACCGGCCACCAGCTGAGATTGGGTTTAGTGTCCTTTGTCTCCCCCTGAAACATCAGCTAAGGGAGAGCAGGGACGCTATCGGGCTGGTACATACAGTGGATGCTCAATTCAGATGTGCAGAAGAAATAAATGGAGGTGGCTCCTTATACTATCCCTGTGTTACTGGTGGGGAAACCAAGGCTCAGAGGGGTTGGGGAGCTTGTCTGAGGTAATCAGTGTTTTAAATCCATCCCAGGGATCCTGCCTGCATAGCCAGCTCCCAGGAGGTGCAGTGAATGCAGGCTGAGGGCCTGTGTGCCAGGGCTGTGTGTGGTGGGCCTTGCCTCCACTTGTCACTACCCCCACCTGCAGATGGTGTAACAGCTGGGGAGACAGGAGTGGGCCAGAGCCCAGTGGCCATCTGCGAATGCTTTGGGAAAGGCCGGATTGGGGGACTTTCTCCTCCCCAGCACGCCTCCACTCCCATCAGGTTGGAGGGGCCTTTGGGCAGGCCTCTGAGATCTGGCTGGGATGGGGGTTGCAAGTGGAGACCCTCCTCCCATTCCCCATACCCACAGCCTTCCTGAGGGTGAAGGGTCCTCCAGGTAGGACCCCTACTCTTCTGGCACCGAGGGAAACTAGGGAGCAGAAGCAGGTCTGGGAGCCAGGCTAGCCACTCCACCCACCTCTCCACAGCCCTGCTTGGCCTGGTGGCCCCAGGGTCCTGGGAACTGAGGCTCCCGGCTGGGTCAGGATGAGTTATGTGAGGCTCAAGGGCCCTGCTCTGGCAGCAGGAATGGGGTTGGAGAAGAGTGGGGCATGGGGCTGACTCCCAAACAAGTCCCAGGTCCCCTCAGCAGGTTCCCTGAAGCAATCCTCAGGGAGGGGCCCACGAGCCTCATGCTTCAGGGATATGAAGACAGGCACAGATAGGCATGCGCCCTCCCTCCACTGTCCACCACCTGGGTCCACCTCCCACGGGCCTCCCCTACTGCCATTCAAGGGCCACCTTGGTGAGATGCCCCGGCTCCCCCACCAGCCATTCAGACTCTGGGCTCTCTGTCCCCCGACCCCTCCTCCACTCCTCACGGGTGTTGTGAAACAGGTGGGGTTGGGTGTAGGGGTGACTGACACAGACCTGCAGGACAGCCTGAAGGGGGTGCATGCCCTGCACCCAGGCAGAGGGGTGGCAGCTGCTGCATCAGGGCTTCCCTGAGGAGTTTCACAGACTTCTTGTTTGCCCTGGGCTCACGTTTTAGCCACAGTCCAGCATGGCCCTGTCCAGAGAGGCCATGGCCCTGTCATGCCTCCCATGTTCCAAGAAGTACCTGGCTCCTGGAGGCTGCTCCCTCCTTTCTCCTAGCCCTTCACCCTTCTGTGTCTCCCGGGCACCCTCTCTCCTATCAACCATGCTCTGGATGGAAGCCCTGCTGGGGCCCCAGTGACCCATGATTTAGAAGATGCAGATGGTGTCAAACTCTGCTTTATTGGAATAGAATACAGGCAACAAGAATCGCGCTTGGTGCTGGCAGCTCCCGCCCCCTGCTCCCACCGGCTCTCCCACTTGTCTGGACCGGGGAGACTCCACAATCTGGGGTGGGAGTTTCCAATGTGCATTCTGCTACCCGCCTCAGGATTAGCAGCAAGATGCCCACGACAGCAACAGCAACAAAGAACTGGACTTGACACTTCAGGAGAGGATGTGTAGAAGAAAGACCCACAGCGCCACGCGTTAACAACGGTCACACAACAGACACAACACTGGTGTGCACGGCCCCGCCACCCTCGGGAGGCTGACGGCACACAGACAGCCCTGGAAGGGCCCAGCATTCTCACTCCCAACATGAGAAAGAATTAACACAACACACACGCATGTTCACATTCTCTGTGAGGACAGTCAAATTAAGGTACCAAAAGGGAGGAGAAAACATTTTAAGAGAACACAAAAGCCTGCTGCCCGGCCCCAGTAGGTGTCAGGCTGGACACAGCAGGTGGCGAGGGCTGGCTGTGGCCTGGGCTAGCCAGTGAGCTCAACAGGCAGCTCACGGCCACACAGGGCCTCCCACTGGCGAGCCAACAGTGAGATGAGCTTCTCTCGGCTCTCGGCACTGGGGACAAACACCTGCCACTGGACTTCATGGCCCTGGCCGGCTCTAGCCGGACTACCTGGCACCTCCCCAAAGTGGTCCAGGGTGACACTGCCCATGAGGTCATGGCCCTGCACATCATCGAAGACAAGGGTGAGGGCCTGTGGGTAGGGCTGGTAGCCCATGAGCACTCGGTCCAGGTCCCGGACGCGGCGGCCATCATCCAGCCGGTACCTGTCTCTCTGCGGCGGCTCTTTGGCAAACTCGGGCAGCGGGTAGTGGATACAGTCCTCATCCAGGAGGAAGATCTCGGAGCTGGTGAGCAGGAGTGTCTTGGGCCGCAGGGGGCCCCTGCAGCACCCAGGGGGTGGTGTGCCCACCTGGAAGGCCTGCACGTACAGCAGGATGCTGAGGGCTGGGGCCTTCTCTGGCTCGCCCATCTTCTGGGCCACAATGAATGTCAGGTCCCCAACCTCCTCCTCACTGGGGTAGGTGAACTTGACACGACTTGAGTGGATCAGCTCGTAGTTCTCCATCTTCCCTGCAGAGAGATGCCACCAGGGCTGTAGCCTGGAACTGGCCCACAGTGGGGCTGGGAGTGCCAAGGGCCCCAAGCCAACCGAGAGACCCCGGCAAGAGAGGATATTTGAAGTGCGGGGCCCACAGGCCAGTAGCCCAGAGCAGGCACTGGGGCTGTGTCTGCCAGATGGTTGAGGGACTGCCAGGGTGGAGACTCTGCCATCTGAAATTCCCACATAAAACCCTGGCCAGCTAAGTGAGAAAAGAGAAAAGGGAGAGGCAGAGAGGGTTCTGGGGCAGAGAGAGCTGCCCTGGGGCCTGTGATGTCTGTCCAGACAGCCTGTCTGTAGCCTGAGGTGGACAGGGGTACCTGTGGTCTTGTTCCCAAACTCGGAGTAGAAGTCCTTGTCAACAGGCTCTGGCGAGGGCGTGCGCTCCAGAGAGGACAGCACGACCATGAGATGCTGGAGGAAGCAGTGCGTCAGGTAGCTGTCTCGCGTCAAGCACGTGACCACCTGTACCGGGTTGGAACCTGCACGAGGCGCGGTGGGGGCTGGTCAGAGCCACAGGCCACCGCTCCCCTATCCCGTCCCTGCTCCTTAGAGCCAACTTAAGTTCCCAGCAAGCCTGAGCCCAGAGGCCAGGGCCAGGAAGGCCCACATAGGAAAGCATCATGGGGTGTGGGAGGAGGCCATTCCTCAGGCCGGAAGAGCTGAGGGATTTTTCTGGAAGGGGAGACAGAGGCATTAGGCAAAGAGCTCAGCTTTCTCTCTTCAGGAAGTATGAGTCAGAAACATCCTGCCCGAGACCAGGGCCCACTCTGCCTCTGTCCGGGCCAGTGCTGGCTGCACATGCTGCCTCCTGTCCGAGCCCTGGAGACTGAGTTCTGCTCTCTCAGCAGTTCCTGAAGCTGCTTCCTCCCACCCTGGGTAAGAAGTGGCTCTTGAGGACAGAGATAACTGCCTATGATAACGCGCCCACGTAAGGAAGGTGGAAGCCCACTGGTGACAGTGGCCTTCACCCGAAATAGGACAAAGCACAGAAGGTCACTCACCCGTCAGCCGGAAATGCTGGTCGAAAAGCCCAACGTTGACGGACTGCAGGTCACTGAGCTTTAGCACAAAGCACTGGGAGATGTGGAAGGGACTGTTGTTGTAGTCGGTGTTTTTCTGATGCCAGAAATCTGTGTGATGGAGACAGGGACTGAGGGAGGCAGGGGCAGGCAAGGACAAAGGTCCTAGGTGTATAGCACATCTACCAGGAACAGGTCCTCTTGGCTGGCCTGGCCTGGTGAGGCCTGGCAAGGAGCCAGTCCCACTTCCACCTACGCAAGACCCATGGGCAATGCGGGCTGGAGTCTGAGCCTCTCCCAGCTCACGGGAGTCACCAGGTCACTGGCTAAGGCTCCCTGTGTGGCTCCAGTGGCAGAGGCTGCCCAACCCCTTCTCATCACAGGCCATTCACAAGCAGTCACTGGGCCCTGGCTCAGGGCATTCTGTGTTCGCCATCTGGCCATGGACCCCTCCCTCATGGCAGCTCCCCTTCCTCAGACAAGGACTCCCAGCCCACTGCAGTCAAGTCGCTGACTGCTGCCTGAAGCCACACAGCTGGCTCCAGAGAGGGCCCCCAGCTCACCACAAGCACACACTCCAAGCTCCTCCCCAGCAGGCCCTGTGCCTACCTTGCAGTGGCTCTGAGAAGTAGCGGCGGAGGCCATCATGGAGCACGAAGTACACAGCCTTGGTGGAGAGCAGCACGCAGGCGGTCACCTCCAGCCCCGGGGTCTGGTAGAACACCACCGAGGACCACATGAGGTGCCTCAGCTCCTCGTTTTCAACCTGGAGATGGGGGGCCTCCTGTCAGCTCCACCATCCCAGCCACCTGCGCATCCCAGGGACATGCCTACCGCTCCCAAAAGGAGACATGTGAAGCTCCTCGCCGCTCACCAATGCATCCGTACACTCAGAGGCAGAGAGGAAGTGAGGGGTGGGAGATGGCTGTGGGGGGTCTGCCTGGGGCTGGAAGTGGCACAGGAGGTGGTGACAGCAAAAATGGCCCAAAGGAGGGCAACTCAGGACTGTGAGCAGCTCAGTTGAGGACTCCCTGGCATCCGAGAAGTCCAGGGACCTGAGGCTGACCCGAAGCCAAGCCTGGCCTCGCCCTCAGGACTGGCTGTGCACCCGCACCCGGGATGCTACCTCAGCAATGCTGCTGTGGAAGAGCTCGATGATGGCGCTGCCCTGCAGGCTGGCGATGTGCCGGAGCGACGGGCAGGCAGGCAAGTGCGAGGGGATCTGATTCTCCTCCGAGGTGGCCTGGATGAGGTGCTCGCTCGGGTACTGGGCAGGGGCCTCGGCTGCGGGTGGGGCTGGAGCCTCCACTGTGGTCTCCTCTGGGACCAAAGCTGAAGTTGAGGCCTCTGCTGGGGCCGGAGTCTTCGCTAGGCCTGAGCCTGAGGCTGCTGCAGGGGCTGAAGCTGGGACTTCCACTGGGGCTGGGGCCAGAGCCTCTGCTGGGACCTCCTGGGGACACTGTATATTGCTGTAACCCCCAAGAAACACCATGTTAACAGCGGACCCCAAATGAAGATTCACATCGCACGTGCAGCTTCAGCGTGAGGAGACTGTGTGCATCACACACCATCCATGGGTCACCTGGGGGCTTCATCACCAGCTTCTCTAAGGGAGAACAAAACGGCATGGCCGGGCGCAGTGGTTCACGCTTGTAATCCCAGCACTTTGGGAGGCCGAGGCATGAGAATTGTTGGAGCCCAAAGTTCGAGACCAGCCTGAACAATACAGCAAAATGTTGAGGTGGATGAAGCCTAAAGTATATCCTGGCCCACAGAGCCATTCATGGGACTGTGACCCTGGTGGGGGCAGTGCCCAGAGGCCATGCCTGGGCCCAGCAGAGCACAGCAGCCAGGGCGACAGCTCTCCTGGCCTGGGTATGCTGCGGCCTGTGGCTCTCCCACTGGGCAAACCCCCTCGGCCGGCCCTGAATGAGTGGCAGGAGCCTGGGGCAACCCGTTTTGTGAGAGGACTGCTGTCCTGAGCTGGTGATATAGAGGAAGGCTGGGGGGCAAGGGGGCAGGAGGGGGCCCCGAGAGAGCTGGGCCAACCCCCTGGCCCACACATGAGCCGCAGATGCTGAGATCACACACATGCCAGACCCATGGCCCCCTGGCTCCTGAGAGCCGTGCTGGGTCTCACCTGGCCCTGCGCTCGGCAGGCTGGGCATCCGCAAAGGGGCCCTGAGGGCTGGCCCCCATCGCAGGGGTCTTGGCGATGACCACAGTCTTCAGGTCCTGCAATGAGGCCCGCAGCTGGTTATAAATGCGCAGGAAGTGGAACTTCTCATGAGGCAGCACGAAGATGGCGGTGACGAAGCGGTACCCCACCAGCAGCTCCAGCACATGACCGTCAGCAAAGGCACCCCGAGGCTGGGTGCAGCTGCGCGTGGGGTCTAGCAGCACGGTGGAGAGCGGCACGCGGCTGAGCTTGAAGCTGTTGCGGTTACGACAGTTGTGGGTGCCCCGGTTGGGCATGGGGTTGAAGTCGGCCTTGATGACGTTGAGATGCTGGGGCGTGAGCAGCAGCCAGTAGGGGATGGCGGCGGACTTGACAGCCTCAGAGGGTGCGCAGCAGGAGCGCCGCACAGCGGAACAGAGTGTGCAGCTGGCCCACTCGATGTTGCCTGAGTAGTCCCCGGCGGCCGTCTGCACCATGCGCTTGTCGCTATAGACCAGGTAGACGGGGAAGCAGCCCTGGCTGCGCTCCTGGCAGCCGCCAGCCACCTTGTAGAAGGTGAGCAGCTGGCGCAGGAACTCCTGCAGGCTAGTGTGGCTGCCGTAGAGGATGGGGCTACACAGCATGGCCATGTGCTGCGGCGCGAAGCATGAGCGCAGGTCTGCATGGAACTCGTGCAGGTTGGCAGCATCCGAGATGATGAAGAGTGTGTTCTCACTGTGCCGTACCTTCAGCACCAGACACAGCTCTGGCATGAGGAAGCCGAACTCTGTGAGGTCGCCATGTGGGAAGCAGAAGACAAAGCGCAAGGACGAGAGGATGTGCTGGCTGCTGCCCCGAGACTCCTGGTGCGGGATCTCGAAGACAGCGATGCCGAAGTCGGTGAGCACAAGGCAGGCAGCGAACTGGCGGATGCTGCCCTGCACGTGGATCAGGAAGCACCACAGCACCTTGAGGATGCGGATGTGCTCCAGCAGAAAGTCCTCATCCGCGCCCAGGGCCCACTCCAGAGCCAGGCGCTCCTCCTCAGCCTCTTCATCTTCCTCTTCCTCCTCCTCCTCTTCCTCCCCCTGGCCTCCTTCCTCCTCCTCCTCCACGTCCGGGGGCCCCATTTCAAAGTATCGATTCTCAGCAACATCTTCCTCTTCCTCCTCCTCCTCTTCCTCCCCCTGGCCTCCTTCCTCCTCCTCCTCCACGTCCGGGGGCCCCATTTCAAAGTATCGATTCTCAGCAACATCTTCCTCTTCCTCCTCCTCTTCGTCGTCCTCCTCGCCCTGCTCGCCCCGGCCCTCCTCCCGCTGGTTGGCGGCCTCGATCCAGGCAGGCAGCTGCCGCTCGATGGCCTGTCGAATCAGCGTGCTCAGGCGCTGGATGAAGTCTTGGTTGGTGGCCGTGTAGCCAATGCAGGTGAAGGGCAGGAAGATGATCTGGCCAGATCCAGGCACCACCTGGACCTCTGGCTCCGCATGTTCTGGGCTGTGCAGGGAGAGGCCATGTCAGCGGTATGCTGGGAGGGGCCCCTCCCACCTCCCACATCTGAAGCCTGCTGCTGCACCCTGACCCTGAGAAACCAACCCATGGATCTCCCAAGCCTCCCACACAGCTGAGTCAGCTCCCAGGATGAGGGCCCTGGTGGGAGCCCGTGCTGCTTGCTGAAAGGCTGGGTCGCCAGTTTGGTCAGAGTTTCTGCTTCCAGGGGCTTGGACCATAGGTGCCCAGCACAGCTATACCCAGGCCATATGGGTTCCCATGACAGAAGCACTCCCATGGGCTTGTAAGTCATTCAGCTGCTGCTATAAGCCCTGGAGAGAATGAACACTCCAGGGCATGAATCTATTTGTTGCCCCTGGTGGCCTCCGGGGCAGGGAAGCGGGCCAGGGCAGGTCTTAGGACCTTTATACTTAAATTCCAGCTCTTCTTGGCCACTGCAGCCCTTGCATGTAGAATGGGAGTTGGTGAACTTCTGTAAAGGGTCAGAGTACACATTTCGGGATTTATGGGCTACCCTGTCCATACGATCTCTAACAGCCCTTTAAGAATGTAACTGTCGGCCGGGCGCGGTGGCTCAAGCCTGTAATCCCAGCACTTTGGGAGGCCGAGGCGGGTGGATCACGAGGTCAAGAGATCGAGACCATCCTGGTCAACATGGTGAAACCCCGTCTCTACTAAAAATACAAAAAATTAGCTGGGCATGGTGGCACATGCCTGTAATCCCAGCTACGCAGGAGGCTGAGGCAGGAGAATTGCCTGAACCCAGGAGGCGGGGGTTGCGGTGAGCTGAGATCGCGCCATTGCACTCCAGCCTGGGTAACAAGAGCGAAACTCCGTCTCAAAAAAAAAAAAGAATGTAACTGTCCAACATAGTGAAACACTGTCTCTACTAAAAATTAGCCAGGTGTGGTGGTGGGTGCCTGTAATCCCAGGTACTTGGGAGGCTGAGGCAGGAGAATTGCTTGAACCCAGGAGGCGGAGGTTGCAGTGAGCCGAGACGTGCCATTGCACTCCAGCTGGGCGACAGTGCGAGACACCATCTCAAAAAAGAAAAAAAAAAAAAGTAAACTGTCATTCTGGCTGGGTGAGGTGGCTCAAGTCTGTAATTCCAGAACTTTGGGAGGCTGAGTGGGAGGATCACTGGAGTTCAGGAGTTTGAGACCAGCCTGGCCAACATGGTGAAATTCTGTCTCTACTAAAAATACAAAAAATCAGCTAGGCGAGGTGGTATGTGCGTGCGGTCCGGGCTACTCAGGAGGCTGAGGCTGAGACAGGAGAATTGCATTAATCTGGGAGGCGGGGGTTGCAGTGAGCCAAGAACGTGCCACTGCACTCCAGCCTGGGCAACAGAGTAAGACTGTCTCAAAACAAACAAACAAACAAACAAACAAAGAATCTAACTATCATTCTTAGCTCCCAGGCTGTGAGCCACACACAGGCCTTGATGTGCCAACCCCTGGTGTAGGGTAACGTGCTGGGCAGAATTTAGGTATTAGAATTTGGAAACAGATTGAAGAGTCCATCTCATCTATGTCTCTTCAGAGTAAGAAATAGTTCTGCAGAACTTCTGTAAGCGGATTTTTAAAAGGAAGTGGCTACCTCTGGCCCACAGCGGAGTGTGTGCAGAAGGCCACGTGCAGCCAGGCCCAGGTCCCTTTCCAACCTCTTCCTTACCTTGCACCACCAACAGCTCCTGGCACATCCCTTAAATCATCAGAAGCTGCCTGATGGAGAAAGAAACGCAGTCAGTGCCCACCTACTGCAGCCAGCCCTAGCATTTACTGGGTGCCAGACCCTGAGCTGGGCATTCTGCCATCCATCACTGCCCTGAGGATGTTCCTCCCCATCCCACGCTCTACCCTGGGCCCCACTCTGGAACCCAGGAGGGCAGAGACCCACTTGGTTATCCCACCGGCATACAGTAGGGCTGGGTTTCCCACACTCCTAACCCAGGGCCACAGCCTCTTGCCTCTCCAGGGATTCGGCATCTAAATGCTCCTTATGCCACCCAAGGGTCCAGGTAGATAGTCTACAAATTTGGTCCAACCCTAACTGGCCAGTAGTGGACACAGCCCTGAAAAGTCCCTCCCAATGTTCTTTATGCACTGGGGAAGACCTAGGGCTTGGGAATCTCTTGCTGTGTGACCCTGGGAAGGGTGATGGGAGAGTACTGTGGAGTGCTGAGGACAGACAAGGACTCTGCAAACTGTCCCAGTGTCACAAGGCCATAACCTTGTACTGCTGCAGAGACAGGGCTGGAGGGAGGCCCAGGCACCAAGCACATTCCCCAAGCACTCAGCAAGCACCCTTGTTTTCCTCCTCTCTTTTCTCAGGACACAGGAAGGGGCTCTGAAACTCTCAGTAACAACCACAGAGGAAGTGCTGGAGTTATACTGTTTCCCAGACCACCAGGGTGACATGTGGGAAGGGGCTGAGTGGTCCCAGGGGTGCCAGGAAACAGAGAAGAAACCCAAACAAGGCCCCGCACAAGGGCCTTTTGAAATGCCTTCCCCAGGAGAGCCTGCACACAGGGTCAAGGGCCACCCTCTCCACCTGCCCCCTCGTGCCCTGGGCCCAGTGACAGAGAACTGCCTGTTCCCATCAACCAAGGGGGTGAGGAAGGGAAGGAGGGAGGCCGAAAATAAACCCTTAACCACTGAGTTTGTCAGGAAGACAGACTCAACTAGAGACAGGTCCGAGAGAAAGACCGTGGGCAAAGCAGAGGACGCCGAACCCTGGAAGTATCTGCCTCAGCTCCAGCCAGGCTACTTCCTACTGCACACAACCCCAGGCAGAAGAGTCCACCCACGGCCATATGGTCCCCAGAAGCAGGAGGAGGGCATTACCTGTCCTGCAGGGATGGACTCCAAGGAATCAGAACATCCCCGGGCAATGGGCCGGTCCTCAGGAGTCAGACTGTCGGTGGACGAGACGCTGCTGGCCAGGGCCTCCTCCTGAACGAACATGATTCCTGGAGAGACCGGGTGGGTGGGCAGGCAGGCAGGGTAGGCGGGGCAGGGAGAGTGGCCATTCAACAAGTGGGGCTGGGCCCCTCAGGCTACCGGCATGGCCGGGGGCTAGCCAGACCCCAAAACCCAGCCATATGGATTATAGAACATGTTAAAACTGAAATTTCAAAATGACTGCTTATCTAATCTCAGAGCAGAGAGAGGTATTCTGAGAATAAATGCAATGGAAAAAACTGATGTGTGACTATATAAAAATTAATCTTCCATAGACACTTTTTTTTAAAAAAAGGATAAATTAAAACCAGATGAAATGAGAAAAAAGTGTTTGCAGTATCTGACAAAGATTTAGATTGCTAGTCTGTAAAACGTTCTTACAGATTACAAAAACGGGGGAAGGTTGGAAACCCCTTTCACAGACTACAAGGACGTGAACACACATTCGCAGAATGGCCAGAAGATAGAACGTGAAAAGAATGCTCACTCTCAGTAGTACACAAAGAAAGGCAAGCTGAAACAAGATACCAGTACTGCCTCTTAACTTTGGCAAAACTCAGGCTGACTGTGTGGCCTGCCCTGACCTCACTGGGCAGAGGCCGGCACAGGCATGCGAGCTGGCCCACTCATCCAGACAACAGTTTAGAGGTACATCCATCAAGAGCCCACAATGTGTTCACTCCTGGAGCATCTGATGACTGGACATCACTCTGTCCCCTGATCTGTCATCTCTGCAGGACTCACAGATACACAGTGCATGGGACGATTCACCAGGGGGCCAGCCCTTACAGGCCTTGGTATCCAGCAGGGCTGCTGAGTCCAGCCTGAGCCCGCATCCACAGTCCCACTTACTGCAGGATGCGCCCACTTACCTGCCCTGTGGCCACCTCCCACGGACGGCAGTACTCTGTCCCATGAGCTCTGTAAATGCATAGTGTTCCTAAACCCTGCTGAAGCTTTTTTATGAACATAGCCTATCTGGACCTGTGACTCCACTCCAGAACACCTCTAGACCGCTTGAAGTGAAAGCATTTGTGAACACTTTCCTGACTGCAGCCAGCAGGGTGAACACGGCATCCGCCACCAGTCTCATGGAGGCCTACAGGAGCCCCAGCAGCCTCCACAGCCCTGCGTTGCCATGTCCCAGTGAAATGACCCCAAGCCCTCTGAGCCCCACAGGTCAAGATCCCTTCCAGCTCAGCTGCTCCCCAGGACAGGACAACTCACACAGCCTGGGTCCTCTGCCCACAAGTGAGGCAGGCGGGTGGGCCCAAGCTCAGATGCCCCCACAAAGTGAAGCAGCAGGGGCTAGGCAGGCAGGAAGAATGGCAAGCAGACAGCCATGCATGAAGCGCCATGATGGGCCACCCCAGGCACCTGCCCAGGCCTCTGCTCTCCTGCAATCCACCCTCTGCCCACTGAACGTTCAACTCCTACCCATCCTTCGAGATTCACCTCAGACACCACCTCCACTGCAGACCTCTACTCTAGAGTCTATAGAAGCCCCACACCATCCTGCCTTGTTCTCCTCTGGCACCTGGCTCATCCTCCCTCATGGCTCCAAGCTCCCCAGGGGCACCGTCTGGGTCATCTCGAACCCCCCCACTAAAGATGTGGGAAAGGGCAGCCTTCATCGACCACCCCCGTGGAGCTCTGAGCAGTGCCAAGCGCCTCCCCAGCATTCGTTCATGCATGCCTCTCGTTATTTACCACATTTCATCAAATCTAAGATGCAGCAGGTGGAGCCATCTTGGTCCTAGCGGAAGGTGTCCACGGATTTTCCATGACTCCATCTCGAATACCAGCTGGCTGACAGCGACTATGAGATGCCACTGACTGAAAGACGCACCTCAATTTCAGAGAAGTCACAAGGTGGAAATGCGTGCCTCTTGGAATGAATGAAGTAGGGTGCATCCACTTCGCAGTTGAGAAGGTCCCACAGCTAGGAAGCTGGGACACAAACTCAGCTGACAAAGCCCTGGGTCCTGGCCATCTCTCCACACAGCCTTCTCTCAGTTCCCAGGCCTGGCTGGACAATCAACTCTGGCACCTCAGGCGACCACCCCTATCAGTCACAATCATCCATGGCTCCGACAGCACCCGCAACCACAGGAGGCTGGGTGTTGTCTGGACAGCGCCCCCTTCAGGCAGGCCCCTGACTACCCAGTTCATTAGCAACTAGGCTCCCTTCTGGGGAACCAGGCTGGGAGCAACAGGCATGGGTCAGCAAAGCTGCTCCCCTACACTAAAAAACCCTGCCCATCCAGGCAAGACCCAGGAACGCGCAGCTGAACAAACACATAGGAGGCCTCCGAATCAGTGAGAAAAAGACCAACACTTTTTGCCACTACCCCTCCCCCAAGCCCTGTCTGAACATGAGGAAATGTGAACAGGGACAGTCTATCTTCTCCCATCGTGGACCGTGGCCTGTACCAACAAGCGGTCAGAAAGGGCACTCAGTGGATAGAACGGGAATATCAGGAGAGTCCTTAGATGGGGGTCCAACCTTTGCTGTTTCTCACCAAAAGGAAAGAGAGGTGCACACAAAGACATCCACTGCAGTTTTATTTAAGAGGTGCAAATCTGGAGGCAACATCCAGAAGTCCAGTGATGGCAGGCAGGGACTGACTGCAGAGTGCCCCTCTGCAGAGTGTCCCCAGGGCACGAGGGGAGCGAGAAGGGGGCTAAGCTGGTGCAGAGGCTTCACCGACAATGAGGGGGCTGCCTGCAGCTGCAGCCTGGGGGACAGTGCACCCCTGCCCACCCAGGGCCTGCTCCTCACCGGCTCCTGCTCTACCTGCCCACACTCACTCACTGATCAACAGATGCTGACAGAAACGGCTATGTCCCTGGCCCTGAGAAGCAGATGCAGCTCCCTGTCCCCAGAAGCCTAGTCATATGATGCCTCCACAGGTTCGCTTGGCCCCCTGTAGGAAGCGGTGTCAGGGAAGCTTCCTCACTGTGATAGAACCTCCCGGTTTTTATGTAAGAAAATGCAACCAGAAATCCTCAGTCAAGAGTTTGACAGAAGCAAAATGGGCAATCACCCTGGCACCTAACCCCATCGCTCCGTGCTCAGGAATTCTCTTCCACATCTCACAGGTGTGACCTCTGGGCTGCTCTGCGTCAGGCCTTTTGCCTTAATGTGAGTGCTTCTCCCCTCTTCCTGCCCAGTCTTCCTGTCCCTGCTGGGAAGGTACACACAGCCGACTCTCCCTCTCATCCGCCGACGCCGACGTTGCAGTTGCAGCCCGTGTTTTGGCAGTGATGAGCATTTCACCTCCCCTTCCCAGTATTTTATCCCTCTAAGAGAAAATCTCCACCAGTGGGGTTACCAGGTCAAGGGGTGGGAATGTTTTTCTGGCTCTTAAAACATCGGGTTGAACTGTTTTCCCAAGACCTCACACCAAGTTCTGCGTCTCCAGGAGCCTGGGCAGGCGGCGTCCTTTCCTGCGTGTCCCGAGCCTCGGCTCCACTCGGGACGGCACACCCTCCCCTCTTCCGCGGGGGCCGGGCCAGCAGACACGCTCATGGGACCTGCTTCACTCACTCATCTCCGAGGATGCCTGGGTTCAGAGGTGAAAGCCCTTTGAAAACGCTAAGACAGTGGGCAGACGAATGGGCCTTGTCTTCCATGGGTCCACAGGGACACAGATGGCCCATCCTGGCCCCACAAACACAGTATTCTGGGGCTGGGTCACACCACAGAGATGAGGCAATGATAAAAGCAAGGTTTTCCCCGTGCAGGGATTCGGGCTTCAGACTGAGGAAAGTCACAAGCCCGGCCTCCTGTAACCAGGAGCCAACAGCCCCAAGGGCAGCCTCAGGGCCCATCAGACACCCTGCGGTCTCCTAGAGGAGCTGGATGTGGGCGTCAGAGCAATCGGGAGTCCTCACCAAGCAAGCAACAGCTGGCATCAGGCCGGGCACCCCTGCCATGTGTTCCCCTGCGAGGACCAGCCTGCAGAAGGCACCGCCCTCCCTGTGTCTGACCCTGTTGGAAGCAGGTGGTGGCACCTCTCCCCCAACCCCAGACCAGCCAGGGGGCCCAGGCAGGGCTGTGTGGCTCCACTAAGAGCAAGATACATACACTATTACCTTGGTTGGAGAGGATGGGCTGGGGCAGGGAGGCAGATGTGGGAGCCACGGTGGGAGGGGAGCTGCTGGGTCTGACGCAGGGAACAGCTGAGAGCCGAGAGTCCTCGCCACCCTGAGGACAAGTGCTTGAGTCAGCCCAGGAGAGAAGAGGAAGCACAGAGCTCCCCAAGGCCAAGGCAGCGAGGAAGGAGCACAACAGTTCTCACAAACTGGGTGCTGCAGAGGGTCCCACCCGACCCTTACAGCAGGAACTATTACTGTCCCCAACCCAGAGGAGAACACAGAGGCCACGACTTGCCCAAGGTCATGCAGCCAGGGAGATGCAGCTGGAACTTGGCAGCCCTGAGCAATCCCAAAGCCCAGGCCCCCTGAACTGGCTCCTCTCATGGCTGGCTCTGCACCACTGCCCTCCCACCTGCCATACCCACCCACCTTCTTCTCTGGGTTGCTCAGTTTGGACTTGACTTCCTTGGCTTTCTGAATTGCTTTCAGCACTTCCACAGTGTCCAGCTCCTTCTCTGTGGTCACTGTGTCATCTAGACAGACCTAGAACATCCAGAAAGTGGCTATCAGCATGGGGACTGGCAAACATGGCAGGAGAGTGGCGGGGTCCTGCTGAGGATGGGGCGTGAGCACCTGCTGTGGGAGAGGCCCTGTGAGGACACCGAAGGCTGAGGGGGGCTCAGTTTGCTTTGAGGTGGCCCTTCACGACTCACAGAAGTGAACTGAGAGTGCCTTGGAGGACCCCAGGAAGGTCCCACATCTGTCTCTGGAGTCCCTCACCAAGAACAGGAGGCAACAAGCTCTTGGGCAGCTGGGACTAGGGAAAGGGGACAACTTGAACTAAGCCCCCAGTTAGAGGCAGGAGCCAGACTAAAGAGCAATGGGTAGGGGAACCAGCGGTGGGAGAGGTCAGGGCTCCCACCTGCAAATGCAGGAGGGAGTAGTGGCTGGCAGGCAGTGGGGGCTGGGTAGGGTGGTTGAATGAGGGAAGGTCCCAAGGGCATGGACAGGAACAGATACTCTGTGGACTGGGAGCTTCCCAAGGTCTGGAGCCCAGGAGGGAAGGAGATGACATCTCATGGTCTTGTGATTATGTGGAGGAAGGGGCACTTGGAGCCAAAAAGAGGGAGGTGGACACAAATAGACTCCTAAGTATTTTCTGGCCTGGGATTTCAGGAGAACAGAAGGTCCAACGATCAATGAGGGATTCAGGGGGCCTGCTCGAGGCCCAGGCGATGGGTGAACCTGGTTAAGGTGTGTCTGGTCGGTATCGTGGCAGGTGCACAAACACAGCCGGGGGCAGCAGACACCAGGCTGGGCTATACTGGCAAAGGCAAATCCTTTGGGTTTACAATCAGACACTATAGCCACAAGTTGTTCAGGAGATAGGAATATTTTAAGGATCTTATTTCTGACCCTTTCCTAGAATAAACAATGTTATCCCAGACAGGAGGGGCAGGAGATGCAAGGGAGCCTTTTCCTGGGGAGATAGTGGACTTCCCAGAACCAAAAAGCCCTCAAGGGACAGGACGTCCTTCTGAAGCAGGAGAGGGTAGAACAATGGACATATATCCCTACCGTTCATGCAGACTTGACTATATCCCAGGGGTCTCCCTGGGCTCCTCAGGCTGCACTGGGGCTCACCTCTGAGGCCCTCTCTCCAAACTGAGCCAGCACCTTGGTCCGGTAGTCAGGGATGATGCTCAGAGGGTTGTTCAGCAGAAACACATGCTCCAGACACGGGAGGCTACCTATGCTCCGGACCTCCTCCATCTGCAAGGTATGAGTTCCATCCCCTTTGGTCCCTTCTCTTAACACTTCGGCAACACGGCAACACGTTTCATGGCCTCTTTTAAGTGAAAGGAATCTTAACATTCTTCTTTAACATGATACACACCAGGCACAGAAATCCCAGAACCATGAGGTCCTTGGGCTCACCTGTTCGATCCTGTTGTCCCGGAGATCCAGGTTGACCAGTGAGTAGAGCTTGTGCAGGCCACTCAGATTCTCCAGGAGGTTGCCTGCCAGGTTCAAGGTCTTGATGTTCCCCAGCTTGGTGTGAAGCCCTTCCAAGGAGGAGAGCTTGTTGTAGGACAGGTCCAGATGCACAAGATTATACAGGGGCTGCAGCGGCGTGGAGAACAGTGTAAAGTGGCTCAGGTCAAGTCTCCAAAGATAGGGGCCTGACACTAATGGCAAGATGGGCCTTCCCACCCAAACCACCCACTTCTGCAAGTCACTCTGACAGCTATTTTAGGAAGGGAAGTCCCTCTTCTCTGCTGCACATGCCACGGCACAGTGGCACCCCTACAGACAGTTGGGGTGGCGGTTGCAAACATAGCTGTCTACCTTCAGGACGGAGATGTGTCATCATGCCTGGTTTTTATTTACTCATGTTTCCTAATTCTTCGGAACTAGAGCAACAGTCACTCAGTGCATTGCTGGGATCCTAAAGGGAAGGCAGCAGCCCCTGCCCTTCAACCCCTGGGTATGGCCAAATTCCCAAGGCTGCATCAGCCTCCTGAACTCTCAGAACGGGACACTGGGAGAGTGGGCAGACAGCACTGGTCTCCAAAGGGACTACCTGCAGATTGTCCACAACCAGCAATCCATTGTGACTCAGGTCCAGGAACTCAATCTTTGGGATCAGTTTCTTGTAGGGGGGGAGAAAAAAAGAACATCCGATGTTACTGTAGGAGGCTGGACCCCAAATACAGACCCCTACATGGTAGAGGGGCACCCCAGGACACTTTCTCCCAACCATGGATTCCCATGGGCCATCCCTGCAGGACCACTGGTGGGACACCTCCCACTGCCCAGCCAGTAGCACATCCAAAGGCACACACAGGCCCCCCATGCTGGGCACTACCCATTGTTTTCATGGAACACTTGCCTTGTGAAAACGACACATGGCAAGGTCCCAGACAGAGAAAGGAGTCTGTCCTTCTTTAACCCCTGCCCACACTCCCTGAGCAGCGCAAACACAGGAATGACACTCTTACTGCCCAAATGTCCTCTGGATGTCATTCTTATACGGGCACATCTGTCATCTATGGAGTGACTGTTCTGCTTCACTCTTTGGAGTAAATGTCATCACTTAGTGTGGCTATAATTTATTAAATTTACATGAAATTAATGCTTTTATTTGGTTCTAAGCACTATCTCACCGATTTTAAATGATTTCATTTGTTTTTTCTTTTGAGACGGAGTCTCACTCTGTCGCCCAGGTTAGAATGCAGTGGCGCGATCTCAGCTCACTGCAACCTCTGCCTCCCGGGCTCAAGTGATTCTCCTGCCTCAGCCTCCCGAGTAGCTGGGATTACAGTGTGTGCCACCACACCCAGCTAGTTCTGTATTTTTAGTAGAGATGGAGTTTGACCATGTTGGTCAGGCTGGTCTCGAACTCCTAACCTCAGGTGATCCTCCCACCTTGGCCTCCTAAAGTGTTGGGTAATCAGGTGTGAGCCACCACGCCTGGCCCCCACTTTGAAATTAACTTAAAATTGCAGGCACTGCGCAGAGCACTAGATATAGGTTTTCTGTGATCCTTCTTGAAAAAGCTGAGTTAAATACTCAAACTCAGGGTTTGGTGGGGCCAGAGAAACCCCTGGCACCTGCTGCTGAGAGCATACCACAGACTCGTCGATCTCGGAGATGCTGTTGTGGCTCAGGTCAAGCGTGGTCAATGCCTGCCAAGTGGGGATGACGGCTGTCACAGGGCCTTCTAGGGCTGTGCCTTCAGGCTCCCACTCATCAAATTCTGAGGCTTCAGGAACAAGGACTTCCTGCAGAAAAACATCTGTTGAGCACCACACTCGGGCCCTCACGCAACACTCACTGGGAACACAGTAGTTGCAGAATTTAAGGAAGGGTTGGAGCATATTTAGCACATGGAAGTAAACTTGCATTAAAGCAGACCTTGGGTTTGCATGTCTTTAAACGATTGTGAAATCATTCAAAGCTGAATTCTGAGACACATGTTCACTCTGTTACCCAGTCTGGAGTGCGGTGGAGCCATCATGGCTCACTGCAGCCTCGAACTCCCAGGCTCAAGCAAATCCTGCCTCAGTCTCTTGAGTAGCTGGGACTACAGATGCACACCACCTTGCCCAGCAAATTAATTTTTTTTTTCTGTAGAAACAAGGGCTCCCTACATAGCCCAGATTAGCCTCAAACTTCTGGGCCCAAGTGATCCTCCCGCCTTGACCTCCCAAAGTGCTAGAATTATTGGTTGAGCCACTGCTACTAGCCAGCCATCTTTTCTAGCTTCTCAGAGGCTGAAGGTCAGAATTCAGTTTCCAGGCAACTGTGCGTTCCAAGCTGATGATGTGGTCCTCACTGTGGACACCAGGCCTTTAAAACTATTATTTCATAGGGATGAAGTCAGACAATGCTAAGACAAGGTGACCAGAGACCATCAAAATGGAGGAAGGCAGGCCTATTCGTTTGACAAGACCTCTCTTCTCACAATGGGTTGGGTTCCTGGGTTCCTTTAGCAAGACAGCGAGACATGCTCGGAGAGGGACCAGGTAGTCCAAAACTCTCTCTGCAAGCCTCAACAGGAAAATTTTTCACCAAACCCAAGTCTTTTTTTTTTTTTTTTTAAGAGACAAGGTCTCCCTATGTTGCCCAGGTTGGCCTCGAACTCCTGGGCTCAAGGAATCCTCCTGCCTTAGCCTCCCAGAATGCTAGAGCCATTATACCTGGCCCAAACCTAAGTCTTGATCAGGCACCTTAAGTCACAATATTAGCTGCTACATGCCTTTTCTATACCCAGAAAAGGATTTTAACATTAGCAAGATATAATCCATAAAAAGGTAAACAGAAACCTACATTCCCAATTTGAATGTTTCTGCTTCTCACATGTAAACAGAGCCTAGTATTTCTACAACCTCACCCTCTAATCAATTCCATGGAGAAAAAGATACAAATGAGTACGAAGCCAGGGATTGCTAAAGCTTAGAGGATCAATCTAAGCTTAGTTACCAATCTAATTAATAGGTCCTGCCACTTGCCACAGCTTAGCAGTTTGTTCATTAAAAAACCAATGATGGCCAGGCACAGTGGCTCATGCCTGTAATCCTAGCACTTTGGGAGGTTGAGGCAGGCAGATCACCTGAAGTCAGGAGTTTGAGACCAGCCTGGCCAACATGGTGAAACCCTGTCTCTACTAAAAATACAAAAATTAGCCAGGTGTGGTGGTGGGCACCTACAGTTCCAGCTACTCAGGAGGCTGAGGCAGGAGAATTGCTTGAGCCTCAGAGGCAAGGTTGCAGTGAGCTGAGATCACACCACTGCACTCCAGTCTGGGCCAAAGAGTAAGACTCTATCTCAAAACAAAAACAAACAGACAAACGACATTTTGTTTAACCCATGACATTTTAAATTTTTTGGCGAAAAAAGCCAAGTTCCTTAAAATGTCTCGTTAACAACACAGACTTTTACACAGATGTGAACTGAAGCGTTCCAGGGGGTGTCAAGAGCTGGGAGGCCCCCTGTGAGTATATGGCTACCCCACAGAAAGTCCAGCCTCTGAATAATGACAAACATAGCAGTGTCCACACCCATTCTCAGTGGGTGAAGACCACAGCCCAGGACCCTGACCTGCAGACACTGCCCCAGGCAGAATACAGGTGATGCTTACCTTCATGGAGGTCGCTGAGAAGCGGACGCTCAGAGTGGCTAAGGTGGGCTTCGAGGAGACCAGCCCTCTAATGTGCTTAGCATCACAGTGACTTATCTGGAACAAGGAATGGCCACATCTCAGAAACAGCTTCCTTGCTCCATCAGAAGTCCCTAGACACAGGTGTTCACCACCCCCATACAAAAGAAGCACAAGGATGGGCAACCCAAATCTTCAGAGACGGGAGGCCACTCAAGACCGAAGTCTCTCTTCTTCCCAGTGTCAGTGCTAACCAAACATTCTCTCAGGTATCTAGTAAGAAAGATGCCTGGCCTCTCAGACTCGAAATGGACCACAAATTCCATTTCCTCTGTAAGAGCTGCCTGGGGCTTGGCAGGTGAACATAAAGTGTGGGTCATGGAAACTGCTCGGGAGAACAAGGGGCCTCCACAGCACAGTGAGTGGGGTGGGTCCCCCTGTTTACCCAGCCCCACTCCACAGAACTCAGCTGTCCTATGGTAAGGAGGGGTGGGGCACAGGCCCAAGCACACCCACAGACCCAGATCCAGAGCCTCAGCCTGCTCGGCAGGGCTGGGTCGGGGTTCCCCGTCACCTCCCAGCCCTCACTCAGCAGCAGTGGCCAAAGCACTCCTTGAGTGGTCCTCCAGGTCTCGGCCAAGCCTAGACTGCTGCAGGCAGAAGAACCCAGTGCACAGCAGAGGCTCTGGAGACAGACTCGGCTGAATTCAAACCCCAGCTTTCCGCTCATTGACTGTGTGACCCTGGCCAAATGTCCTTATTGGCCCAAGCCTCAGGTTCCCCAACTGTAAAATGGGAATAAAAATATCTTCCTCACAGGGCTGTTGGAAAGATTCAATCAAGGAAACATGGGGACACAGGGGAGTACACAAAAGCCACGCTCAAAAAATTATGTTTTGAAACACGTTTTCGTTTTCATTACTGACTCCCCTTTTTAAAAAAACGGTAAAATTGGTGTTGCAAACCAAGGAGTCCAGTAGTGACAAATGCAAGGCATTTCTTGTGTGGGCGCCCCAGGGGGCAGGGCAACCTCGAAGCTCTTTGCCAATCGGCCTTGGGAAATACAGACTTGTATTTGGCTCTGTCTGACCCTCAGGATGACTTCCCAGGACTTTAACTTGAAGTAAACACGCCCCCTGCCCCTATAAGGAGACCCAGAGGGAGCCAGGTGCCGGTTGCTCCACCTTGGCTAACTGCCCCTATGCTCACGCTAGAGTAGAGACGTGCAGACCAGCCAGGGACAGGAGCGGCCTCTCTTCCTCCACCTTCAGAGGGCCTGGTTACCTAGGAAGAACCTGTCACACACTGCCAGACACGAAAGCACAGCACCTTATGATTCAATCAGGACACCCAACATCACAAACACTCCCTAGCCACAGAGTTGGGAGCGAGAGGATGCCGTGCAGGGCTCAGCCCTTCTTGCACTCCAGCAGCCCTGGGCCTTACCTCCACCTGATGCAGGGACTTGAATATTGATAGGTCAAATGGCAGGAACTGCTCCTGAATGTTGCTGGTCCCAAAAGGTCCTTCTGTGCCAGAAACCTGAGGCCAAAGATAAAGCTTGAATTGGGAACAGCGCTGCATACCCATCAGGCAGTGCTGCAGCAGCTGACAAGTCAAAGACAACTTTGACCACTCTGCCTTCAACAAAGCAGGCTCAGGCCAAGCTTTAATGTAACGGGACACTGGGTCACGACTGCCCCCTGGTGCCCACAGCCACAAGCACAGTGTCAAGAATAACCAGGCAGCCTTCCTTCCACCAAGTTTCCTATGGTCTCCTTCACACAAACTGCCAGCCAGTCCCCCGCAGCCTGCAACCCCAAATGAAGAGCTTTCCATGACTGAGCTGCTGCAGCTTTACCTTAAGGTACTTAAGGCGACAGGTGAAGTCCAGAATGTGCCCAAGGTCAGTCTTGGCATCCCCGCTGGCGCACGTTGGCTTTCCCTGCTGCAGCTGCTCTGTGACGGCATACAGCTGCAGAGGTCCAATGGCAAAGACCTCGCCGGCCCCCAGGAGCTGTTCTCCTGCAAGAGCCATGCCCTGAGGGATAAGTGTCCAGCCCCAGCCCCAGCCCTTGTGCAGACGGGACTGCCACATCTTTTCTGTCAACAAGCGGTTGGCAAGCACCCACTGTGTCAGGGCAAATCCATGGCCCTGAGCGTGCAGGAGCTGCTGCCCTTCTGGGTGCACGCTAGGCAAGGGGCAACCCTAGATAGGTAATGACAGAGGAGGGCAGGGCTGCGGGGCTGTGTGGCCACCAAGGAGTGAGGCTGAATCGAGGCCAAAGGCACTGAGCCAGAGTGAGGCTGCCGAGAGACAGCATTCTGGGTGACAGACCTATGCTGCCAGCCCAACGAAGAGCCTGGGAGCAGGATGGGTTCTAAGCCCGACTGGTGCTTGGTCCTGGCTCCATTCCCACCAGCCAAGTGCCCTCAGGGTGGTAACTGGGCCTCTGATCCTGTGTCCTTACCTATACCTGTGGCTCCTGGGGGAAGGCAGTAAGATGCTAACAGGAAGCATTCATCACACATTAGCTATTGTAACTGTGCTCTCTGGCAGGGATGGGGCCTAGGCTCAGCTTCTATCTGCCATCTGAGCCCTTTCAGGCAAGCACAAACCAGGTGTGACGGAGCTGCATGCTACCCACCTTCCAGCACCTACCACAGGACTCTGGAACACAGCCCAAGTCTAGGCTGAGCCCCTGACACAGGTACTCAAGAGTACTGACCACAGCTCCTCTGACCTGGCCACCTACAGGGCAGGCAGGTGGGCAGATTTGGCTATGAACAGGTCAATGGATCTGAGTAATTCTAAGGAGATGGGACCATACAAAGCTCCAGAATGACTTCTGTGTCACCCTGTGTGTCTGGTCACCTCATAAAACTATACAACTTATTCCCAGTATTTCAAGGACCTGTGGCCACATACCTTTCTCAAAGAGCTCTTCAGCCAGCGCCGCGGTGATGCCATTTATCTCCTGCAGAGAACACAAAGCCTGCCCTTAGAAAGTCCATCTGCTCCCAGTCCCTGGGATTTTCATATTCCCTACTATCTACTCTCTTTGTTGTAGCAGTGCCAGCTCTCTGGAAAGTTTAAAGAAAGAAAAGCATATGGCCAGGTGCAGTGGCTTACACCTGTAATCCCAGCACTTTGAGAGGCCGAGGTAGGCGGATCACGAGGTCAGGAGATCGAGACCAGCCTGGCTAACACGGTGAAACCCCATCTCTACTAAAATCACAAAAATTAGCCGGGCATGGTGGTGTGCACCTGTAATCCCAGCTACTCGGGAGGCTGAGGCAGGAGAATTGCTTGAACTCGGGAGGTGGAAATTGCAGTGAGCCAAGATCGCGCCACTGTACTCCAGCCTGGTGACAAAATGAGACTCCATCTCAAAAAAAAAAAAAAAAAAAAAAAAAAAAAAAAAACAGCATAAACCTACAACGGAGCAAGAAGCTTAGAAAGGGAAACTAAGGCTGGGCGCAGTGGCTCACACCTGTAATCCCAGCACTTTGGGAGATCGAGGCAGTCGGATCACGAGGTCAGGAGATAGAGACCCTCCTGGCTAACATGGTGAAACACCTCTCTACTAAAAATATAAAAAATTAGCCAGGTGTACTGGCATGCGCCTGTAGTCCCAGCTACTCAGGAGGCTGAGGCAGGAGAACTGCTTGAACCCCGAGACTCTGTCTCAAAAAAAAAAAAAGGGGGGGAAATTAAATATTCTAGTTATATGGATACCTGCAACATCTCCTCAAGGTGAAGGGAAATCAGCCTAATGCTATGACTCCAGTCCACAGGGCCAAGGGCAGTAGAGCTGCACTATGCTAAGGGCTTTTGGGAAGCCAGCAACTCCCAAAACTGGCTCTGGGTGTTCCTAGGAGAGGGTGTGGCAGAGAGGAAGTCAGTTTTTTTCTGGAAAAGAGGCTCCTATCACCCTGGTGGGATGAAGGACTGCCTAGAGCTAACTCTTCCTGGGAATGACCATTTCTACTTTCTCTCACGTTTCAAATGTATGTCAGGAAAAGAGTGAACATTTGTTTTCTTCTTGTGCTCATCTCTTCCAGATTCACAATAGTAACACTCAGCCCCGGGGTCACAAGAAGTGGAAAGAATTTCCTTTTTAAATTGATGCGATGACGAGGCCAAGCCTCCAGTCATACAAACAACACGCTGAGATCCTAATTCATACTGGGTCATAGCCTAAGCCACTAAAGGCTCCTGAATCCTCCCCAACGTTCTACAAGAGGAAAAAAGAAAACTTTTTTTTTTTTTTAAATAGAGACAGGGTCTTGCACTGTCACTCAGGCTGGAGTGAAATGGTATGACCATAGCGCACTGCAGCCTGGAACTCCCGGGCTCAAGTGATCCTCCTACCTCAACTTCCCAAGTAGCTGTGATTACAGGCATGTGCCACCATGCCTGGCTAATTCTTGTATTTTTAGCAGAGATGGGGTTTCACCATGTTAGCCAGGCTGATCTCAAACTCCTGACCTCAAGTGATCCCCCTGTCTCAGCCTCTCAGGGTGTTGGGATTACAGGCGTGAGCCACCATGCCCGGCCAACCCACTAATTTTTTTTTTTGGAGACGGAGTTTTGCTCTTGTTGCCCAGGTTGGAATGCAATAGCACAATCTTGGCTCATTGCAACCTTTATCTCCTGGGTTCAAGCAATTCTCCTGCCTCAGCCTCCCAAGTAGCTGAGATTACAGGTATACACCACCATGGCCAGCTAATTTTGTATTTTTAGTAGAGACAAGGTTTCTCCAAGTTGGTCAGGCTGGTCTTGAACTCTCGACCTCAGGTGATCTACCAACCTCAGCCTCCCAAAGTGCTGGGATTAAAGGCATGAGTCACCGTGCCCATCCCAACCCACTAATTTTTAAGAAAATATTTTGTAGAGACAGGGTCTCACCATGTTGCCCAAGATAGTCTTGAACTCTAGGCCTCAAGAGATCCTCCCACCTTGACCTCCCAAATTTTGGGGATTACAGGAGTGAACCACTGCACCCAGCTCTGGAAGCTTCTATCTTGAACCTTGTTTCACAAATGAATAAACTGAGGTGGACAAGTGCTAAGAATCTCAATTTTACATGGATAAAACCCAGCAAAGCCACTCTCAAGCCCTTGGCCTGGGCCTCTCTATATACAACCAGTTGCCTCAGCATTTCAGTGGTGTAATCGCAGGGTTGGCAGGGCCCCTCAAGGCCCTCAGCCCCCCACCCCCACATCCCATAGGTAAGAATTTTAACTCATCGACAGACGGCAGCCAACAGGCCTTTTTGTAAACAGCTCCAGATGGAGGCTGCATAATCCTCATAACTCACAGGAACATTGGGAACATCGCTTCCGCCAGGACAAGGGATTCACAGGACATGCAATTCATGTGTTTACGGGATTCTAAAGACACAGGAGACAGGGTGTCCTTTTCCTGCTTTTCTCTTTGGTTGTCTGTTTTTTATTTTTTATACATTGTGGCCATTTTAATGGTCATTTATATGTTGTAAATATTTCCTCCCAGTCTGTGTATACCTTTTACCTTTGTTCATGGTGCTTTTTCTGACAAGAGATTTTTCATTTTTACATTGTTTAACCTGTTTTTTTCTTTTTTTGAGACGGACTCTTGTTCTGTTGCCCAGGCTGAAGGGTAGCCATGCAATCTCAGCTCACTGCAACCTCCGCCTCCCAGGTTCAAGCCATTCTCCTGCCTCAGCCTCCCAAGTAGCTGGGAGTATAGGCACACATGACCACACCCTAATTTTCTGTATTAATAGTAGAGATGGGGTTTCACCATGTTAGCCAGGAGGGTCTCGATTTCCTGACCTCATGATCTGCCCACCATAGCCTCCCAAAGTGCTGGGATTACAGGCATGAGCCACTGTGCCCAGCCCTAATTTTTTTCCTTTATGACTTCTTGGGCCTCTTCTCTAACTCCAAGATTATAAAACTATTACCCTTATTTTATTTTGGTCCTTTATGGTATCTTTAAAAAATGTGTTTATTCATTTAATCTGCTTGAAATTCAGTTTGTATACAGTGTGAGAATAACCCCTCCCTGTACCCCCTGGACAAAAAGGGAGAAAATTAGCACACAGAGCCTCAGCTTTAAGGGACCCACGGGTGCAGGGCCAAATGGAAAAGGGCCGAGAGGGGCAGAGCAGGCTCAGAGCAGAACAGGGCTCCGGCTGGAAGTGAGGACAGAGGGGGCAGGTGTGCTCTGAAGTTCAACTTCAGTCTCCTGCAACTACTTAAACTCAATGACATTTTCTTTGGCAGCTGTGAAGAAGCGAAGATTAGGAAGAGCCTGGAATGATCCAAAGGCTTGTTTCTCCATGGATGGTTTGGAGAACCACGCCCTGTCTACAGATCTGCACTTCACAATCCTCCCTGCTGTCAGATCGCCTGGGGCTGAGCAGGTCCCAGGGGCTGCCAATCTCTGCCCACCTCAATTCCCCAAGAATAGCTCCAGGGCCTCTCAGGACACAAGGCTCTTACAGTTATCTAAGGGGAAAGGGTTCCTCACGATCAGTACTGAACAACCCTCACTTTCAACAGCACATTTCTTTTTCTTTTTTTTCTTTTTTTTTGAGATAGAGTCTCGCTCCATGCCCAGGGTGGAGTGCAGCGGAGCAATTTTGGCTCACTGCAGCCTCCACCTCTTGGGTTCCAATTCTCCTGCCTCAGCCTCCTGAGTAGCTGAGATTATAGGCCCCTGCGCCACTATGCCTGGCTAATTTTTGTATTTTTAGCAGAGACGAGTTTTACCATATTGGCCAGGCTGGTCTCAAACTCCTGACCCCAAGCGATCCGCCCGACTAGGCCTCCCAAAGTGCTAGGATTACAGGTGTGAGCCACTGTACCTACCCAATGGCACATTTCCTCAGGTAGCTGGTGTCAGTTCAGAAAGAGCACAGAGAAAAAAAATCACCCTGGGCTAGGCATATAGTCCCAGCTACTTGGGAGGCTGAGGCAAAAGGATCGCTTGAGCCCATAAGTTCAGAGTCAAGCCTGGGTAACATAGCAAGACTCTGTCTCTCAAAAAGGAAAAAGAAATCACCCTGGATGCCAGCCCCTCTAAGGGGATAGGGCTGGAATTGTGGAACACACAGAAAATTTAGAGTATAAGGGCCACTGGCTCCTACAAAGCAAAAAGAAAGCTTTCTCTTCTAAGGAATCTCAAAGCAATATGTGTAACAATTTTGCTGTTTAGGGTACAGGAAGTACATACTCTGCAACACTTTCTACTTGGTTTTCCAGGCTGTCCTTCACCTTGGGATGGAGACTGAACCAGAGAAGAACACAGAAATGCCTCAGCCCCCAAATTAGCACACAGGCCTCCTCAGAGGGCTCCCTGGTCAAATGGTGGGCTTATGAGTAAAGGTGGTAGGAGTCAGTCGTCCCCATGCCAGGAGGAGGCTGGTGGGGTGTCAGTGGCCAGAGCCAACATGCCCTACCCCATCTGTGCTGAAGGGACTTGAATTGCTTTGGGGTGCCATAAATGTATGAATTGAAATGTATTTCTTTAAAGGGCATTCTTGGCTGGGCACGATGGCTCATGCCTGTAATCCCAGCCCTTTGGGAGGCCGAGGCAAGCAGATCACTTGAATTCAGGAGTTCAAGACCAGCCTGGCCAACCTGGTGAAACCTCATCTCTACTAAAAATACAAAAAATAGCGGGGCATGGTGGCACACACCTACACTCTCAGCTACTCTAGAGGCTGAGGCAGGACAAGAGCTTGAACTCTGGAGGCGGAAGCTGCAGTGAGCTAAGATTGTGCTATTGGGCTCCAGCCTGGGTGACAGGGTGAGATTTTGTCTCAAAAAAATAAGAAAGAGGGAGGGAGGGAGGAAGGAAGGAAGGAGAAAAGGAAAGGAAGAAGGAAGGAAAGAAAGGGAGGAAGGAAGGAAGGACGGACAGATGGACAGATGGATGGACGGACATTCTATTCTTTATACCTCAATGTAAGTTTTTCAATTAAAAAAAAAAACAAACACTTAAGGCTGGGCATAGTAGCTCATACCTATAATCCCAGCACTTTGGGAGGCTGAGGTGGGTGGATCATGAGAGGTCAGGAATTTCAAACCAGCCTGGCCAACGTGGTAAAACCCCATCTCTACTAAAAATATAAAAATTAGCTGAGCATGGTGGTAGCCTGGAATCTAAGCTACTTGGGAGGCTGAGGCAGGAGAATTGCTTGAACCCGGGAGGCGGAGGTTGCAGATCACACCACTGGACTACAGCCTGGGCAACAAGAGCTAGACTCAAAAAAAATGTTTTAGAAACTTAGTATCAGCTATGTTTACAAACTGTAACACTCACCCTCCCAATGTGTTACTGATCAAGACATCGGCTGCACCACCTGCCAGGATTCTGTGCTGGCATGCAGCGCAGCCGTAGGCAGAGGTTTGAGCTTCACGTAAACACTAGCTGGGCTGCCTCCCTGACTGACCGTGTCTGCGCACGTGCCCTGCAACCAAGTGTACCTCAAAACACATATACCTGCACTTGATGCAAACCCAAGGCCAGCCCCAGATGCTTTGGCTTGGCACACACCCCAGCAGTGTGCTTATCTGTGAGGCACTAACCAGGGAGTGAATTACATGTCACTGAGGCCATCCCCCAAGTATGGCTGAAACACACATGCTAAGGGCTGGAATCCTCGTCTCACTTTATGTTGGTGATGAGGCATTCTAGCAGGAGTCAGGCATAATATGTATGATTCAACTTTAAGCTAAAATTCCCCACTGATGGATTCAAACCTCAGCTTTAACTGAAGAGAGTTGCAAGACTAAGTTGAAAAGAAAATCTGTTATAATTCACAGCCTCAGTACTTTGCAACTAAAACAAATCATGGGAATAAATTGGATGCTTAAAGCCAATGTTAAGACTGTTAACAGTTCAACATAGCCCCCGATTCCAAATTTTGAAAAGCATCTGTGTTCTAGCCAACTAACTGTAAAACAAGACAACAACTAAACACCTTTCGAGAGAAATGAATCCGTTTCCTTTCCCAGGTCACCTAGTAATGGCCAGCATGTGGTCAGTTCTAACCTCAGGCTCAACACTCTTCTAAGCCATTGACCTTCACTGCACAGTCTTTTGCAGGCCTCACAAGGGCCCTGGCTCACCAGCCGCCAGCTCAGAGACAGGTTAAATGACTGACTTGGGGTGGGAATTTACCTCAGTCTGCCTCCAAATCCACCACTGTTGGATGTCCTGCCCCACATGGTGTGCTAGAATTCCAGGTGGGATTCATTTCACTGAGTTTGAAAACCTCTGTTCCAGGGAGAACTGGGATGAGGCCTGTCACCATGTGTTCAGGAGGTCAGGACACAGCAATCTGGAGAGCAGCACAGCAACAGCCAGGGCCACAGTGTGCCTCTCACTCACACAGGTGGCACCCCCTGCAATCCCACCTAAAGCAGACTGGAAAAGAAGTAGTGCTTTCTTTTCGTGTCATTCAAATCCACACCGCAGGCTGGGTGTGGTGGCTCACACCTATAATCCCAGCACTTTGGAGGCCGAGGTAGGTGGATTGCTTGAGCCCAAGAGTTCAAGACCAGCCTGGGAAACATGGCAAAACCCCATCTCTACAAAAAATACAAAAATTAGCCAAGTACGGTGGCACATGCCTGTAGTCCCAACTACTTCAGGGGTTGAGGTGGGAGAAGCACTTGAGTCTGGAAGGTCGAGGCTTCAGGGAACCGAGATGGCACCACTGTACTCCAGCCTAGGCAACAGAGCAAGACCCTGTCTCAAAAAACAAAATCCATACCGCAAGATGTTGTTATAAATCTTTGTGACCTTGGATTGGGCAATGGTTTCTCACATACGATACCAAAACACAAGTGACCAAAGAAAAGAAATTGATAAGTTGAACTTAATCAAAATCTAAATCTTTTGTGCTTCAATGGACACCAACAAGAAAATGAAAAGATGGCTGGGCACGGTGGCTCACGCCTGTAATCCCAGCACTTTGGGAGTCCGAGGCAGGTGGATCACCTAAGGTCAGGAGTTTGAGACCAGCCTGACTGATATGCTGAAACCCCATCTCTACTAACAATACAAAAATTAGCTGGGCATGGTGGTGGGCGCCTGTAGCCCCAGCTACTGGGGAGGCTGAGATAGGAGAACTGCTCGAGCCCAGGGGGCAGAGGTTGCCGTGAGGCGAGATTGTGCCACTACACTCCAGCCTGGGTGATGGAGCAAGGCTCTGGCATGAAAAAAAAAAAAAAAAAAAAGACTCTGTCACACACACACAAAAAATTAGTAAAATTGGCCAAGCATGGTGGCATGCACCTGTAGTCCCAGCTACTTGGGAGGCTGAGGCACGAGAATCGCTTGAACTCAGGAGGCTGAGGTTACAGTGAGCTGGGATAGTGCCCCTGCACACCCTAGCCTGCTCGACAGAGTGAGACTCTGTCCCCTCCCCCCCAAAAAAAGGCTCAACAACATTAGTCAGTAGGGAAATGCAAATTAAAACCACAATGAGATACCACTTCACACCCACCAGAACAACTAACATTAAAAAAAAATGGACAAGAAGAAGTGTTAAGCAAGAATGTGGGGAAATCAGAACCTATATACTGCCGGCAGAAACATCAAATGGTGGAGCAACTTTGGAAAACTTCAAAAAGTCAAATGTAGAGTTACCATATAACTCAGGTACCACTTTTGGCTATATATCCAACAAAAATGAAAACGTAAGTTCACACAAAAAATAACATACAAATGCTCACAGAAGCATCATTCGCAATGGCCCAAAATGGAAACAAACCCAAAACCCATCAACTGCTAATAAACAAACATAATGTAGTATATCCAAATAATACACTATTACTCTGTCATAGAAGGGCCAAAGGGTTCATGCTATGATAATGAATGGACCTTGAAAACATAATGCTAAATGAAAGAAGCAAGTCACAAAAGGTCACATACTGTATGATTCCATTTCTATGAAATGTCCAGAATAGGCAAATCCTTAAGGACAGAAAGTAGATTAGTGACTGCTAGGGGCTGAGGGACACAGAGGGAAAGGAAGCTCCTGCTAATGGATACAGGTTCCTTTCAGGGTGATGAAATGTTCTGGAATTAGACAGTGGTGATGGTCACTCAGTTTTAACCACACCATGGCCAGGCGAGGTGGCTCACGCCTGTAATTCCAGCACTTTGGGAAGCCGAGGCGGGTGGATCATGAGGTCAGGCATTTGATACCAGCCTGGCCAACATAGTGAACCCCCGTCACTACTAAAAATACAAAAAATTAGCTGGGCATGGTGGTGGGCACCTGTAATCCCAGCTTCTTGGGAAGCTGAGGCAGGGGAACTGCTTGAACCTGGGAGGT
>NW_016107315.1:1720451-1746309 GCF_001604975.1 Cebus imitator
AAACTTTTCCTAGAGCGCTCCCAGCATGGAGAAAAGGCTGACAAATCTTTAGGCCCCAGATGAAGATCTAATCCCATGGTTCTCAAGTAGGGGCAATTTTGCCCCCCCACCCCAGTGGGACATTTGGCCACGTCTGGAGACATCCTTAGTTGTCATAACTGGGTGGGGAAGTGCTACTGGCATCCAGTGGGTAGAAACCAGAGTGTTGGTAAACAGTGCACAGGACAGCTCCTTACAGAAACAAATTCTCTAGTCCAAAATGTCGACAGTACTATGGCTGTTCAACTTTGGGTTTAATCCAATGATGGGTTCAATTGCTTTTTTAATCTTGGGATTTAAATAACCTAGGGACCTGTCTGATAATACTAATTCCAAATACGTCAAAACTTCCACAAGTAGCAGAGTATGCCTTAAATCAGAACCAGATGTAGATGGCCCCAGGCCCATCTCATGCAAACTACTCTCAAAAGAGCAGTCCAGGCCTTTCCACCCTCAGAGCCAGTCACACATGAGGCAGCCAGCGAGACCTCCTCTCCTCAAAGGCACAGGTCTCAAGCAAGGAATTAATACTGTCAAAGGGCTGCATGTCAACTTTCATCCTTAAATGGCTAACCAAAGCTTGCTTAAAGTACAGTATTTCTTAAAATACTAACAAGCAAAGTTTATCTGAAAGACTTGCATAAGGAATGCAAATTTTTTCTCACATAAGTTTAAAAATATGTTTACAAAAGGGTATGTTGCTAACCCTATACTTGCTGGTTTACACTAAATAAAATCCAAAGCATATATACAGGTCCCATCTATGAATGCTATCCACTTTTCCACCTGTCCCTGACAAGCTCAGTGGCCCAAGGTTAGCACTGCCACCAAATATCTAGGCTGTTTAGTGATCCAAGAAAGGTTCAGCCGTCTTACTCTGAAAAGACTTCGAGGAAGTTGTACTTTTTTTTTGAGACCGAGTCTCACTCTGTGGCCCAGGCTGAAGTGCAATAGTATCAACTCGGCTCACTGCAACCTTCCCTGCCCAAGTTCAAGCAACTCTCATGCTTCTCTCCTGAATAGCTGCGACTACAGGCGTGTGCCACCACGTGCAGCTAATTTTTGTATTTTTAGTAGCAACAGGGTTTCACTATGTTGGCCAGGCTGGTCTTGAACTCCTGGCCTCAAGTGATCAGCCTGCCTTGGCCTCCCAAAGTGCCGGGATTACAGGCGTGAGTCACTGCACTCAGCCAAGAAAGTTGTCTTTAAATACAGCTGGGCTTTTGGGACCATTACCCACAGGTTACTCCAAGGTGAGCCTGAAAAGGGAGTGGATTCTTCTCTGTCTTCATCATATAAAGGGAAAACAAGTAAACATAAATGATCTGAAAATCTATCACTCAGAGAAAACTACTCTTAGCATTCTGGTGTACATAAACTTACTCCTAGAGTTTTCCTAGACAAGTATGTCCATATCCATATCAACTTGTTTCTTATAAAAATGAGACCATAGTCAGCTGGGTGCAGCAGCTCATGCCTGCAGTCCAAGCACTTTGAGAAGTGGAGGTGGGAGAACTGCTTGAGCCCAGGAATTTGAGGCCAACCTGAGCAATATTGCAAGACTCAAACTCTACAAAAACAAATTTTTTAATTAGCTGGGCATGGTGGCATGCACCTGCAGTTCCAGCTATTTGAGATGTTGAGGCAGGAAGATCACTTGAGCCCAGGAGTTTGAGGTTGCAGTGAGCCATGATCAGGCTGCTGCACTCCAGCCTGAGCAGCGGAGTGAGACCCAGTTTAAAAAAAAAAAAAATTATATATATATACACATATATATATAGAGAGAGAAAGAGAGAGAGAGTGTGAGTGTGTGTGTGTGTGTGTGCGCGAGTACAGCCATACAACTGGATACCGCTTAAGAAAGCTGAATTTTTTTCAGTGTCTGCTAGGAAGACTGGTGTGTTGCTAGGAAAATGATGGTGAAGCTGCAGATTTGTTTTTCATTTTCTTTTCTTTTCCCAAACAGCTGGGATTATAGGCATGAGCTGCTGTGCTCAGCCTGGCTGTACACTTTGATTTTTATTTTGAGATGGAGTCTTGCTCTGTTGCCCAGGTTGGAGTGCAGTGGTATGATCTTGGCTCAATGCAACCTCTGCCTCCTGGGTTCAAGCAATTCTCCTGCCTCAGCCTTGGGATTATAGGCAGCCGCCACCACACCCTGCTAATTCTTGTATTTTTAGTAGAGATGGGGTTTCACCATGTTGGCCAGGCTGGTTTCAAACTCCTGACCTCAAGTGATCTGCCCACCTTGGCCTCTCAAAGTGGTGGGATTACAGGAATGAGCCACTGCACCTGGCCTGACTTTTTTAACTTCTTCCTCCTATATTTTAGGGTTGTCTTTACTATCTTATTACAATCCTAGAATGACTATCTTTGTTCATATATCCTTTTTGCTACTGCCTGTTTTTCCTTAGAATAAATTTTCATAACAGAACTGCTATTTAATATTACGGTTTTGGCCAGGCCTGGTGGCTCACGCTTGTAATCCCAGCACTTTGGGTGGCTGAGGTGGGCGGATCACTTGAGGTCAGGAGTTCAAGACCAGTCTGGCCAACATGGCAAAACCCCATCTCTACTAAAATACAAAAATTAGCTGGGTGTAGTGGTGCACACCTGTAGTCCCAGCTACTTGGGAGGCTGAGGCAGGAGAGTAGTTTGAACTCAGGAGGTGGAGATTGCAGTGAGCTCAGATCATGCCACTGTACTCCAGCCTGGGTGACAGAGCAAGACTCTGTCTCCAAAAAAAAAAAAAAAAAAAATTGTGATTTCACACTGCCAAAGCACCCTTCTTAAAGTCTAACAGCTCGTTCTGTCTCCAGCAACCCATGAAAGTTGTTTGTCTGTCCAGGATGGAGCACAGAGCTGCTCTACAACACACTCTCCCAACAGAGGTAGGTGTCTACCCTCAGCCTTAGCACCCTGGCAGCCCGGAGCCTGATGACATGCCCCGAGATGGTGATATTCCACCATCACAGACTAATCCTTTAATTAGTTTTGAGCTGTGAACCAACAACTTAACAATAGTCTCTGCCAGGTGTCAGTTGTTTCTAATCCAGCCCCATCCATCTGGATGGAAACCTAGCTTAAACACCCACAGGCCATTTTTGCTAAACAAAACGCCTTGTGGTGGAGGAAAGCGTCTCTGTAGCCACATTCAGTTTAATTTAAGGCAAATCTGTCAATAAACGTGCTTCTACCCACAACCTATTCCTAACCAGGGTGATGTTCCTCCATCTTCTAACCGAGGGTCTAACTCTGGCCCACCTCTCCTCACAGCTGAGGTCTCCCCTGGTTTGCTGCCTCAAGCTTGGCAGTTGTGGGTTTGCAAACAGAGGTGAAAACCCGACGAGGAACTTACATAGAAGTGAAAATGCAAGAAGTGGGCCAGCACTCTGGGGGTCACGCCAGGGAAGGCTGCCAGGAGTTTCTGGAGGTAGACCTCCAGATCCTTTTCCCTCTTCTCCACCAAGCTTCTTGAGTTTTTGCCAATTATCTTTTTGGGCGGAAGCAGATTTTTATCAATCTTCCTCTCTGCAACGAGCTGTAAAAAAACCATAAGCACATCAACCACAGACTAAGAGGCTCTGTGCCTATGGAGGGCCAATGCAAGAAGTCTGAAGGCAGACACTCCTCAGCACTTGCACAGCCCCTCTCTGCAGCAGTACCGAGATCAGTGACCAAACCAGTGCACCTGGGATCCGACGGCCTCAGATCCAATTAGCTTTAGAAATACCAATACAATTCCAGACAAGGAACTCCATCTGGAGACTTTGGAGACATTCAGAAAACTAACACCTTTCGCCCCTAAAACTGCCATCTTTTCCAAGCCAGAGTAAAAACCTATCAGGGCAGTGGTGTGTCTTTCAAACACCTACGCTGCTAATGACCCAAAGAAAGACAGCATCTCCAAAAGCAAAGAAAAAGATGGAATCACAGCCAGATATTAAAGTACAGGCTTTGGGACAGCTATAGCTGGTAGAACAAGTTCAAACCTGTCCCCTCCCCAGGAAACTGTCTCAGCATCTCGTATCAAAGCTAGGACTGGAAAAATTAAAGCTGAAATTCAAATATGCTCCTAGCAGATTGGCTTATGCTAGAGCTGAAGACTAACATTTATTTACATGCTACACTAATGAACACAATTATACTAACAAAGTAGTTTATTAAAGAAGTGAACTATAGACATGGAGCCTGTTTTGCCCTAAAACTAATGTGTGGAACAACGGAAACTTGGCCTAAAGGCCCCCTCCGGCCCTGAGATACATGCTTCCAGCTCTTAACAGTTACCTTTTCATGCAGGTCATGGAAGTCGCTGTATCGGTGCTTTACTGTCCACTCATGGTTGCCATCAGTGACCTGGATGATGTAAACCTAAAAGGGGAAACCAACAGTCCTTGTGACAAGGGAGACGGCAACAAGGAGCCTCCTCCCCCTCCTCCTGCAGCAAAAGCTGCAATTATCTTTCCCAATTATCCTTTATCAGTCTTTCTCTCTGCAACTCAGATCCAAAGTCAGGCTGCCCTAGCCCGCCAGCCTCTGCACCTGACCCTTGCTGGGCAGCAGGTCCCCTCTGAGCCTCCTCCATGGCCCAGGCACTAGGGCTGGGAGGCACTCGGGACAAGCCTGTGGCTCCATCCATCAGTAAGGAATGAAAAAGGTGATTACTGCCGGCCGGGCGCGGTGGCTCAGGCCTGTAATCCCAGCACTTTGGGAGGCCGAGGTGGGTGGATCACAACCAGCCTGACCAACATGGTGAAACCTTGTCTCTACTAAAAATACAAAAATTAGCTGGGCGTGGTGGTGCACACCTGTAATCCCAGTTACTCAGGAGGCTGAGGCAGGAGAATTGCCTGAACCTGGGAGGCGGAGGTTGCAATGAGTCAAGATCGTGCCACTGCACTCCAGCCTGGGCGACAGTGAGACTTCGTCTCAAAAGAAAAGAAAAGAAAAAGGTGATCACCACAAGTCACCTCTATAGTTTTTTACCTCCTGCCTTCTAGGAAACTCAGAAGCCAGCCTGAGCTGCAGGCAAGGCCATTTCTTCCAAGGCAGGTAAAGCAGGGCCAGTTCTAGCCTGAGCATCTTTCTCTGTTGTACTTCTTTCCAGGCGCCTTGACTACCTCCTGGAAGCAAGTCCTTTTCCAACTCTTTCAACTGGTTCATGGCTGTGATTTCTGCTACTGAGCCAGGAATCAAGGGACAAGCAGCCGATGTGGGGAGGGAGTGGTGGCAACCAAGCTCTAACAGAAGGCAATACGGCCTAGAGGTTAAGGAAGGCCTGGGTTCAAAAGCTGGTTCTGCCATTTCCTGGCTGCAGCTTATGTGTCACTTATGTAAGTAACTTGGAGCCTAAGTTCTCTCTCAGCCTCAGTTCCTCCATCTTAGAAGCAAGGACCAAGCGATGCAATGCATGTAAAATGCTTTGTACATGGGCCTGACCCACGGCAAGTGTTCAAAAGGTAAGTGTGTTAATAATATCCAACTCGGCACACCCGGAGACAGAGGATGGTAGGGTCCAACCTAGATCACCACCTCCCCCGACAAACATGCAGAGGAGAGGCGCAGCCCAGAATAAGGAGAGCTTTCTGAAGATGGCCCTCTGGCTGAATGTGCCCATAGCTGGTGGCCAGCCAGCCATCAGCTCAGAGACCTCACCCGCCTCCGTTCCCTCTCCTCTCTGCAGCACAGAGCTGAAGCCTCCTTCAGCCCTGAGGAGCAGCCATTTCTCCAGGCTGGCCTGTTGCTCCAGGATCCACCCCTCTCCTCTTCCCATCCAGCCTGATTCCCTCCCCTTGCCCTCAGGAAAGAAGAAAAGAGCCAGCAGAATGGCCCTCAGAGGGGGAGGTTAGGATGAGGGCCAGGGATGCAGGGAGGGCCAAGGCCCCGACCCACTCCCTACCCTGCGGGAACAAAGGGCAGGAGGCAGGGAGGTGCTCAATGCGTAGCCCAGGGCCATTTTTTGCCAGACAGCCCACTAGGCTCATAGGCCTGGCATCCAACCCCATCAGAGACGGGCACTACCCCCAATTTGTCCTCTGTCTTCCCCATAGCCTAGAGGTGTGTGGGAGCAGCTTGTTGCCCCTTCTCGCTCCCACAGCCCAAAGTCACGAAGATTCCTAAGGTTTCTGGGGCCTGCGCTTCAGCACTGAGACCATCCCCATTTCTCCATAGCTGGGCTCCACCCCTCCTCCCTTCCCGTCTCCGCCCGACCCCCAAGGCGTCATGTCCCCAGGTCGCTCTGGCACTTCTCAGAGAAAATCTCAACCACGACCTCAGGCTCGCCAGACCAGGGTCTAGGCTCCTCTTTCTTCAAGGCCTGCGGAGCCTGACCCTTTTCCCTGATTGCATCCGTTACAGACCCTCTCCCCATCGTCCTCCTCCCGGACGCCAGTAACGGTCTTCCAGGCCCGGGCCCCTCCAGTCCTAGAGGGGTTCCGTCTCATCTAGACACTCCCCCTCTCCAGGTTCCTTTTATCCCCAGATGCCGCCCCCAACCCGAGCCTCCCTTTCTGATCGCGTACCCCTTTCCAAACCGCCTCCCCGGGCCCCAATAACCCTTCTCCCGGACCTGCGAGGCCCAGCCCCCTCCTCTGAATCGCAGACCCCTCTACCCGCTCCTCCGCTGCGGATGCCGGACCCCTCACCAAGCCCTCCAAGTCGGACTCCCAGTTTCAGCCATCACTCCCGCTGCGGGTGCCCGCGCCCCCAACACACCGTGTAAGTGTCCACCAGCTCGGAGCCCACGACGCGCGCTTCCTTGGCCGGCTCGGCTTCCCGCTCGGGCCCGAAGCTGCGCGCCGCCGCCGCCATGTTCCGGGCTCCGCCGCCACCGCCGCCCGGCGCAGACAGGCCGCAGCAGGGGGCGGGGTCAACGTCCCACCGCCCCCCGGTCCCCGTTGCCCCACGCCCCCACCGCGCGCCGTGCCGCCATCTTAGTCCGGCCGCCTTCCAGAGCCTTCGCCCCGCCCCTCTTGCGAGAATGACAGGCACCGCCCACGGCGCGCGTGCGCAGCGCTCGCTTGCGTAATCTTTACCTGCATGGCGCCACCAACGGTGCCCTGCGCACCCTGCTAGAAACTGAGATCTCGGGGGGTGACCGCTCTGGGAATCGCCCCTTAGTCTCTTGGGAAGAGAGGACAGAAGGCCCCGAGCCTCCGGGCAACACGAAGCAAGTCACTGCTCCTCCTGGCCTCAGTTTACTCCTCCGGATAAAGGAGGCCATAGTGGCGCATCACTTGGGTGTTGGGCTCTTTCTCTTTAGGGCAAGGTGGGTTGGAGGTGGTAATAGGACCTGTGCTTATCGCTGGAGCAGGGCGAGAGTGATTCTGGACCAATTCTGAACCTCTCCGAGACTCGGAGAGTTCTTGTCTGTGGGGCTCCTTGACAACGGAGTGGGTTGATTCATGCGGGGCCTGGCATGCAGTAGCGCTGGAAGCAAGGAGCGTGTTTATCAAGAGGGGGCTCTGTACGAAAGAGGGCGGAGATGGAGGTGGGAGGGTTGTGTGCTGCCAATTGCCTGCTAGAGTTCAAAACGAGGGAGACAGGTTGACCTGGACCCACGAACTACAGTGCTAGAATAGAGAACTGAGTCCTAAACCAGGGGAAGATGACTTCCTACTTCACCAGTTCCACAGCATCGTACTCTGAGCTTGGCATTTGAGGCTTCTCTTGGCAGGGCCCTGTACTGCCAACCCCTCCTTGCACGTCGCACCCCCATTCCAGAGAGGCTGAGTTAAAGGCAGGGGCTATCTTGGGCAAGCCACCACTCTTCCGGAGCCTCAGCTTCCTTATCTGGAAGGTAGGGGTCATAGCACCCGCCCCCCTGGTTGGATGGGAGCCTGCGCTGCTGTGTTGCAGGGGCCTTGCCTGGGGCCCACTACTTTGTGGCTCCTGTCCTGCCCTGGGCTCATGCTTTCATTCATTCCAGAAACCTTTTCAGAGTCCCTTGGGGAGTGTGAGGGACAGGAGGGAAAGAAACCTGGTTCTTGTACTACTTCATCTGCCCCCTGCCCTGGGCAGAAGACACAGGGACTCAGGCCAGCCTGACATCACTGGGCCCAGAGGAGGGGCTGGAGGATACTACACGCAGAGGTGGGCTGGGCTGGCTGGGAATGCCTGGGGGGGTGGGGCGGGGCTATTTAAGTCGTGGGCCGGCTGGCAACCCCAGCAGGCTATCCTGTGAGCTGCCAGCATGGATGACATCTACAAGGCTGCGGTGAGGGACAGGGCTGGGTAGGGCTGGGTAGGGCTGGGGTGGGCAGGCCCACTGGCGGCTCACTCAGCTCAGAATGGGGGTCTGTAGCCCCAGGGAAGCGGTGGGGTCCCAGGAGAGAGCCTCTGTACCGTCAACCCAGGCCCTCACAGGGACAGTGGTTCTGATGTTTGAGGATGCGGAAGGGGTAGGGGCTCAGGGTCTGAAGGGAAGCTGGTGTTTGGAGATGCAGAAGGGGTGGGAGTTGAGGTCTGAAGGGTGGTGGAGGAGGTCGCCGCTTTCAGCATCGTGTCTCACTCTGTTTCCAAGTGTCTGTAGTCTGTGGCACTGTCTCTCAGCCACATGTCTCTGGACATTTTTGCCTTTCTCTTTTTATCTCTCTTCCTCCTGAGCTGTCTCTCTGAGTCCCTATTACTGTCTCCCTGTCCCCAACCTCCATTTCTGCCCCTCACATTCTGCTTCTCACACACTCACAATCTGCCACCCCCCTCCAGCCCTTTGGCTGGTGGAAGATGCTTTGGAGGGTGGAGGGTGTGAGAGGAGGGGCCTGAGTCCTGGGCTGGAGATGGGGCTTTGAAGTTCGAGGCAGGGAAGTTTTGGACATGAGGGAGAACCAAGGAAGAAGGAACAGAGAACTGCGGCCCCAGCCCCCATCATGCCTGGCAGGTTCAGGGCTCGGTGGTTTAGCTAGGGGTGAGAATGAGGGAATAAGGGCTAGAGAGTGGTCACCCCAAGCCCCTGCAGCCTCCTGGGTCACTGAGGGACGTGAGATGCTGTTCCATCCCTGGATGGTGGTGACCTCCCACTACCCCAGAGCAAGGACATCCTGGCCTGGATAGCTGTCCCCAGGGGAACCCCTCCCTCAGCCTCCCTCTCTTCTGGGCAGGGAAGGGCTACAGCCAGCTCTGGGGACATGCCTGCTTATCCTGTGGGAGTCCATGAAGCTGGGGTGGGGGCAGCCCTCCACCCAGTGCCCATACAAGGCCTGGCGGAGCTGGGGACTAATTTTGGCTCCTGAGGCGGCACTAGCAGGCCGGGGGGCCAGATAACACCGCCCCACCCGCTGCATGCCAAAGTCCCCAGAACAATCACCAGGTTTAACTTTGTTCCTCGTTAAAAATAGCCCAGTGGCCACCCTGGTCAGGTTACAGTGGGGAGCTTGCCTACCCCCACATTGGTTTATTGTCCCAACCTGAGGGACAGCTGTTCCTTGGGCCACCCAGCTTGAGTTTCATCACAGGCCAAAAGGGTATTGAGTGGTCACTGACTATTGTTACTGAGGGTCACCTTGGCCCTGAAGGGGGTGCCCACCTGTCACACTGGCCCTGAGCCCAGTCTTAGGCTAGCTGGGGCACATCAGGACTTTGGGGTGAGGGAGGGAGGACTGAGACCTCTGCTCTGTGGCCTGGAAATAGCTTGCCTTCCCCGGCTCCAGCTCTCACCTGTGGAATGGGTTGGTTTCAGCAGCAGCAGCTGTGCATGAGGCTGAGCCCTGAGAGTCCCTTTCCTTTCTAGGTAGAGCAGCTGACGGAAGAGCAGAAAAATGGTGAGAACCCCTATCACACGTGCGGGAGACCAGCAGGGCCAGGCTGGGAGACCAGGCTGGGGAACGCGGGGACCCCTTACCGGAAGAGGACCCCAGACCGGAGACCAAAGGCTAGGTCCCTCTTGCTCTGATCTCAGAGAGGTCTCCGAGGGAGGTGGGCAGGTTGACAGGTGGCACCAGGGGTCTGGCCCTCTGAGGTCCTGGCTGTTGAGCCCTGGCTACTGTGCCCCCCAACCCCTGAACACAGAATTCAAGGCAGCCTTCGACATCTTCGTGCTGGGCGCTGAGGATGGCTGCATCAGCACCAAGGAGCTGGGCAAGGTGATGAGGATGCTGGGCCAGAACCCCACCCCTGAGGAGCTGCAGGAGATGATCGACGAGGTGGACGAGGATGGTGAGCCCCTCCTCCCCAGGCTCTAGAGGAAGCCCAGCCGGCGGGGGGCTGGGATGCTGGCTCTGCTTAGCTGGAAGTGGTTTAGCCCCTCCGAGCCTCAGTTGCTTCATCTATAAAATGGGCATAATGGCCACAGAAGCCTGGCATTTGGTGTGAGGATGCAAATGCCAGGCTTCTGTGGCCACTCCTCGGGCTTGAGTCACCTGCAGTTTCCAACCTGGCCTCTGTAACCGCCATGCCACCCACCCCCCAGGCAGTGGCACAGTGGACTTTGATGAGTTCCTGGTCATGATGGTTCGGTGCATGAAGGACGACAGCAAAGGGAAATCTGAGGAGGAGCTGTCTGACCTCTTCCGCATGTTTGACAAGTGAGCACGTGACCCTTGACCTCTGACCCTGACCCTCACTCAAGCCCAGCTGGGGACAGGCGGGCAGTCTCAGATTCTAGGCCTAGGGACCCTGCAGCCTCTGCTTGATGGGGGAGAGGGATGCCCCATCTCCCAGTGTCCCTGCTCTGCCTAGGGGGCATGGTTGTGCTGCCTCATACCCTCCCTGCAGCCCTACCCTGGGCCCCCTCCCCACAGAAACGCTGATGGCTACATTGATCTGGAGGAGCTGAAGATGATGCTGCAGGCGACAGGTGAGACCATCACGGAGGACGACATTGAGGAGCTCATGAAGGATGGAGACAAGAACAATGACGGCCGCATTGACTATGACGGTGAGTGGGTGGCTGGGCTGATCCCTTGCCTCCGTGCCCTGCTAGCCCCATCCCTCACCCATACCTGCCCCTCTTTCCACAGAGTTCCTGGAGTTCATGAAGGGTGTGGAGTAGATGCTGACCTTCACCCAGAGCTGCCCATGCCCAGCCGTCAACTCCAGCCGAGTCCTGTGGCTGGGGAGTGGGTTGGGGTCCCAGGACCTGAGTCTGGTCATGTCCTCAACCCCAGATCCTTCGACTCCCTCCCCAGCCCCGTCCTGGGGGACGCAAATAAAGCCTGCTCCCTGGAGGCCTGCTGTCTGGCTCTGGTGTCCCGGGGCCATGGACTCCTCCCCAGGGCCCACTCTAACCCAAGGGCCACTTCCTTCCCTGTCCCAGGCACGGTGACTGCAGAGCCTGGTACCTGACCATGGCTCCACACTGCCTTCTGTGGCGGGTGACATGAGATTGGAGACTGCTGTGCGGCATGCCCTCTATAACTCCCCATGCCCAGGCCCTATCTCTTGGGAGTCAGCATCTGGAGTCTGGGGTTGTCTAGAACCTACATTTTAACAAGTTCCTGGGGATCATCACTTTGGTCAACCACTGTGGCAGCCTAGGGGTCCTCTACTTGGAGAGAGGGTTCTCTGTGGTACACAGCTAGGTCCTGGATGCTGCCTGGCACAGCAACCCCCCGCTGCCTCTCAGCCATGGCTGGAGTGGAGCTGAGCCTGTGGGGTCCCTGCAGGCCCACAGTGCCAGTCCACCTGCCCTCTGACTTGTATTTCCTGCCAGCAGCATTGACTCCCAGGGACAGAGGGGCACGGACTTGGCTCTACCTCCCCTCACCTGTTTGACAGGTGAGGACTCTGTGGCCCAGAGAGGTGCAGGGAGCTGTCAAGGTCATCCACTGAGTGTGGGAGAGAGCAGAGCCACCTGGCTGCCAGCCAAGGGCCCTGTTGGATGGGCCACGTCCAAATGGGCCTGATTTCCAGTTCCTGTGAACCTCAGAGGCTTGCTTCCTGTGGCCCAGTCTCTCTGCCTGACAGGGACGGAGGCCCAAGGGCCTGGCAGCTCTCAGCTTAGTGGGAGCGCCCAGTCCAGAGCTGCAGCCAGACAGTGATGCCGCCTCAGGGTTGTGGGCATTGGGGGCTGCAAGGAAGTGGAGGTGTCAGCGGCAGTGCTTGCAGGAGGGACAGCTGCTAGCAGTGCGCAGGCTGCAGCCAGAATGCTGCCAGCTGTCCTTGCCCCACCCAGCCACTCCACTCTCTCTGCACCTGTGCCCCAGCCTTGGCATTCCCCAGACAGGCCCGGCATTCCAGAGGTGGTTTTGGAATTCTAAAGATGCCTCTGGTGGAGGCCAGAGCTAGCAAGAGCTTTCTGGACCCTGGAGAGACCTGAGGGGAGAGGAGAGGAGTCACTTCAGGTCTGCCCTTGTGAGCTGGAGAACTGGGGACCTCTGCAGACACCCAGAGTGGCCCAAGAAGGGTGACATCCCAGGAGAGAAGGAAGGGTCACATTGAGCAGCACCACTAGCCAGTGCGCCACTCAGTGGTTCATTCATATACCTACCATGTGCCCAGCGCAGGGCTGGATGCTGGGGCGTGTCATAGTGAGGCCCAGTCCCTAATCTGGTGAATTTTTTTTTTCTTTTTCTGAGACAGAATCTCACTTCAGTCTGTCACCCAGACTGGAGTGCAGTGGCATGATCTCGGCTCACTGCAACCTCCGTCTCTCGGGCTTAGGTGATTCTTATGTCTCAGTCACCTGAGTAGCTGGGATTACAGGCTCCCGGCACCATAGCCGGCTAATTTTTTGTTTTTAGTAGAGACAGGTTTCACCATGTTTCCCAGGCTGGTCTTAAACTCCGGAGTTCAAGTGGCTCGCCTGCCTTGGCCTCCCAAAGTGCTGGGATTACAGGTGTGAGCCACCTTGCCTGGCCTTATTAAGATGGGGTTTCACCATGTTGGCCAGGATGGTCTTGATCTCCCAACCTCGTGATCCGCCCACCTCGGTCTCCCAAAGTGCTGGGATTACAGGCATGAGCCACTGTGCCCGGCCAATCTGGTGGAGTTTTAAGGAGATGAATACAGTGGGAAAACCAGCACGGGCTAGAGTGGAGACTGGAGGCATGGTGGGCCCATGAGTTAGAGTGGTCTGGGAAAGCTCCCTAGAGGAGCTGACACTGTGTGAGATCTGGGGGAACCACAGCCATGGGGAAAGACTGGGAAGGTCTCAGGAGCAGAAAGGCAGTGTTGGGCTGGAAGCCAAGCCCCACCAGTTTTGGGAGACATGGGCAGTGCCAGGCCTCTTGAGGACCCAGTTAATTTGAGGGGTGGGGGTTGCAAAGGACAGAAGGGGTGGGAGAGGGAGCCAGGAGCTGGCCTGAAGTGGGGGCAGGCTCTGGGCAAGAAAGCCCAGTGGCTCCCAGTACAGTGGGGTGCTGGGGAGAGAGGGGTGGGGGTGCATGGATTCAAGGCACATTTTGGAACTAGAATGGACAGCATTTGCTGAAGGCTTGAATGTGAGGGGTGAGAAGGTAGAGAATCCAAAATGACCCTTAGATTTTTGGCCCAGCTGCCATTTTCTGAGGTATGGAAGCCCGGAGGAGGCACAGGTTCAGCCTCGGGGCATAGGGAGGTAGAGGCTACTTCCCAACGCTAGGCTTTAGTAGGGTTTTTTGTTTTTTTCTTTTCATTTTGAAATTCCAGACTTGCAAAAATATTTCAAAAATAGTACAAAGAATTCCCATTTACAGGTCCCCCAGCTTCCCTAAATGTTAACATTTTAACCAAATAAGGATCAAATAGGGGAAATGAATGTTGACATGAAGCCGTTAATGAATCTGCAAAGTTTATGGAAGTTCTGTCAGTTGTCCTAAGTCCTTGTCCTGGAGAGGAGCCAATCTCAGACGGCACTAGCCCTGCTAGTCCTGTCTCCTTGCTCCCCACCAACCTGCGAAGGGCCTGTGTTTCCTCGTCACATCTGAAGCGCTCAGGCTGGTTATCCTGTAGACTCTCACTTACTTTGGGTTTGTCTGGACTAGATTCATTTTTGATGGGTTGATCACGAGAAAGATGGAGCGTCTGTTGGTTTGTTTGAGACGTGTCTTGCGATGTTGCCCATGCTGGAGTGCAGTCACATGATCATGGCTCGCCGCAGCCTTGATCTCTTGGGCTCAAGCAATCCTCACACCTCAGCCTTCCAAGTAGCTGGGACTACAAATGGGTGCCACCATGCTTGCCAAATTTTTATATTTTTAGTAGAGATGAGGTCTTCCTATGTTGCCCAGACTGGTTTCAGATGCCTGGGACCAGTCAAGCAATCATTAGACCTGGGCCTCCCAAAGTGCTGAGATTACAAGCGTGAGCTGTTGTGCCTGGCCTGGAGGTTCTTTTTTGCCAAGGGAAAGGGCAGAATGAGCTCTGTGAACGTAGATGTCATCAGAGTAGGAAGCCTTTTCCTGGCCCTGGTCACAAACAAGGGTCCTGGGTTGACAGTTTGTGAATAGGTGGCATCCTGTATGGGCAGCCCGGGAGAGAGCCCTGGGAACCAGGAGAGAAGGAAGAGGCATGGGTGACAGCTGATGTCCCCAGGGTTTGGGAACTAGCAGGCCCGAGGCATTGGCCACCTGAGCGAGAGGATTTCCGTGGAACAGAGGGATGGGAGCCAGACAGGAGTGAGCTGAGATACAGGGGTAATGGGGGGTGTGGGCAACACCCTAGGGAACAGAGGCAGGGGCCTGAGCTGAGGCGATGTGGGGTCCAGGGAAGCTGGTTTAAGAAGGGTAAGGAAAAAAAAAATCCACCGGGTGTGGTGGCTCACACCTGTAATCCCAGTACTTTGGGAGCCAAGGCAGGCAGATCACCTGAGGTCAGGAGTTCGATACTGGCCTGACCAACACGGTGAAACCCCATCGCCATTAAAAAAAGAAAGAAGGGATAAGGGAGAGGCTTGTATGCTGGTGGAATCAGCCCAGTGAAACAGGAACAGGGCCGTGTGAGATGCAGGGCAGCTCTACAGCAGGCTGTGGCTCCTGGGCCCCTGGACGGTGTCTGCAAGGGCCTGGCTCTAGAGCTGGTCACAGGCACAAGCTGGGCCAGGACAAAGAGGGGGCTCAAGGCAAGGAGGGGCAGGCGGACAGTCCTCACTGAGTGAAAGATGTGGCAGTGGCAGTGCTGAGCTTCTGATGGTAATGTCCAGAGGAAGGGATTTTCCATGTAGACAGGCAAAGGGTCACACCCTTATTGGTGGTGACCTGGAGGGTGGGTAGCTGAGGTGGGGGGAGGGGAAAATGACTGACAATGAGGAGGACAGTGACCCAGGAGACTAGGGGGAACCCAGGGGATATGGGATGCTGATGGGACTGGGGAGGGGAAGAGAGTGAAGCCCTCTGTGAAGGAAACAGGAGAGTGGCTGGGCCAGCTACAGAGAGGGTGCATCTCGGGGGCAGGCTGCTGCCTCAGACAAGGGCCACGTGTGCTCAGGTTGAAGGGAGTAAGGATGGTAGGAAGGGGCAGTAGGAGAAGGAGGGCTCTGCCATGTCCTGGCTCTCTCTTCATCAGCTGTGGGGGAGGGGGACAGGTCCCGGGACAGGTGGAGATGAATGGCCCAGCTTACAGATGGAAGTCCCAGAGGACACTGGGAGGGCTGGGGTCGGGAGGTAGGAGCTGTGAGGGATGGCCGACGGGAGGTGGCGGGGATGGGGGTTCACCCTCTGCAAGCAGCTGGAGGTCCATGGGGGTGGAGGGAGCATGGTATTGTCCTAATATCCCTATTTCATCCATGAAATTGGTGGGGAAGGGACTGGGGGCATACATTCCTTCCAGGCATGCCCACTCCAGAATTCAGGTGGGAGAGGCTGGGCTGTGACCCTCCACATACCCACCTGGTGGCACCTGCTGCATGAACACATACCTCACATAGGTGTCAGCCCAGCTCACCATCTCCCACCAATACATGGCATTTTGCATCCTGCATGCATCACCTAGTTCTGCCTGTTTCACTACGTCCTTTCTGTTTCTGGGCTGGGTCATCCTTTTCTTGGATAGTGCTTCCTCCAGGAAGCCTCCCTTGATTTCCTCCATCAAAAGCAATCACTGGAGCATCTTCTATTGCATCTACTTCTTTATATTGTGGTTGCCTGGTTACTGCTAGTGTCCTCAAGACGCTGTGGTTTCTGCTGGGTGGCCCTGCTACCCCAACACAGGGCCTGACACAGTGAGCAGTTTGGGGGACTCCTCAAGTTCCCTCTTTGTCCACTAGATGGCACACAAAGTGAGTGTCTGGGCCCATTGATCCACGAATTCAGAGCACCCTTGGTGTCTTTCCCACCTGCAGCTGGCAGGTGGAGGTGGGGGGTGCTTTAGAGACAATCCTTATCCCCTGCCCTCTAGCCTAGAAAACTGAGGCCCAGAGAGGGAAAGGACCTGACTGAGGCCACATACGTTAACAGGAGAGTTCGGACTCCCAGCCTGCCACAGGCTCTTGCCGCAGCGTGGAGTAGGCTGCCCCCACACCCTGCCCCAGTAGACCCAGGTCTCCCTGCAGCTCCTGCTGGGCGTCTGGCTGAGCTGGGACCCCACAGTGGGCTGGCAGGCTGAGGAGTGTTGGGCCTCCTGCCCGTCGCTGGTGGTCACACGCTGACTGAAGGGCTCCCAGCTCAGTCTCCAGTTAGCTTGGGCAATGCGCTGGACACACCTCCCCAGGGAAACAGAGGCAGGAGCACTCCATCCTGGGAGGTTCCCTCGGCATGGGGTCCTCAAACACCTGCCTAGGACATGGAGCCCCTTGGGCTGGGAATGACCCCCCCACCCCTAGCCAGGGGAGCTGGGGAGTCTGGCTGAGGCTTCAGAGGGATAGAACATCCTGGAATTGGGGCAGGGCCAGTTTGGAGGGGTCTCTGCTGTGGGCACTGGAGGGGCAGAGAACAAGGTGAAGCCCAGCTGGGCCCCTACTCAGCCCATCAACCTTGACCTCTGATCCCTGACCTCCCTTCCAGGCTCTCTCCCACATAGTTTGCTGGAGCCAGAGAACCTGCATGTGTGGACATCTCTCTGTGCACACTGTCCATGCCCCAGCTGGGAAGGCCTTCCTGATGGGGAACTGGCCAGTATGACACAAAGGCATGCGCCAGGCCAGCGAGGCAGAAGGAGAAGTGGCCCCCACCTGGCTGAGCTTCCTTTCTTCTCCTTCTGCCTCTAAATTCGCCCACCTCAGTCACACACTCACTGCTCCTTGCTAGGATAAGATCAGGGCTCCAGAATGAGTGTTGGAGGGCTCCGCCCTCAGGGCCGCTGGGGGAGGGGAGTGGATGGGGAGGGTGGTGGTGGGCAAGAGAGGTCATGCCCTGGGCCCCAGCACATAGAGGGCAGGGACCAGACACCCTCCCTCCCACTTTTGTCCATTATCTTTGGGCAATAAACCAGGCCTGAAACTTACCACCCCCCACCTCCTTCTGTCCCCCGCCCCTCTTCCCGCCCAGGATTGGGTGGAGCCACTGCCTTATAAGTGGTGGCCTGGTGGCAGCCGAGCAAACTACAACCGGCAGCCAGTGGGACCAGAGGGTGGCTCTGCAGGCAGACGGCAGCAGTGCCCTCAGTTCTCCAGCATGGCCCCCTCTGCCTGGGCCTTATGCTGGCTGCTGGGGGGTCTCCTGCCCCGTGGGGCTAGCTCCGGCCCCAGCCTTGGCCTCAGCGTGCCCCGCCTGCGGCTCTCCTACGAAGGTAATAACCTCTGTGTGCCGTTTGTGTGCGTGTGCCCTGTTTGAGTGCCCTGGACTCTTGGGCACCTGGCCAGCTGCAGGGGAGGCAGCCTCTCCCTGTGCAGCTTTCAGGCAGTGGTAGGGAGGCAGGTCCTCGGAGACAGGACCAGGGTGGTGGTGGGAGGGACCTGAGGGGGACTGCTGAGAAAGGGACAGATGGATACCCTGAGAGAGCTCAATAAAGATGGGGAGGGGACAGAGGGAGGGACGGGGCAGGGGAGAGGGACAGACAGGGCGCAGCTGCAGGATCTGTCTGGGCTCAGCTGGCACTTTTTGCCCAGGGCCGCCAATAGGACGGTGAGTGGGCAGCACGCTGTCCCTTGGTCCCGGGGCCACGGAGAAGGGGGGACCCCTTGCGGCTCACTTCCCAGACTGGGCTTTCCTTCCTGCACCCAAGAAGTGCCTCAGATCCCAGGGGGAGTTTCACCTCCCCTCTTTGCCCATCTCAGCCTGGGGGTTCCTTTGTTTTCCCCTAGATGTGTGAGCCGGCTCAGGCCTCCGAGGATGGGCTCCGGGGAAGGCCAGGCCCTGAGACAGTCTCTTGGCAGATCCTTCCTGGGGAAACCTGAGGGGGGATCACCTTCCCCTGGGAAGCCCCATCTGAGAGGGGAGACACCTGGAGAGGCTGAGGGAAATGTGGTCTTGTCCTGGGAGCTGTGGTTTTGGCGAGAGGTCAGACTACTAGAAGCCCCAAATAGGGAAACTTCCCGAGGTACTGTCAACCAAGGAGGGCTTCCTGGAAGAGGCTGTTGATGAGTTTTGGGGGTGGAATGGGTGTTGGGCAGAGGTGCTTCTGTCGGAAGGGCATAGGACACTCTGGACCTTCCTGAGGGTGGCCAGCGCCCCCTTCCTACCACATCCTACTGCCCCCATTACCTCCAGCTCTCCAGCCAAGCCTGGAGGACCTACCTCAAGATCCTCAACTCCTGGGACCAAGGTCCCCAGACAGCTCCTGCTCTCACCTCCGGGTCGGGATGGCCAGCATCTATGGGGAGAAATTCCTCTTCGGCCACATCCCTGGACTGGAGGTGGGAGCCCTTCCTGCCATACCTGCCCTCCCCTGCACCCGGGCCGTTGCCAGGGGTCCCCTATGCTGGGAACAGTTTCCCCTGCTGGCCCACCCTCCAGCTGAGTCAGGCCTGCAGACTCCCGCCCTTCCTTTAGGCTCTTCCAGCACTTTGCTCTAGTTTCTGCTGGTTGGCACCATCTTCCCTGGGTCCCTGGGGACTGGGCAGGGCACAGATGGGACAGTGGGAAGATGTTATCTGCACAATGAAGGGCTAAGGAATGGAGGGCAGGAGGCAGGGGACCTACCCCAGGGTAGGCTGGGCTGGGTGGGAGGCTCCGAGCCTCCTGTCCCACCTGCCTCCAGGAGCCTTCTGGCACCTGTGGATGGAAACATTTTCCAGATGTGAGATGTGAGTGTGTATAGTGGGGGGCGGTGGCGGGGGATGCTCAGCGGGGCCTCCACCTCTCCTCCTTGGCTGAGGAGCTCAGCTGAGCCGTGGCCCTGATCCACCTGCCGGTGCTCCCTCCTAGACCTCCTTTCTGCCAACCGCTCTGCCGTCTTTCTGGGCCCCCGGGGCTCCCTGAACCTCCAGGCCATGTATCTAGATGAGTACCGGGAACGCCTCTTTCTGGGGGGCCTGGACGCCGTCTACTCTCTGCGGCTGAACCAGGCGTGGCCAGACCCCCGGGAGGTGAGCTGGACTGGCAGGGAAGAGGGTCCGTTTGAGATCTGGGCACCTCCAGGTGGGAGGCCAGCTGGGGAAACTGAGCCTGTAAGGTCAGGGGAAGACCGAGATGAGCCAGGCTGTGTTCCAGGTCCTGTGGCCGCCGCAGCCAGGACAGAGGGAGGAGTGTGCTCGCAGTGGAAAAGATCCTCTGGTGAGTGCTGTAGTGAGGGACGGTCCCCCATCCTGCTGCCCTGACCTGACCTCCAGGACAGTCTGTGGCCACACCCCCAGGTGCCTCTACTGGGGGCATTTGGAGCAGATCCTGAGGGCCTTTGAAGGTCTGCTAGTAATGTCACACCCACCCCCTTCCCCAGAGCTGATTGCCAGACAAGGCTGAGCCTTGGGGCCCAAGGAGATGGTGAGCACCCCCTCTCACCCCTCAGCCACCCCTCCTTCTCCCCGCAGACAGAGTGCGCCAACTTTGTGCGGGTGCTGCAGCCTCACAACCGGACCCACCTGCTGGCCTGCGGCACCGGAGCCTTCCAGCCCGTCTGCGCCCTCATCTCAGTGGGTTACCGTGGGGAGGTGAGCCTGGGCCGGGCCCCACAGGGGACTGGGAGGCAGTGACATTTCCTCCCGGCTGCCTGAACGTTCCCATTGAGCCTGGGCAGGGACAGAGGGGCAGGGGCCTGAAAGGCGCCTTTGTGTTGGGGAGCTGACCCCATTAGAGGGGCCCTGGATGAGGACGCCTTCCGCCTGCCCCCGCCCTCCCGCCACATGCACACGAGGGCTGCTGCTTGTGTGTGGGCGGCTGGTGCTTCTCTCCCACGTGACACCCTTCCCTCCCTCCCCACAGCATGTGCTCCACCTAGAGCCAGGCAGTGTGGAAAGTGGCCGGGGGCGATGCCCTTATGACCCCAACCATCCCTTCGCCAGCACCTTCGTAGGTGGGTGATGCCCAGGCCAGGGTGGGAACAGGGAGGGTGAGAGCTGGCCTATGTCACTGGGAACGGGGGGACCCGGCTGCTGGGCCTGGGCCTCGCCCCCGACTCTGCCCCCTGACCTCCACCCCAGGCAGGGAGCAGTACACGGGTCTCACTGTTGACTTCCTGGGGCAGGAGCCCACGATCTTCCGAAATGGAGGTCCTCGGCCAGCCCTGAGTTCCAACCCTGACCAGAGCCTCTTGCACGGTGAGACCTGCCCCTGGAACTGGCAGGGGAGAAGAGGCTACTTTCCCGCTAGGACACCCTCCTCCAGTGGGGCCCCTGCCATCCCCTCCCCATTGGGTTTTGCTCCCATCCTGCCCTGCACAGCCCCTCCACCAGTATGACCGTGCCCTCTTCCAGATCCCCGGTTTGTGATGGCTGCCCGGATCCCTGAGAACTCCGACCACGACAATGACAAGGTGTACTTCTTCTTCACGGAGACTGTCCCCTCGCTCGATGGTGACTCAAGCCATGTCACTGTCAGCCGCGTGGGCCGCGTCTGCATGGTGAGGGCTGGGAAGTGGTGGTGAGGTTCAAGTCCCCGCTGCACCCTCCCATTCCCAGACCTTTCTCCCCCGCACCCCTGGCCAGCAGTAGGGAAACTGAGGCAAGGATGCAAAGCTGGCATGCATACCTCTGCTCCAGTGGGTGAAGGTGGCAGAGTGGATGATGGGACCCATCCTTGTAGGGCCTAAGGCTGACTCTGGCCCCCTATCCCACAGAATGACGTCGGGGGCCAGCGGGTGCTGGTGAACAGATGGAGCACTTTCCTGAAGGCCAGGCTGGTCTGCTCGGTGCCTGGCCCTGGCAGTGCCGAGACCCACTTTGACCAGCTGGGTGAGGGTGTGGCCAAGCAGGCTGGCGGCTCCGGAGTGAGGAGGGCTGAGAGCTGGTGAGTTGTGGCATCGGCAGTGGCCATGACACTTACGCTCCTTTCTGTACCGCAGAGGACGTGTTCCTGCTGTGGCCCAAGCCCGGGAAGAGCCTCGAGGTGTATGCGCTGTTCAGTACCATCAGGTGGGCACACCCAGCCTCCCTGCACCTGCCACCCCAGCCTTGCCATGGGCCCTGTCTGTCCCTGACTCGGTGACCTGTGACTGTGTTCTTTGACTCTCTCTGGCCTTTGCCTTTGCCTTGGTGCCTCTGCTTTTCAGAGTCTCTGCTTGCTACAGGCACTGTCACCCTCTGTCCTGCCCGTGGAACCAGGCTGTCCCCTTCTTGTCCTTGATGGCCACTCTGGCCTGACTCCTGTGTGCCTGGCAGTGCCGTGTTCCAGGGCTTTGCCATCTGTGTGTACCACATGGCAGACATCTGGGAGGTCTTCAACGGGCCCTTTGCCCACCAAGATGGACCTCAATACCAGTGGAGGCCCTATGAGGGCAAGGTGCCCTTCCCCCGCCCCGGAGTGGTGAGTATCTGCTGGGTCCAGGCCAGGGAAGCGAGGCCTGAGCAGATGCGGGGAAGGGCCCCTTGGAGCAGCCCCATGTCCCCAGGCAGCCCCACAGCAGCAGATGTTGGTCGAGCCTGGGCTCCAGAGGGCCTGGGTGGGGTGGGGAGGGGTGGGTGTGGCGGGAGAGGAGAGGCCTCCTGCATTGAGAGAGGGCCCCCAGTTGGGGTGGAAACAGACTGGCGGTGGGGGGTGTGCGCCCTCTTAGGATGCCTCAGGCACTCCCTTCCCTGCTGCCCACAGTGCCCCAGCAAGATGACCTCGCGGCCAGGACGGTCTTTTCGCAGCACCAGGGACTACCCGGATGAGGTACTGCGGTTCACCCGGGCCCACCCTGTCATGTTCCGGCCTGTGCGGCCTCGGCTTGGCCGCCCCGTCCTTGTCAAAACCCACCTGGCCCAGAAGCTGCATCAGATTGTGGTGGACCGCGTGGAGGCAGAGGATGGGATCTACGATGTCATCTTCCTGGGGACTGGTAGGACAGCTGAGCAGGGGTGGCCAGGCTGGAGGGGTGTGGAGTCCCTGGCTGTCCCTTCCTGTCCCACTGACCCCTCCTCCCTGGCCCCAGACTCAGGCTCCGTGCTCAAAGTCATTGCCCTCCAAGAAGGGGCCTCAGCTAAACCCGAGGAGGTGGTTCTGGAGGAGCTCCAGGTGTTTAAGGTGAGCAAGGGGCTGATGGAGGGGTCCCTCCAAGCCCCATCTCTGGGTCTGAGCCTGGCTACAGGGATACAGGAGCAAGCCTGTCGTTACTGAATTTGCAGCTGGCGGGATGCTGGGGAGGGGTGCAGAAAGAGATGCCCCCCAACCCTGCTGTGGCAGAGGCCTTGTAGCCACTTCTGAATGACTCCAGGCCCAGAGCTGCAGCCTGTGAGCTGAAAGGGCCCCAGGTGCTGGGACGGCTGGTCAAGGGGAGCAACCCTTTGCAAAACCCTGTTGGGCTCGAGTTGCAAGGAGGAGATGGTTGAGACCAGCAAGGCCCCCAGAGGTTCTATTGGCCCCTCTAGAGACTCAGGCAGGGGGTCGTCCGTGTTTGGGGGCGTGCTGTGCCTCCAGGACCTGAGCTGGGTAATTTAGGACAGCTGCCTCATTGCTGGGGAACAGGCCGAGGGAGGGACACTAGCTCTATGCTTTCAGCCAAGCCTCCTGCTCGGAGGCCAGCCAGGACCGGGGGCCTTTCTTGAAACCTACCGTCCGGGAAAGACTGTCTCACTTTAGCTGCCAGGGAGTGCGTGACCCAGGCTGGGAGCTGGGTTGTTCCCACCCCAAGGTTGGAGGAGACTGAAAGTGAGGTTGCGGGGGAAGGTCTTGGCCCACCCCACCCACGCTGAGACCCTACTCCTTCCCCAGGTGCCAACACCCATCACTGAAATGGAGATCTCTGTCAAAAGGGTAAGAGCAGCTGCCGCCCTCCCTTGCGCCCTCTTCTGCCCTGCTCCGCAGCCTCCTGTAGTCTGGGGAAAGCTGTGCTGAGGCAGGCCCGATTAGCTCCTGCAACAGTGGCCAGCGGGCACTGGAGACACCGCGTACACAGGGCCGCGTCCAGATAACGGGATAGCCACAAAGGCCAATTCTTAAGGGAGGCAAAAGCGTGCTTGAAAACAAAATCCAGCCCGGCGCAGTGGCTCTCACCTGTAATCCAGCACTTTGGGAGGCCGAGGCAGGCTGACCATAAGGTCAGGAGATGAAGACCATCCTGGCTAACACGGTGAAACCCTGTCTCTACTAAAAATACAGAAAATTAGCCGGGCGTGATGGTGCGTGGCTGTAGTCCCAGCTACTCTGTAGGCTGACGCAGAAGAGTGGCTTGAATCCGGGAGGTGGAGGTTGCAATGAGCTGAGATCATGCCACTGTACTCCAGCCTAGGCGACAGAGTGAGACTGTATTTCAAAAAAAAAGACAAGAAAACAAAATCCAGATGTTAAGTCCAACAAGGCCACTTTTTAGAAGCATGCTATATTTGCCAAGTGGCAAATCACATCTCCCCAAATGTGTCTGCCTCAGTGTATCTTTGTGTAAATCCTAACTTTTGTGTTGGAATTGCTCAAAGCAAGGTGCGCCTCTAAGATCAGAGACAAGTCAGAATAAAGGCCCCTGGGATAGAGGGCAACGGTCAGCAGCCGGGAGGGCTGGCGAAGCCCCTTAGGGAAAACGTCTCAGGTCTTGATTTGCCTCCGTCTTTTCTGTGTCCTGGCACAGAATCTGGTATGCATCGGGTGGGTAATAAACATTTTCTATTTTGTAAATGAAGGCTTCCTGCAAGTGGCAGGGGTCTCAGGAGGCTGAGGGGCTGAGAGTCTGGCTGCGTGTGGGGGAAGCCCGGGCTCATCTCGGTTCACCTCGGCCTCACCTCGCACTCTTGCTTCTGTCCCTCCCCAGCAAATGCTGTACGTGGTCTCTCGGCTGGGCGTGGCCCAGCTGCGGCTGCACCAGTGTGAGACTTATGGCACTGCCTGTGTGGAGTGCTGCCTGGCCCGGGACCCATATTGTGCCTGGGACGGTGCCTCCTGTACCCGCTACCACCCCAACCTTGGCAAGCGTCGGTCCCGCCGCCAGGACATCCGACATGGCAACCCTGCCCTGCAGTGCCTGGACCAGAGCCAGGAAGGCGAGTGGTGGCAGGGGGGAGGGCACAGGCTGGGCTGGAACTCACCCCTGTGGCCCGGGTTCTACTTCTGTGTTCTCAGACTGGTCTCGTCATGACAGATGGTCCTCAGTTTCCCTATCCATGTAGCTTCTCCTACTGCGTGGAAGGAAGCGGGGTCTTTGACACAGTGACTGGCTGGGGGCTCCCTGGATGTCTAAGTTCTTGTCATATAGTGTGGCTCCTGAGCTGTGGGGGTCAGGTGGTGGAATGGGGATCTGGATCCCATAGTTCCCAAACTGAGCCAACCTCTGCCTCTCTCCAGAAGAGGCGGTGGGACTTGTGGCAACCACCACGGTCTACGGCACGGAGCACAACAGCACCTTCCTGGAGTGCTTGCCCAAGTATCCCCAGGCTGCTGTGCGCTGGCTCTTGCAGAGGCCGGGGGATGAGGGGCCTGACCAGGTGAGTAAGGAGACCCCTGCTTGCAGCCTCCATATGTCCTGAGGTCACCTCCCATCCTGAACCCCAAGACCTGAGCCCTAGGAAAGGTTCTGTGGTGAACCGGCCAAGATCAACCTAAGAAAAGTGTGTATTAGGCTCCTGGAGTGCTAGAAGGAGGTGCCCTATTTCTGCCTTCTGGGAATGCCCAGGCCAGATGTGGGTGCCACTCCCCGAGTCTGAGAGGTGGGTGATGGAAGAGAGGAAAGGGGGTCTGAGCTGGCCAGTAAGTCTTCCATGTTTACACACATGGCTCATGTTGGAAGGGTTCTCTTCTCCAGGGGTTCTTGGTTCTCTTCTGCCCCAGGCAGGGGAGAGGGCAGTGCCCCTGGGCCCAGGACTAGGCTTCAGAATCTTGCTACACGCACTCAACAGAAGAGAACCTTCAGGGTCCCTAACCACTGGCCCTCGCCCTCCACTCTTAAAACCTGGCCCCAGACTTCCTCCCTGGAGTCCAGCTATCTGCTCAGGCCCTCTCCTCCCCCATCTGGAAAGGCCTGTCAACCCCATGGATGGTTTAAGTCTGGGGCCTGAGGATGGCATTGGGGCAGGGAAGGGGAGGGGCAGGAGTGGGTTGATTACAAGAGGGGCCCTTCCTCCAGCCTGGGAACTGGGGGAGGCCAGCATTGGGACAGCTGCTGGGCTGGGCATGGAGAAGATTCCCCAGGGGAGGAGGGGAGCAACAAGATGGTGTTTCACAACACGAGCTGACGGCCCAAGCAATGCAGCCTCAGCACACAGATGTGCAGACTAAAGCCCACACAGGGTCCAGGCCAGAGGCGGGCTGAGATCAGAGCGGCACTCCTGCTTCCCACGCTGTGGTGGGTGCTCAGCCCACCCTGGACTGGGGCTGTCAGCTCACACCGTGGGGGGAGTGAACAGCACAGATCAGGACGGGAAGGCTGTGTGTGTGTAGGGGGGTGTTTATGCGGGGGGTGTGTGTGTGGTATGTGTGTGGTGTGTCTGTGGGTGTGTGTGTGTGGTGGGTGTGTGAGGTGTGTGTGTGTGTGG
>NW_016107315.1:1746775-1754741 GCF_001604975.1 Cebus imitator
TGTGTGTGGTGTGTGTGTGGTGGGTGTGTGTGGTGGGTGTGTGCGGGGTGTGTGTGTGTGTGTGTGCATGTGTGTGGTGTGGTGTGGTGTGTGTGTGCGTGCATGTGTGTGCAGCATAGGGAGGTTCTAAAGCCTAGTTCTGGGCCCAGGGGCATAGCCCCTCCCTAGAGAAAAGTCTGTAGATCAGAAGGTACCTCCAGAAGGGCTAAGGGGCTAAAACATCTTAGCCCCGCTGTTCCTTGAGAATGTGTGCCAGGGGCCTCCGAGGCCAAGATTGGTGTCCTCTGACTAGGGGAGAAACTGGCCAGCCAAATCCTTGCGAAGGCCCCTTCCTGGGCTATGGGAAGGTGAGGACCCACCTTGTGGTCTAGAGGAGGCCCAGACTGCCAAGCTGCTGGGAAGCGGAGAACAGGGCAAGGAGAAGTGCCCAAGCACTGGGTCGGAAGGATGGCAGGAAAGCTCGGGCAGAGAAGCCGATGGTACACTCCCATCGCACCCCACTCATGCCCTCCCGCCCCTGGCAGGTAAAGACGGATGAGCGAGTCTTGCACACGGAGCGGGGGCTGCTGTTCCGCAGGCTCAGCCGTTTCGATGCGGGCATCTACACCTGCACCAGTCTGGAGCATGGCTTCTCCCAGACTGTGGTCCGCCTGGCTCTGGTGGTGATTGTGGCCTCACAGCTAGACAGCCTGTTCCCTCCGGAGCCAAGGCCAGAGGAGCCCCCAGCCCGTGGAGGCCTGGCCTCTGCCCCACCCAAGGCCTGGTACAAGGACATCCTGCAGCTCACCAGCTTCGCCAACCTGCCCCAGGTGGATGAGTACTGTGGGCGTGTGTGGTGCAGGGGCACTGCGGAATGCTCGGGGTCCTTCCGGAGCCGGAGCCAGGGCAAGCAGGCCAAGGGCAAGAGCTGGGCAAGGTTGGAGCTGGGCAAGAGGGTGAAGAGCCGGGTGCAGGCTGAGCACAATCGGACACCCCGGGAGGTGGAGACCACGTAGAAGAGGGCAGAGGACGGGTGGTCAGGATGGACTGGGGGGCCCCTAGCAGCCCCCAGTATCTCCCACCCACCCAGCTAGGGCAGAGGGGGTCAGGATGTCTGTTTGTCTCTTAGAGATGGGTGTCTCTGTCCCCACAGTGCTACTGGGTCACCTACAGAAAAGACTAGGGCCTGATGGAGGGGCCGAGGCCGGGTCCCTGTCCCTCCCTGTGCTCTCAGGCCTGGCAGAAGCCGGCACCCTCTGGCTGCTGGCAACCCCAAGGGATCTGCCATTTGTTCTCAGAGATGGCCTGGCTTCCGAAGCACATTTCCGGGTGTGCCCAGAGGCAAGAGGGTTGGGTGGTTCTTTCCCAGCCTACAGAACAATGGCCATTCTAAGTGACCCTCAGAGTGGGTGTGTGGGTGGGTCTATCGGGTGTCCCAGTAGGGGGCCCTTGGGGAGCCAGAGGAGGGTGGAAGTGGCCTCTAAGCCACTAGCACCCCTTAAGAAGAGCCTACCTGACCGACTTAGGGAGGGAACATAGGGGTACTGGGGAGGTAGAGCAGCAATGCACCTCCCCTCCTCTGGTGCTGTGACATCTTGGTGGCTCCCTGCCACTGCCCACCGCCTCTTCTCTGTCTGAGGATCACGGAGAGGCATAGAGAATCTAGAGGCATAGGCTGCTAGAGCGTCCGGGATCTGGGGTGGTCAGGGCTCGGGCCTCGCTTTGTGAACCAGGTGGGGGATCTCACAGCCTGACTTCCCTTCCCCAGGCCAGGGTTGCCCGGATGCCTGCCCCTCCTGAGAGGACCCCCTCCCCACCGTCAGGCTGTCCATGCCAATGATCGGGGAGGGGTGGGTTCTGGGGGATTGCTGCCCCTCTTGTCTGTGGACTAGAGGGAGGGCGGGGGAGCTGGGGAAGTGTGTGGGCGGGAGGAGTGGGCTGTCTTTCCCGGGGCGATACAAGTGCACCCCAGCCCTGGAGCCTGGGAATGTAGAGGCTCTGTGAGCCCTGCAGTCCTCAGAATCACAGCCAGGGATGCAGACCATGGAGAGAGGCTGTGGAGATGGGAGAGGGCAGGAGACCCTTAGGATGGGCTGTGGGACCCAGGCAGGAACAGGTGTCCACAAGGATTCAAGATGGCATCAATTAGCTCAGAGGCCACCAGGAAGACCCGGCGTTTCTCTGGACATTCATGCCCACTCATGGGCATGGACAGCCTGATAGTGGGGAGGGGGTCCTCTCAGGAGGGGCTGGCATCCCAGCAGGGGCAGGCCTGGGGAAGGGAAGCCCGGCTGTGAGATCCCCCACCTGGTTCACAAAGCGAGGCCTGAGCCCTGACCACCCCAGATCCCGGAGGCTCTAGCAGCCTATTCCTCTTCTGAGCTAACCAGGAAGACCTGGAATCTCTGCTTTGTGCTCAATGGATTTAGGAAGACTGTTTGTTTTTCTTTTAAGGGGCAACCAAGGTAGAGGAAAAAAGAAAGCATAAGTCCTGCTGATTCTTGGGGGTGAGCTCGGATGGCAAGGACACATTCTGCCTGGGCGTGCAGGGGAGGTGTTTTTGCCATCAGCAGGTTCTCAGGCTGGGAGCACAGAGGGGAGGAGGAGGACCCAGTGAAAAGTTGTTCCCAGCCTGCACGGGAACACATTCATGACACACAAAACTGACTGGAAGGAGATGAGAGCACTGGGTTTGAGATTCCCTCCATCAAAACAACCAAGACAAAGAAAGGAGGGGAAAAATAAAAGATGAAAAGCAAGACAGGCTTCCTGCCCCGCTGAAACTCAAACCCAAACTGCCTTGGATTTTATCTTCCCCCTACCCCTGGCACCTCCAGAGAACTGAGACCTGAACTAGCCTCCGCTTCTCCCCTTTGACTGGTAGTAAGTGAACCAGAAGCACTGAGACTAACCTAACATCCTGAGAAGCCTTCCTGCCTGCGGTGCTGTCTGCTGGGAGGTCAGCTGGTTAAGGCAGAGGAGGAGAGGAGGAAATGATAGAGGCCGAAGAACAGAAGGCAGGGGAGACAGACGGGATTAAAGAGGGAGGAGAGAACTCCGGGAAAGGGTGTCAGGGCTGCGGCCAGCTCTGCCTCTACCCTAGGGAGGCCAGAAAGAATCAGCCAGCCCTCCGGGGCCTTAAGGCTGGACCCCGGCTTGGCAGGCTCCAGGCAGGGTCCTCTGAGAAGTTACCCCAGAAAATGAAGAGAAGAGGAGCACAAGATCCTCAACAGCTAACACTTGCACTTGGAAAAAGTGAACAGCTTCTGCCAACCCACCCCACCCATGGTACTGTACGCTACGAACTCCTGGAAACGCCTGTATGTGCGAATCCTGTCTTTGTATTTGTATGTTGAGATGGGCCTTATGATTTCTCTGTCCTCAGAGCACATTTCTTGCGATTACTATTGTTATTTTTATTATCATGACTGCCCCCGAGCTCTGGTTGAGAAAAACTGAATTTATAAGGAAAGGGATGAAGTTAAAATTTACATCACATAATTATATCATTACTGTGTGTCTGTGTATTTCTGTACTAAATGGACTGATGCCGCACACGTGAGCTGAAAATGAGCCTTCCCATCCATTCCGTGAGAAGGAAGTGACCTCTGTTGCATGAGTTCCCCAACAGGTTATGGAGCTGGAAAGGGACTTAGAGAAAGAGACTGGGTGGTGCTTTCTAGAAAGGAGGAAGATGGGTATCAGGGGAAGGAAGGCATTAAGAGGGCTTTGTCTACAAAGCTGAGATTGCTCATTAAATGAGAAACATCCTGGCCTGTGGGCTTGTAACTTGGGACTTCAGGAGGATCTCGAACCAAAAGGAAAAATAAAATTCACTGGCAAAGGGCAGCTGGGCACATAGGCAGCTCTGCTCCTTTTTCACAACAACACTTGACATTTGTCACAGTGACACTTGGCATGGTTCCTCCTTCATCCCAAGCCACATACCAACGGATATTAAGTCCTCATGGCTGGGAGACTGGGGCCGTGCTCTGGGGGCTGTGGCTTCTGGAAAGGAGGGGAAGCCGGAACATCTGACCTTTGGGTACAATGCAGGAGGTCCCTCTGGACATGGCTCCCACTCCCCAGTGACGTCAAGACCCCAGCCCAAAGAGCAGACTCTACTGGTGCTGGAGGAAGATAGAAGGGACATAACCCCACCTTCCCAGGAGATTTCCTTGGGCCTCTTGCTTGGATTGGCCCCTCAATCTGGGCTGTAGAGTGGGGGTCTTAACGGGTCAGTCATAAGTCTCATCTTGCAGCCGGGGTCCTGGAGCTGCACCTATCCTTTTGTTCCTTGCCCCCTCCATGATCACTTAGGCCTGACAGAACCTGAAACCCTGTCATCCCGCTCCAGGAAGCATCATCACCTCTGACTGAGAAGCGTCACCGGGTCACCCACCTGGCACAGAGTGCTGGGCTGGGAGGGGTGTGCAACGGTGGCCTCCAGAGCCCCCTTCTTCCCTTATGCACCACTCTCCCCAGGGTGGCCTGGGAGACCCCTCTGGACCAGACTTCTCCCTGGTCCACGCCACCTCCCCTCCCATCTTGAGCCCTATTTCCTGCCTCGGTGATTTTACCCTCTCTCTGTCTTCCGTCACAGCTCTTTCCTCTATGTCTCATGTTTCCTCTGCTCTTTAGGCCTCTGTTCCATGACTTCCCAAACAGGTTTAGAGCTGGAAAGGGGTTAGAGAATGAGACTGGCCCAGTGGTTCCAAGGTATAACTATAATCGCGTGGGACCTGCCATGATCTCGTGGTCCCTGCGCTCTGCACCTTTGGCCCTGACAGAACTGGGATGCTCCCTGCTGGCTTGCCCTGTGAAGGCCCTGAGAAGTCCGTGATGATCTCTTGCTAATGTGCATGCCTACTATGTGCTATATGCTTTTCCAAAACATCTGGTTCTCTTTTTTCCCATGGAGAAGCAAACATCTCATGCTTCTAACGTTTTGAAAAACGCACTTTGGAAAAAAAACACATTTGGGAAAATGTTGATTAGGTTAATCCCTCCCTTAACATGTGAGACTAATCAGGTGAGACTGATTAGTAATGGCCTTCCCAGCCTGTAGGCTCTGGAAGCCTCCGCCTCCTTATGGAATAGCCACATCTTGCTTTCCTGTGACCCTCGCCAGAGTAGACTCTGTCACCCTGGGACGGGGCTGCCAAGTGGCCAATCTGCTGCCCCTTGGGCCTGGACTGTGCTCTGTCTCCAGCTCTCATTCTCCTATGCCCAGCCTACTTCTGGCCCCTCCTGTGTCTGGCATGGTTCTCTGTGGAGGGCTAGCATTCACCCCTGGTCTGTGGCTGTCCTGCCATTCAACAGACTCATTTCTGAGAAGGTGGGGGGCAGGGAGGAGTCAGAATAAGAGAGGAAAACAGCAGTTTCCGCTTTCTCAAATGACTCTTGGGCTTCTCTTTCATTGGCTAAGCTCAGTGTCAGGCCCTAGACAGCCCTAGAATCCCCTGCTTGGAGGAGCGGGCAGGTAGCGGCCCCTAGGAACCTGGTGTGCCTCCTGCCAGGCTGTCTTTTTGTGGGCTGGCAGGGGATCCAGCTGCAGCTCCAGCCAGGTGGGCCCCAGAAAATTGGCTCATGTGCTTCTGGAAATACAGCAAACAGAGGCACCTCTGGCCAATCTCATCTTAGAGCTAGGAAGTAGTTGCTCAGAAATAGCCCAATTTCTATCCCAGTTAAGATCCCATCCTAGCCTCACCTAAGTCTTGGATTGCAGAGGGTTCTACAAGAAAGTTCAATACACATCAAGAACAAATCCCCAGGGCCTTCTTAAGACTCTAAACTCGGAGAGAAGGACAGTGGGTAGGGCTAGGTTCAGACACAATATCTGATAAAGTTGCAGGGCACAGTGGCTCATGCCTGTAATCCCAGCACTTTGGGAGGCTGAGGTGGGTGGATCACCTGAGGTCGGGAGTTCGAGACAAGCTTGGCCAACATGGTGAAACCCAGTATCTACCAAAAATACAAAAATTAGCTGGTGGCACACACCTGTAATCCCAGCTACTAGGGAGACTGAGCCGCGAGAATCACTTGAACCCGGGAGGCAGAGGTTGTAGTGAGCCAAGATTGCACCACTGCACTCCAGCCTGGGCAACACAGCAAAACTAACTCAAAAAAAAAACATCTGATAAGGGTGCCTGGGAATTGTTGGGCCCCACCTTGGCTCACCTTCCATACTCAGCCATCCCTTGGGTGCACAAGAGACAAGGTGAGGCGGCTGTGACCCTGTGCCCATTCCCACTGCCCAGCCCCTGGCCACCTTTACTGTGGGTACCACTACTGGGCCCTCTCCCTTAGAGGCTGCATCCTAATGAAGCCTTTCACTTTCCTTGCTGGATTTCCATTAAGGAAACTCCTGGTTCCTCATGAAGCCTTTTAAAAAATCATTCTTCACTGAGGACGGGGCTGCTGCAAAGTCTCCAGGGAGATCATGTAAGGGATGTGGGGCTGTCCTCGGGCCCGGCCTCCCATAGCTAGCCAATAGCCTGCATGTAGGGACTCGGCTGATGGGAGGACTCAGCTGTTAAGTCTTGACCTCTTTACCCTAGAGAGGATGATGACCAGAGTACCCCCCAGCCCACCCAACAGGGCCTGTTTCACTGCTGTGAGAGATGACCAGGGCAAGGGGACAGTTGTGGGCTCATAGGATTCCAAAGTGACTCAACAAAGGCCTGGAACAGAGTACAGGTATCCACCACCAAATGGAGGGGACTGGACTAGGGACACAGGAAGCCTGGATTGATGGAGGGTGAGGCAGGCTCTGCTCTCACAGATGAAGGCGTAGGGAATGACGTGCCACACCAGCCACTTGCTCTGTGGACATGATCTCATGTGTTCACCACCCCCCCCAACTCCTGCCCCCAGCTGATAAGAATCTGGTGCTGTTTCCTGTAGTCCAAGGGTCTCAGACAATGGTGTGAACGGCTAGCCCTACTGGAAAGCACATTGTTCAGGGTAGAAAAAACAACACACCAGCACAAAGCCAGGGCAGGACCTGTCTAAATGTAAGGGGCTGTTTACAAACCCATGATTTCCAAGGGGAGGAACACAATGGAGAATTGTTTTGGAGAGGTTGGTGTCTCCTCCAGTATGCTCCTGGGGGCTGGAGATGCTTTGATGGTTCAAACAGGTCTCAGATGCTCTGAAAAGGATGGACACTAATAGCGTGGGTCCCTTCCTGTTTATCGAGTGTGTGCAGGGAAGGGTCAAGAAGCCAGTTTACACCAAAACAAGGAGAAGGGGCCCCTGGCCTTTCCCTGTCCATCTGGACCTCATACTGTCACGTTGCTCAGGGATCCCAGGGTTGGGGCAGGTTTGCTAGGGAGAAGTGAGGGCAAGGGTTTTTTGTTTTGTGAATAAATCAGTTCTTCAGTTTGTGGCTTCAAATTGCCATGTCATTTTTTGGAAAAATGTGACAGGGGGCTGTGCGGACACCTAAAAGAAGTTTGTGATTTTTGTAATTTAGTGTTTGGTTAAGTCCTTGGAAGCATAATAGCTTTAAGATGAGGGGTGGTGATGAAGGTTTGGTCCAGGATAGGGGGTGGTCCCAGAAGACTTGGATGGAAAGGGATATGTGCAGGTTACATCGTATTTTGCCAGTAGTCGGACACTGCGTGGAGCTCACGAGTGATGGGTTGGTGTATCTGGTTGTTCCTGGAAGGGTGAAGACTGTGAAATAGGGCTGGAGAGATGACAGGCAAATGAGCGGGGAGGGTTGGCAAGGCGTTTTGCTTTAAGCAGCTGAGAGATCCTGGATCGGGGGTGATATTGTGAGGTTGTTAAAAGTCGCATTTGCCTTATAGAGTGATTAGTGATGGCCTGGATAAGTTTTTTTTTTTGAGATGGAGTTTCGCTCTGTCGGCAGGCTGGAGCGCAGTGGCGTGAGCCACTGCGCTGGCTATGGATATGGTGTTGTAGGAATTGAGAGATTAATTGGAAAATGCAAGGTCCAAATAAAAGAAGAAGGAAGATGGGT
>NW_016107315.1:1755336-1758497 GCF_001604975.1 Cebus imitator
CAGCATTCCTTACTTAGAAATCTGCAGAGTCCTCCCTTTTCTGCGGTTAAGTCGAGGCCACAACGGTTCTGGAGGACGACTGCAGCTAAAGAGTCAATCTGAGCCTGAAGGACAAAGTATTATATATGTCTGTAATGCTGGCAGAGAAGTCAGTAACCAGACTGCAGAATGTTGTGAGACGTGGTGACCCCTGCTATGCCGGCTCCAAGGCCCACAGTGGAGACTGCAAGCCCTATTCCCACGAGTAATGGAATTAGATGGATGACTCTTTTTTGACGAGTAGGTATTATTAGGGAGACAGGCAGTTGTTTATTACCATGTGGCAAATTGAATTTTAGGAATAAGGAAGACTAAGGCACAGGTTCCTAGTGGGTAGCCACATATAAGTGGAAGAGCCACATAAAAAGAAGAGACCTGGAGCAAGGCAGAGTTGAAAGTGTAGGATGAAAAGGTGGGAGAAATCCTTGAAAAGGGGAGTCAGATACTCAAACTCCTAAAGATCCAGCAAGAACGGCAGCAGTCAGGGGTTGAAAGAGAGATTGAGTTAACTGTGTGATGGGGGCGGTTTGATTTTCATAATGTATGAGGGAGCGCGTAGTATCAACAAATAGTCTGTCACTACCATTTGTAGGGCTGGGTATGAGTAACCATGGATACGGTCTAGGAGGAGAGTTTGAGGAACAGGGAGAGGGTGGCCAAGGATGGAGTGAGAGACAGGGAAGGTGCTGACCTAGGCAATAATGACTGTTACTATTTTGAGGTTATTGGTAGTGATAGCCGATTGTCTGTGAAGCGAAGTGAGTATGCTCCTAAAGGCATATTAACATGTGTGTCAGGGCTTTGGAGATGAAGAGTAAGGAGTATTTAAACCTTTCTTTCCTGCCTCTGAACACTCACGACCCATTCATTTATACTTCAATTTGCCAGACTTCACCCATGAGGGCTTATCCCAATGTTGCTTCCAGCCTTTCATTCCCCCTTCCACACTCACAACCCTTGTGCGACATTCCTTTTCTCTCAAGTCCACCAGACCACGTTTCACTGCATAGCTATCCTTCATGTCCTCACTTGTAAAGGAGCACTTAGAAGGTGGAAGATTACCCAAGGGAATTCCAGTGGTTTGTTGATGGGAAATGCATAGAGAAGCAGGAGTGGGGATGGTTGTCTGTGTCGTAAGGGGTCCTAACATGGGTGGAGTGGAGTTAATATGAGGTGAGACTTGCTGTAAATAGTTGAGAAGTATAGCAGCTTGTTGGTATGAAATGTCTGGGGAAGTTTTGCTAAACTTATCTAAGAAGTAGAGCAGCTCTATGGGAGCGTGGGGGACTGTTAAAAGAGGTGCAGAGGTGGAGGGAGACGGAAAAGGTCGCCCAGCTGGCTGGCAGGGCAGGAATAGCAGCGTAAAAGGAGGAGGAAAGGGAGATGCAGAGCCAGCAATTTTTTGCCAGCAGTGGGTTGAAATTAGTGAGGCAGCTGGGTGCCTCTCAATGAGTAATTGGGAGATATTTTTGGTGGGTTAGGAGGGCCGCTTTGGGTCTGGAGAGACTATGAAGGCTGTCTTGTCTGAGGATTTGACCTGTGAGGGGGACGCATCAATAGTATCTTTCAGACTCATGTCTAACCTCAACATGATCATGCTTCGTGAATAAACTCAAACAGATGTGTTTAGAACAAGTGAGAAACAGTAAGTCTCATACAATCTCAAAACAGAAGCAAGATTTCCATAAGCCATTCCCAGCCTTCCTCGTCTGAGGGTTTATAATCATCTTCATCAACATGCTAACAGTGCCATCTGGTGTTTGGCAGCAAAACACAGGATTATGAATACAGGGTATGGAGCATCCAACGGTTTTGTAGACATTAAACTGCCTCTGAACATGGGCTCCTTATCAGATATCACGAGGGGAAGAAAGGTTAATAAGACAGACAGGTCCCTGCTGGTAAGGGGCTTCCGATCTAGCAGGAAAGACAGACCCACAACTGCAGGACAGACGTAGAATGACATGGGCTATAACAGGGGTACAAACAGAGTCAGTAAGAGTTCCTAGGGCTGAAGAAGTAGCCCTTATATTGTGTTTAACAGACTGAGGATGGATGCCCAGTATTCTGAGGTAGTCAGGACAGAATGCCTGTGAGTGGGGTGTCCTGGGAGATGCAGCTATGGAAGGCCCTGTTTGTAGAAGGTCTTGAATGCCAATCTCAGCAGGGCCATCCCGAGCAAAGAGTTAGCAGATGTTTTATGGTAATTGGCAGAAGGGAAAAGGGTGGATGTGTCAGAGAAAGCAAGTGGATACAGAAAACCATGCAGATAGAAGGCTTTTGCTGCCATCCTATGAGGCACAAAGGTCTGAACTGAGCACTGACAATGGAAAGGACAGGAAGGCAAACATTTGAAAAACAGTCAGACTGAGAGGCTGGCTAAGCAGAGAGGGAAGCCAAAAGAAATTCTGAGGTTTCTGTTCCTGTAAAGTTAAGGACTAGAAGAAGAGGAGCAGGTGCTTTGGGAAATTTTTATTTAACATCTATTTCTATTCTCCCAAGTGAACTAATTTGTCTCAGCTCCTTAGTGATGAAATAGTAATTAATTCTAATAAGACACATCAGTTATGAAAATAGGTATTAAAATTTTTAAACATGTATTTGTAATGAAACAGGCATTTAAAATAAGATGAGCTTAGGGCATCTTGAAGGGCCAGAAAGTAAGAAAGTGCTCAAAAACCAAACCAAGCGAAACACACAATGATGGGATGTGTGAAAAGGATACATGAACACCCAGTGGCCAAAGCAATTTGAGCAACAAAATGAAGTATTATTGCATTGTAACTCCAGGTATAAAATACATATCCAGGAGTCCATACTAAATGATCAAATAAACAAATAAGCAGGAGAGAATAGCTAAATCTCCCATGCAAAACCATTCCAAATAATTTATGTAGCTACTCCAACCTCAAGGAGGTTTGCATAAATATCCCTACTTAAACTGTAGGCTGCACATAGTGACTTCTCTCTGGAAGGTACAGTAGGATAAGAGGGAAAAGGCCAGGTGCAGTGGCTCATGCCAGTAATCCCAGCACTTTGGGAGGCCAAGGTGGTTGGATCACAAGGTCAGGAGTTAGAGACCAGCCTGGCCAACATGGTGAAACCCCGTCTCTACTAAAAAA
>NW_016107315.1:1759032-1771041 GCF_001604975.1 Cebus imitator
CTGAGATTGTGCCATTGCACTCCAGCCTGGGCAACAAGAGGGAAACTCGTCTCAAAAACAATAAACAACAACAAAAAAAAAAACAAAAAACTAGCCGAGTGCGGTGGTGCACGCCTGTAATCTCTGCTACTCAGGAGGCTGAGGCAGGACAATCGCTTGAACCTGGAAGGCAGAGGTTTCAGTGAGCCAAGATCATGCCACTGCACTCTGTCCTGGGTGACAGAGAGATACTGTGTCTCCAAAAAAAAAAAGAAAGCGGGGGGTGGGGATGGGGAAAGAGTAACTTTACAGTGGAGGAATCCGACAAAGGCTACTTCAACCAAATGATCAAAGTTAACCTCAACGGTGACAGTTCATGTTGTTACTATGTAACTTTGCTATGATGTGATAAAAATGGCACTTCAACTGTGTCTTCCTCCCCAAAACCCATAACCCCAATCTAATCATGAGAAAAACATTGGAACAATCCCAGTTGAGAGACACTCTGCAAAATACTTGACCACTACACCTCAGAACTGTCAAGGTCTTCAGAATCAAGGGAAAGTCTGCCACTCTGTCACAGCCAAGAGGAACCTAAGGAGATATGACACAGCACAATGTGGCATCCTGGAACAGAAAAGAAAAGGCAAGAAAATCTGAATAAAATTTGGGCTTTAGTTAATAATGATATATCAATATTAGTTCATTAATTGTGACAAATTTGCTATAGCAATGTGTTAACAGTAGGAAAAATTGGGTTTGGGATATATGGGGACTCTATACTATCTTTACAATTTTTCTATAAGTCTAAAACTATTCTAAATTAAAAGCTTATTTAAGAAAGAAGCGCCGGACATGGTGGCTCACACCTGTAATCCCAGCACTTTGGGAGGCCAAGGCTGGTGGATTATGACGTCAGGAGTTCAAAACCAGCCTGGCCAAGATGGCGAAACCCCGTCTCTACTAAAAATACAAAAATTAGCTGGGCGTGGTGATGGGTGCCTGTAATTTCAGCTACTCTGGAGGCTGAGGCGGGAGAATTGCTTGAACCCGGGAGACAGAGTTTGCAGTGAGCCGAGATGGCACCACTACTGCACTCCAGCCTGGCGACAGAACAAGACTCTGTCTCAAAAAAAAAAAGAAAAAGAAAAAGAAAAAAAAAGGAAGAAGCTGGCTGGGTGCGATGGCTCATGCCTGTAAGTAATCTCAACACCTTGGGAAGCCAAGGTGGGCAGATCCCTTGAGCTCAAGAGTTCAAGACCAGCCTGGGCAACATGGTGAAATCCCGTCTCTAAAATAATTTAAAAAATTAGCCAGGCATGGTGGTGCATGCCTGTAGTATCAGCTACTCAGAAGGCTGAAGTAGGAGGATTACCTGAGCCCACGGAAGTCGAGGCTGCAGTGAGCTATGACCACACAGAATGAGACCCTATCACAAAAAAAAAAAAGGGAAGGAAGGAAGGAAGGAAGAAAGAAAAAAAGCAAAAAGAGGCTGGGCGTGGTGGCTTCATGCATATAATCCCAGCACTTTGGGAGGCTGAGGCAGGTGGCTCACAAGGTCAGGAGTTTAAGACCAGTCTGGCCAACACGATGAAACCCCGTCTCTACTAAAAATACAAAAATTAGGCCGGGCGTGGTGGCTCATGCCTGTAATCCCAGCACTTTGGGAGGCCGAGATGGGTGGATCACCTGAGGTCAGGAGTTCAAGACCAGCCTGGCCAACATGGTGATACACCGTCTCAATTAAAAAAAAAAAAGTGAAAAAAAAATACAAAAATTAGCTGAGGGTGATGGTGCATGCCTGTAGTCCCAGCTACTTGGGAGGCTGAGGCAGGAGAATTGTTGAAGCCAGGAGGTGGAGGTTGCAGTGAGCCGTCAAGATCACGCCACTGCACTCCAGCCTGGTGACAGAGCAAGACTCCATCTCAAAGGAAAAAAAAAAGAATAAGAAATAAGCCAGTTACTTACTGGAGAATGACTGATTATGCCCAGATGAAGAATAGAACATTTCAAAGTTGGACTTTTCAGCCTATAAAAATAGGATTGGCTGTTAACATCAGTGGAGAGTAAAAGCACAAAGAATAAGAAATAGCTAATAGGGTGTGTGTGTGCGTGCACATGCACTGTCCTATTAACTAAGCAAGTACCCACAAAGCCAACTGTACACAGAAGTAGGGCAGCTGAACATCTGGGTGACAAAACTGCCCCCTCCCAAGTTCCCCTTCCACCCACTGAAGCTGAAGTCGAGAGGTCACTGTTAGGGGCCATTACCGCTCTCAGTTAAGATAGTGTTTCTCGGCCGGGCACGGTGGCTCACGCCTGTAATCCCAGCACTTTGGGAGGCCAAGGCGGGTGGATCACAAGGTCAAGAGATCGAGACCATCCTGGTCAACATGGTGAAACCCCGTCTCTACTAAAAATACAAAAATTAGGCCGGGCGTGGTGGCTCATGCCTGTATCCCAGCACTTTGGGAGGCCAAGGCGGGTGGATCACAAGGTCAAGAGATCGAGACCATCCTGGTCAACATGGTGAAACCCCGTCTCTACTAAAACTATAAAAAATTAGCTGGGCATGGTGGCGTGTGCCTGTAGTCCCAGCTACTCAGGAGGCTGAGGCAGGAAAATTGCTTGAACCCAGGAGGCGGAGGTTGCAGTGAGCCGAGATTGCGCCATTGCACTCCAGCCTGGGTAACGAGCGAAACTCCGTCTCCAAAAAAAAAAAAGATAGTGTTTCTCACACTTGAGTATAGAAATAGACTTCTTAAGAAAAGATATTCATGCTACCACAGATCCCTAAGACTATGCCTGGTGACCCAAGTTACAGAAATTAGGTTTAGAAACTAAAGTCTCAATCTAAGGAACGTCTTTCAGTTGTGAATTATCACTGCAAGAGTTGAATCTTTAGAATGGGTTAAATATTGTGTTTTATATGAAGGCTCACAATTTAAATATGTTCCTGTCACTTGCAGAACTCTGACAAAATCTTCTTGGATGCCCAGATAAGCAAGGATAGCATTGAGTGGTCAAACCCACAAGAAAGGAAATTAAGAAAAAGTGCATAATTGTGGGGAGTCCTAGGAGGACAGCTGGGCAGGAGGCCTAGGGGCCGCCAGCCCAGGAGGTAGTGGCTCTGGGAGGCAGGTCTTCAGGAAAAGAAGTGCAGCTGATAGTGATTTGATGCCTGGCCTATGAGGAAAATTGCATTTTGAGACATTTTGTTGATCATTTGCAACATTTGAGAAGAATTAGCAATAGGTGTATACCGAAAAAGAAGCAGTTATTAATTTCAGAAAAAAACATTGTGCGGAAGAAGAAAGGTAATCATACCGTACTGCCTGGCTCTGTGGTAAACAGTATTTCTATCATCATATTAATATAAAGATTGAAAGTTAATTTAACAAAAATTGTGATGCAATTATCTGAGGTGACTGAAAATGGAAAGATTCTGTTTTTTAAATTAAATTTTTTTTGAGACAGAGTCTTGCTTTGTCAACCAGGCTGGAGTGCAGTGGCACCATCTCAGCTCACTGCAACCTCTGCCTCCCCGGCTCAAGCAATTCTCCTGCCTCAGCCTCCTGAGTAGATGGGATAATAGGCGCCCACCACCGTGCTGGGCTAATTTTTGTGTTTTTAGTAGAGATGGGGTTTTGCCATGTTGGCCAGGCTGGACTTGAACTCCTAACCTTAAGTACCTTAAGTGATCTGCCTGCCTCGGCCCCCCAGAGAGCTGGGATTACAGGCATGAGCCACCATGCCTGGCCAAAAACTGGAAGATTCTAAAATTGCTAAATCGTTATGTAACATAATAGAAAGTCAATAATGTCTAAGATTAATAAATTAAGAAACAGCTTTAAAATAATGGAAAGTAGTTGCCTTTGGAGAGTAGGAATGGAAGTAGGGAAGGGTAGGTCAAAACTGTTTTTCATTATAATCCTTTTAGTACTATTAGACTTTTAAAAGTCTATATTACTTTGTCTGTATACTTTGATAATAAAAAGACACAGATAGTCTCCATCTGATTTCAAGTGGATTTGCTCAAATCTGAAGGCACTCATTGCATATGGTCTTCATGGTCTGCAATGTTTGGAATGAGAACATTGTCTTCCACCATTAGTGGCAATGATTCAGTGGTGAGATGTTGATAACTATCTGGCAATGGTTCTGAGTTCTCCCCACTAACCCAAATCCCATGAAATCATTAAAGACATACAAATGTAAGATAGGCTTTATTCAATTTCTCCCTAGGCCTTCTGCCAGATTCCCATCCTAGTTGTCTTGCCTGTTTTTTGTTTGAGATGGAGTCTTGCACGGTCACCCAGGCTGGAGTGCAGTGGCATGATCTTGGCTCACTGCAACCTCCATCTCCCTGATTCAAGTGATTCTCCTGCTTCAGTCTCCCGAGTAGCTGGGATAACAGGAGCCCACTACCATGCCCAGATAATTTTTGTATTTTCAGTAGAGATGGGGTTTCACCATGTTGGCCAGGCTGGTCTCAAACTCCTGACCTCAAGGGATCCGCCCCTGACCTCAAGTGATTGGCCTCCCAAAATGCTAGGATTACAGGTGTGAGCCACCATCCCTGGCTACCTTGCCTAATTTGAATGTCCTGGCATGCAAATTCATAGTTACACTCTGGACAGAAATGCTAGAACTACCAGAGTGAGAGTTTGACCAGGCTCACTCATGCTGTGGAGGTGTGCTGAAGCCCACACCAGCCTGGAAAGAATGGAATCCCTTATGCCCCATATGAGAGCATGGCTGTCCCTGACCTATTTGGGAGTCCTTGACAGGGGCCACAAGCCTTGCAACAAGGGCCTATTCTCCATTCAGCGTGGACTGCTATGCTGGCTCACCTCCCTAATGAGAATCTGTGTACTTATTATTTGCACAATGATTGATGAAGATTCTCTGCCTCTGTAATGCCAATTTCTATATAAACAGGTTTCTTTCCCTCCAAAGAAACATGTCTATAGTCTAAGCTGAAAGTTCTACATTAATTCCCTGAATTTTATGGATTAGGAGGGTGTTTTCTTATTTTCATACTCTACCCTCTAGAATCTTTACTACCCAGACAAATTTCAGAATGAATTTATAAGGAGACACCAATGGAGAGAAAACCTTTATTTGTGTAACAACAAACATGGATGAAGTAACAAGAGGCATATGAGAACCAGATTAAGGTGGAAGAATCTTGATGGGAGGAGAGGAGGAGAAAGGGTCCTCTGGAAATCCAGGAGGAAGAGCAGAGGCACTCTTGTAGCCATAAACACGTTTCCTTGTTGGCATCTGGACTGCTCCCTCCTCACGCTCCCCTGAGACTTCTCTTTTCTTGGCTCATAGTCTCACTGCTGGCCTGGCTTCCTTGTCTCACAGTCTCAGAGTGCTCCCTCCCCAAACCAGATGGAGGAGCACAGCTTCATACCCTATTGTGCAGGATAGCAGCTACTCAGAAGGTGTTACTTGGATTTTTTGCAGCTGTTAGTGATTCTGACACCTTTGGACTTCCAGGAGCGGCTCCTACTGCCACGAGAGGACTCTGGCTTTTCTAATAAGGAAGGTTCTGGCCAATCGGTCCAAGAAAGGCCTGGATTTTCTTCCAGGCTGTTGTCTCTGCAGAAATGCTCCTCAGGGTGGAAGGTGCTGCTGCAGCAAGGCATGTCCCCTGAGTTTTCAGGTATGTAGTCTGTGGTGAGAAAGGCAGGAGAGGAAAACTCAAGCCTCTGCTTCTCCCAGGCACAGGTCCTTAAGCCCCTCCCTAACCACTTTTCTTCCAAAGTCAAAGGCACCAACTATTAATCCCCCTCTGGTGACATGCCTTCCTCCTTTCCCAGGCACCACAAGTCCCTACAGCCTCCTCCCTGCTCTGAGGCCAGCTCATCCCTCCAGCCTCACCTGTGGCTGAAGCAGAAGGTGAACACTCCTCACACTCCCATGTCTTACTGTTGGATCTAAGAGAGGAGCAGTCCCTGTGGGTTCCGTGGGATCCACATGTAGCACACAGAATGAGGCACCACCTCCTACAGGAAAAGCCCAGGATGGGTTGTGGAGACATACAGAACACTAACTGCCATTCTTTGATATTTGCTATGGGCCAGGCATGTTTTACAGCACATTATACCCATGATGAACATACGGCACAGAAGATGGGTGCTGATCCCAGGAGCCTGCCATCAGTCATAGACCCTTGAAAGGTAGATTAGGAAAGGAATTGGCTCTGAGTGTCTCTCCACTGGGCACAAGGTGAAGCAGACCTTGCAGGGGAGACTTGTTCACTTGCACACAAGTGAGTCAGGGGCTGGCCAAGAATAGGATTTGGCAATTGTGTTTACCCTGAGTTCTGCATGCAAGAGTGAATTTCTTGCTGCTTATAACTGTGTCAAGATCTAACTCCAAGATAACACTGATGAGAGTTCTTTCTAGCCAGAAGCCTTCCCTTACCCTTCATCCTCAAAGCTGTCTCTGCCTTGTTCATACAGACAGATGGGGGCATCACAGTGCTGATAACGCTGATATAACTCTGAGAAAGCCCCTGGCTCAAGTTCCCAGGCAGCATCTCTGCAGTGGGAGAAGAAACAGTGAATAAGAACATGATGGGTTGGTGAAACTTTTGTCCATCAGGGAGGAGCTAGGAAGAACCCAAGTTAAGCACAGAAATTGTTCAGCAGGCCGCCTGAACACTTTCAACAAGGCTGGTCAAGTGGCCTGGCAGTGGGAGAGGGTTGAAGCAGGATGAATGGAACATGCATGCTGGTTCTTTAGTTCCACTCTGGAATTCAATAACTCAATCCCCTAGGGAATTCTGATTCTCCAAATGCCCTTTTTAACAATACCTCTGCCCAAACTTTTTTCCCCTCCCTTCTGTTTTGATAATTGAAAAGCATTCCCTCTTCCCCTTCCTTCTTCACTATCAGTGCCTCTGCTGCTCTCATTCTCTGCTATCCTCTCACCTCCTCTCTAGAAATCTAGGCAACCCACTCCCTGGCTCCATTTCTGCTTTGGGGTTCCCACTACCTGTCTGGAATATGAATTCCCATTCTCAGCATTTCTTGAGGAAACTCTTTTCGATTGTTACACTGTGGACATTTGAAGAAATGCTTTGCTGATGTGTGGGCATATTTCTGTAAGAGAAACAGGGAAGAGCTTTGTGCTTGTAAAAACCCTTTGACTACCTTCTTTCCCCTCCCACCCTCAGCCCCACAAAGAGGATGTTGCTAAGAGAGCTTGACCGAGGATATAGGAAAAGGAGTTTGGCTGGGCTAGGTTGAGGGCTGCAAATCCAGGTGTCAGACCTGGGACCAAAATACTTTCAAGAGAATTACCAGGAGTGCCTCAGCCATCATCTCTGGCCATGGGGCTCTGCAGTACTAAGTAGGGGTCAGGTACCTGGATACATGTTTCCCCTTTCTTTCTTTCTTTTTTTTTTTTTATTGAGACAGAGTCTCACTCTGTCACCAGCTGGAGTATAGCAGTGCGATCTTGGCTTGCTGCATCACTGCAACCTCCACCTCCCAGGTTCAAGTGATTCTCCTGCCTCAGCCTCCCGAGTAGCTGGGACTACAGGCACGTGCTACCATGCCCTGCTAATTTTTGTATTTATTTATTTATTTTTCTTTCTTTTTTTTTTTTTAAAGATGGGGTTTCACCATGATGGCCAGGCCGGTCTTGAACTCCTGACCTCAGGTGATCCACCCACCTCGGCCTCCCAAAGTGCTGGGATTACAGGCGTGAGCCACCGCACCTAGCCTTTTTTTTGAGAAGTCTTGCTCTGTCACCAGGCTGGAGTGCAGTGGCGTGATCTCAGCTCACTGCAACTTCTGCCTCCTGATTCAAGTGATTCTCCTGCTTCAGCCTCCTGAGTAGCTGGGACTATAGGCATGTGCCATCACGCCCAGCTAATTTTTGTATTTTTAGTAGAGAATGGGTTTCACCATGCTAACTAGGATGGTCTCAACCTCTTGACCTCGTGATCCGGCCCCCCCAACCCACCACCTTGGCCTCCCACAGTGCTGGGATTACAGGTATGAGCCACCGTGCCTGGCCGTTTCCCTTTTCTTTCGTCCCAGGAAGTGAGGCTGATGTGGAAGCTCCTCAGCTCATTCTGGGATAAGCCCATTTGCTCTAGCAATGCCAAGGATTTTGCTTAGTCTAAGTCTTATGAGTGAGGTCCTATAGGCCAGGGATGACCAGAGACTGGACTGACTTTTCTCTAACTACCTGAAGCCAGCCTTGCATACAGGCATCCAGCATGGAGTACCAAAGCTGACACACGCTTGAGGGTGTTCTGGTTCCGGGCAGAGAACAAGGGCAATCATGGAAGGACCTCAGGGCAGAAAAAGCCCTACCTGTATGCACTTGCGGTGGTAGATGGCTTGACTACAACACGGGCTCTGGATGTTCTCAATACTCTGTTGTGATAAGTCTTCACAACATAAGATGCAGCTTTCCTCCCCTACATTCCCCCCTTGGATGTTCTGTGTTGGGCGATGTTTTTCACAAAATGATCTGTGGCGGGTAAACAGACTTGGTTTCGGGGTTGTCATCGATACAGTTCCCCAATGGCTCACTCTAGGAGGGGCAGTCAGTCACCCAGGCTGGTGCCCAGTGAACCTCCATACTCATGAGGAGGAGGAGAAGCAGGGTGAAGAACAGCCACATGCCTTCTCAGGGCTGCTCTTCTACTGAGCAAAGCTCCCAGGGTTGTCTCCATAGCCTATAGTTCCTGAAAGCCCCACTTGGTGTAGAGCAGCTGTCTAAGAACTCCAGCTGTTTGTAATTTAAGGAGGGGGCAGGAAGCAAGAAGAAACCCCTGGGAAATCTCCAAGTCAAGGCACTGTTTCTCATTATTGAATGGAGGGACAGATTCACTGGTCAATCAAAACAGGCCTGCTTGTGAGAACTGGACTCTGATTTCACTAATGGCTGAATAGTAAGTTGCAAAATGGAAGCCGGACTTTTCCCCTTCCCCACTCACTTGTACTCTCCAAAAAATTGTGAAAGGCAACCCCTTTCTTGGCCACAAGGCAGATGGAAGTTTCTGATGCACTGATCCTTCTGGCAGTTGATAGCAGCTCCCTTTTTCTTGCACACAAAGCAGATCTGCAAATGAGATCCCAGACAGTGCTCAGGACCCCAAGAAAGGCAAAGAGACACAGTGTGGCACATCTTTCTATTAAATGGGAGTTATGTGAAATAGCCATTCCCTTTCCTCAGTGGTGCTGAATGCTCTGGGGCACTCGGAAGCTGAGCTTCAAGCAGCACTGAGTTCTTTCCTGTTTTCTCAAGATGTTTCTCCCTCTTCTCACTTAGGACATCATACCCCAGAGAAATATGGGACTTAAGAACTAGTTGAAAATCTAAGAGCCCTTTGACTTCTAAACTAGGAAGTAGGGAAAAGAATGGAAACAGGAATGATGGGTGAGGTATGAAAGGAGGCCTACCCCAAGGTCCTCACTTCAAGGGATTCTAACCTTCCTAGAAGCCCGGGCTACCTCCTTTTTGATGTCTTCAGGAAGGAATCCATGGAAACCTCTGTTGGACTGGCCCCTCTGAGGCAGCTTACTAGATAAGATCTGGAGGCAGTAGGTAACATCGGTGATCAGTGAAAGAATGCAATGAGGTAAAAAGGACAGGGTAAGAGAGCTAAATAGCGCTTGGTGGAATATATACGCATTGATTGATAGGGTAACTTATTTAACGAAGGCTTATATAGCACTAACCATGTGTTGAGTACTCTGAGTGCTTTCTAATATTAATTCATTGAATCCCCTAACAGCCCTTGGTTGTAGGTACTCTATTACTGTTCTCATTTTATAGGGGAGATGATGCGACTTGCTCAAGGACACAGAATTCTGGAACCTGGACTCTTACTTTTGCTCAAGGCTGCCTCTGATTTACTGAGGGCTGCTATGGTGTGCTGGCACTTTGGGGGAAACACTGCCTTTGTATGTACTCATTTTATGCTTAAAATCCTTGGCCAGGCACAGTGGCTCACGCCTGTAATCCTAGCACTTTGGGAGTCTGAGGCGGGCAGACCATCTGAGGTCAGGAGTTCAAGACAAGCCTGACCAACATGGTGAAACCCTGTCTCTACTAAAAATACAAAAATTAGCTGGGCATGGTGACGGGTGCCTGTAATCCCAGCTACTCGGGAGGCTGAGGCAGGAGAATCACTTGAACCAGGGAGGTGGAGGTTGTACTGAGCAGCGATTGCGCCACTACACTACAGCCTGGGTGACAGAGCGAGAGTATCTAAAAAAAAAAAAATCCTGTATGCAGATGCTACAGGACTTTAGGAAATATAAGTGATTTGATTTCTTTATACTTTTAAGTATTATTCATGTTTTCTGCAATAGGCATGTATTGATTCTACGAACAAAAATCAATAGTGAAGGATCAGAAACAATCTAAATGTCCTTGAAGAGGGACTTGTTTTCATACTTTTTGGCATACCTATACCATGAAATACCAATTAGCTATTAAAAAGAAAACACTAAACCTCTATGTTCTATACAGAAAGATCTCCAAAATATATATGATGGGAAAAAATCAAGATACAAAGCACTCTGTATAATTTTTTATGTAAAAAATGTATACGCTTGTAAATACATCGAAATTATAACTAAGCCCTGACACCTGATAGGACTTACGAGAAAAGAAAATCACAGACCAATCTTTCTCATGAGCATAGATATAAAAATCAAACAAAACAGATGCAAACTGAATCCAGCACTGTATAAAAAGGACAATACATCATGACCAAGTAGGGTTTATACCAAGAATGCAAGATTAGTTTAACATTAGAGAATCTGGTTGATGTAACAAACTACATTAAAGAGAAAAATCAAAATAATCTCAACAGATACAGGAAAGGTGATGAAATTCAATACCCATTCATGATACTCTGGGCAAACTATATAGTAATAAAAGATCTTCAACCTGATAAAAACATCTATGAAAAAAACCTACAGCTAACATACTTTAATAGTGAAAAACTAGATGCTGTCCCCTGATGTTAGGAATAAGATAAGGATAACAACTCACACCACTTCTAATTAATGTTAGGTCGAAGGGTCCTAGCCAATACAGCAAGGTAAGAAGAAATAAAAAGCAAAGATTGAGAGGAAGAAGTAGAACTGTCTTTATTCACACATGACATGGTTATGTGCATAGGGAAATCCTGTGTACACAAGGCATTCACAACAAAATAAAAACAAAAACAACTAATCAAACTGATTTTAACAAGATTACAGGATACAAATCAATATACAAAAATAAAATGCATTTCTATATACCAGCAATAAACTTAAAAATGAAATAAAAATACTATTTACAATAGCATAACCACAAAATATTTTGTAATACATTTAACAAAAGATGTACAAGACTTCTTCACTGAAACTACAAAACATGGCTGAGATATATTTTAAAAGACCCAAATAAATGAAGAAATATACCATGTCCATGGATTGGAAGGTTCAATATTATTTGTCAATTCTTCCAAAAATTGACCTATAAATTTACTGCAATACCAATCACAATCCCAGCAGACTTTTTTTTAAAGGAAAATTGACAAGTTTAATATAAACTTTATAAAGGCAGGACCTGATAGTCAAAACAATCTTGGAAAAGATTGCAGAACTTAACAATGCTTAATTTCAGGACACTATAAAGCCACAATAATCAAGACAGTAGGGATTAAATATAAATAGATCATCCACATCCACAGATATATGATCAATTGATTTAGACAAAGGTAATTCTATGGGTAGGCAAAGATTTCTTGTGACAACCAAACAGCACTGACCATAAAAGAAAAAATGGATAAACTGGGCTTCATTAAAATTACAAACTTGTTCTTTGAAATACACCATTAAGAAAATGAAAATGCATCAGATGTCAAGTGGATATTAAAAAAAAAAAAATTGGCCGGGCGCGGTGGCTCAAGCCTGTAATCCCAGCACTTTGGGAGGCCGAGGCGGGTGGATCACGAGGTCAAGAGATCGAGACCATCCTGGTCAACATGGTGAAACC
>NW_016107315.1:1771846-1773724 GCF_001604975.1 Cebus imitator
ACCGCGCCCGGCCTGGAATTCTCATAAATTGTTGGTAGGAGTGTAAACTGTTACAATAACTTTGGACAGTGACAAGGAAACCTCACATAAAATTAAATATCTAATTAGCATACCACTAGTAATTCCACTTCTAGGCTTTTGCACAAGAGAAGTGAAAGCCCATGTTCACAAAAAGACTTGTACATGAATGCTTATAGTAGCTTTATTCATAGTAGTCCTCAAATGGAAATAATTCAGATGTTCATCAACAGGTGAACAGACAACCAAATAGTAACTTATCCATGCAACAGAATACTACCGGGTAATAAAATGGCGCAAGCTACAAATGCATGCAACAACATGGATGAATCTCCAAAACACTGTGTTGAAAGAAAAAAGCCAGATACAAAAGATGATAAACTGTATAATTTCATTTATATGAAGTAAAAGAATAGCCAAAAATAATCCACAGATCAGAACAGTGATTATGTCTAGTGGGATTGACCGGAAAAGCAGGCAGGAGGGAACTTTCTGGGATGATGAAAATGTTACTTATTTTGATTGGGGTGGTGGTTATATGAGGACATACATTTAATAAAACTTAACAAACTGTGTACTTAAAATTGGTGAATTTTGTTCAAGACCAGCCTGGCTAACATGGTGAAACCTGTCTATTAAAAATACAAAATTAGCTGGCGTGGTGGCAGTTGCCTGTAATCTCAGCTGCTTAGGAGGCTGAGGCAGGAGAATCATTTGAACTTGGGAAGCGGAGGCTGCAGTGAGCTAGGATCATGCCACTGCATTCAGCCTGGATGAGTAAGACTCTGCTCTCAAAAAAAAAAAAAGTGAATTTTACAGTATGGAAGTTATAACTAATAAAAAAGAATATTAGGGACTCGGCGCAGTGGCTCACGCCTATAATCCCAGCACTTTGGGAGGCTGAGGTGTGTGGATCACAAGGTCAGGAGAGCGAGACCATCTGGCCAACATGGCGAAACCCTGTCTCTACTAAAAAAATACAAAAATTAGCTGGGTGTGGTGGCACGGGCCTGTAATCCCAGCTACTTGGGAGGCTAAGGCAGGAGAATCGCTTGAACCAGGGAGTTGGAGGTTGTAGTGAGCAGAGATCATGCCACTGCACTCCAGCCTGGCGACAGAGCAAGACTCCATCTCAAAAAAAAAAAGAATAATTGGAAGGATGTTAATAATTTGACGGCATTTGTTTCTGGGGAGAGACAGAAGGATTGGGAATATTATTTAGGGAAGAGACTTTTTACTGTATTTACTTTATACTGTCAGGATTCTATACCAGACACATATTTTTCTTTTGTTGAGGCAGGGTCTCGCACTATCATCCAGGCTGGAGTGCAGTGGTGTGATCACTGCTCACTGCAGCCTCCACCTCCAGGGTTCAAGCAATCCTCTTGCCTCAGCCTCCTGAGCTGCTGGCCTCCCGAGTTGCTAGGACTACAGGCGTTTGCCAGCATGCCCAGCTTTTTTTTTTTAAGATTTTTTTTTTGTAGAGATAAGGTTGCCCAGGCTGGTCCTGAACTCCTGGGTTTAAGAGATCCTCCTGCCTCAGCCCCACAAAGTGCTGGGATTACAGGCATGAGATACTGCACCAAGCCTAAGCTATTAAGACTATAATCCCAGCACTTTGGGAGCCTGAGGCGGGTGGATCACGAGGTCAAGAGAACGAGACCATCCTGGTCAACACGGTGAAACCCCGTCTCTACTAAAAATACAAAAAAAAAAAATTAGCTGGGCATGGTGGCCCAGCCTGTAGTCCCAGCTACTCGGGAGGCTGAGGCAGAATTGCTTCAGCCCAGGAGGTGGAGGTTGCGGTGAGCCGAGATCGCGCCATTGCACTCCAGCCTGGGTAACAAGAGCAAAACTCCA
>NW_016107315.1:1773889-1776076 GCF_001604975.1 Cebus imitator
AAAAAAAAAAAAAAAAAAAAAAAAAAAAAAAAAAAAGAAAAAGAAAAAAAAAAGGCTGTGGATTTGAGGATGGATGTAAAAACAAAGAACAGTCAGTACATCAAAAGCCATAGGATATTCAAAGCAAAGGTAGTCTCATACTCACAAGACAGAAATAATGCACGCTGATACTGTCTTTCTGAAGAAATTCCCCTAATTTTTCGGGATCCCCAGGTTCTTGAAGGCATAGCCAGCAAACTGGAAGAGAGGACACTCAGAATTTGGCTTAAGTTGATCATTAAGAATGGAGGAGAAGGGTGAAAATGTAACCACTCCTCTAAGTCAGGAAGGAGCAGAATACTAGGAAAAGGGTAATTTTGCAAAGAGGAAGGTTGGGATGAGGTCTTATTTGGTATTAATTAGGCTTACATAATTCTGGTTACATTGAACAAGTTGGCCACAAATGCTCACTTAATTTTTTTTTTTTTTTTGGTCTAAAGTGACTTTAATAACTTGTTTCTTGAACTTCAGATGTGGTAATTTAAAATGATGGTTCCTAAGTCTTCAGGATCTTAGAGAATCTGGGAAGGAAGTAGGGCTGAGAATGAGAGAAGCAAGTGTACTGCCCCACACAGGTGGCCTTCTTTGCTGAGGGCTGGAGGCCGTGGCTGAACACAAGCTCCAGTCTTTCTTACCAGGCCCTGAAGACGGTTTCCTCTGGGTTACCCTCCTAGTCTTGGCAGATTTTCTATACAAGAGAAACAAGAAGCATGAGGTGTTCTTTGGGGACCTTATCTATAACCTTTGTAACATTTCCCTTAAAATGCCATTCATGGGTCTAGTGAAGAACCAAAATATCAAAAGCCTAAGCCATTAGTTTCTTTTCATATTTCATATATACACATATATTTTTTTGAGATGGAGTCTTGCTCTGTTGCCCAGGCTGGAATGCAATGGCATGATCTCAGCTCACTGCAACCTCTGCTTCCTAGGCTCAAGCGATTCTCCTGCCTCAGCCTCCCTGCTAGCCGGAACTACGTGCCCCTGCCACCAGACCTGGCTATTTTTTTTGTATTTTTAGTAGAGACAGGGTTTCACCATGTTGGCCAGGCTGGTCTCAAACTCCTGACCTCAAGTGATCCACCCGCCTAGGCCTCCCAAAGTGTTGAAATTACAGGCATGAACCACTGCACCTGGCCATACTTCATATTTCTTTTTAAAGTGCAAAACATACTCACTGAGTTATTTAAGGGCAGGAACCAGAGTGTAAGCATCTTTCTCTTTCCCAATGCCTGTACTGCCTATGTTGATTGAATGAATGCAAGAGCAAACCCGCTTTTACTTTTTTACTGTTTCTCTGCCAACTACTCTGAATCTCAGGTGGTACCACCTTTACAAAGCATATATTAAAATGAACCAAAATTGATAAAAGCATTTTCCGTTGTGAGGCACTATTCTTGGGACTTTACATGTATTGGCTCAATAAATCTACAGAATACTCTAAAACGTGTGTGTCATTATTATGTACATTTTCCAGATGAGGAAACTGAGGCATAAAGAAATGAAGTGGCTTTTGTCACAGTTGTTGGCAAGCGGCAGAGCCAAGATATGAATCTGGGTAGTAAGATTCTAGAGTCAGCATTTTGCTACTGGGGACAGCACTGAGAAGACAGGTACGACAGCTTCCAGGAGACCACTCATGTATGTTTCCACATGGTCCAACCCCAGTCCCCAAGACTATGACAAAGGCGGCAAAAAGTGCAGCAGATACCGCAGGCCTTTGGACAATTTCTCCCAAACTCCCTATGTTTCTACCTCAATCTTTGGCATTCCTTCTTTTCTTTTACAGTCTTCATTCGCTGCTGTCTCTCTCTCCTATCTTGAATTCTTCTATACTATGGTGAAGACAACACAGGCTCTTCCAGCTATAAATATAAATGGGGCTTGATAAGAAATTTAATTATATATTTGGTTATCAAGTCCCCCAGGGTCAAGGCAATGGTGCACTTCACCTCCCAAACCATGTGATGGAATAAAAGGGACTGTTCTAGGTACTTCACATGTGTTAACTCAAAAAAATACCATGCAGCCGGGCGCAGTGGCTCACGCCTGTAATCCCAGCACTTTGGGAGGCCGAGGCGGGTGGATCACGAAGTCAAGAGATCGAGACCATCCTGGTCAACATGGTGAAACCCTGTCTCTACTAAA
>NW_016107315.1:1776297-1825215 GCF_001604975.1 Cebus imitator
AGGTACCATTATTATCCCCATTTTCAAGATGAAGGCCCTGAGGCACAGAAAAGTTTAAGTATCCTGCCCAAGGTGAGAATTAGTGATATAGGTGGGATCTGAACTCAAGTAGCCTGGCTCCAGAGGCCAACACTAACTCTCATGTTATACTGCTATCACACGGTAGCAAAAGAACTTAGAGCCATTACATGACTAGCTAAATGGTTCTTTTTTCTTTGTGTCTACAAAGAAATACATGAAGTAGCATTCAGGAAAAAAGTCTTCTTTTGTACCTAAGCATGGGTGCCTTAATTCTACCCAGTAGAAGTTAGGTAAGGTAGCTTTTATCTAGGCAAAGGAGCCTGTGTGTGAGATTTAGGCTGCCTAAAAGCAAGGACTCCCTCTAGTGAGAGACAAGAAGTAACACTGACAAACACCCACTAGGCTCTATCACTTTGTTTTGTTATGTTTGGGACAGAATCTCTTTCTGTCGCCAGGCTGGAGTGCGTGGCATGATCTCAGCTCACTGCAACCTCCGCCTCCCAGGTTCAAGCGATTCTCCTGCCTCAGTCTGCCACATAGCTGGGATTACAGGCGCCTGCCAACACACCTGGCTAATTTTTTGTATTTTTAGTAGAGAAGGGGTTTCACCATGTTAGCCAGGATGGTCTCGATCTCCTGACCTTGTGATCTGCCTGCCTCGGCCTCCCAAAGTGCTGGGATTACAGGCGTGAGCCTCCGTACCCAGACTTTTTTTTCTTTTGAGACAGGGTCGCACATCGTTGCCCAGGCTGGAGTGCAGTGGTGTGATCATGGCTCACTGCAGCTTCCACCCACTTCCCCAGGCTCAGATGATCCTCCTGACTCAGCCTCCCAAGTAGCTGGGACCACAGGTGCCATGCCACTGCACCCAGCTAATTTTCTATAGACATAGAGTTTTGCCATGTTGCCCAGGCTAGTCTCCAACTACTGGGCTCAAAGATCTGCCTGCCTCAGCCTCCCAAAGTGCTGGGATTACAGGCGTGAGCCACCAGGCCTGGCCTCTCCTATCAATTCTTTTCACCTAGGCTCAGGTGGCCACTGAGATTTGGTCTGTCCCCCATCTTTGTCTCCACCTGAGCCAAGTAGAACACCCAAAAGTGCGGAAGATATCTTGCCTCCTGCTTCCAATGTCAGCCATTTGGCTGTTACCTGTTTTCAGTGGCAAACAAACTGTAAAACAAACGTACAGTTTTCACTGGTAAAGGGGGAGATCCCTGAAAGAGAAAAGAGATTCACTGCTATGAAGGGCTGTCTAGTCAGGAACAGCATTTCTTAGAAGGAGCACTGGGTGAATCAGGTCACTCCAGAGACACTCCAGTATCCATGGCCTCTGGTCACGGCAGGAGATCGGGAATATCTTCAGAGACTCTTTTTAAGATGGGGTCTCACTCTGTCGCCCAGGCTGGAGTGCAGTGGCATGATCTTGGCTCACTGCAACCTCTACTTCCCAGGTTCAAGTGATTCTCCTGCCTCAGCCTCCTGAGTAGCTGGGATTACAGGGGTGCACCACCATGCCCGGCTAACTTTTGTAATTTTAGTAGAGATGGGGTTTCACCATATTGGTCAGGCTGGTCTCCGACTCCTGACCTCTTGATTCACCAGCCTCGGTCTCCCAAAGTGCAGGGATTACAGGCGTGAGCCACCACGCCCAGACCTCTTCAGGGACTTTGAACTACTCTGCATGAATAAGGACGACTGAGGAAATGACTGCTCAGAAAACCAAAGCCACCCTGCTCTCCCCTTCTTTGTGCTTGTTCTATCTCCTCCTCTAACCCATGAGGTGCAGATGCAATGGCGTCTGATGGCTTCTTCCTCAAGGGAAAGCTGGACAGGCTGGAAGAGGAGAGAGAAGGGCGTGTCCCGACCTTGCTATTCCCACAGGGTCCACGTGAGCGGATCGCGGAGCAGTCCCCAGTTACTGGGGCTACCCCGACCATCCAGCAATAGAAATAAAACCTTGAAACTTCAGTTCTTTGCATCGCTGGGCCAAGACGTTCCTTGAGGATTCTGTGCACACACGGCTAGTTACAAGACGCCACGATCTTCAGAACATCTGAGGGGGCGTTGCAAATGCGGCTTCCACGAGCTGCCAGGCCGTGGCCTCCTAACCCGGCGGAGGCTCCTCGAAACGCTTATCAAGTTGTTTCACTGGACAGGTGCTGGGTAAAGGCTTGTTGAGAAAATAAAAAATAAATAAACGTGTTCGGCCCCGCCGCCGCAAGAATGATTGATTTGGAAAATACGTGTCGGTGTGGCCGCAACCGTCCCCCGGAGGTAACAGCCAGAAAAGGGGCTCAAGGAGCATCCCGCGGATACCAGACCAGGCTCATGTCGCGCCTGCCGCGCGGCTGGTGCGGGGCCGGGCCGAGGTCGCCTCCGCCGCTCCTCCTCGAGGTAGCTCACCGGCCGCCGCTCCCGGCCGGGGCCGCCCTCTCAGCTGTCGCTGAGGGCGCCGCTGTCCCGGAGCTTTAGTCGTTGACACAGGCCGTGGTAGCTACCTCCGGGCGGCCGCCCCGCGCGGTGACTGCGCCGGCGAAGGGGGCGAGCGCGCAAACCGGGGCGGGTCCCGCGGACTGTCACCCTCGGGAACCGCAGCCACGCCGACCGTTGGTAGAACTGGACTGCTAACGGCCGCGCGCCGGACCCGCCCCTCCTCTAGCGCCTCAGCGCCCAGCACCACCCGGCCCCGCCCCTTCCCCTCGCCCGCCCCTCCCCTCCGCTCGCGACTCTGGGCGCAGCACCGCCCGGCCCCTCCTTTTCCCGTCGCCCGCCCCGCCCCTCCTCTCCCACTACCTCCGCTCAGCACCGCCCGGCCCCGCCTTTTCCCCTTGCTCGCCCGCCCCTCCTCTCGCACCACCCGCGCCCAGCACCGCCTGGCCCCGCCCCTTCCCCTCTCGCTCGTCTCGCCCCGCCCCTCTACGCGTGCGCGTTTGCCTTCGAACGCGTGCCCTCTTATGCAGTCTGACCAGCGGAAGACTAGCCCAAAGGCGGGGCAAGGCCGTCGCGCCTTGGTGACGTTGTTCCGCCGGCGCGGGCGGGTGACGCGGCTGGGCCCGTTGTCTGTGTGTGGGGCTGAGGGGCCCCGGGGGCGGTGGGGGCTCCCGGTGGGGGCTACGGTGGGGCGGGAGGGCCTGGACATGGCGCTGAGGGGCCGCCCCGCGGGAAGATGAATAAGGGCTGGCTGGAGCTGGAGAGCGACCCGGGTGAGGAGGGGGCCGGGAGGGCCAGGGGCTGGGGAGGCCGGTTGGGCCTGGGACGCCCCTGCCTGACCATCACCCCCTCCTCTTGTCGCCCCACCCAGGCCTCTTCACCCTGCTGGTGGAAGATTTCGGTAAGAGCCTCTTCTGCCTGCCGGACCGGGGCTGTGGGAGCCCACCCCTGCTCCCTCGCTCGAGGACCAGGGGCTATCCTTCCCGACTGCTTTCCTTTCCTGATGCAGGTGTCAAAGGGGTGCAAGTGGAGGAGATCTACGACCTTCAGAGCAAATGCCAGGGGTGAGTGGCTGTATGCCAGGGCCGCCCCTTACACCGAGAATGCTGGGAAAGGTCCCAGAGAACAGGGCACTTTAGGGAAGGCAGTGCCAAGAACCCTACGTTATAAAATCTCACATAAAGAAGCAGCCCGCTCTCTGGGTGCCTTCCTCCTGATCAAACTGATTATTTCCTTTTCTCCCAGTCTTTCCTCAGCGCTCCCTTTTGTAGCAGCTTCCTCCGACCCCTAGCCATCCTTTGGTTCAGCTGCTTTTCTGGCCTGGCAACAGGAAGACCCAGGCCACACAGTGCCTTTTGTGCATTTGTGTAATGTATTAATTTCAGTGTGCCCATGTGTGCCTGGCTTTAATCCTGACACAAAGTCATCCTGTATTGATTGGTTGGGGTGACAAGGCCCCTCCTAGGTGCCCACACTTAGGGTCTTGTCTGGGTGATCCTGCAGAATAGAGGTGTAAGAGAGACTGCTACAGTGATTGGACCAAAAAGTCTGCTTTAATTTCCTATAACAGAAGAGACTGGTGTGGGTGTTCATTTGCTTTCCTGACTGCACCGGTGTCCCCAAGTGACAATTAGTGCCTCAGTTCCTCGTCAGAGTTTTTGTTCTTGTCTTTCTTTGTGTTCCTACCCTACCCCATTCTTGACCATTGGTTCCAGCTTTTCTTCTCTTACCCAGAACCACAGACTTCATAAGGAGACTGGGTGGACTCCTGAAGCATCACAGCCAGAAGCTTATGTTTTGCTCTGCCTGTGAAAGGCCTTTGGTGTGTGAGGGCACAGGGCCACTTCAGACAGTGTTGGGAAGAAGTCAGGGAGAGGTAGGATCACAGCAAGGACACCTGAGTGATGATACAGTGCAAAGGATTAGGGGGAGAAAAAAGGGAATGCTGATTGCCTTCTGCCCTTTGGCTGATTTAGCTCTGCTTCTTACTTCCCCCAGCCCTGTATATGGATTTATCTTCTTATTCAAATGGATCGAAGAGCGCCGGTCACGGCGAAAGGTCTCTACTTTGGTGGATGATACGTCTGTGATTGATGACGATATTGTGAATAACATGTTCTTTGCCCACCAGGTCTGCTGGGCCCTGTGCTTTGTTTGGAGGGTGGGATGCTGCCAGTTTTTTTTTTTTTGCTTGGGAAGTGGAAGTGGAGGAAGACAGAAGGAGGGGATAGGCAGATTCTAGGGATGGTGGCTACAGAAACCCTCTGGCAGAAGGAACTGAGCTCTAATTCATTAAAGGGAACAGCTCTAGAGGAGGGTGGTGGCTGAGTCCACTCTCTGTGTCCTCAGATACCTGGTGGTTATTTGGTAGGTGCTTGTTAAGTGAATAAACATTAGGCAAAGATGAAGGGAGCTGAGAAGGGGAGTTGTCCAGATATGACTGACCTGTTCTGGATCCCTGTTCCTGATGTATATGGGCTTGGGGCTTGCGGTGAGGGGTGCTGTGTATGGGTGACTATTCTTGTTTTCACAGCTGATACCCAACTCTTGTGCCACTCATGCCTTGCTGAGTGTGCTCCTGAACTGCAGCAACGTGGACCTGGGACCTACCCTGAGTCGCATGAAGGATTTCACCAAAGGCTTCAGCCCTGAGGTAGGTAGGCTGCAGCTCGTTCATCCTGGCTCATAGCCAACTGGGCAGATCTGACCCCGAGGGCCACTGGTAATGCTGCCACATGATATTGGCTACTATTAGGCTGTTTCTTTTTGAAATGATTGTTATTATGTTTGACCCTTTAATTGTGTAAGGTCATTGTTTTTAGGCCCAGTTGTGGGGAAAGGAGATAGGCCTAGGGAGGGAGGAGACTTTCCTTAAGTCACACCATGTCAGAACCTTCTGTCAGGACTTTTTCTCTCAGGCCATGTTGCTTTCCAGTGTCCACTAATTACCATGCAAGGCCAGCATAATCCATCTCTTTGGGGCTCTAGAGCTCTTTTCCTCCACCACCAGCCTTTTAGGAAAGTTCATCTGTGTTCCTTCCGATTCCTGGAATGCCTCCAGGCCTGCTCTGTGAAGCTTTGTCTTCAACCCATAGTCCTACCTGAGGAGAAATTATTCTGATATGGCCTATTTTCTTCCCCATAGAGCAAAGGATATGCGATTGGCAATGCCCCGGAGTTGGCCAAGGCACATAATAGCCATGCCAGGTGTGTGGGAGCTGTGGGAGCTGGTGTGGGGTGGGAGTGGGGGGAGTATCATTTTTTGGGCCCTGACTCTTGTCCTTCTCCAGGCCTGAGCCGCGCCACCTCCCTGAAAAGCAGAATGGCCTTAGTGCAGTGCGGACCATGGAGGCGTTCCACTTTGTCAGCTATGTGCCTATCACAGGCCGGCTCTTTGAGCTGGACGGGCTGAAGGTCTACCCCATTGACCATGGTAGGCATCGTGAGCTGGAGGCCTGTTGGGTGTCTCTGCCTACCTCCTAGGGAGCTGGGGGTCAGGGCCTTCTGGTGTGTGGGACGCAGTGGCAGGGGTCGTGGGTACTGACACCCGGCCCTGGCCAGTGTTTCACCCTCCACCCTATTTCCCGACCGGCTCCTGACTCCCTGGCTCAACTGCTCTTCTCTGTCTTCCTTCCCACTCCTGGCCTGCCCAAACTCAGGGTTTCCTCTTCGCTGATTCCTTGTCTTGGTCTCCACTAGGGCCCTGGGGAGAGGATGAGGAATGGACAGACAAGGCCCGGCGGGTTATCATGGAGCGTATCGGCCTTGCCACTGCAGGGTAAGGGCCCTTTGCCTGCCGTCTTCTACCCTCTGGAGCTGTATCTACTTTGGGAGGGACAGAGAGTGTCCAGATGATGTGTAAATTGCAGGGCCACATGGTGAATCTGGCAAGATCAGGCTTAGATCGTGGGTTCTCAACTCCTTGTCCCATTTCCTGCCTAGGCTGCCTGTGGCCTGTTCTTGGGTGGGCTGGGGGAGGGGCAGGCCCCAGTGGAGCCTTAGGTATCCCAGGTCTTCTGGTTCACTTCCTGATAGGCCCTCATACAGCTCATTGGAAGGTACCAGCTGAGGTGCCTGGCGTGCATGGCTAGTCGCTGCCCGCCTGTTGGGGTGGGGCCTGTACCTACAGCTGCAGGTGTGACTGCAGGGAACCCTGCCAGGATATCTGCTTCAACCTGATGGCAGGGCCAGGGCGGGAGCTGCTCTCACGGCTGCGGCTGTGACTGCAGGGAGCCCTACCACGACATCCGCTTCAACCTGATGGCAGTGGTGCCCGACCGCAGGATCAAGTATGAGGCCAGGCTGCACGTGCTGAAAGTGAACCGTCAGACAGTACTAGAGGCTCTGCAGCAGGTAGGTGCCCCTTCTGCCTGGCCCCTGCCCAGCCCAGTCCTCCCTGCATTCCTCCTTTCTTCCCCGACAGCATTTGTCTCTGATTCCCAAACACTCTCTCTTGTAGATCTGGGCTTCAGCTAACCATTCCTTTTCTTTGCTCTCCTTGTGGGAAAGGTGGGACTTGGAGTGGGGAGGAAGAATAGCTTCTAAAAGGAAGTTTGGGTTTGGCTGTTTTATTTCCCTGTGAGTGAATGGGTAGAGCCAAGGCCATTATTTCTTCAGGCCCTCAGCCCTTAGCTGTTTAAGGTAGAGGCCTGGGTCTACCCTTCCTCCTCTGAGCCTTGGATTCTGTTGTTAGCTGATAAGAGTAACACAGCCAGAGCTGATTCAGACCCACAAGTCTCAAGAGTCACAGCTGCCTGAGGAGTCCAAGCCAGCCAGCAACAAGTCCCCGCTGGTGCTGGAGGCAAACAGGGCCCCTGTAGCCTCTGAGGGCACCCACACAGGTACTGGGGGGTTTGGGACTGTTCATGGGCCTCAGAGCCACCCCCTAATAGTTTGACCTGGGAGGCGCAAGCAGGGCAAGTGCTTTTCTGGGGAGGTTCTTGGGCAGTGTTCTTACCCCCTCAGAAGGTAGAGGGAGAGCAGTCCTTCCCTAAAGAAAGGTACCTGTAAAGGGCTGCTGTTACCACAGGTCCCTGGGCCAGTCTCTATAATGTATACTCCCTTTCTTGTTTTCTCTAGAGGCTTTTTTTTTTTCTGCCTCTTTTTTCCCATCTCATTCTTTTCCCTGTCTCTTTGTGGGATCACGACTTAGAGCTTGCTGACTCCCATTCCAGCAGCTGGTTCAGCTGTTCCTCTCTGGAAAAGTACTGTTTCACAGGGCTGGGGAGACTGAGCTTTTCTTGGAGACCCTACTGGAGGTCCTGCTTGTGTTCTTACCCTGTCTCAGATGGTGTGGAGGAGGCGGCTGGTTCATGCACACAAGCCCCAACCCACAGCCCTCCCAGCAAACCCAAGCTGGTGGTGAAGCCTCCAGGCAGCAGCCTCAATGGGGCTCCCCCTAACCCCACTCCCATTGTCCAGCGGCTGCCGGCCTTCCTAGACAATCACAACTATGCCAAGTCCCCCATGCAGGTAAGCTGGAGGCACCCTTGCAGGATTCTCTTCTTGATTCTCTTGAGAGGCCGCAACAGGCAATTTCCCCATGTGGTTCCTTGGTGTTCCTCCTTGGCATGGCTGGGTCAAGCTGCCTGGGCCTGGGTTGCTAGCTTCCTCTGCCTGATATGAAAAGGCCCCCACAACAGCAGGGGTTAGGGAGGTAGGGAGAGCTCCTTCTCCTTTGAATTTATTTACATGGCTGTGGGATTAAATGTTTGGGGCACGCTCCTTGGTACAACTTGATGGATTGGGTTTTACTGACAAAATAAAGGCATGTGTTTCAGGGCACTCTGCTTCTCTTAGAAGCCCTCCGTGGGCTTCTATGAAGTGTAAGTGGGTGGCAGCCTCCCTACGAGCCAAGGACAGCCCTTGGAACGCCCGGAGGGGTTCAGCTGACTCAGTCTGGAAAACCATGTTGGCTTTCTCTCTGGCTGTGTCTAGGCTCAGCCTGGGCTGAGCAGCGCTTGTTTGTAACTGCCGTGGTCTCTGCCCCAGGAGGAAGAAGACCTGGCGGCCGGTGTGGGCCGCAGCCGAGTTCCAGTCCGCCCACCCCAGCAGTACTCAGATGACGAGGACGACTATGAGGATGATGAGGAGGATGACGTGCAGAACGCCAGCTCTGCCATTAGGTTAGCCTCAGGTTTCTAAGGCTACCAGGCTCTGGGTGCTTCAGATCCCATCCTGAATATCTCAGTCTGTGTCCGAGAATGCCGTGCAGCAGATAGCGTTGAGCACCTGTGGAGTATGGGGCCCTGGGGGGTGCTGGCATGATAGGGCTAACCCCAGGTCCCCAAATAGTTTTTGGTGGGCTAGGGGGCAAGGCTGAGTACATAAGCATATATCATGTCCTATTGGAAGTGACCTTTTAGCCAGGCATTGAAGGATTGATTGGGGCAGGGATGGAGGAGATGTGGGTGGTGGGAAGGCAGTTTTGCTGGAACAAAAAATATTGGCAAAAGGCCAGGAGTGAGATTGCTGGAATAGAAGAGGTGTCCTTTGAGGACACTTGACTGCAGCTGACAGAGCTTGATGCCAGGCTTAGCATGGCTGGGTCAAGCTGCTTGGACCAAGTATAAGGAGTTTTTGGGTCAGTCTCTGGAGGTCAGGATGCGTTCAAGCCATTTTTGGGCACTGCTGGGTATGGTCACCTGGCCTATTCCCTTGCTTCACATCTTCTTGTGCCCCACAGGTATAAGCGGAAGGGAACAGGGAAGCCAGGGGCATTGAGCAGTTCTGCTGATGGGCAGCTGTCAGTGTTGCAGCCCAACACCATCAATGTCTTGGCTGAGAAGCTCAAGGAGTCCCAGAAGGACCTCTCAATTCCTCTGTCCATCAAGACTAGCAGTGGGGCTGGGAGTCCAGCTGTAGCAGTGCCCACACACTCGCAGCCCTCGCCCACCCCCAGCAACGAGAGTACAGATACGGCCTCCGAGATCGGCAGTGCTTTCAACTCGCCACTGCGCTCGCCCATCCGCTCAGCCAACCCGACGCGGCCCTCTAGCCCTGTCACCTCCCACATCTCGAAGGTGCTTTTTGGAGAGGATGACAGCCTGCTGCGTGTGGACTGCATACGCTACAACCGTGCCGTCCGTGATCTGGGTCCTGTCATCAGCACAGGCCTGCTGCATCTGGCCGAGGATGGGGTGCTGAGTCCCCTGGCGCTGACAGGTGGGCCTTGGACTGGCTCACTGGCTACTTGGTGCACCCAGGAGGGAGGAGGGAAGTGCCTAAGTGACCACAAAATGTCCTGCTTTCTGATGATTTTCTCGTGAACTCTCTTCCCAGAGGGTGGGAAGGGTTCCTCGCCTTCCATCAGACCGATCCAAGGCAGCCAGGGGTCCAGCAGCCCAGTGGAGAAGGAGGTCGTGGAAGCCACGGACAGCAGAGAGAAGATGGGGCTGGTGAGACCTGGCGAGCCCTTGAGTGGGGAGAAGTACTCACCCAAGGTGAGCCTTCTTTGTGGCTTTCTCCTTTAATCCTGGAGGAGGATAGGGCCTGAGCTCCTGCTGCCCAGGTGCCAGGTTCTTGATTAAAACTTTGGTGTGAAGATTGGTGATTGGAGCTAGGTGCCAGGAAGACTTTCTGGGTTGGGTGGTGGCAGGGGCCTCTGTAGGCATGGACTCGCTGCTCATCCTTGCCTCTAGCTGCCTATTGCTCATGGGGCTTTGTTGCTGGCCAGCCCCCATCAGAGGTGCAATGCTGGGTTTTGGCAGGAGCTGCTGGCACTGCTGAAGTGTGTGGAGGCTGAGATCGCAAACTATGAGGCATGCCTCAAGGAAGAGGTGGAGAAGAGGAAGAAGTTCAAGGTGGGTGATGTCTCCATTCCCCTGATCTGGCCCCTCCTGAGGTCTGCTGGTAGCTGCTCTGGCAAGATGGGTTCCAATGCTCTCAGCCTTCTTCTCTCCTACAGATTGATGACCAGAGAAGGACCCACAACTACGATGAGTTCATCTGTACCTTCATCTCCATGCTGGCTCAGGAAGGTGAGGGGATGCACTGTGGTCTTAACTGGCATGCCCTGCTGAGGGCCATGTTCTTCAGCGCCCCTCCCCTGGCCTCTCCTGAGGCTTGAGCAGACTTGGGGCACAGGGAGGGCCATGAGAGCCTCAGCTCCTGGACTGAGGCAGCCAGCACCTGCTCAAGGGTCTCTGCTTCTCTGCAGGCATGCTGGCCAACCTAGTAGAGCAGAATATCTCCGTGCGGCGGCGCCAAGGGGTCAGCATCGGCCGGCTCCACAAGCAGCGGAAGCCTGACCGGCGGAAACGCTCTCGCCCCTACAAGGCCAAGCGCCAGTGAGGACTGCTGGCCCTGACTCTGCAGCCCACTCTTGCCGCGTGACCCTCACCAGGGTCTTTCCCTGCCCCACTTTCCCCTTTCCCAGTATTACTGAATAGTCCCAGCCAGAGAGCCCAGGCCCTGGGAATAGGAGGAACCTGGCCATATTCCCTGCATCATGCCAGGCGCAGATCAGCCCCTTAGTGCTCAGGAGGCAGCATATGGAGTTGGGGCACAACGAGGTACTGTAGCTTCTTCCACAGCCGGCTGTGGAGCAGCAGGACCTGGCCCTTCTGCCTGGGCAGCAGAATATATATTTTACCTATCAGAGACATCTATTTTTCTGGGCTCCAACCCATCTTGCCACCATGTTGACATAGGTTCCTTCCTGACTGTGCTTTCTCTCCTAACAGCTGTCCTGGTTGGCCCAGGTCCTTGTATCATGCCAGAGTCACAACTATAGGGTCCCAGCTGTGGGCCTGGGTGGGCAATGGGCCCTGCTGCTCTAGCCCCAGCCACCAGCCTGTCCCTGTTGTAAGGAAGCCAGGCCTACTCTCTTCATTCCTCTTAGGAGAGTGCCAAAAACTCAGGGACCCAGCACTGGGCTGGGTTGGGAGTGGGATGTCCCAGTGGGGGTTGGGCGAGCAGCCTGCTGGGATCCCATGGCCTGAGCGGAGCATGTGGGAACTGTTCAGCGCCCTGTGAACTGTCTTCCTTGTTCTAGCTAGGCTGCTCGAGACTGCTCTCCACAGCAAGGTTCTGGGGCTTTTTGCCCTCAGTGTTGTGGCCCTAGCTTTGGGCCTAACTTGGGCTCCGGGTCTCTGTCCCTGGAGCTTGGGGCTCAGAGGAGCCTCTGCCCAGCCCCTCAGTATTACCATGTCTCCTTCCTCTTAGGGGTAGCAGAGACAGGGCTGCTTGTAGGAAGCTGGCACCACTCAGCTCTCCCTGCTACTCCAGCTTCCTCAGCCTCTGCAAGGCACTCAGGGTGGGGGACGGCAGGATCAAGACAACCAGTTGGAGCCCTGTGTTCCAGAGGGCCTGATGCCAAGGGGTAATGGGCCCAGCACTGCCTCTGGAGCCCAGGCCCCAACACAGCCCCATGGCCTCTGCCAGATGGTTTTGAAGGCGATCCAAGCAGGCCCCTTATCTGTACATAGTGACTGAATGGGGGTGCTGGCAGGTGTGACAGCTGCCTCTGGGCAGAGCACAGCCTGATCCCTCTAGCCCCTGTAAATACTGGATCAATGAATGAATAAAACTAAGAATCTCCTGAGAAATGAACCCTCCTGTGGTTGCTGGCCTGATGCGGAGGCTGGGCTACATGTGTGTGGTGGGAGGGAGGGACTTACTAGACCTTGTGGGCCCAGGGCCCTGGGACCAGAAAGGCAAGAAGTATATGATCCTTGAGTGTCCAGCTGTCTTGGGCCAGAGATCCTTGGGACCCTAGACATAGGATTTAGAACCTGAGCTAAGGAGGGGCTTCTGGTGGGCTGTGGACAGGGTATGCTTTCTGGGGAGAAGGCTTTCAAATCTGGCTTTGCAACCTGGAGAGGGGCTGGGACTCCCAGTCAAAGAGGCAGCGCTGCCTCTAATCTTGCCTGGTGTGTTCTCCCTGGGAGGGTGCTGGGCGTCTCTTCCTTGTGTTTGTATAGGCAAAACAGGTCAATGCTGCCACCGCTGTCCTGCTCTCCCCTGCTGACTGCATCGTCTGCTGAGGCTGCTGTAGCCCCTCACCACCCCACTGGCAGTGAGTCCAGAGGGGCCCTCATGCAAGCAGCTGAGGCACAGCTGGACTGTTTAGAAAATTCAGCTTTAATGGCCCGAACCCTTCTGTCTGAGTTTAGTAGTCCAGGGCACAGATGAGGGCCACACCACGTTTTATCCAGTGTCGCTGGGGCTGATGGGTGGGGATCTCCACAGCAATGACATAGTTGGTGGAGTGGCCTGTGGTTGATAGTGTTCCTGGAATGGGCAAGGAGGGGGACAGGTTAGGTCATGCCCCATTACTACTAGAGCAGGGATGGTGTAGGGGCAGGGTAGTGGGCAGACTAAGCTGAGGACAGGGAGGGAGGCCCTGACCCAAGAGGAAGCCTGCCGGATGAGCTGGTCTGGCCAGGGTTCAAGCCTACCCAGGGTTACTGTATTAGGGACTGAAGAACTGAAGATAGAGATGGCAAAGTTGATGCTACTTTTCATTCTCTGATGGACCCAGCCCAGACAAGTTCCTGTTCTGGGCCTCAGTTACCCTTTGAACTCTCAGTGACAGGCCAGGGCTTGTAGGCTTCTAGGACCCAAGGTAGGCCTGCTGAAGGATAGGAGCTCAGGGTGCTCCCCACAGCTGGATGGCAGGCCTTGGGCATTAATCTGCTTGCAGCTTGCTGGCCTGGCCCAGATCTCTATATTCATTCCTTGTTCAGCTAACCTGGGTCAGTCTGACTGGCTTGGGCTGGGCTGGGTTGGGTTAGTCCTGGGTCCCCACCTGTAGTGTAGGCTCCCACCCCAGGCCTCATACCAGCACGAGTCAGTGTCTTGTAGATGGGGCACAGGTAAAAGTCCTGGTCTTGGGCCTTGCGGTTGGGTGTTGGCAGGAGCCAGATAATGGCCATCTCTGTGTACAGCTCCTTGGGCTGAGACTCGGCCAGCTGGAAGGCCTCTGGATCCCAGCGGGCACCTTCCAGGAAGAGTCCATGGATATAGCACCCTATTTGGGGTCTTCGTGTTAACTGCGATGATGCCTTAGACATTACCTGTGGGTAGACACAGACACACCCCATATACATACCAATACCCAGAATCTGGGTTAGGATTTTGATCAGGAGACACAAATCTCCCTTCTGAGAGCTGAGTATTGCCTAATGCTGCCTGCCTGCTCATCATGTACCTACCACTTTAGCCCGGGGCCTGTGGTCTGTGCCCTGCCCCTGTGGATTTTGATGGACCCAGCCCAGACCCGTTCCTGGGACTCATGGCCTCTTCTGGCCTGGGTCTTCCCAGGCCCTGGCTTAGGGATTCCCCAACTGCCCACCAACTATGGCCTCTTTTCTGCCTGGGGTGTACCCTAGCCGGTCACCTGACCTGGGCCTGGCTGTGCCCAGACCTTGAAATCAAAGGAGATGGTGTCGATGGAGATGACAAATTTGCGGGCAAAATTCTGCAGAGTGCCTGTCAAGAAAGCCTGGGGGAAGAAGAAGCCACTGATCCAGAAGATGGCTGGGATGCCACCTTCAATCCAGGCCTGCAGAAAGTCCAGGCGTTGCAGCAGGTCCATGACCCACGAGGACAGAGGCTTGAGTGATGGGTAGGCCTTGGCACTCCAGAGCTCAGGCACAGTATTGTTGTACAGGCTGGCAGCCATCAGTTCCAGCTGTGAGGACATCACCACCAGCCCCTTGAGTGCCTTGAGCAGGTCTTGCAGTGTCTGTGTGATCACCTGCAGCAGCCTATTGTACCTATGAGGCCAGTGGCAAGGGAACAGGCAATGGGCTGGGGTCGTGTGACAGTGGCTATGCTCCCCAGTTCAAGGCCACAGACTGAAAAACATTGGCAGAATATAGAGGCTAAGAGCAGAGAGCTGTGTCAGGTGGACTGGGTACAATCCCAGCTCTGGCCCTTAGCAAATGTGTGAAGTTGGACTTGGACAGCTTACTGAACAGTTTGGGGGCCTCAGTTTACTCATCTATAAAATGGGAATAATAAAATGGCACCTGGTCCATAGTAACTCCTGGTGTCATTTCTCTACAGTCCAGTGGCTGCTGACTTGGGGCAGGTGTATGGCAGGGTGATTACCTAATGACCTCTTGTACTAGCACTGTGTTCATTGATTCCTCATACAGCACTGGGTATTTGGCCATCACCAATTGCAAGTTGATAGGCTCAGGCACCTTGAGCAGAATGTTTTGGGCGATGTCCTCCACTATCTGCAGGGGCAAAGGAACACTGGGGGTCAAGGCTGGCCCCCATTATCCCCTGTGGGATTCCACATGCACAGAGCTCGTCCCACAGGGGAGTGGGCAGGATGGTGGAGCCTAGCCCATCAAGCCCTTAGGCCCCTTCCTCTGACACCACCCACCTCCTCCCGGCCCTGGCTGCCTGCAGAAGACGATTTGGGTTGCAGCTGGATGATGGCACCCAGCAGGGCAAACGTCTCATTCTGGGCAAAGGTGATGTTGGCATTGTCATGCAGGCCAAAGATCTCAGGCATATCATTGAGTGGCAGGCTCTTGATGTAGGAGAGGTAGCCCTAGGAGGGAGGAGGCCAAAATGGAAGCCCCTGGCTTGCTCCACCCCAGCCTTGAGAGTCACCCTCCAATGGAGCACATCCCCACTTGTCACATCCCTCACTCGTCACCCCTGCTTATAATCCTTATGCATGTCCCTGCTCTTGGGACTCCCCCTTGTTACCGCCACCCATCCCCTGCCCCTCTATTCAGTGGCCCAAACCCATCAGGCTCCCTCCTGGTGCAGGCCCTTTACACTGATGACCCACGCAACCCAGCCCCAGCTCATGGCTTCTCCCCACACATCTTAGGAGGAGCATCATTTTTGTGGCAGCCCTCCCTGACTGCAGAGTCTGGGCCTGGTTACCATCTTGGAGGAGCTGCCCCAAGCCCTCACTGAGTAATTCCACCTAGGGAGTGGCTGACCAGGTATTCACCCACAGAAGCGAGCCCCAGCGGGCAGGGACTGACTCCCTTGCCAAGGCTGTCTTTGTGGGATGGATTGATCAATGAAAAGAAAGCTGATGGAGGGTGGAGGCTGCGTCTTTTCTCATCCAGAACCCCAGCCTGGCAGGCCCTTCCTGTGCAGCGCTTTGGGCTGGACTCACGTGGAGGTCACTGGTGGGTGGGATCTGGTGGTAGATGCCCGAGGCACTGTAGCTGTGCTCAGGGGAGAGCACATCGGGGCTGTAGAAGTCCTCCAGGATGTTCATGATGCAGCGCCGGTCCCAGTCGTCAGTGACACGGCCCCCGTAATTGATCTCCCCTGCCGTGTACTTGAGGACCTACGGGGTGGGTGGGTGAGGGCTCCCATTAAGTGCCCAGTCCCCAGGCCCCAGTCTGCCCCAGGCCCACCTTGTAGGGGATGTCATCATATTCATCCAGGAACATCTTGAGCTGGCTGATGCAGATGCGCAGGTCTCCATCTGTGAACTCATAGGGGATGTTGAAGCCTAGGGGCCCAAACTTACGGCGCTCCAGGGCGTTCCCATGGAACAAGCTCAGAGACAGCAGCAGAGACTTGAACTCTGTCACCTGCGGGAGGTGGGAGGCAGGGGAGGTGAGGAGCGGGGCCAGGGGCCAGGTAGGGCAGGCCTGCACCAAGTATGCCTCACCTTGTGGCAGGAGTTGAGGAAGTCTTCACTGAGGCTGCTGTAGGACTTCAGCAGGTTGGCCTTAACACCGCGTGGCGGCTCAATGGTCATCTTGGAGCCGTTCTGCAGGATGGACACTGGGAACTTGTTGCTGGGCAGGCTGGTGAGCCAGAGGCGGAAGTCCCTGTGCACCTAGTGGCCACAGCTCCCCATGAGCATTGAGACCCATACCTGGTGGCCACCACGACACCAGGCTCCCTCCTGCCCACGGACCCTGGGCCCACCTTCAGCCTGACTGCAGCCCTGAGGTGGGCCAGCTGAGGCTGCACAGACAACTGGTTAAGAACTGGGCTTTAGCAGGCCAGGCGCAGTGGCTTACGCCTGTAATGCCCAAACTTTGGTAGGCCAAGGTGGGTGGATGGATCATGAAGTTAAGAGATCAAGATTATCTTGGTCAACATGATGAAACCCTGTCTCTACTAAAAATACAAAAATTAGCTGAGCGTGGTGGTGTGCACCTGTAGTCCCAGCTTCTGGGGAAGCTGAGGCAGGAGAATTGCTTGAACCCGGGAAGCAGAGGTTGCAGTGAGCTGAGATCGCGCCACTGCACTCTAGCCTGGCAATCTCAAAAAAAAAAAAAAAAAAAAAAGAATTGGGCTTTGGCAAGTCCCAGGTCACTGGTCTGTGCTAGGTAGCCCTGGGCAAGTCACATCACCACTTGTACCAGTAACTGGGGGTAGAGGGTGGATTGAGAGGATTAATCCAGTCAATGTGTGGCACATGTCAGTTGCTAAGCACTTGCTACACGCTGGAGGCTGGGCGGAGTAGTTTGCATGATTCTCTTAATTTCTGGCTCATTAGATCCTGATGGATGCAGAGGAGGCCTCAGTGGGTCTGTGATGGGCAGGGCAGCACACCTTATCTGGGTTGATGTGCTCGATGAGGTGTTCCAGGGCTGGCATCCAACTTGGTGCCAGGTGGCAGTTCTGGAAGAAGACCCACTTGCCCCTCTCTATGGAGCTACGCATCATGGCTTCCGCCCGAGGGCCCTGCAGGAGCAGGAACACTGAGCAATGGGGCCAGCTGGCCCAACCCCAGCCCACTCCCTTCCTCCCTGCCTAGCCCTCACCTGTCCCTGGCCCAGGGAGATGGCAGAGAGCTTTTTGGAGAACTTCATTTCATCAGCAAACTTGTAGAGGTCGGCAGCAGGGTCTGTGCCAGGTGACAGCACAAAGATGAGGGGTGTGGTAGAGTTGGAGTCTTTGAACACCACTGACAGGTTGGCTGTCTGCAAGGGCAGGGAGAGATGCTGAGACCACCTGGGGCTGCAGAGCGATCAGGGCAAGGGAGGCGGATCTGAGGTTCTCAGAGTGGTCCCTGATGGGCTTTCTGGTGGGGGCTAGAACCTCTCAGAGCCTTTAGGGAGCAAGGAGAGGTCCTGACCTAGCCAAGGCTGCAAAGTAGTCTATTCAGGTGCAGCCAGGGCTCTGGGACCCGGGACGGGGACGACCCCAAGGTGCCAGTCCTGCCAGGGTGCCAGCACTTGCCTGGGGCTCAATGAAGCGTGGCTCCAGGTTGGTGGCCACAAAGTCCTGCATGGCATTGGTAACCTTGTCCCCACGCAGGCATCGGAGGACTAGGAGCTTCTGGAACTGATCTAGGTACTGGTCCCAGATGCCAGGCAAAGGCTCCCTGCAACAGTGGTCCATACCTCACTGAGAGCCAGTCTGTTGGAAGGAGACTGGTGATCCTAGGGATTCTGCCAGCTGGACAGGGGAGAGTGGGCTATCCCAGGGATGTGACACTGGAGGCACATAGATGTGTCCACAGCCACGGGGAAGCCCTGGATGGCTCCTTAGAGAAGGGGCTCTAGGGGGCTTTAGCCCCTCATTTCCTAGGGGCTCTTCCCCTTGATGTGCTCATCCTGCCATATTCTGGGGCCCAGCTAACCGGTGGGGCTCAAGGCTGTCGAAGATGACTCGGAATTCTGAGAGGTGCTTCACAAAGTCGGAAGAGAAGGAGGAAAAGGTTGCCAGGTTCGAGAGTGCTAGGATGTCTCGCCAGGCCCGGTCTGACAGCCAGTCGGGTGCTGGATTCTCAGTCACAATCTGGATGGAGCCCCCAGACAGGAGGTAGCGCCACTCACTCTGCCAGGAGACAAGAGGAGGCTGGTGCCCAGGCCCTGGCCAGCTCCTCCTCCTCTGGGCACCCCCACCCAGTAGTGCCTCTCATACTCCCCTCACCTGGAGAAACTGAGTCTCCCTTGGGGGTGGTAGTTGAACAGGTCTGGGTTAGTATTCCCACCCTGCCTTTCCTGGCTGTGTGACCTTAGAGCAAGAGATTTGACTTCTCTGAGCGTCTGCCTTCTCATCTGAGAGTAGAAAGAATCAGAAGGCTGACTGCTTCCCAGGCCAGAGCCCTGTGCCAGGCACCGTCTAGGGCTCCGGCAGTGGTGGCTGTCACTCTCACTGTCTCAGCAGGGCTTTCCACTGCACCACAAAATGCGTGGGGCTTCCTGAGAGCGTGAGCCAAGCAGGTGTGGCAGGCTCAGGGCAGTCTGTCCCTGGGGACAGTCTTCATGCTCACCAGCACACTAAAGGATTGAGAAGGCCTGTGCTCACAGCATTGGCCTTCTTGGGCCTCGAGACATTGGTTGGACCACAATTAACCCAGGGTCTTCTGGCTGTTTTATTTATTTATTTTGAGACAGAGTCTCACTCTGTCTTTCAGACTGGAGTGCAGTGGCGCCATCTCACTCACTGCAACCTCCATCTTCTGGGTTAAAGTGATTTTCCTGCCTCAGCCTCCTGAGTAGCTGGGATTATAGGCATGCACCACCACACCCAGCTAAGTTTTGTATTTTTAGTAGAGACCAGGGTGGTCTTGAACTCCTGGCCTCAAGTGATCCACCCGCCTTGGCCTCCCAAAGTGCTGGGATTACAGGTTGAGTCACTTTGCCTGGCCCTGGCCTTTTTTTTTTTTTTTTTTTTTTTTTTTTTTTTTTTTTTTTTTTTTTTTTTTTTTTTTTTGAGACGGAGTCTTGCACTGTTGCCCAGGCTGTATCGCAGTGGCATGATCTTGGCTCACTGCAATTTCCAACTCCTGGGTTTAAGCAATTTTCCTGCCTCAGTCTCCTGAGTAGCTGGGACTACAGTCATGTGTGCCACCACGCCCAACTAATGTTTTTGTGTTTTTAGTAGAGATGGGGTTTCACCATGTTGGCCAGGATGGTCTCGATCTCCTGACCTCGTGATCTGCTCGCCTCGGCCTCCCAAAGTGCTGGGATTACAGGTGGGAGCCACCACACCCGGCCCTAGCTGTTTTTAATCAAGGAATTGTTTCCTCTGCCCCTTTGCTCTTGCGGTGCCCTCATGCCTGGCTTTCTCTTTCCTTCCGCCCTGTTCTCAGGCCCTGCACAGGGCCACCCCTCAGGATGTCTGTCCTGGGTGTCTCTGCCAGCACCTGGTTGATTTTGCCCTCGTTCATCATGATGCGAACACACAGCAGGAAGGCAAACATCAGCTTATGCTTCTCAAAAAGGCTGCGACAGACGTTGCTGTAGAGGCTGTAGGTCAGGTAGCGGTTGATGTTGGAGATGCGCTTCTTCAGGTTGTCTGTGAGTGGAGAAGTGATGGCGTGCGGAGAGGTGAGAGGAAGGAAGAGCCCCGGAGTCCAGCCCAGCCTAGACAGTCTCCCGAGCAGCCTAGGGGCAGCCTGGGTCTCCCTTTGGGGCACTTGGTGTTCCCAGTGAAGGGGCGGGGAGGAGGGTAGGGAGTGCTGTGTGCGTTCTTATGTATTGTGAGTCTAATAGGAGAGGGCATGCCAGTGAACACAGTTGAGTTTGTGTGTGCCCCACAGTGGAAATGTGTCCATATGGGTCATCTCTGTGCAGGGTAGCAGCCTGGCGTCCTGGCGCTACCTGCTCTCTCTGAGTTGGCGATGCCCGAGAGGAAGATGTTGAGAAACCACTCGAGGGAGTACTGGTACATTGGGTCCACGTTGGCCAGGTCAGACACACAGAAAAAGAGGATCTGGGTACGGACGGCCACGGGTATGTACTCCATGCGGGTCAGGTCAATGTCCTTCTCCGTCTGCTCTGCAATCCTGACCTTGGCCTGTGGGTGCCATGGGTCGGGGAGGGGTCAAAGAGCAGAAGGCAGAGGGCTTGGGGGGCAGGCAGGGAGAGGTGGTTGCAGGCCCGGGGCAGACCCAGGGCAGGTGGGTGGGCAGACAGTGCTGACCTGGATCTCAGCGGCCTTCATCTTAGAGGCTTCCAGAACCTTGATGAGTTCCACGTCATCTACAGGGTTGCCCTCGGAGGAACTGAGCCGGTACAGGATCTGGTCCTCAATGTCCTTCAGCTCGTGGCGCATCTTGGCATTACTGATAATCAGCTGGTTCTTGGCCTCCTCCAGGTCAGGTCGCTCCTCTGCCACTACCTGGCCCAGTAGCTGGTCCTCTAGGCCACTGTCGGGGGCAGGGGACAACAAGTCTATAATACCTGGTGGGCCCTGGAGGACCAGCCGTGAACTTGCTCACCTATCCATCTGTGCTTCTGCGGCTCCAAGAGCCCAGCATCCTTGCCAGTGTTGGCCTAGGAGGCCTAGCCTCCATCTCAGGCTGCAGGGCTAGTGCAGAGCCTGCCTTCGAAGACACCAGTTCTCAGTGAGCCCTTGGGTGGCAGCCTGGAATCCTAGAAGGGGCTGACAAGCTGAATATGTGAGCTGCTGGGGTCTCCGGACAATACCTCCTTGGCAGGAGGGGGCTGTGGGTGATACACAGAGACAGGATGTTTTCATCCCCTGCTTTGTGGAGAAGTTTACACTGACCACTGAAATGGAGGCCTTCGCACAAAGCAGGCCTGTGGGCTGTGGTCTGTTTATGGAAGGCCAGCAAAAACCACAGTGCCTGGACTCGTGACAGCAAGGATAGGAAGCAGGACACTTGGGTTCAGGGAGCCAGAGTGTGCTCACCTCAGGGTTCTGGGGCAGCTCTGAGGATGAGGGCACAGAGCCCGGCAAGGGCTCAGCAGGAGAGAAGGGGTCCCTGGAGGAGGTGAGGCTAGTACTAGACACGGAGGCTGGGGACCCTGACCAGGGATCTGGATGAGGTGGGATGAAGGTTCTTAGGTGGAAACAGTGGCAGGTAGGAGAAGCTAGTGGAGGGGCTAGAAAGACTTGGAATGTGAGTGCCTGGGGGGGAAACTGGCAAAGACTTTGAGTGGGGGAAAGCCCCACTGAGTCCCAGCCTAGGGCTGGGAGAGGGACAGCTTGGCAGGCAGAAGCAGAGCTGATGTGTGGGGGTCCCCAGAGGCAGGGGCTTACCTGGGCGACAGGGTGAAGTTGATGAGGGTGAGTTTGGTGGAGATCTCGGGTGTGTAGTGTGGGTTGGGCAGCTTGGTGGTGATGTACATCCTGAAGTCCTCATGGTAGGGGATCACCGTGTCCCCCAGCTTCAGCACCGTGTTCCCCTGCTGCTTATATGTCTGTGGCAGGTGGGACCAGTGGGTGCTGTGGACTGAGCATCACCAGTGGGGCAGGGGAAGGGCACTGCCCTGACCAGGCCTACAGCCACCCTACTGTCACCACTGCAGACCCACCTGCTTCAGCAGCACGGGCTCCAGGGCCGGGTCCAGCTCCTCGCCCACGTTCTCCAGGAGACATGGCTTGCCAAAGCGGATGGCATTCTCCATGCTGCGCAGAAAGTCGCGGTCGCTCAGCTTGAACACATCCAGCCCATTGTCCTTCTCCTGCAAGGGAATGGGGAAAGGGAGGGCTGTAGGGACTGAGAGCCAGCCTGAGGCTCTACCGCTCACCACTGCCCCTGCTATGCCTGGCTGGGTTGGGGTGGTGGTGCCTGGTGGGTGGGCTCACCATGTTCTTGATCCACTTGTTGGCCTGGCTCTGAGGGTCAATGAAGTGAGTCCAGCGCTGGGAGAACTGGTTGATGACCCCGTTCTCCACTGACAGTGTGTCGTTGGGGAGGCCAGCAATCTGTGGAGACGCAGGCACTGGACTGGGTCAGGGCTTTCTTGCAAGGATGGTCACTGGGGGCGTCAGCCTCTCCTGGCCTTGTGCTTTGGCTATGGACTTTCCTCTCCTTACTGCATCCCCTTGGAGGCTGGGGGCAGGTGACAATGTGGGCAAGGCCTCACCCCCAGGACTCCTGCCTCTCCCTGCTCCTGAGCTGGCTACCTAACCATGGCACAGCCCCTGAGACAGTACACACCCAAGGACACTGATGGCCCCAGATGAAAAAAAGAAACCCGCAGACAGAAAGGTCCTCTTTCACCTTTCTGTCCTCTTGCCTACCTAGCGCTCACTTGGTGAGACCGTCTTCATGGAGCCCATACCTCGCTGACCCTCCTGGCCTCTGCCCACACCTGGCCTCTGCCTACAGCCTCTTCATTCTCTCTTTACCAACTCTCCTTGCCCTTTGGAGTCTTGCTCAGATTCTTCCTTTAGAAAACCTTACTTTTCTTTTTTTGGCAATGGCATGATTTTGGCTTACTGCAGCCTCTACCTCCTGTATTCAGGTGGTCCTCCCACCTCTGCCTCCCAAGTAGCTGGGACTACAGGCATGCACCGCCATGCCTGGCTAATTTTTAAATTTTTAGTAGAGATGGGGTTTTGCTAAGTTGCCCAAGCTAGCGTTGAACTTCTGGGCTTAAGCAATCCACCTGCTAAGGCCTCTCAAAGTGCTGGGATTATAGGCGTGAGCTACTGCATCCGGCCAGACAACCCTTCTAAACCCTCACTCTGGACACTGCTTCTCAACCTCCACCCCACGCTCTTGAAAGTACCCCTAATCCCTCTCCCCACATTTAGCTAACGTCTGTGCCACACTCAGCCCAGCTTTCTCTTCCTCTCCTACCCACCACCCGCTTGCTGCGTCCAACAGGGCTCGGCAGAGGCAGCTCCGAGCCAGGCCCCAGAAAGCAGGGTAGGAGGGAAGCAGAAGGCTTTTGGCTCTGCCTGGACCATGCCATAGGCCCTGCCTGGGCACTCTTGTCCCTGGGGTGGGCACCTGCCATGAGCGGATCTTCACAGGGTTTCCCAGCGTCCCGATTAGTGTGGGCTCGGAGGTGTGCGGGACATTGTGGCTCTTGAGCTGCTTGACCCAGCTGTCGTAGAGCACCGTGCGGTACTGGCCCTGGGGAGATGCCGGACTCAGGACCATCCCACCATCACACCCACAGAGACCTCCCAACTCCCACTACACCGCAGTGCTGGGCAGTTGCAGAGATCTGAGTCAGACACGGAGCCAGACACCTGCATTTTAATCCCACTTTGGGTGATTTCCTTGGCCTCCACAAACAGCCTTCATCTGTGAAACGAGCAATGCTAATGATGCCCGACTAAAATGGCGGCTATGAGGATTAAATGGGACACAGATGGCGTGTTTAGAACGGTGCCTCGCATGCAGCAAGTGTAGAAATGTGAGCTCTTCTATGTTCCCACTAGATGGCTTTTCTGCCTGTTTTGTACACTGCTGTATCCCCAGGTCTACAGCGCCTGGCTCAGAGAATGTGCCTGAGAAGTGCTTGTTGAATGGCTGAGTGAGGGAAGAGTCACCCGTAGGCTGCCTGTCATGGAGGCGAGGCCTCAAGGAAGAAGGGCATCTTTGGGAAGGCGAGGTTGTTTAGAGACAGAGGTGGGGACTCCTTACCGTGAAGGGGCCCAGGTAGGCCACAAAGCCAGCAGCTACCAGGACATCGCCGGAGATGTTGTTGAGCATGTACTGTAGGTTCTCCACCGTCTCCTGCCAGCGCACCTTCTCATCCGACAGCCCGTTGATGAGCTGGAGGGGCAGCCACGTGGGATGGGCTCTGGGAGGCTGGGCTGGGAGCCTGGGGCTGGCCCTGCCCACTGTAACACCTGGGGTTGCCAGGGAAGGGGTGTGGACAGCCACCCCAGGTCCCCCCTCCCGACACCCTGGTCCCTTCTGGCCCCTGTCTGGGCCAGGCACAGCTGAAGCCCTTGCGGGAGGAGGGTTCGCACCTTGCCAGCGCGGCCCAGCCGCTGCCCACACTGCTCACACTTCAGCTCCAGCTCCTCCTTCTTGGCGATGCATTCCCGGTACTTGGCCTGCATTGTGGCGATGCCATCCTCCACCTCACAAAGGCGCTGCTTTGCCTCATCCAGGATCCGCTGCGTCACCTCCAGGTCTTCCTGGGCCTCCCGCAGGGCTTGCTGCAGGGTGGAGGACACAGGGCTTGCTCACTGAGTACCGCCGGGAAGGGAGCCCACCCCCACCCCCACCCCCACCCCCACCCCCACCAGCTCCACTCAGCCCTCACCCGCTTGGGCTCCACGGCTTTGGCCACGAAGTGGTACTTGTGCATGGCGCGCACCCACTGGCAGATGGAGGTGCAAGCCTTGGACACCTTGGCAATGGCGGCTGGCTGGAACTCTTCATTATCAATGTACGGCTGGATGGCTTTGATCACCACGTCCCCAATGTTGTCCTGAGGTGGGAAGCCTGGGCCTTAAGAGGCTGCTTCTCAAGGGTGACAGGGGAGGGGCTCTGCCACAGGTGGGGCCTGCTGAGGGACACCCTGGCTTTTATGCCCTGTGCAGGCCTCAGTATAGATTATTTCTCCTGAAGGAACAACATAGCCCAGAAAGCCTGGCCAGAAAGGAAACTTCGGTTCCCAGGATTTTAGATAATATTATTAGGGAGGTCTTGGGACACTGTGGCAGCTTCAAGATTTCATAATACAGAAGGCTCCACTTAAAAGCTCATTTGAGGCCGGGCGTGGTAGCTCACGCCTGTAATCCCAGCACTTTGGGAGGCGGAGGTGGGCGGATCACGAGGTCAGGAGATAGAGACCTTCCTAGCTAACACGGTGAAACCCCATCTCTGCTCAAAATATAAAGAATTAGCTGGGCGTGGTGGCATGCACCTGCAGTCCCAACTACTCGAGAGGCTGAGGCAGGAGAATCATTTGAACCCGGGAAGTGGAGGTTGCAGTGAGCTAAGATCGCACCACTGTACTCCAGCCTGGGGGACAGAGCAAGACATTGTTTCAAAAAAAAAAAAAAAAAAAAAATTAAAAAAGCTCATTTAAAGGCAAGGGCTACTTCCTGAAAGCAAGACCATCAACAGATATTGAGATGAGTGAGTGGTTCTGATGCCCAACCAGGCTCATGTTCAACCTCAAGAGCCTACCTTATGCCCTGGGGCTCTTGTCCCACCCAGGGAGAGTCCAGCCCTGTAGTTCATAATAGGCCCAGGTATTTGCATTGCTCATGAGTTCCCAAAGTTCAGAGCTTGGGCCCAGGGGAGCATAAGCACTGGCTTGAGCACTCTTGGCTTGGGTGCTTCTCTCAGAGGGACTTGATTGGGCCTGTGGGGCCTCTAGTTTCCTGTCTGATGGGAGAGAAGGAGAGATGGAGTAGCCCATAAGGGGTCCAGATGCTACTGAAATGGGTGTGGGATGTGCCCAGGGCCTGATACTGACACACAGTGGATGGTGGCCTGTGTGGGATAGGCAGCTGTCCCCTAGCTAATTTCTGGGCTATAGAGGAGCCCCCCCCCAAAGGGACTATGAGCTCCAGGCTACCTAGCCATGGCACAGCCCCTGAGAGAGCACATGCCCAAGAATACTGATAGCCCCAGATGGACAGAGAAACCCAGAGACTGGATAGCTGAGCCCCAAGTGCTGAGGCTGAGGGAGAGAGGGGATGACTGGGCAGATGGCGAAAGTCTTGGCCAAGGCCTGGGGGTTGCTGGGATGAGAGGGCATGAAAGACAATCTGCAGGCTGTGAAGCCTTGGAATGACCATGGGTGACATCCTATGGGGCACAGGAGCCTGTCCAGGTCCCAATTTCCTCAATACTCTTCTGTGGGTGGGTCTGTCACCTACCAGACTGAGAACGCCTTGGGGCCAGGCTCTGATTCCAGCCATCTGCATGGCCCTTGGGGCCTTGTGTGGTGACGGTGGTGGGGAGATGGACAGAGAGAGATGGGACAGAGAGCCCTGCACATGCAGATGCTGTTGTTGGGGGCAGACTCCTCTCCAGCTTCACTGTCCTGCTGGTGGGCTCTGTCCTTACTCGCCGCCCGGGCAGGGTGCAGCATGCTCACCTTGTCAAACTTGAACAGGCTCTCGAGGAAGCGGCCCGGGTCCTGCAGCAGCCCCTTGCCGGGCTCCCAGTAGTCGTCCACCTTGGTGCCTGGTTTCTCTCCAGGCACTTTCTTGGGCTTGATGCCTTTCATGATACACACAGCTTCTATTACTAGCTTCACGCCCGGGGGTGGCCGCTGCATGGCACGTACCTGCAGGACCAGCCATCATGTGGGGAAGACCCACACTCAGTGGGCACCCCTGGACAGGGAACCTGCCAGAAAGGTTGGCCCTACCAACCAAGTCCCTACTACCACAGGACACATGCACACCCAGAGATCCACAGAGGTTGGCCTCAGCCCTCAGTTCCTCCTGCTCCCCCACCCAGGTACCCATGCTCCTACCTAGGCCCTGGGGACTGGAGCGAGGAGGGTGGGGCAGGCAGCTGGGTCCCAGGGGATGTGCAGAGGGAGGGCCTGAGGACAGGCATATGAGAGGGAATGCCAGGAGATGCCCTGCTGCTCACCTCAGTTACATCGTTCTTGTTGAGGTTGCGCAGGCTGGCCAGTGCCGCGTCCAGGGCTGGCAACGCCTCATCCAGGTCCTTCTGGGCGTCATCAGCAATAGCTTGTGCCTTCTTGGCCTTCTCGTTGGCTTTGATCTCCTCTGCCTGCACTGAATTCCGAGTCTCCTCGGCGATGGCCGTATCTACCTGGGGATGGGAGACACAGGCGTGTCCTCCTCCCTCCCTTTTCTCTTCTGAATCTGTCTCCCCAGATGGAAGGAAATGAGCGTTGGGGTGCCCTGTCCTCCAAAGGCCCACTAACTGTGACAGGCCAGAGAGGTCTGGGAATACCAGAAGCCCCTTTCACTTCCTGAGTGCTCACCATGCGCCTGGCATGTGGCTTGGGGACTTACAAGTTTGGATATAAATGCCCCACAGGCAGGGCCCCCTAAGGCACCTTCATGAAAGACAAAGACCCTCCTCCTGCCTTTCCTCCAGCTTCTTTCTATCTGCTGGGAAATTTTGCAGTGCACTGACTTTGCAGAGCAGGACACTTGACTATTCCTGCCAGAAAGCTGTCACGAGGAATATATAAACTGCAAAGTCTGCCGTGGGGATCAGGCCCTTCAACGCGGGGCCCTGTGCTGGGCAGAATCCGGGCTGTGGTTATTGGCATCATTTGGATTCCTCTGCCTTGCTTCTCGCTGACCCCCTGCCCAGTGCAGTGCCTGGTGTAGAAGAGCTCCTGGGCAGACATTCCATGACTAACAGATGGCTACTGACTGAGGAAGCTGGGGCACTCGGAGGCCAGACAACTTGCAGTGGCCAGGCAGCCAGCAAGCCTGCGCCTGTGTGGGGATGCCGAGCTTCCTCAGACAGAGTCGGGCATCAGGGAGGGGCCCGGGAGTACCCCAACCTTGATCTGCTCCATGGTGAGCATGGTGTCCTTGGCAGCCTCCTCCAGCAGGGGGTGCATAATCTCCAGCTCCTCCTGCATCTTGGCTATGTCCTCAGAAGTGCGCAGCAGCTGGGGGTTGGGGCACAGAGAGAAAAACAGGTGTGGCAGGGCACAGAGAGCGCACTGGGCCTGCTGGGCCGCCCTCATTCATGAGAGAGAGGTTGTGGCCAGCAGCTTCTGTGGCCCCAGGTTGCCCAGCCGACCCCAGAGGAAGGGTGTCAGTCCCCCAAGAATCTGTGGGGTGCCCTGCTTTGGTCTGGCCCTTGACTGGAAACTTTTATTCTTTTGACAAGGAAGGAAGCCACCCACTTCAACATTGTGGGCTGCGGTTTGAAAGGCTGAGCGTGGTGTCACCTGGCGTCAGGGCTGTGTGAGTGACCAGTCCGCAGGCAGCTGGCCTCATCCACAGGGTCTTGCTTGGGACCCACCTTGTCGAGGCCACTCTTCATGCGGTTCTTGGCAGTTTTCAGCTCCAGTTTCTTCTGCCCAATGAGGATGGAGAAAATATGAAGCAGCTCCAAGTAGCTCTTGGGGGTCACATAGTTGTGACGGGCCAGCTCTGCCAGGTACTCAGTGCACTTCTTGGACACTGACTGGTGGATGTACACACAGACCTGGATCTGGGGGAGGGAGACCACAGGTTCCGGCCTGGTGGAGGCCCCAGCAAAGACAGGGACTGGGTGCCCACAACCACTGCAGCCTGGGCCGAGGAGGGGGCCACGGCAGGAACCTCCATGTCTCGCAGACTCACTCTGTGAGCCTTACGACTTCCAGGTCGAGGTCATCTTTTGTGCAGGTGAAAAACCCCAGGCCCAGGGAAGTCCAGGGGTTAGTTCAAGTTCACACAGCTGTCAAGGGCAGGGCTGGCTTTGAACTTGGACCCAGCTCTGTCCCAGCTCCTGGCCCAGTGTTCTTGTCACAGCCCCATGCCCTGCCTCTCTCTGAGAGGCCTGAGGTATTTCTGCTTCAGAGGCTGGATCTCGGGGGAGAGAGGGCCCAAGGCCTCAGCACAGCTGGGTAAGGAAATGTTGGGACTGTCACTGTCTCAGGTTGGACCAGGCAAATCTACACCCCCACCTGTGGTCTCTGGAGTTCTTGGAAGAAAGCGTCATGAGGCCCCCAGGGAATAAGGGAAACAGTACCCGTGCAGCTGTGTGCCTAGCACCCTAGTCACTGTGATGACCTATGGTACTGCGCATTGACAAATGAGGAAACTGAGGCTTAGACAGGCAACACTGCCTGACCAAAAGCTTACCCTTGGTGGTGAGCCTGGGACTCTTACCCAGACCTTGGTGACCCTGAGCCCATGCCCCAAACCAGACAGTTCTCCCCAAGGGCTTGAGCTTCACCAAGACACCCACCAGTCCTTGGATTTCTTCATTGGAGGATTCCAGTTCTGGGATCTCATTGAGGAACATGGTGGCCACAGACTTCAGGGCCTCTGCCGGCCACTCATTAAACCAGTCGATGGTACAGCAGTTGACCAGGGAAGGAAACTGCCTCAGACGAGCTCGGAAGACCTCTCCAATAGGGCTGGGAAGCCGGGAATCCAAATGAGGTCCAGAGACACTGACTAGCGCCCCCATGAGCCCAGGATCTAGGGCCTTTACACAGCCCTGTGGCATGGCAGCCAGGACACAGCAGCACAGCAGCCTGGGCCCGATGGCATGATGGCCAGGCGCAGGCCACGTCTCCTCATCTCGGGCCCCAGTGCATAGGCATACAGTGTCTCTGGGGCCAGCCCCTGCACACACCCGCCTCCGCTTCCCCGGCACAGCTCGGCGACCCCTGACTGTACCTCATGCACAGCACCATGTGGATGTTGCTGCGCACGCGCCCAGTGTAGGCAGCCATGAGGTTGGCCTTGGTGGGCTGCAGGCCCTGCTCTTGGATATAGGTCCGCATGGCACTGACGATCTGGTCCTGTTCATCCGCATTATAGAGGTTGGGAATGTCACCAGAATTCAGGACGTTGTTGATGTCCTCCAGGAAGGATTCGTTCTTGATCTGGGGAAGGGTGAAGGGTTGGGGAGCTAAGCCCCTGCATGTTGGACTCCGTGACGACAGTCTCATTGAACCTTCACAACAGCTCCATTTGACAGACTGTGCCACTATGGCTCAGAGAAGTCAGGGCTCACACAAGTGACCTCATCAGAGACTAGCCTGTAGCCATAGTCTAGGACTTGCATCCAGTGGGGACTCGCCCCCATCCAGAAGCTCTGAAAACCAATGGGCTGTGGCAGGACCCTGGGTCCTCAGTGGGGGATTTGGCATCTTCCTCTTCGCCCCTCTCCATGCCTCAGTTTACTCACAGGAGGAAATCATGGCCATGGGCAGAAAGAGGTCCTTGCCCATCTCATCCAGCCTGAGCCTGGCTTGTGTTAGAGGGCATCCTTCCTTTCCTGCCTCACACAGTGACTGTCTCGAAGGGAGCTCTGAGGTTGGGACAGGGCTGGGAGCAGAGGGGCCTTTGGTCCAGGGTGGGGCATATTCAGGGGCTTCAGGCTGGGCCCCTTGGCCCAACCCTGGACCACCAGCCAGGTTGAAGCCTGTTCTGTCTTGTGACCCCAGGCAACCTCTCAGAGGTCTAGGGAGAAGCCTCATGCCTAGGGAGCCCCAGGGGGAGCAGGGAAGCCATGGATCCCCAGCCCTTTGGGGACAAGTCCTGTGGTCCTTGAGGTGGGACACCATTGGCCAGTGAGTGGGGTGCTATGCTACCAGGGCCTTCTTTACCCTTGGGGAATGAGTGATGATCTATGCTCCATCTTAGCTCTGAGAGGTTGGGTTTGGCCTTGTGCTCTCAACCTGCCCATCTGTGGCCCTATCTGGTCCTGGTGGTCCCCCTGAGATCTGCCCTGACTGACAGTGATCTGGGCGTGAAGGACTGACCACCTTCCGGGGTGCTACGCTCAGATGGGGCTGTGTCCAGTCCCCCTGGAGCCCTGCCCTCTGCTGTAGCGGTGGCACCTGGGTGTCTGAGAACAGGAAGGTGATGGGTAGGTTCTGCAGGCCCGCCTTGAGCAGGACCTTCTTGACATCCTCTCGCCATTCAGACATGCCGTAGTTCTTGGATAGTTCAATCTGGAAGCACTCATATTCAGCCCTAGAGGCAGAAGTTTGAGTTGAAGCACGCCAGGGGCTTGGGGCCAGGCGCTGAAGGGTGGCAGGTAGACACACCCTATCCCAATCACCTGGAGTCCTGCTCCCACCTGGGCAGACCTGCAGACCCTGTAGGTCCTGAGCCTATTCTTTTGCCTCCAGACCTTTGCCCAAGCTGTTCCTTCAGTCCTAACACCCTTACCTTCCATCCTTCCAGCTCTGATTCTGAGAGTGGCCTTGGCCCCTTCCCCTAGTAATCCCTCTGAGATGCTCGCACTACACTTCCCTCCCCAAGGTACTTCAGGGCACTGCTGCTGCCTCTCCTTGGAGCCTAGGTCCTGCTACCAGTCTTTCTAGAAGCTTGTGGGCTGCCCAGGCCTGCTGCAGGCTTGCCTCCACCACTGTGCAAAAGCATGGGTCTAACTGACCAGCCAGCCCCAGCCATCCACTGCCCAGCACGCCCCAGAGGTCCTCACATGTGCGAGGCGAGGCGTGTGAGGGAGCTGCGGCCACTGCCACCCACGCCCAACAGGAGTGCATTGCCCAGCGCCTGGCGCAGGGTACGGCTGATGCGGCAGATGTGGCTCATGGCATCCATGAAGAGGACCAGCTTCAGCTTGGCCGTGTTGATCTGGTTGTAGTCCTCCATGTACTCCTCGATCACCTGCGTCATCTGAGCACCAAGGCAGGGGTGGGGAAGGTGAGGTCTCTCTTACTGTAGGGTCTCCTGACTCCCCCTCCCTGACCCTACCGCCTTCTTTTCTGTCCTGACCGAGAAGCACAGGGTGCCTTGACTGCTCTGTGACCCGGCCAGCTGCATGTTTCTCCTGTAGGCTTGAGCCCAAGCTGAACATTCCCAGACACTGATAAACTTGCTTAGGTTGTTGCTCAAAACACTGAGGGACTGGCCTAGAGCAGTGGCTCTTTCGAGTAATCCTGTAATCCCAGCACTTGGGAAGCCAAGGTGTGAGGATCACTGGAGCACAGGAGTTCAAGACCAGCCTGGGCTACATGGAGAAACTCTAGCTCTACCAAAAAAATATAAAAATTAGCTGGGCATGGTGGCATGTGCCTGTGGTCCCAGCTGCTGGGGAGGCTGAGGTGGGACGATTGATAGAACGCATGAGGTGGAGGCTGCAGTGAGTCAAGTTCATGCCACTGCCCTCCAGCCTGGGCGACAGAGCAAGACCCAGTCACACACACACACACACACACATACACACACACACACACACACACACACACACAAAACCCACTGAGGGATCAATCATGTTGTCAGACATGTAGAAGCTGGCCCCTAGCCCACCCAAATTCCTTCAGCCCGCATGTGAATGCCATAACTCATATGACCTCCTCATCACAGACATACTGAGCTACGAGAACATCTCTGCTCTCCCCTGTATGATTCCCCTAATAATGCTCAGGACTGATTACCATGGCATGTAGTGCTTCTTTCTTTGGAATCTCAACCAGTCCAATCTAGTCATGGCTTGGGGCAGTCCCTTGTGGGAACCTGCTTGCTGCCACTTTTGGGGCAACTCCAGCCATGGGCTCGGCTGATCAGAACATCGTGTACCTCCCTCCCCTGATGGGGAGCTTGCCCGCCATGGCATACCCTGCTCCTCCTGTGCATGGGGGGGACACTGGGCCTTAAGAAGCCAGGTCCACCTGCACGAGGCCTGACCCAGGGATACATGGAGGCCTGAGAGTCGGGTCAGAGCCCTGCTTGCTCCTTTTGGAGCTCACCAGCTATGCTGGCCCTGGGTCCCTGGCGGGAGCTCTGGTAACTAGGAGAGGATGCATGTGGAGGGAAACTGTCAGGAGGCCTGCTTCAGCCATGCAGCTCTCGGGCCACCAAGTCAGTCCTCTTCCCTGCCTCCCTGGGGTCCTGACTGAGACCCGTGACCCCAGGCCCCTCCCTTGGCCCCCTGTGGAGGGATGACTGCCCCTGTGTCTACAGCCCGTCTCAGCTGGACCACAGGCTGGTCGTCAGAGACAGGCGAAGAAACTGGTACCCAGAAAGAGCACAAGTATGCCAGGAGTCTCCTGGAGCTGGCCTTCTTACCCCACGTCCTGGCCCTCCGGGTGTAGTGTGGCGGTGTGTTAGTGGTGACTGCAGGGGCCTGGGACCCAGGGGGCAGATTGAAGAGGAATTCACCAGGGGTAGGGCGCCTACCTGGGCCCCTCACCTTACTCTCGCTGGTGATGAGTTCATAGGACTTGACATCGGAGCCTGGTGACATGAAGTCCCCATAAAGGATGGGCTGGAAGGGGCAGACCTGGTTGAAGGTCACCTCCCACTGCTCCATGCAGCGCTTGAGGAGCTGGTCAAACCATCTGCGGTCCTCCTCATTCACCAGTCGGTCGCGGAACACGCGGCAGTCCTCGTGATACCACAGTCGCAGCAGCTGCACTTTGTCCTGCGGTAGCCCCAGCATCGGTGCCTGTCCTTGGTCCCCGGGCCCTCAGCCATCTCGCAAAGCAGCAGGCATGGGAGGGTGGGCGTGGCTCTCCCACCATGCCCCAGCCACCGTGTGCGGGGGCTGCTGGCAGGTGCAACTGCTGGCCAGCTGAGGATAGGATGGATGGCACAGTGCCACCTGGGCCTCCTCATTCCCAGCTCCAAGTCCAGCTGGCCAAGTGCCCTGTGGGCATCCGGCTCTGCTAGCTGGTCGCAAGCATCTCAAAGTCATCACTTCCATCTTTTAGCCCCCTGTGCTCCCCTCACCCCAAGCCTAGGAGGGATGCTTGATGCTCCTAACACCTTCCCAAATCTAACCACTCAGCAGGCCACACTGACATGACCCACAAACCTCCTCTGAACCTGGCCCCTCTCTCCATCTCTGCTGCCGCCTCTGTCCCAGCTTCCCCGCACCTCCCTGGGGGGCAGGACTCCCCTGTGGAAGCCCCCAGTCTTTTCTGTAGACTTGGTTGGCTACAGGGGTGGTTATAAGGCGAGGGCCAGCTTCTGTCCTGCTCACCCCATCTCTTCAGCTGTGGGCCCCACACACACTGACTGCTCAGTCTCATTCCTAAGTGCAGGTCTGTCTCCCGCCTGCCCCCACGGCTCCCCATTACACCCTCAGGATAAATGTAAGCTCCATGCTGGTCTGCCCACTGCACCTAGCACCTGGTCCCACCTCTACTAGTGCCCCTGACACCTGGTTCCCTGCTACACTTCCTCCTCCTTCCACCTGACTGTTCTGGGTTCCCAGAGGACACTCTGCTCCCTGTGCCTCACATGTTCTCATATGCAGGCCCACCGGAAGCCTCCCTTCTCCCTCACCTTGCCTTGGCTCCCGTGTGCAACCCCCATCTCACTCAGCACTCCTGACATGGGTTTAACCCACAAGACTGGGCTCAGCTGTACCAAGGCTGAGCTCTGGAAGGCCTGGCACCCCCCCTGTGCCAGGAGGCCCCACTCAGGACCTGTTTGAGCAGGAAGCCCTGGACTCCATGGGGCTGGGGAGGATGACAAGACAGTGTAGGCACTGGGGAGGGTGCCTGCCCGGTCCTCACCTCGACCTTGGCCGGGTCAGCCATGAGCATGCCTTGGAAGACCTTGGAGAGGTCCCTCAGGTTGAAGGTGTAGTGGGACTTGGCTGGAGTGGGCAGCAGCTGAGAGGTGATGGTGGCATACACTGTGATGGTGGCTTCCACAAGGGGCTCCGTGAGGTGGGCAATGTGGGGGGCCCCGGCTGGGGGAATAGGAGAGTGGCCTGGGTCACACAGCAGGGAGCTCCCTCTGCAGCCTCTGCAGGTCCTGACCTCCTTGCCTTTGCTGTGCTGTGCCCCCCACTAAGAGCCTCCCCCAGCCTGCAGGCTTGGATTCTATGTACCCTTTGGCCCCGATTCAGATGCCCCCAGCTTGGGGGAGATGAAGGATCTCCCACTCTGCACCCCCTTATATCTTTATACTGACATGGCCTGTTGGAGCACTGGGACTCATCAAGGAATTGGGGGCCCTCATGGGGTCAGTGCTGAGTGGGGCCATTACTGCCTTGTCCTGTGGAGGCTGTGCCCAGACTTGAACATTCCACCTCTGAGCCACATGTGGAGAGGGTTTCATGGTCTACACAGGGCTCAGGATGCCTAAGTGGGGGAGGCCTGGAGGGCTCGCTGACCTTAAGGGCTCACCACCCACTTCAGGGCTGGCTACCCCCAGACTGTATTTTCACCACTCACACATCTACTGGCCTGTTCTTTGAAAACTATCCAATTCTGTGCTGGGAACCCAAATTCTGTCAGTGGAAACTTGGTGAAGTGGAAAAAATGGAAAGAAAGGGCAGGAGAGGGTTTGTTTTGTTGACACAGGCACTGAGCACAGAGTGACCCAAACTGACACACTCGTCACCCTCAACAAGCAGACTTTCTTGTGGGGAAGGGTGACAATGAGCTATCAGCAAGTAACGAAGACAGCCAACAGGCAGCAAGGGCTATGGGCAGCCCTGCAGCAGGACAGGGGCCAGGGGAGGGCCAGAGTTGGGCTTGGGGGTGATTTTATAGGAGCACTTGGGGAGGCCTCGCTGAGGAAGGGGCCAGTCAAGCAGAGAAGTGAGATGCAAGCTCGCACATAACTGGAGAAAAATTGTTCCAGGAAGAGGGGACAGCAGGGCAAAGGCCCGGAGGTGGGGGCAGGCCCATCAGGTTAAGGACCAGCAATGAGGCAGTGAGCGGGAGACAGTGAGATCAAAGGGCTGTGGGGGGCCTGAAGATGGCTTTGCCTGCCACTGTCAGGGCCCGGGCTCTTGCCTGAATGAGATGGGTGAGAGAGGAGGACTGTGGCCTGGTGGGATGTTTTCATGGGTCCCTGCGGCCGCAAGCAGAGGATAGACCTCAGGCAGGTGAAGGCAGCCGCCTGGACACCACAGTGGGGCTGCAGCACTGGCCAGGTGGGCAAGAATGGGGTGGTGAGCAGTGGCTGATTGGGATGGGTTCTCAAGGGAGAGCCCCTGGGACCTCCTGACAGGTGAGCTGTGGGTGAGGGAAGGGGGATGCAGGATAGCGCCAGGGCTCTGTCTTGCTGGGAGCACCTGGAAGGATGGTGCTGCCAGCACCTGAGATGAGGAGTGCAGGGCACTCAGGAGTTGGATCTATCAGGTTCAGCCTGAGACGGCCTGTGGACAGGTGTGGAGTCAGGCGTTCAGGGGACACGGCTGGGCTTAGGACATGGACTTGGGAGTTGCCAGCACAAAGATGGTTTTTCCCCATCAGAGGCGGATGGGACTGTCTGAAGGCAGTGTGGTTGGAGGGAGAAGAGGCTGGAGACCAAGCCCCAGTCCCTCTGAGAATGGGAGACCAGGGACCGGGCAGGCCTGAGAGAAGCCTGCTGCAGGAAGGGGTCATCTGCCTGCCGGCACTACGGATGCCCAGGAAGGTGAGGAAAAGGTCTGAGCACTGATCTGGCCACACAAGACTGCTGGTGACAAGAGTACTCTCAGCGGGTGAGGGGGCATTCATAGGAAAGTAGGAGGTGAGCGCGGGCACAACAGGAAGAGATAACACTTTGGAGGTGTTTTGCTATCAAGGTGAGCAGAGAGGCAGAGATGGCCCGGGGCAGGTGGGAAGGGGGCCCAGAGAGGCTGTTTTGCATTTGTGGTTAAGATGGAGAATGGGGCCTGTTTGTGGAAGGCCAAATGGAGAAGGGAGTGCTGGTGTTGGCGGGGAGGAGCCACAGAAGGGAAGGCAGGGCCCCAAGGGCTGGATGCAGGTAAGCAGGTGGGTGTGGACCCAAAAGGGAGCTGTCTTCCGAAAGCCTCTTTCAGCTGAGGGCAGGGGGAGGAGGTGAGCCTGGGCAAGGACAGTGACTGAAGTGGTCAGCCGCCCTGCTGCATCAACGGGCAGATTCACCACAATGCCTGCCCCACACAAACCTCCTCCAGCTTTCCAGCACACACCTGCTCCTTCGAGTCCTGTTCTTCACACACAGTGGGAGTTTGCTGGAGTCCCTTATTCATGCATTCATTTTGCATTTAATTTGCACCTATCATCAGCTAGACACTAACACAGGCATGGAAGGGCCAGCTGACTATAAGAATGGCTGAATGTGCCTACGGGGCAGCCAGTGCCTATGTCAGCCTTCGCTCTGCCACCCAGTGGCCCAAGGTCCCTGCATGAGCCTGAGGATGTTTCACCATGGCGCCTGGTCCCAGCCTCAACACACCCAACTAGAGCCCAGAGCACACGCTGGAACCAGTGCCCCTTCCCACCCAGGCCCTCCTGGGCCCCTGCCCAGGCCCACACTTACGCGCAGGCTCCCGGTAGCTTTTTTCTCCAAGGAGTCCAGCTAGGGGGTGGAGGGAGGGACACGGGCTTGGGATTAGGCGGACCTCTTGCTGCTCATCCTGGCCTGGGAAGCTCCCAAAGCAGCCACTTGCCACTCCCCAACCCCTCTCAGAGCAGCGTTTCCCCACTTCCAAGCTGGACATGCAGGTAGGTCCTGCCTAAGCCCCTGGAGGCAGGGCAGGCCAGGCCAGAGGGCAGGAGGCCTGAGCTCCATCACCCACCATCTGGCACATGCCAAGCAGAGTTCAAAAGTCAGTGTGCATTGGGAGGGAGGGAGGATGGGGGGGGAAACAGCATCTTGGGGTAAGCTTTTCCCCAAACCCTGTAAAGGATCAGAGACACTCTGTCCATCCTATCTTGTGGCTTTTCCTGATTTCCAAAGCAACATGCCTCCACCAGAGTTTCTGGGCAAGTACTAATGTATATGTATGTTCGTATGTGGGTGAGCGCATATGTGTGTATCATACATCCGGCAATCACCATGTGCCAGGCTTCATGCTAGCTGCACTACATGCAATATCACACTTAACCCTCACAACTTGGAATGGTAGGTACAGGTGAAGAAACAGGCTCAGAGAGATTCATGAACTGCCAGAGGTCAACTTTCTGGTGGCCACTAACTGTCCTTGTTGTGGTCTCCCTGGCCTGGGCTTCTGCCTTTGTCTGTGCCACCCGCACCAACACTCACCCATCCAGTTGCCCAGGATGGTGGAGAAGATGCGTTTCTTGCTGACCTCATCCATCTCGGTGAAAGACAGGTAGTTGAAGTGACGCGTCAGCCGAGGGGTGACGTTGTTCCTCCCTCCACCTGGGGGGCCCATGGCGCAGACAAAGTTGATGTCCACTAGGTTCTTGAAGGTGCCTGGAATAGGGGCAGGAAGTCAGGAAGGGCCCTGGCCAGGGCTGCGTGATGACCTCGTGGCCCCTTCTCCATATAAAAATTCAAAATTATACTTTACAGCAGTATTGGAATAAAGACAAAACATCAATATTACACATGAAAATTTTTCTTTGTCCTAAAAGTTCATCCTCCTCCCCTTTAATTTTAAGAGAAATTAAAACATGTTTGTGGGTGCCTTAAAATACTGTAGGTCTTCAGCGCTACGCCTCCTGTGCCCCGGCACAGCACGCCCAGCCCTTGCCCTGTGAGCCAGGCCGGCCATACTCACCGATGACCTTGCGGTCGTACCAGCCGCCGTGGTCCATCCACTGACGCAACAGCTCGATAGGTGGCTGTGCGCCATACGTCTCCAGGGCTGGCATGTTCAGGTCATCAATGAAGAAGATAAAGTTGCGCCCCAGAGGTGGCCCAAACACACCTTTCCGCCTGAGGGGAGGGGCTGGGTGAGCCCAGCACCCACAGGCACCAGGTCCTCTGAGAACCCAGGGGCAATGGGGTGGCAGCTCTGCCTCTGGGAAGCTCTTGCTAAATTTCAGCCTCCTCCTAATTGCTAGATGTCTTGACCCACTCTCCGCCTTGTTCTGAGTGTCCTGGGACAATTGGGACTGGCTGACCTGAGTCTGAGCTCCCTCAAAGTGAATCTTTCCTCCCAGGCAGACGGACAACAGGCTTCTCACAGATAGACCCAGGGCCCTGCCCGAGGTCCCAGCCAGGGAGACCACCCGCCCGCTGACTGGCTCAAATAATTTGGTGGAGAGGTGAGACAGCAGCTGGGTGGGCCAGGCTAGGGGGATGCGGGGCTGAGAAGGAGGGTGGGGGTGCCCTGCCTCTTGTCCAGCTTGCTGTCGATCAGGTCCTGGGTCTGGTTGGCTGAAGTGCGGGCTGAGAAGGTGAGAAAGTGGCTGACATACTCCAGCGCCAGGTTCTTGAGGAGCTTGTTGGAGATGGTGAGCGTCTTCCCAGTGCCTGTTGGCCCAATGCACAGTACCTGGCAGAGTGGGGAGGGCACAGAAGGAGCCTGCAGTGGGCCGGGTGCACAGGAGGAGCTGCCCCCAAGTCAGTATGGGAGGCTGGCCAACCCCCGCATGGGCCTTGGGGAGGGCAGAGGCAGGGCCTGGGGGCACTCACGGGCTTCTTATTGGTGAGCAGCTTGTCCAGCAGGTAGGACATCTGCACAGTGTCCATGGTAGGCACAATGATGTTGCAGTAGCTGGTGTCTGGTACTATGGTGAATGGCGCTGAGGAGTCCATCCACTTCACCCAGGCAACCTGGAACCACAGGTGGCTCAGTGGTGGGCCTGGAACCCCTCCCTGCCCCACTCCTGGCTGCTACCCTATGGCCAAGGGTGGCAGGGCCAGGAGCTGCACTGCTGGGCTTTGGCAAGAGGGTCCAGGTGCAGGGCTGCTTCCGGCGGAAATGGAAAGTCCTGTGCCCTGCCTTCTGCATGGGGAGGGGGATGCAGAAAGGGGGGCAAAGGCCAAGAATAAGGGACTCTGAGCACAGCTGCATAGAAGGGGTCTCCCTGAATGCAGCTGCCCAGGTTGGGGGCTCCCTAAGGACTGCCAGGCCCTGCGTCTCTGCAGAAAGGAGACGCTCTGGGAATTGAACAACCCAGAATGCAAAGGTGTTTGCTGCTTAGTTTCAGGCTACACAAGAAATGTGGGGGCCAGAACCATGGGCGCTGGTGTCGGCTGGAAGCCGAGAGGCTGCTGGGTCCAACACCATCCCTGCCTTCAGAAATCCCTCCACTCACAGCCAGCCCTGACCCAGCTTGCAGACGTCCCCGGATGGGGGCCCACTGTGGCCAAACCAACACATCCCATGGGCACAGTCCTAACCATTAGACCCAAATGTGCCCTGGGACACCCCAGCAGGATCTTGCACAGTAATGGACAGCTCTCTGCAGATGCCTTTCCACCTCTGTCCTCCTGGGCTAGGGTCTTGACCTTGGGATGAGGGTGGGCTCCTGGAGCCCTTGCTAGCTGATAGTGGGAATGAGGACACTGAAGCAGGCATCAAGAGCTTGCCCCCCAACCCTGGGGAGCCCAGGCTCTGGGAAAATGGGGCTTTTAAGTGGAACTGGAGTGGCCAATCCCTGGGCTCAGCAACAATGTGGAAGAAGCAGTGTGTATGGCTGGTAAGGGAGGTACTCAGAAGTCTCCCCTCAGCCCAGCCCCAGGGTCAAGTACAGCTCTGCCACATCTGGAAAACAAGCACAGTAATAACCACTCTGCAAGGCCATGAGGATTCATGAGATGATGCGTATAATCCCGCCTGAGACCTGGTGGCCATCAACATGACTGCTCCCTCTGGCCATAATTCATTGCGGGAACAGCTGCCACCCAGTGGTCCCTCCCTGTGCAGTCTCTGGGATGGGCCTGTGGCCACCTGCTTGCGCTCCTCCTCTTCATCCTCATCCTCGTTGGTGCCGCTGATGCCCGCGTCCTCCAGCCTGTAATCGAACACCAGCCCTTCTTCTGGGAAGAGCAGAGTCAGCTGCCAGGAACGAGGAGGAGAAGCAGGCTGTGAGACCCGGTAGCACTGAGGCTCCCCCTCCCGGGGGGCTGCAGGCTCTCACCTGTTCATTCTGCATCTTGAACCTTAGCCAGTGGCTGAAGCTGGCACGGCCATTGCTATCCCCAGTGGCACCTACGCTCCAGATCAGGGAGAAGATGAACCAGGGCTCGATCAACTCTACGACGCGACTCAGCTTTTCAGAGGGTATTTTCTTGAGGCCCTGGGGATAGAGGGAACAGTATCAGGAATAGTATCGACGCCCGAGGAAGTGGGGCTGGGACATATCTTGACCTCTGCCACACAGCTTTGTTTCTCTACAGCCAATTGGGCAGGTGGTCTGGTGACCCACGTTGCACCAATCCGAGTCTCTCTTCCAGGCCCTGGAGAGCAAGGATAATGGTGGGCGTAGAGGGACCAGATGCATCCAGCCTCACTCTCAGGGCTATACCTCTCTAGGCAGAAAGGGCTTGAAGAAGCAGTCCAGCAGCTTCAGGAGGCTCATGGTCAGGTTGCCATTGGTCGAGGTGATCACCTCCTTCACTGAGGACCGAACGAAGGAGATGGATTCCTGCAGGGAGCAGGCACCCAGTTCTCATGGCGGGTGGCCACAGGGCCCTGCTGCCCCGCCAGGGTCAGACATACCCATGGCCTCACTCACCTCCAGGAAGCTGACAAAGAGGACCTGGAAATGCTCCTCGTAGGGCTTCAGCAATGGGGGCAGCTTCCTTAGCCAGCACTCGACGAAGGGCATGAGCCCCAGGATGCTGGGCTCCAGGTACACCATACCACAGCGGGAGACCGTGGCTGGCGAGGCCACTGCCAGGTCTTGCACCTCAAACATCATGGTCATTGCCTGGTGCCAAGATGAATGGCATGAGTGGGCTGGCTGCCAGTCCCCAGGCCTGGAGAAAGGGCTGCAGGGCTCTGGGGAGGGGCTGCACATCCTGCAAGTGGGAGGCGTGGGTAGGCTGTGGGGCAGTGGCAGTGTTGGGTGGGATGCAGGAACCGCTGGGTCCTCAGCTGATAGTGTGGCTCTCCCTGGAGCCCTGAGGAAGATCCCAGGTCAGGAGATTCCTGGGCTTCGCTGGCCAGACTGGGGTCAGGGCATTTTGGGGTCCCTGGAGGCCTGGGGACATCTGATGGAAACTGTGTATTTTGCTCCAGAACCCCCCACCCCTGTGCACATGGACACAGGTCCACACTGGCTTCCAGGTATTTGCTCTTAGAAGGATTCAAGAGCTGGACTCAGTGTAGACGCGTGAGCTGCTCTTGCACCCAAGCCACAGCCCTCTTTCTCTGACAACTGCCCCTCACACACCAGGCAGGTCCCCGTGGTGGTCTATACCACCCATCCCCCAGACCCCGGGCACACTACCAGGGCCAGGCACACACCTGACCCAATGGGGAGACATGGCTGAAAGTGGGCCTGGGAGGCAAGAGGCACCCTCAGCCAGGGAGCAGTGTGGCAGTCATCCTCATGGGCTCAGAGCACAACAGAAAGAAGTTCTGGGCTGGGTGGTGGCTCACACCTATAATCCCAGCACTTTGGGAGGCCAAGGCGTGCAGAACACAAGGTCAAGAGATTGAGACCATCCTGGCCATCATGGTGAAACCCCGTCTCTACTAAAAATACAAAAATTAGCTGGGCATGGTAGTGTGTGCTTGTAGTCCCTGCTGCTCGGGAGGCTGAGGCAGGAGAATCGCTTGAACCCAGGAGTTGGAGGTTGCAGTGAGCAGAGATCGTGCTACTGCACTCCAACCTGGCACCTGGTGACAAAGCAAGACTCTGTTTCAATAAAAGAAAGAAAGAAAGAAGAAGATCTGTGTAAAGGGTGCTCTGAGCAACAGTGCGGGACATCCTGAGGTGCAGGAGCTCAGGCCAGGGAGGGGCACTGGGAGCTGAGCCTAAGCTCCTGCTGAGTCACGGTGACAGCCTGAGATGCACCCATGGCCCTGAGAGACAGGAGTGAGAAGGCAGAGCCTGGCCAGCGTGGTGCAGCCTCCAGGCCCACCCAGCCTTGGAGGAGAGGAGAGTGGGCAAGCGGACAAGTGGGCGCACCTCCGTGAGCTTGATGATCTCCCCGGAGCTGAGGCACAGCTTCTTGTTGTCGTCTAGCACTGTGTTCATGTTCTCAATCCAGACAGCGTCCACTGGCCCATCAAACATGTACCACTTCTTGTTCATGTCGGAGGCGATGGCCCCCACCCGGATGAGCGAGGAGAAAATCCCATCTGTCCTGCAGCGCCAGGGAGGAGAGGGCTGGAGACACCAGGGAGGCAGTACTTCCCACACAGCTGGCTCCCAGGGAAGCCTGGCCGCTGGGTGGGCCAGCTCTGCTTTACGTTTCCCTACAATATCTTTGCTCTTTTAAAAATTGTAATATCCCAGCACTTTGGGAGGCCGAGGCGGGTGGATCACAAGGTCAAGAGATAGAGACCATCCTGGTCAACATGGTGAAACCCCGTCTCTACTAAAAATACAAAACATTAGCTGGGCATGGTGGTGTGTGCCTGTAATCCCAGCTACTCAGGAGGCTGAGGCAGGAGAATTGCCTGAACCCAGGAGGCGGAGGTTGCAGTGAGCCGAGATCGCGCCATTGCACTCCAGCCTGGGTAACATGAGTGAAACTCCGTCTCAAAAAAAAAAAAAAAATATTGTAATAGTGGTACTCAGAGACCAGACCAAAAATAAAAATAAAAATAAAAATTATAATAGGAAAAATGTGACTGTTTGGTGTCACACGGTGTAATGAAAATATGTGCTTATGTCCCTGCCCTGCTGAATCCCTGCTGAAGCCCCATTAAAGGTGAAATTCCAACAGGAAAAAGGGAGCAGGGGAGGAGGCCACAGCAGAGATGGAGGCAGCGTAGCTCTGGGAGACAGTGGACAGGATGGAGGAAGGTAAATGGTAGGTAGGGCAGAGAAGGCAGCGTGATGAGAAGTGGCCAGATCCTGCCTCAGCAGAACCAGGGGTGGGGGGGGGGACCTGTGGGGAGGGGCGCTCAGACCTCAGACCTCAGAGGCAGCACATGCCACCAGGTAAGGGGCCAGGAGGGCTGAAAAAGATGCTCTGCTGGGCCCAGACTTAGGCTCCCGAGCCTTCTCCTAGGCCCACAGGCACGCTTCCTTGTAAAATCCACTTTCCACAAAAAACCCTGAGAAGTCAGTTTGGCCAGAATCCTTGATATCTGATCACTCTTGAGGCTCCTCCCCTGCACACCCCCAGGTGACAGGTCTGGTTACCCAGAGGCCCGTCTTCAGTTGGAATCCTGTTAGGCTGATTTAGCTGGAATCTCCCCCATCCCTGATGTTTCCTCTGGATTTTCTACCTACTGACGCTCACCCTGCCCCTTGACTAGAGATTCCCACTTGCCCACGTTGTATTCAGAGACCAATCTCTCCCCACAACTACAAGGCCCCAGTGCAATGGTCCCTGTGCCTGTCATGCTCCTGAATACGTTCTTCCTTGGCATGCTTTAAAAAGAATGTGGGAAGTAGAAAAGTTCCTTTTTAAAGTTTCCTTTCTTATTAAAGAATAAGTGTGCTGATAACTTTGTTAAGCCCTATCCTATGTAGCTGTTAGACATGCCTTGCTTACAGGCACACAGTGCATTCTATGTCCTTATATTTTAACCAAGATATCTGTGCTGGACATGATTACAGGCATGTCCCAGCTCTCCATTGCTTTTGCCTGTTTAAAAAAGTTTTCGGTTATTAGCCAATCGGGTTTTAGTTTAGATTGTGAGGTCTGATTCCAGCCAATGGAGATCAGACACAGCAGTAAGGATAAACCCAAATGCGTAGGGAATAAATTTTTTTGTTTTCCTTTGTTCATCGTACTCTTCTGGCACGATGACGTGGCATGATGGCTAGTTAGAGTACCCTTCCTGCAGCCCAGGAAGTAAAAATTGCGTTGCTGAAAGATCCTTTGTCTCAGTGCTAATTTTTCTTTGTGGCACAGAGCATCTATTTCCAACAAAGAATCATTGAATATATATATTTTTCTTTAATAGGGGACATTTTTCTGGTCTGACCCCCAGGCTCCCCACCTACCTACATAAGAGACTGGAGTGGATATGGGGGAGAATCTGCACCAGAAATGGGAGAAGCAGTACAGGTCCACATTGTGGAAGGTGGGAGACTGTCCCTTCCCAGTGACCATCCCCTACAGGGCTCCCAGAGCACTGGCACCAAGCAGACACCCCTAGCAGAGAACTGGAGACTCTTCTCTGGAGAAACAGACTAGCCTTAGAGAAAAGCCCCTCAGGCGCTGATGTTGCAGCAGTCTCCTTCCATCTGCCCTTCTCACATCTCAGCGCACTTCCCCTAAACTGCATACTCTGGCCTGGGAGCAGGGGCCCGGAGAGGGCCCACCAGCTTCTCTCAGGTCATGACAGCCACCAGATACTTCTGAGGCACCCAGCACAGTAAGTCATTCTTGCCTTACCATAATCATGGTGCCATTATTGTTCCCACTTTGCAGAGAGGGAACCATGGCCTGAGGGGTGAGGAGGATCACTCAGTGAGGAAGTAGAATGGAGAAAAGAATCCCAGGCATGGGGCTGCAGAACTCAGCCTTCCACTGGGCTGACGGAAGGAGGGGTGTCCGTGGCCCACAGCCTCCAGAGCTGGGCATCACTGGCGGGGCTAGGGAGTCACTCACCACTCATGGGTGAGCAGGTCAAACTCCCCGTACAGCTGACCCATTGTGATGGACTTGGGGTTGAGAACGTAGTAACTGACAGCCTCATAGATGCCACCACTGATGGATGGCTGCCCTTTCAGTGACGTCATGGCAGCTGCCAGGACTCTGTAACACTGGGGAGATGGACTGCCTGAGAGTGAGCCTCTGGGCTCCCGGAGAGTAGGGCTAGAGTGGGCTGGGGACCATGGGGAGGGGGAGGGGTATTATACAGGCCGAGGGGCACAAGTGGTCTCCAACCGCTGTTGAAGCCGCACCCCCCCAAAGGCCCACTGTCTGGGCACTGGCTGCCAAGCTTAGCTCTGCTTACAGTACTCTTCCCGGAGCCTGTGGGGCCGACAAGCATGAGGCCATGCCGCACCACTGTGGTCTCGTAGAGCTGGATGCACTTGGTCAGGAAGCCTGCGGGACATGGCAGGTGGCCCAAGGGTCAGAGCATGGGCTTGAGTTCTGGTCACACCACTAGCTTGTGTGACCTTGAGTGAGTCACCACACTCCCTGAACCTCAATTTCCTCATCTATAAAATGAGGGCAGTGGTAGCACCTACATCATAGGCAGGGGCAGGTGAAGCCTGAAGCACAGAACTTGGCACAGAGTAGAAACTCTGTACATGCCAGCTGTTATCTCCACTGTGACCACCATTCCTTCATAGCCGTTGGTCAGGTGGCCAGCCACCACCAGCTTGCTCAGTGCCGGTTGTCACAGGCCCCAATGTCAGCCGCAGCCTGCTGAGAGCACCACCCCAAGTGCATGCTGGCTTCTATGGGCAAACTCCAAGGAACAAGATCTACAGAGATAGCTGCCAGCAGGCAGGGGCCAGGCCCACAGGGGTAGGGAATAAGTGCCTCACTTTGGCCCAAGAAGGGTGGTGGTGGCTATGGCCCTGCAGGTCTGGCGGTCCTTGCCAAAGGGACAGGGGCCAGTTAGCAAGGGCTGGCGAAGCTGACCTAAGGCTGTGAGGGAAAGAGTTTGAGGCTTTATTCAACAAGTCTGCTGGGGCCTGGGGTGAGGAGGTGACCACAGAAGGAAGCATTCAAGCTGCACGTAGAATTGAAGCGCAATGCAAGGCACCAGGAAGAGGCCTTGCAGGGCTGAGCAGGAGCAGGTCAACTGCCCGGGGCTCAGAGGAGGGCCCTGTGTGGCCAGGGTGACTGGGCATGGCTTCCTAGAGGAGCTCCTCCCGCAACCCCACCAAAGGACCAGCTGGAGGGGGTGGCCCAGCTGGGAATGAACTGAGACCCTCATCCTACTACGAGGGGCAAGGGTTCAGGGTGAGAGGGAGTGTATTTGAGGGCAGTGTCCCCCACAGCCCTCCCAGGCACACAGTGGCCTTTGCAACAAGTCAGTGAAGAAAGGGCCCAGATGTTTTTTCTTTAGCACAATAGCACCAGGGGTGTCACTTGACAAGGAACACGGGCAAGTCCTCCAAGGGGGATGGAGCCAAGAGGCCCCTGGAAGAGGGGAGCCGTGGCTGTGGTGAGGTGAGCTGGGGTGTGAGGAACACGGCCTTGAAGCTCCAGTCACACACCACTGAGGGTCAGGGCCTGATGAAGCAAGGCCCAAGAAGAGCCCAGGGCTCTCAGCCCACGCGGGAAGGAGGTCTCGGGGAGGGGACTGTGCCTGGTTCCCCACCACCAGGTGGATTCTGATGGAGACCCGGCTGGACACCCACCCTGCCCCTGAATTGCTTGGCTGAGAGCCCGGGCTGCAGCGTGCTTGGCCAGGTATAAGGGCCCTGGGGCTGTACTGTCCTGTCTCTATCTTCCTGACCTGGACTCCAAGGTGGCCAGGGCCAGCCCCTCTGCAAACACCCAGGACCCGAGGCTCACCCTCCACATCCTTGAGGCTGCTCTTTCTGCAGGCCTCTCGGATGGCCTTGTCCAGGATGCCGTAGTCTGTGTCCTCCTCCTTGATGGTGGGAAACAGGTCAGACACGATCCCAGAGAAGAGCTTGAGGTCATCCTGCAGGAACTTGGGCACGTTCACATCGCGGATGGCCCGGAGGCAGATCAGCTCCTACAGCAGGTGCCGGCCGAGCCTTCAGGGCGGGTGGGCCAGCTGCCCTCTAGCTGCCCAGGAGCCCTCCCGGAGTTCCACTCCCGGAGCCCTGCTGGGTGGAGCTCACCTCATTCATGCTGGGGTTTTCTCGCTTGAGGTTCCCAGCAGCCGAGATCACAGTCTTCACGGCTCTCATCCCGAAGTCATAGTGATCCTGTTGCCGTACAGAAGGAGGTGTGGATAAGCACTATCCCTCTCTGGGGCTTCTGCCTGGAATACTCTGCCTCCCACCTGGCAGCTGGCCAAGTCTCATCACCAGCTCACAGCACTTCCCTTGCAGACTCTCGGGGACCACCTACATGCCTAGCCTGGGCAGTGCACCTTCTTTGGGCTCCTGGGGCTTTACTGTCCTGATAGCCCTCTCCTTTACCCCATACCCATCCTGCATCCTTTGGTCACGGTCCCAGCACATGGCCAAGGGCAGGAAGGCACTCTAGTTGTGTTGGAAAAGTGAATGAAGGAGTTTCCCATCTGTGCAACAATCAGCTTGGCCTCGGTGGCCCTTGAGCTTCCTTCTAACATTCTCCCATAATCTCTCTCCAGACCCATCTTTTTGGCCACACCACCGTGGTTTCCCCCCACCCCCAGTCTCTTCATTACACAGCAAGTGAGTTGGAAATAGTTAAATTAATCATTCTGTCCCCTGGTGCTCAACCAAGAGGGCTCCATCTTGACCCAATCCACAGGCTAGCATATGTTCCAGAAATCTTGGACTTGGAGCTGCAAGAACAGGCTGGGCTTGACTCTGGGTCATTTCTACTTGAGAAGGGCTGAGTGCATTTCCAAAACCATGTTGAATAGTTGCTCTGATGTGCGGTGGGGAGCATTTTGGAAAGAAGGGTGTGTGGGAGTGCTGGCACCCAGGAGTACACTGTGATGAACTGCCGCTCCTTTAACTGGTGACCCACTGCATCTCTTCCAGCTCATAGATTTTGGTGGACTGCATCTGGCCAAAGGTATGACTGATTACTCCTGGCCACAGTGATTTGTGTTCATGGATGAGCAGGTGACCCAGAGAAGGCCCATTAGGGTGACACCAGGGATTTTTTTCTGAAATCATGATGGAAGAGAAACTAAGTTGCTAGCATGTCAGCCCAGAGGTGGGACTCATCTCTGCTGCTACAAAGTGAGGGCCTGCCTGGAAACCAAGCTGAACAGCAAAGCTTGTCCACCAGCACTGGTGCCTGGGCCACCCCATCTACCCTTGGAATCTGGGCTCAGCATGCTGAGTGGAAGGACTGTGGTGCTGGGAGGTTTGGAGGGTCTGGCTGTCCTGCTGTGGTCCCCACGAGGCCCAAGTGCACTTGCTCCCCAGCGTGGGGTTCTTGGCTCCTGGTGCCCTAATGATCAAGGCCCTTGCATCTGAACTAGCCACATGGGTGTCTGTTCTAACTCTGCTGTGTACTGTGTGAGCCTGGCCAGATCCTTAGCTACCTAGGACCTCAGTGTCCTCAGCTGACAAATGGCATGTAACTCCTATCTCCAAGGGTTGCTGGGAGAAGCCCACAAGGTAATGCCTATAAAGCACTGGGGACAGAGCCCAGCCCTCAGCGGGTGCCCTGGGGGCTGGGAGCAGGCAGAGGTTCTCAGACCCTGGAACCCCATCAGGGCAGGACCACACCTGGGAGCTGAGCTGCTCAGAGGACAGCTTGAAGGTGGTTGTGATCTTCTTTGCCAGCACATTGGCCTCATTAAAGCCAAAGGAATAGAGGGAGATCTCAGCAATCATGGCGTAGTCCGGAACCATCATGGCCACGGGTCTGAAAAGCGCCTGGGGCACAAGGTGC
>NW_016107315.1:1825260-1854328 GCF_001604975.1 Cebus imitator
CAGAGCTCGCCCCCAGCGCACCCCCGCTTCACCTGGCCCTCCTCCCCAGTGTCCTGGGACTCCCTACGGCACCAGGCCTGCCACAGTTGAGGCTTCCACTCCCCCAAGGCTGGTATCTCTGCCATTTGAGTGCATCCTTTGTGTTGATCCAAACCTGCCCCACACGACTCCCAGGAGATGCCCCTCTTGGCTCCACTTTTCCTGTTTCTCCTGAAGGCCCAGGCCTAGCAGGCCTCATAAGAATCCCCCTCCACACCACATCCATAGGCAGCCTGACTTCTCCCATGCACAAGCTGAGGCCTCTCCTCCATGGCCAGGGGACTGCCACAGGGAATCACAGTCCCTGGAGTCCAAGCAGTTATGTCCTTGCATAAGTGACTTGGCATCTCCAACTCAGGCCAGAGTTCCAGTGCTTCCTGGGCCACTCTGGGCCTGCACTTGCCTTCAGATTGTCAGGCAGCTCCGTGCGGCCAGCGTAGCCTGGGTTCATGGTGATAAACACGGCACAGGATGGTACCAGTGGGATCTCCACACCCTCAAACATGAAGCGTTCCACCTGCAGCGGGGAGAGGCTGACTCGCCTGGGACTAGGGTGCCCAGCCCTGTCCCCTCCTCTGTGTGGGCCCCTTGCCTCCTGTTGATGCCTCTGTCCTGGCTGTAGCTGGTTGGCCAGGCCTGGACCCCTGATTATGGGTTGGACCCTCTCTCAGGATCTGGCCAAAACTTTAGGCCCCAGTGGCCACCCATGACCTCCCAGCTCCTGGCTTCAGGACCTCGAAGGTCTCCACACATCTCCTGCTTCCCACTCGCTCCACCCCCAGTTCCTGACATAGAATCTCCCCAGCCCCAGGCAAGCTCAGCCTGACTAGGGGGCAACTGCCAGCCTCTCAGCTCTTGTCCCCAGAACAAGGTCGCTGGCCACCCTGCACATGGCTAGAAAGAGGACCAATGCCTAGGGCTTTCCATGAAGGTCAGGATGTAGTGACCTTCAAGGAAAGCCCCAAACTTCATCCCCTCCAGTTTGGTCTGGGAGCTGCCCACAGACTGGGGTGTGTGCCCCCTAGACAAGGGAGGCTGGACCCAGGGCAGCCCCCAGAGGCTGGCTTCTCAGCCTGCAATGGGGAGCAGTATGGCGGTGCAAGCGTGGCAGGTCCAAGGGAGTAGGGCGGCGCCCTGGGCTCACCCGTTGCTGCTGCGCCTTCTGGATGGTGGTGATCTGCTGTGCCACCACAGACAGCACCTCAATGTCGATGCGATTGAACTCATCAAAGCAGGCCCAGGCCCCGGCACTGAGTGAGGCCAGAACATTGGGTGAGGCACATGCGTTCAGAGCCCAACCTGGCACCTCCCTCCAAGGGCCCACTCCAACTCCACTTGGGAGGAAGCTCTCAGGAGCAATCTCCGTCAGCTCAGTCTTCACCACTGCCACTCCACACCCCAATGCCCCCGGGACCAAGCCCCAATGCCTATTACCCCCTCTGTCCCCTCCAGCAGCCTGCCAGGCCCCTCTCAAGCAGTGCTCTCACCTAGCCCTCCCCAAGGAGAGCTTCGCCGTCCTACTCCCTCCTGTGCCAACCTCACGCCCAGCCTCACCTGGCCAGGCCCTTGAAGAACTTGCCCATGGCCATGAAGTCGAGCTGGTCAGAGCAGTTGAACACAACGGTCTGTATGGCCAAGGCCTTGCCCAGGTCTTTGGTGGTCTCAGTTTTGCCTGTGCCAGCTGGGCCAGCTGGGGCACCCCCAAACTTGAGGTGCAGGGCCCCAGTCAGCGTCAGGTAGCACCTGCAGGAGACACAGAAGGTGGCCTCGGGCCATACACGGCCTGGACATCCAGACCTGGGGAGATCCTCCTCCTCTAGGGTCCTGTGGATGGGCGCCTCTCGCCCCATCCCCTTTCGGGGACCCTGGGCGTGCCCAGCCCTGGCGCTGGGGTCAGGACTGGAACCTATGGACACTATCCAGCGTGTTTCCTGTCCCATTTCACCGCCAGGCCCAGCTTTGCCCAGGGACCCACAGGGATGGCTGACCTGTGGCCACACTTTGCTTCCCTCAATCAAAACACAGCTTGAAAATCCAGCTGGTGCTAGATATGGGCGGCGAGATGAAACGACTGATTGAGCTAAGAGAGGACTATTAGAAAAGGACTCACTCATTATGTCTGTCAAGCTCAGTTCCTCTGGCACATTAAAGGAGGAACTGACGGATAAAACCAGGAACTCGCACACCCATTAGATGCTCACTGAGTGCCACACGTGCGCTGAGAGCTTTACGTATACCAGCTCATGAAATTCTCATTACCACCCTGAGGAGGCCTCAGAGGAAATTTAGGCACAGAGGGGTCAAGTCACCTGCTCAAAGTCACTTCGCCTGTGATGGGCAGAACTGAAGTCAGCCCAAAGTCCTTGGTCCCAGCCCTGCACTGCTCTGATAGACTAAATCACCCCAGAGTAGCCACGGTCCCTGGACTCCTGGGACAGAGAGAACTGGAGGGATTGTCTCAGTGTGGGAGGGAGCAAGAGGGGGACCCTCACCTGTCGGTGAGGGGCGTGATCACCAGCCTCCCACTGTTGCCCAGGTACTCGTAGCCATAGATGAACTCGGCATTCACAGCACGGATGTATAAGTCATTATTCGTCCAGTAGTACCTGGTGGTACAGGGAGATGGGCGCCTAGTCATGGGGCCATGGGTCACTGGGCAGGGCATATAGTCAAGGAAAGGTTCTTTTTGGGAATGAGGGCATCAAGGCACCCATGCCCAGCCTGTCCCAGAGGCTCGAGGACAGGACCAGCTTATTGCTGACTTTCCTCTTTTCCCCTTCCCCCCCCGGCAGCTGCTCTGGCTCTGGGGGCGTCCCCCACGCCCTCACCTCAGCTGTGAGATCCACTCAAAGTCATTCACGCTGACCACGTTCTCCTGGATCAGCTTGCTCACCACGTCCTTGGCGTGGACCTCAATGACGATTAGCGCTGACAGCACTGCCCGCTGCATGCGGGACAGCTTCCCCCGCACCAGGGCCACAAGGTCACTGAGCTGCAGGAGTGGGGGACATTGTCAAAAAATCAGGGTGCCACGAGGAGGCTCACCCTCCCCTTTCACAGAGGGTGGGCTTTCGCCACAAACAGTCCCTCTATCTTGGGGGGCTCTGATGGTCCAGGATGGGAGGGGAGTGGGGACTGGGCATGAGGAGGGAAGGAAGTAGAATGGAGGCATACACCTGGCATCTGCCTCCCTGCAACTCTCAAGGTCAGGCGGGAGAGCCTGACGAGCCGGAGCAAGGGGTGCCTGCAGCACCGTGCAGGAGGGACCAGGCGCATGGCTCTCTCACTGACCCTCAAGGACAGGACATCGCCTCAGTCCCACCCCTCCTGCTGGTGGCTGGTTGTGAGACACTTCAGGGGTGTCTGATATCTTTAGACCCAACCCCGGGCCTCTTCCAGGCTCAATACAGGAGAAAGCTCCTGGAGGGACTGGGCCCTCCTGTGCAATGTAGCAGGTGAAGGGGGACAGACAGGGGTCCTCTTGACTCCAACCTGCTGGCAGAGCTGGGAGAACAGCCGGCTTCTGAGGTCGCCAGCCTCCAGAGCCTCTGCCACCTCCATGGTCCAGTAGGTCTGGCACCCAGCGATGGTCACCTGGCCAGGCCAGTTCAGAACCCACTGGGTCCTGAGCATCTAGGAAGACAACATGGGCAGGCTGACCCGGGCAGCCGCAGCCCTGATCCCATTCTCTCTTCTTCCTTTGAATGCTGTCTGTGCCTTTCAGACTTGGCTCCAGTTGTTGATGCCACCAGTCCCTCCAGGGCAGGGAAATCCTTATGCTCTGGGCTTCTTCGGGTGGCAGAGATATCTCTGAACTGACTCTGCAGGCCAGGGCCTCACCTAGAGCCCATCTGCCAGTCATGGGGCTGAGAGAAGGACTGCAGGAGAGGACGCAGCCTGGAGCCTGGCACCCAGTGAGTGCTGGGAATGGAACAGCCATCCCGATGATCATTAGGAGTGAGTCTTATTTTCTGGAGTGTATGTGGAAGGGAAAGACTTCAGATTCTCGCCTGAGCCTCCAGGGACCTCATGGCTGCAGCCTGAGGATGAGGCCAGCTGGAACAGGAGGGGCACTGAGAGGGCGCAGGGGGCACAGGGGCAGAGGCTGGATGGGCTTCGGGCGGCTCACCGTGGGGTAAGCCTTGATGGCCCTCTCGATGATGTGGCGCACACTGGCCTTCATGCTGCGCTCTACCTCCCGCAGCCAGTCCTCCACGTTGCTGGAGGGGTAGATGGAGAAAGACAACTGCACCTCCTCCCCCTCGGCCGAGTACATGTGCGTGATCTCCAGGTCCTCCTGGAACAGCAGCTGCAAGCAGCAGGAGAGCATGAGTGGGGTCACCCCCAGTGTCCCCAGATGCCCTGCCCACCACAGTCCCAGCACTAAGCCTGCCTGTCCAGGGCCTACCACCTCAGGAAGAGAGCCCTGCGTTCCTACCCCCTGAGAGTCTCTGTTGGCTGGGCCTTCCCAGGCTGCATGGCCTGCTTTCTCCCCAGCGTGGCCTGGCCCCAGCCCAGGCCCAGCAAGACAAAGGCCTTGGGGAAGGAGGCTGATTGCCCTGCATGTCCCTGGCCTCCTGCATAGATGAGGGAGGACAAGGCGGGTCACAGGCCTCTGGCCTCATGGGTTTCGCAGTGTGCCGGGGGAACAGGGAGCCCTGGTGAGCTGGAAATCCAGGGCCCCCAGCCATGAGCTGGGGATTCTGCACTTGACCTTCCTCTCACAGGCCCTGGGTGTGTCTCCAAAGACTAGGAATGTCACACCTAATTTCCTGCTAAAAGTGCTTGTCACAAAAGGAGACACATTCTCCCTGGGAAGATGCCCCATGCTCCCGGTTCTGAGCCTGGGGCCCAGCTGCCCACCCGGGCGATGTTCTCGAAGCACTTGCGCAGGTGTGGCTGCACAGCCGTGGGGTCCTTTGTCTGCGACAAGATCTCTAGGAGTTCATCATCCGATAGGAAGTAGAATCTGCCAGGGGAACAGGGGTGAGGAAGCGGGTCACACAGGCTCCCTGGGCCCCAGCTGCCCAGCACTACAGACATCCCTGCACCCTAGCCTGAGCAGGGCCCTGGGTGCCTCAGCCTCACGGGCAGATACTGGCAGAGCAGCCATGGGCCAGGCGGTGCCCACCTGGGGAAGGCACTCCGCTTAGTCTCCAGGTACTCGCTGAGGCCCTTCTGCACCAGGTCCAGTATCTTGTTGCAGTCCCGCAGGCTGTCCAGCATCCTCACTTCTGAACACACATTGATCACCTGCAGGGCCAGACCATGCACAGAAATGGGTGGTGAGCATGGGCCAGGTATCAAGGCAGGCTCAGCCCAGAGCACCCACCCCAGCCAGAGCCCCTCAGCCGGGCCTGGGAAGGAAGATGCCGAAAAATTCTCCCGAGCCAGCAGCTGCGTCCAGTCCCACAGAAAAAAAATTCTATGGTCAAACAAATTAGAGTTAAACTCCTTAAGCTAAGGAGTTTGCTTTGCTGCAGGACTTGTCAGGGCCTCTAAAATGCTAATGTGGGCCAGGTGCAGTGGCTCACTCCTGTAATCCCAGCACATTGGAAGGCCAAGGCAGGTGGATCACCTGAGGTCAGGAGTTCAAGACCAGCCTAACCAACATGGTGAAACCCTGTCTCTACTAAATACAAAAAAATTAGCCAGTCATGATAGCGCATTCCCATAATTCCAGCTACTTGGGAGGCTGAGGCAGGGGAATCGCTTGAACCTGGGAGGCAGAGGTTTCAGTGAGCCGAGATTGTCCATTGCACTCCAGCCTGGGCAATAAGAGCAAAACTCCATTTAAAAAAAAAAAAAAAAAAGAAAGTGGGCTGTGGATCTCCAAGAGAAAAACTGTCAGTGACTGTGCCTCTAAGGAGTATCTCTGAGGCTGGGGAGCCCACTCTGGAGGACGTGGGTCAAGACCAAATCCTCAGGCTTGTCCACCAGCCTTTTCTGTGTAGGGAGGGAATAGACTAGATAGACTAGGAGGCTACCAGCAATGTGACCAGGGCCCTTGGGGGCCCCAGCTGCCCCTCCCACCCCGTCAAGCTTGCCTCTCGGTTCTCGTAGGCATGCTTCATGATCTTCTTCCAGATCCGCTCCATGGTCTGGTAGCGCTTGCTTTCCACAGGCAGCTGCCGGTTGATGTCCTCAGAGCTGAAGATGGGCTCCAGGTAGAGCCAGGACCGCTGGCAGTTCAGCCACTCCTCCAGCACCTCCTGGGGAGGGGAGGGGCAGGGAGGGGTGTGATACAGACTGTCAGGGTCCAAGCTGGGGTTTGTCCGCATGACTGAGACATTTCACCCCACCAGCATGCTGGGCAGAGCACTGGACACCAAACCCTGTGTCTACAGGGAGATTTCTAGAAGGTGCTGTCATCCATGATACCCCAGGGAACAAAAAGGATACAGGGATGTCTGCCCTCAAGAGAAGTCCCACATCCTCACGGAACGCCCAAGCCTCCAAGGGAGCCGGGGGAGCTGCTCTCTCAAAGGGAGGAATACACCCATGCCAGCAAAGCCTGCAGTGACAGCAAAGACTCAGTGCCTGGGAGACAAACCCAGCAAACCCAGCCTCTTTCCTAGAAGGACTTCGGGGTCCATGGCCCCAGGATTCTCTGGGGTTCAATGGGTCTTGAGTGTGAGAGTCCTAAAATACTCTCTGAAACATCAGTCCGAGAGTGAGACATCTTCAGAATAAGCCATTTCCTCCTTCCGCCTACATATTCCCCATTCAGGATTTATCTCTGGTCTTCTCCCATCAGCACAAACTCACATACTCATCCACTTCTTCCTCGTGGGATGGGGGCCACAGTCAGCAGTGTCAGGACTATGCCAAGCCCTGGTGGGCACCAGGGGAAACAGGGGTGAATGGGGCCTGGTCGCTTCCCTTGAGGGGACCACATCCCACTAAGGGGTTAGTTTTGCCCCTGAATCATGGACCCAGCATGTGTGGTGGACTCTGTAAGAGGCACTGACCAATGGCCTAAGTGGGAACCCCTTGAAGGAGGGTGAGGGAAAATCGGTGAGGCTGCTTGGTGCTGGACCTTGGAGGAGATGGAAGGTGGGTGTAGAACTCCAGGTCGAGTGGCCAGCATGAGAGAGGGAGAGCTGGGACAATGCTGACCAGCTCAGGGAGCTCTGGGTAGTCCAGGCACACTGATAAGTCCCCTTCACCTGCTTCTGGCCTTCACTGGAGGTCTCTGAATAGCTCACACAGTCACACCTGCAGGTTGGCTCCTGGACTGCCCTCCAGGGCTCTGTGGGCAGCCCTTGTCTCTGGCCTTGAGAGCCTGAGACAAGTGTAGGCCCTGAGTATGGCCCAGTCCCTTCAACTAAGGTAGCTCTGAATGAGATGGAAATGGAAACTCAGGACAGTCTGGGAAAGGGCACTGAGGTGCTTTGGGGCCTTGTGGCATCCAGCCCAGAAAGTGTCAGTACTGGAGGTCCTGGTTATCCTAAGCTCAGGCAGCCCTGGAGAGGCCAGCTGGCAGTTCTCAGTCCCTTCCTCAGCCACATTTTGGGACCAAATGCTGCCCTTCCACATCCTTAACTGCCTGGTCCAATAGCAGAACTTCATGTCTGGAGAGCCCATCCTTGTTGACTGCCTCTGAATGCAGTGAGGCAGGGCCTGCCAGAAAGCCAGGGGCTGTGTGAACGGGGGCAAGGTGCTGTGATGCTTTGAACCCTACCCGGAGACCATCAGTGACAGCCATGGGCCGGGGCTCTCTGGGTGGGGGAGCGATGAGGGAAGGACTCGGGGAAGGGCTGACCTGGGTCAGCTTCAGTTTGTTCTCCCAGGAGTTGATGCGCTGCTCAAAGGGCTTCTTGTAGGGTGAAAAGGACATGCTCTGGGTCATGACGATGTGGTCGTCCAGCAGCTGCGAGGCCTCATCTGGGCTCTTCAGGATGTAGGTGTCTGTCTCCTTGTAGGGCAGGACGTTGAACAGGATGGTTGACCACTCCTTCTCCATCTTGTCTAGTGCCTGGGGTGGGGGACAAGCCAGGCTGAGTCCCAGGAGGGACTGGTCCTGCTGCTGTCTGAGTAGCCCTGGCCAGGGAAGCAGCAGACAGTACCTGGCCATGACCTTCACATGACCCCTCTGGCAGATAGTCTCAGCTTGTCTGTCAACAAGTCCCATGTGAGCCCTCATCTGAATTCAGGGCCAATGCATTCTTTTTTTTTTTTTTCCCTGAAATAGAGTCTCGTTCTATCACCCAGGCTGGAGTGCAGCAGCGCAATCTTGGTTCACTGCAACCTCTGACTCTTGGGTTCAAGCAATTCTCCTGCCTTAGCCTCCCAAGTAAATGGGCTACAGGCATATGCCACCACGCCCGACTATTTTTTGTATTTTCAGTAGAGACAAGATTTCACCATGTTGGCCAGGCTGGTCTCGAACTCCTGACCTCAGGTGATCCACTGGCCTCAGCCTCCCAAAGTGCTGAGATTACAGGTATGAGCCACCGCGCCTGGCCCAATTCACTCTTACGCATGTGCTGCATGTGGTTGTACCTGTGTTGGGAAGCAGCTAAGGTGAAGAGAAGTGTGGGCGCTGGTCTCACCTCTGGCATTTACTGTGTCACCCTGACCAGTTGCTGAACCTTTCTGAGTCTTAATTGATTATCTGTTTTTTTGTTTGTTTTGTTTTGTTTTGAGACGGGATCTCACTCTGTCTCCCTGGCTGGAGTGCAGTGGCATAATCACCACTCACTGCAGCTTCAGCCTCCCAAGTAGCTGGGACTATAGGCATGTGCCACCATGCCTAGCTGATATTTTAATTTTTTGTAGAGACGGGGGTCTCCCTATGTTGCCCAGGCTGGTCTCAAACTCCTGGGCTCAAGCAATCCTTCCTCCTCAGCCTCCCAGAGTACTGGGATTACAGGCATGTGACTGCGCCCAGCCTGACTCATCTGTTAAATTGAGGATAATGTTATCAGCTCCTTCCTGAGGCTCTTGAGAGGAGTAACTGAAGAATAATAGCAATGGTAGACACTGTCAAGAACTTTATGTGTATTATTAACTCACTTAATAGAATGCATCTCAACCCCTGGGCCTCATGACCCCAGGCATGGGCTTATTACTGTCATCTTCCCAAGTGGCTGTGGCTGCCAAAGCAGAAGGCCAGGCTGTCCGGCAGGGCCTGAGTGGGGTAGGTGGGCCTGCTGATGGCTGCCCACCTGCTCGATGGCATACTCCTTGCCAGCCACCTCGGCCACCTTGCTGATGCTCTCAATATGGTCCTGCAGGTTCATCTCAAGGCAGCGAGCGAAGGTCAGGTTGGCCTTGGGCCTGACGTTGATGTTGATCTGGTTGGACAGCACCTCCCAGTGCCGGTTACGCATGCCAGGGTTACGCAGTCCCTGGATCAGCGGGATGTATGGTTTGAACTCCTCGATGCGAGCCCGGATGTCCAAGGCCACTTCCTGGCAGGCTGCAGGGTAGGACAGAAAGGCGTGAGAGGCAGCCAGTGGAGGCAGGGAAGGAGGGGACCCACTGGGGTGGCTCCCTACCTGGCATGTCCTTGAACTGCTTCACGCACTTGTGCATGGTCTTGAAGGCCTCAATCACATTCTTCTCTAGCTGCTCAGCGTCGATGGCGGACAGGGGGTCATTCATCCAGCTCTCTGACCAGCGCAGCCAGTCAGAGGCTGTGGTCCAGAGGTCCAGGTAGGGTTGAAACTCCTTCACCATCCTGGAGAGCTTGTCGTACTGCGGGGATAGGAGAGCAGGATTGGGGCTGACTTGGGGAGCTCCCCAGTCTCTCTCCATGCAGCCCCTTCTGGGCCAGGTCCTCTCCCTCTCCCTTGTTCCTGGCTGCTGTCCTTGCCCCTGCCCCCACACACCTGGGCCTGGTCTCCCTTCTTCTCTTCCCACCCAAGAGCTGGGCTCTGAGCTGTTGCACCAGACCTGGGCTGACCCTCAGGCCTTCTGCCTGGTCCCAGGGGCCTCCTCAACCTGACGGCCAGGGTTGGGCTGTCTCCACTCTGCAGCTTGCTCTACCCTGCCCCCAAATGCCGGAGCCCTGCCACCTGGTAGCTGTATCTACACGAGCTGCTTCCTCGAGCCAGAGGGCTTAGGGGCAGGGCGGCTGCGGGAGGCCTACGTTGGTGATGGGCAAGCCGAAGATGCGCTCGCGGTTGTTGTAGAGCACAGCCTGCTGCTGGCAGTCCTTCAGCTGCTTCTTCATGCGCCGCACCTCATTGGCAATCTCATGTGCTCGTGCAATCTCCACGTGGATGGAGAAGCCAGCTACCACCAGCTGCAGGCCAAGGAGCAGTGGGTCAGGTGCCCCTGCAGCCTCATTTGTGTCCACGCCTTCCCATGCAAACCCCAGGGAACCAGAGGTCCCAAGACATCCACTCCTCCCAGTGTAAGGAGGCTGTTCTCCTGGAGTGAGCAGATTCCTAGCCCATCACAGACAGGCTGACTGTCCTGTGGTAACACAGCAGGGCCAGGGGAGACCCAGTGCCCTGACGCTGGGCCCACTGCCCACTGGGCCACCATGGTCACAACAGAAGAGCTGGGGTCTTTACTACTCTGAATCTTTCTGGAGCTTGCTGCCCAGGCATCTCTTTGGCCTTTAGGTTCACTCTTTCAGCCATTTATTCTTTCATCCATCTGCTCGCCCATCACACGTTGACTCAGCACCTCCTGAATGCAAGAAGTGAGACCGAGCCCTGGAGAACTGTGCATGCGTGTGGTGGGATGGAGGGAGTGTCCAGCACCAAGCCTGCAGCCGTGCCCCACCTGTAGCCCTTCCAGCTTCTCCTGGAAGTTGTTCTGATCCATGATCTGGATTTTGCGGAACTTCTCCTCATCCTCCATATGCTGCTGCTGCACCATCTCTATCTGCCCAAGGATCTTAGAAGGCCAGTTGCTGGCAATCCATCTGGTCGGGATGGGGGTGGGGATTGGGAGAAATATCACAGCTGAAGTGGTGGGGTGGCAAGGCCAGGCAGGGGCATCCCACCAGGCACCCAGGCAGCCAGAGAGAAGGGGAAACCAGGGAAATCCAGGCAGCTGTGGAGGCCACTTGGGGCCGGACAGCTGGGAAGTGCAGGTGAGCTGGGAGGCAGCTACCGCCACCATCAGGGAGGCTGCCCTGCCCCCTGGGAGCTGCAGTCTGCATCTAGTGAGATGCAGACCCAACATGCCCAGTGCAGTGACCAGGACCAAGGGGAAGTGAGAGGAGTGGGGTCAAGTTCCACTCTTGAGCCTCAGGGGCCAGAGGGGCCTTTCCTCGGAGGAGGCAAAGCCACAGTCTCTAGCCAGGGCCCTCAGGCCAGCTGCCTTCATGTCAGACCTACTCTCTTTGTCCAGCTGACACAGGGGATCTGTGGAACGTGGGGCTTTCCCCTGAAGCTGGCCTATGGATGCTGACCCTGGGGGAGTTCCCCCTGAGCACCCAGGTGCCCTGTCTGCCAGTGTCTCCGGGCTCCTGGGCAGGACCCTGATGGTCCTGACTGCCCCCAACATCTGTGAGGCAGTGCTGGGTGTGAGGTCTCTGGCTACTGATGGGACAGAGACAAGGTTGGGGAGCACCTGAGGCCAAGAGGCCCAAATGAATTCCTTCTGCTTCATTGGCCACGTAGCTCTACCTGGTCCTGGCCCATGTGTGGAGCCCTGGCCTCTGGAATCTCAGCGGGGCACTTCTGGGGAGACTGCACAGGCTGTGGCAGATGGGACATTTGGGAGCCTCTGCAGCTCAGCAGCTCCCCTCACACTCCACCCTGCACCTGGCATGGGGGCCCAGCTCCCACTCACTTGTCATTGAAGTCATCTGAGCTGAGGTTGTAGAGGAATTCATCCATGACCTGGTAGTCATCCATGACCTTCACAATCCGCTCCTGTACAGACAGGTGGTAATGAGAACTGCACGTGTGCCAGGGAACAGGGTGGGTAATTGGGATCTGGCTCCCCAAAGAGATGGAAACTAGAGAGGGGCTGCTCTCTTTCAGAGTAGAAAGGTCTGGGCCGGGGGGGAAGGCCCAGAGTGCAAGGGCAGCATCAGGCTCAGGACTCCAAGAGCCATGGCAGCCACACGTCCAGCTTCCAGCCCCCGACCCCCAGACAGCAGAGCTCTGAAGCCCCGGCTCACAGCCCCCAAACCCCATCTGTGCTCTGTCCAGCTACCTCCCCCTCAGCCTCCTGGGTCCTGACCTCCCAGCCCCTGCCTAACGCCAGCCTTCAGACTCTAACAAACACCGGCTCTGTGCCTCCTGGCCCCCGTCTCACCTCCAGGCCCACCAGCCTTTCCGGGATGCTCTTCATCCATTCTCGCAGCTCAGCCAGCTCCTCAATGCTGTTGGGCTTCTCATAGATCTTGCGGCTGATGCTGCGGAACTCCTCGCAGATCTGGCAGCGGGAGGAGGTGCTGGGGAGGGCGGCATGCTGCTCCTTTGCCTTCCCTGGCCTGCTCCTCCTCCTTGGTCTTCAGCATCTCCTGACAGGGAACTGTTCCCCCCACCCCAATACCCTGTGGCGCTTTCCAAGAGGGGTGCTCCTGGTGGGCTCCCTGGGTTGCTGAGGACTGTTAGTGGGCCAAGGGTGTGACCCGGCACACCTCAACCTCCCAGCCTCCTCTGGCCCCACCAATACACGGAGGGCTCCTGAGGCCTGCGGTCATACTCCCTGGCTTCATGAAACAAATCCGTCAAGGGTGTCCTTTGTGAGACTTCCCAGGCCTCTACAAGTCTGGGGAAGGAGGTAGAAACCCCCATTTCCTGGGACCTACCATATGGGACAGCTCCCTGAAGACAGGCAGGGATGGGACAGGGTTTCCAGCTCCTTCCCTTGGCACCTGGGCTCTGCAGACACCCCAGACCCTGCCTGGGGACATCTTGCCATATATGTGAGGGTGCTCATGTGCTGCTGTGGTCACTGAGGCGGGGCGGGTGGGCACTTACGCTGTCCACCTCCTTGTGCAGGTTCTTGGCAAGGATGTCCAGCATGGAAGTGGCCAGGGCCTTGCGCTTCTTGGACAGGCTCTGCTTGACGTTGTCAGTGTTGATGTAGAAAGGTCCGATGATGATGCTGCTGGGCAGCGAACTGTCCAGGATCTCCTTCTCCTGCAGGTGGGTGAGCACCACCTCCCGCACTTCCTGGGCCGACAGGCCCTGCGTCTGGTAGGCTCTGAGGACAGCAAGCACATGGGAGGGGGCAGAGGACAGTGAGCAGGGTTGGCAGGGAGTCATATGCGCCGACACACAAACACACTCCGATGCGCAGGGGCACACGTACGCACTTGAGGAAAGTGGCGATGTCGTTGTTGCTCAGCTCCAGGTACTTTCGGTACTCTTTGGCATAGGCCCGCAGTGGGATCATGGCCTTGGCCATGGCGCTGGAGATGGTGGCCCGTAGCTCCTCCACCAGTGGCTCATGAAGGCCCACCGACTCCAGCAGGGGGTCACCGCTGATGAAGATGTCCTCCATCACCAGCTGCGAGGGAAGGCATGGGAGGGGCAGCGCTGGATGAGCCAGGTGGTGAAGAAGCAGAGGGGCTGGAGACGGAGATTCCTCCCGAGGAGCAGGGCAAATAGGGGCAGGATATGCCTGAAGCCTGTGGATGGCACAGTGGCCGCAGAGAGTTGGGGTGCAGGGGGAGGGGGTTTTGCTGTGCTGTCTCTTTACAAGGCCAGAAGGCCCTGTGAGGCCCACCAACGAGCAGCATCTTCCCCTGCCTGGGCCTGACTCAGCCCAGGGCCAAGGAAAGGTGCAGAAAAGACAACCGGGTCATGAAGGCTGTGACTGACCAGCAGGGGAGACAAGAAGAGCTAGGGCTACGGGGCTTTTGGGCCTGGAAGTGGGCTGTGTGCAGCTGGGTGTGTGTGCAGTGACAGTGGCTAGTCGGGGCTTTGGACAGAGGTTCTGTATTAGAAGCCGGCCCGTGATCCCCTCCGGAGATGAAGAGAGGGCAGGAGCTGGGTGGGATCAAGAACGTGGGGTCTGCGTCAGAGCTGGCCATGGCAGCAAAGGTCCAGCAAGCCCAGGGTTCAGATCACAGTTCCGACACTTAGCAACTACACAATCTTAGGCTATCACACTTCTCCAAGCCTCACCTACAGAATGCGGGTGTTAATAATAGTTCCCAGTGCAGCCTGTGATGAGGATTAAATGAGATACTTGAGAGTTACAGGGCTGAGCATGCTGCCTGCCTGACAGGAGGCCTGTGATACAGCTGAACTGCAGCAGCACCCTGAGGCGCAGGGAACCATCAGCAGCCAGGGCCTGCGGCCTGCTTAGGCTGCAGCGTGTACCTTCTCCAGCTGGGGCACGGCGTGGGTGGCCAGGATGCCCTTGTCGAAGAGGTTCAGCAGAGATGCCTCAAACTGCTCCAGTGGGGTGCTATAGTGCACCCCAGAGCTGTCCAGCACCAGGTCCACGATGAACAGGGGATTCTTCCGGGGCCTGCAGGCAATGGCGGGCTGACTGTGGGCAGGGGCCTAGGAGGCCTGTGTGCAGGGGCGGCCCTCTGCCCTTCCTCAGCGCTATGGCTCTTGGACCTTCCATACACGGTCCTTGACTTCTCCTTCCTCCCAAACACCTTCAAGTTGCCAGAGAGGAAGACCCAGGCCGACTAAACAGATTCCTCAGCTCCTGACATGCTCCGAGGCCCATGAGCACCACAAGCGAGGGAGGCCCCCCGCCCCTGTGTTAAGGTTGTTGGGACTTGGGCGTTGTGGCCCCCACACTTTCCCTGGGAGCCCATCTTCCTTGGCTTCCGATCTCTGCTACGCAGCAAGAGCCAAGACTGGAGCTCAGCTGGGGCCCTCTGATGGCTTCTGTCTGTACTTACAATGAATCCAGCCCCCAGCTGAGACTTCAGGAGGCCCCGTGAGATCTGGCCTGGTCCCTGCAACCTCTCCCACTGCATTCTCAGCAGCCCTCCCTGTCCTCCCTGACTCTAGCCACACTGGCCAGCCTTTCCTTCCTCGACTGCGCGATGACCTCAAGCCAAGCGAGCAGCGCCAGGCCTGTCCTCCCCTTAGTGTCTCTGCCCATGCTGCTCTCTGCACCTGTACCTCCCTCCACCTCCCATCCCATCACAACCGGTTTCTTCTTATGTCTCAGGTCTTGGCACAGATGCCATCTCCTCCCTGACCCCCTGGCAAAGGCCCACCCCCAGTGTCTATCATGGCCCCTGCCCAAATTGGCAATGACTATGTATATTTATTTATCTGTTTGCTGCCTGTCTCCCCCATGAGACCAGGGACTGGGCCTCTCTTGTTCCCTTAGAACCGTGCCTGGTTCGTGGCAAGTGCTCAAAGAATATTTCTCCGCTGAGTAACTCAATGACAAAGTGAGTGAAGGTCACCAGAAGCAATGCAAGCCAGGGCTGGCGGGACACTGCCCAGCAGCCTGCAGGGAGCTCAGCTCTCCCTACTGCCTGGGACCCGGCATGGATGGGTACCCTGGCCCTCGTCCTCCACCCTGCTCCATCCCAACCACTGGGGCCTAGCAAGGAACAGCTCCAGTATCAACAGGTGCCTCTGCCCAGCCGGGCCCCACCTGTAGGGGCTGTTAATTAAGTCGTCACCCCAGACCATGTCGTCGGTGCAGTTGAGCACGCTGTGGCAGGCATCGCTGATGAACTGTGAGAAGCTGGCGAGCGAGTCCTGCACCAGGAAGCGCAGCGTGTCCTGCAGCATGTACTTCACCAGCTCCATCAGCTTGCGCAGCTTGGACATCAGGTACACCTCCCAGTTGGTCTCGTAGAGGTTGTACCAGCCCTTGCTCATGTCGCGCAGGCTGCTGCGCATGGCCACCTTGAGCGAGTTGACCCAGCTGTCCTTGAGGAACATCTGCACCTGGAGTGGCCGCAGGCATCATCACATGGCCACCCTGGGGATCCGTCACCTATAGCCACACTCAGGGACTCAAAGCACCAGGGCACTTGGGGCTCAGGGCTCATCTGATTGTGGAGGGATGTCCCCTACCCCAACTACTGCCAAGCCCTGCCAACCAACAGCCTCACGTGACCCTGAGGGCTCAGGGCTGCTGGGATTAGGGGAAGGAGGGAAGAAAGGAGAGAGGGAATATGGGGCAACAGAAGCAGGACTTTCCCTCCAGCCATGAGAGACAGAGACCCAGGGAATGAGACAAGAGAGAAGCAGAGAGACAGAGAACAAGACAAAAACAGACTGAGAGGGAAAGACACAGAGAATGAGGCAGAGAGACAGAAGAGGGGCCCTACCCCCATCATACCCCAATCTGCAGGTCAACACAGGGGTGCCTGAGGTTCCTGCTCCCCTTCTAAGACCAGGGGTCTGCTTCAGAGGCAAACAGAGTTGGGATGGAAAGGGATTGGAAATAGAGCCCGCCCTGGTTTTCCCTTTCTCTCCAAGATAAGCTGTCACCCTCAGTTCCCACTCCAGCCTCCAATAAGGTCTAGGAAGAGGCTGAGGACAGGTTTTGAGAAAAGCAGGAGCTCACAGCCTCACCACGTGGCCTGTTGACCCGGGCCTTCCACTGTGGCCCTGACCTGTGCCTGCTGGCTCTGAGGTTCTGCCCTGTACTTGCCCCTCTGTGCCCCTCATGCCCACAAACCTGGGAGAAGGTCTGTGACTGGATCTGCTCAAACTCCTCCAGGCGGCTGTACTTGGAGAGGTTTGAGTGGAACAGGGACATGGTGGTCACACTGTTGCACTGGGCCCTCACCTTGCTGAGGGCCGTGATGACCTCTGGCCGTGTGAGCAGGGACACAAAGGTGAAGTCCTCCTTCTGCTCCCGGAAGGGGTACTTGGGGACACTCACCAACCCTGCAGGGGTAGTGGCCAAGGGCCAGGATGAGACCCTGCCTGGCCACACCAGGACACAGGACAGATCCACAGGTGCTTGATGGAGGGCCGTGACTCCTGCCTTTTCCCCGGAAGAGGGACTAGCATTCCCAGAGCCCCACTTTTCCCATAGTTTGCTAGAGTGGTGCTGCAGCTCTTTAGTGAGGTGCCCACTCTGAGATGGATAAAGGAATTCCTTCTAGGACCCCTTAGTCACAGACTCCTCTGAGAAGTAGATGAGAGCCGTGGACCGCCTCCTCATCCACCCCCACCTGTGCTGCACACAAGCTCAAGGTCTGTCCACAGCCTGCCCTGGAGCACCAAGGAAGGAAGATGTGGGTACCAGGACCTCTTGGAATGCCCACTGTCCACACCCCAGCCTGCATGCTGAGTACATGACACACAGGAAGCTGAGTCTAGGAAGGTTGGCAGGGGAGCTCAAAGCAAGGAGCATTCTTGGGCCCCGGGATCCTGCTCTGAGACTCAGTCTCCTCTTGCTACTGGAGGAAGAAGGACTGTCCTCTAGGTCAGAGCAGCAGAGCCCCTTCCATCTACTGTGGAAACACTGTTTCCTAATACAAGTTCACCTTGCTACTTCTGTGCAATTCCCACTAATATGTTCAAAAAGAGCCTTCTTCCCCTTCCTCTGGTCCAGAACCCTCCAGGCAGCTGGGAGAAGTGGGACAAGTGCTGGAGACAGGGAAGGTGCAGGGAGTGTCGAGCTAATGATGCCCACAGTGGCAGAGCAGACGATCGTGGAGGGGAGGGTTGGGGGACAGCTCTGGCCAGGTGGACGGCCATGGGGCCTGTCTTGGTCCAGTGACCCTCACCTTGCTCAGGCACCTGCTCCTCCTCCTTCTTGGGGAGGGTCACGTAGGAGAAGGTCTCAGGCTTGGAAGAGACAATGTGGTCAAAGTTGATCTTGTTCATGCTGCGCTCATAGTCCAGGCTCACTTCTCTGGCGAGACTGCTGAGGTGCTCTAGAACCCTGTCCATGGAGACAGGAGATGGGGGCGTCAGGGGCTCCACATCCTGTGAATCCCAGCCGGGGCCAGGCTCTGCTCTGACATGGACCTGGGGACATACATTTAGGGCTTCCCTTCTGGATTCATGGCCACACCCCTACATGGCCCTGAGCCACTAACCTCCAAGTGCACCTCCCCTGCTTCTTTCATGCCCCTTGTCCCCATTTTCTGTTGCCAGTCTCTGCGAGCCAAGGCAGGCCCCAGAGCAGTGGGACAGGGTGCAGGAAGTCCTGGGCCTGGAAGCCTCAGAGAGCTGCCCACTCACTGCCTGCACCTCCCCTGCAGCACCCCCGCCCACTGCCCATGGTTCAGTGGAAGATGCCTGCCACCGAGCTCCTTTGCTTTCACCGAGCAATCATGGCAGTGCCTGGAAGGTGCTGAGAGCTCAGGCTGCGCAATACCACGACTGGGCCCGAGGGTGGGGGACCCCTGCACTTCACCCTGGAACTGGGCTTTGAGATCGGAAATCGCCAGACCTGGGGTGAGCTTGCCTTTGTCCATTAGCAGCTCTCGTTGGCTCCACCTCTGAGGAAGCCTCAAATATATCTCTTTCTCCCCTGCTGCTCAGCTGCTATTCTGGTTCAAGCCACCATCATGGTCTCTGGCCCGATTATGGCATGAGTCTCTTCACTGATCTCCCTGCTTCCACGCTTGCCCCCTTACAACCCATTCTCCACTTGGCAAGGGGAAAATATTTATTTTAAACATGTAAATGATCAAGCCACTCCTCTGCTCAGTACCACCCATGGTGAGCAGAGACTGTCGGCCCGTGGCTGCGTCTCTGCCCCAGCCTGCATGTGGTCCAGCCTCCCCCACCAACATCTTTCTCTGCACCCCAGCCACAGTAACCCTGTCCTGCTCCTCAAGTACCGCAAACTTGTCCCTACCTCAGCCTCTGCACTTCTGTTCCCTCTGCCAGAATCCTCTTCTTCCCTTACTGTTTTAGGCCTCAGCTCAAATGTTATCACCTCTGTCGGGAGGCTTTCCCTGACCACCTAATAGAAAGAAGTCCTTCTGAGACATCTCTATTCTCCTCTCTCGCTTGTTCTTCACAGCACTTATCGGAACGCCGAATCACCCCGATTTCTCATTGTCTGTCTTCCTGGCCAGGCTGAGTCCCCAGGGTACAGGCTCTTTGTTGGAAATGTTCACTGCTATGTCCCCAGTGCCTGGCACAAGATGGGTATTTCTACACATGGCTGCTTACTGGCCTGAAATCCACTCCCTCCCTTCTTCCTCAATTTTGTTCCAGAATTCAGTACTTCCTCACTAGACTCAGGGGAAGATGACACAGCCCCAGCTCCAGGGGTACATCTCAGCCAGTTCGAGCCAATCATGTGGAACTTGCCCTGACTGTAGTTGGTTTAGGAAGGGAAACACAACCCAGTTATGATCAACCACTTATGCAGAGATATAAAAGTCAAGCCCTCTGCAGTCAGCTAAGATTGTTCCACTGCACTCTAGCCTGGGGGACAGAGCAAGACCCTGTCTAAAAAAAAAAAAAAAAAAAAAAGTCAAGCCCTCTTATTCTGGCTCCCTCCAGAACAAATTCGGTGGTGCCATGCTTGCCCCAGAGTTTCCCACAGGATCAGGCTGAGGCTAGACTTCTAAAATCATATTTCTCCAGCAGCTTCTTCTATTATATCCTGCTTCCCTCACTTCCTTATAGATTTCTTCTGAGAGGATTTCGTCAATTGCTTGCACAAGAATCCCCAAATCAGGGTCTGCTTCTAGGGAACCCAATCTAAGACAACCCTTACTATGCTCATGAAACTGCCACTGCCCTCTTGCCTGAAGATGAAGCCAGCATACACTGGAGGCAGAGCCCTGAGGCACCAACCCGGGGACACGCTGCAATGCTTTTCCTGCTGCAGGTACAGTAACACACTTCCCTGCCGTCTAAGCCAACCCGAGACCAGCATCTTTGATACTTAAAGCCAAAAACATTACAAATTGAATAAAATTCAAGAAACAGAATACTTGATAGCAAAGGTAAGGTGGCTACACTGATTCAAATCTTCCAATATATCCCTGGAAGGAAGGAAGGAAGGAAGGAAGGGAGGGAGGGAGGGAGGGAGGGAAGGAAAAACTAACACTACCAAAACCTGCACCTTTAGCACAGCTAGAATAAGAAGACTGCCTAAATTTCAAATTGTCTTTAAATTTAAAAATAAACATTAATCTCCAGTGAGCTGTCTCTCACACTCTTGTTGCAAGTTTTCACAGAGAACAAGGGCAGGCTAAGGAAAACTGAAGAGGGAAATAGTGGCAGCCCTAAGTCAGATCTAAAATCCTACCTGAGCCTGGGTGGGGTGGCTCACACCTGTAATCCCAACAGTTTGAGAGGCCGAGGTGGGTAGATCACCTTAGGCCAGGAGTTCAAGACCAGCCTGGCCAACATGGTGAAACCCTGTCTCTACTAAAAGTACAAAAATTAGCCGGACGTGGTGGTGAGTGCTTATAGTCCCAGCTACTCAGGAGACTGATGCAGGAGAATCATTTGAACCTGGAGGGCAGAGTTTGCAGTGAGCCTAGATCACACCACTGCACTCCAGACTGGATCACAGAACAAGAGTTCATCTCAAAAAAGTATATAATAAATAAATACATACATACATAAAATCCTACCAGAAAGAGAAATCGAGGCCAGGCGCAGTGCCTCATGCCTTTCATCCTAGCACTTTGGAAGGCCAATGTGGGTGGATCACGTGAGCCCAGGAGTTTGAGACCAGCCCAGACAACAGAATGAGACCCCATCTCTACAAAAAATTAAAAAATGAGCAGGTTTGTGGCATACACCTGTAGTCCCAGCTACCAGGGAGGCTGAGGTAGGAGGATTATTTGAGCCCAAGAGTTTGAGGCTATAGTTAGCTGTGATTGTGCCACGGCATACCAGCCTGGGCGAAAGAGTGAGACTGCATCTCAAAAAAAGAGAAAGTAACCTTGGCTGTAAAAATACTGAAAAAGTGTCCTGGTAAATCCTTACTACAAGGAAGGGACTTAAGGGCATGCAATTCTAGGCAGTATTCTTTGAAAGGCATGGCTTAAAGGACAGGAGGTAAAAGGAAAGGAGTCCGTTGCAGACTGGAGGGGAAGGGAAAAGAAGCAAAAGTGAAATCGTGAGTTCTGCAAGATAGGAGAACAAAAACCTTGGAGGACCTACATCCCTCTCCCCAGCACATGTATGCGCGCGCGCACACACACGAACACCCCCCACACACACACCATTTAAAAACAAAAACTAGTGTGCAATACTGACAGAAGAGGGCGCCCTTGAACTAGAAAGCTTGCAAATCACTCCAAATCCTGAAATGAATAGGTGAACACCAACTACATTTTTTTCTACAAGCAAAAGAAAGCATTGTTTAGCTTTGTTTGGACGCTTGAGAAGATGAGAGCATCTTAACCGATAAAATTCCCATCAGCTCTAAAAAAATAAACAAGGACCAAGTAGAAGAGAACTGTAACATAGCACTTCAGCTAAATAGCCTAAAACAAGTGTTTGGCCATCTGAAAAACCACCCTGAATCAGAAATTCAAAAAGAAAACACAGAAATGGACAAATAACAGTAAGAAAAGAGATTTAATCAAGCTCAAGGAAAAAATAGAAAATAAAATTATCCCAGGGAGGAAGGTGAAATTACAAGATGCCCAAGAGAAAATAGTCAAATTAAAGCATAATGAAGTAAATTGAAGAAAGGCAGGATATAACCAAGAGAATAAAAATGAGAGACAATAAAGGAAGTAAATGAAAGAAAACACAATTTTTAAAAATAAATAAAATCGCCAGGTGCAGTGGCTCACGCCTATAATCCCAGCACTTTGGGAGGTTGAGGAGGGCGGATCATAAGGACAAGCGATTGGGACCAGCCTGACAAACATGGTGAAACCCCGTCTCTACTAAAAATACAAAACTTTGCTGGGCATGATAGTGCGCGCCTGTAGTCCTAGCTACTTAGGAGGCTGAGGCAGGAGAATTGCTTGAACTGGGGAGGCAGAGGTTGCAGTGAGACGAGATTCTACCACTGCACTCCAACCTGGCGACAGAGCCAGATTCTGACTAAAAATAAATTAAATAAATAAATAAATAAATAAAATTAAAAAGAAATAACTAAAAAGGGTCAGAAGTGGTTGAATTAGAGGATAGGCAAAGAAGCAGCAATATATAAAAAGCTATGGAGATATATAGTGGAATCCTTGATGAAGAAAAACAAAAGAATGGAACAGGACCAAGATTCAAAACTATAATTCAAGGGAAATTTCTTTTTTTTTTTTTTGAGATGGAGTCTGGCTCTGTCATTCAGGCTGGAGTACAGTGGCACAATCTTGGCTCACTACAAACTCCACCTCCCAGGTTCAAGCGATTCTCCTGCCTCAGCCTCCTGAGTAGCTGGGATTACAGGCGCCCATGACCATGTCTGGCTAATTTTTGTTTTTTGTTTTTTGTTTTTTTTTTGAGATGGAGTTTCACTCATGTTACCCAGGCTGGAGTGCAATGGCGCGATCTCGGCTCACCGCAACCTCCGCCTCCTGGGTTCAGGCAATTCTCCTGCCTCAGCCTCCTGAGTAGCTGGGATTACAGGCACGCACCACCATGCCCAGCTAATTTTTTGTATTTTTAGTAGAGACGGGGTTTCACCATGTTGATCAGACTGGTCTTGAACTCCGGACCTCATGATCTGCCCACCTCAGCCTCCCAAAGTGCTGGGATTACAGACATAAGCCACCGTTTTTTGTTTTTTGTGTTTTTGAGACAGAGTCTCGCTCTGCTGCCCAGGCTGGAGTGCAATGGCCCAATCTGCTTACAGGAACCTCCGCTTGGCGGGCTCAAGCAATTCTCCTTCCTCAGCCTCCCGAGTGGCTGGGATTACAGGCATGTGCCACCACACCCAGCTAATTTTTGTATTTTTAGTAGAGACAGGGTTTCACCATGTTGGCCAGGCTGGTCTTGAACTCCTGACCTCAGGCAATCCGCCCACCTCGGCCTCCCAAAGTGCTGGGATTACAGGTGTGTGCCTGGCTGGCCTCAGACTTCTTAAAAGCAACACACAGGCAAGGCAACCAAAGAGGAGCATTTTTTTTTAACTCATAGAATAAAAGTGTAAACTAAGACCTTTATATCTGGTCAAGCCGCCCTTCAGGTTTTAAATGTGTGAGAGAGAACTCAAGGAACTCTATACCCTGAGCTCTTCATCAGGAATCTACTAGAAAAGGAACTTTATACAACCAAGAGATGACGGTAAACTTCAGAAAAAAGACTGACACATTTAAAAGAGTTTATTGTAAATTTAAGATGGGTGGAGATGAATGTGGAGAAATAGTAATAATGTTTTAATAGTTAAAATATTAAGTAAAGGCTGGGTGCGGTGGCTCATGCCTGTAATACCAGCACTTTGGGAGGCCAAGGCAGGAGGCTCATTTGAGGTCAGGAGTTCAAAACCAGCCTGGCCAACATGATGAAATCCCATCTCTACTAAAAACACAAAAATTAGCCAGGCGTAGTGGTGGGCGCCTACAATCTCAGCTACTTGGGAGGCTGAGGCAGGAGAATTGCTTGAACATGGTGGGCAGAGGTTGCAGTGAGCAGAGATCACTACCATTGCACTCCAGCCTGGGTGACAGAGCAAGACTTTGTCTCAAAAAATAAATAAATAGGGCCGGGCATGGTGGCTCATGCCTGTAATCCGAGCACTTTGGAGGCCAAGGTGGGCGGATCTCCTGAGGTTGGGAGTTCAAGACCAGCCTGACCAACATGGTGAAACCCCATCTTAAAAAAAAANAAATAAATAAATAAATAAATAAATAAATAAATAAGTAGAACTGAGCATGGTGACTCACTCCTATAATCCCAGAACTTTGGGAGGCTGAGGTGAGCAGATTGCTTGAGCCCAAGAGTTTGAGACCAGCCTGGGCAACACAAGGAGACCCTGTCTCTACAAAAAAATACAAAAATTAATCACATCTGTGGTCTCAGCTACTTGGGAGGCTGAGGTGTAAGGATAGCTTGAGCCCAGAAGGTCAAGGCTGAGGTGAGCTGTGATTGTGCTACTGCACTCTAGCGTGGGTGACAGAGCAAGACCCCGTCTCGAAACAAAGCAAACAACAAAAATAAAACAGGCCAGATATTAAAGGGTTAAGTAGGAAAGCAGGGGATAATGGAGACTACAAAAGAAACCACTAAAGGTATAAACCTTCCCAAATGTCAAAAGAAATTTTTTAAATGAACGAACTAAGAAAACATACCATGTAGAGAAAGAAACACAGCATTGTATTACAATACACATAATGATTATAATACGAAGTAATATGACTGAGTTGAGGTCAAACCTATTAGCCATACCAATAAATGTGAATGGGCTTAACTCACCTATTACAAGAAGAAGCTGGCTCACAAATAAAACCCAAACTATATGCCTAAAGTAAGAAACTGATAAAAACCAATTAGTTCTGAAAGGCTCAAAATAAAGGGATTTATCGATCAAATGAAACAATAAGATGTCAGATTGTAATGTTGATATCAAGCAAAGTAAAATGCAGATCAAAGAGCATTAGAACTCTACCAAAAGGCTCCTGGAACTGATAAACAACTTCGGTAAAGTTTCAGGAAACAAAATCAATGTACAGGAATCAGGAGCATTTCCATACAAGCTGAGAGCCAAATTAAGAATACAATTTCATTTATGATTGCCACAAAAAAATACCTAGGGATACATTTAACCAAGGAGGTGAAAGATCTCTAGAAGAACTGCAAAACACTGCTAAAAGAACTCAGAGATGACATAACCAAATGGAAAAACACTCCATGTTAATGGACTGGAAGAATCAATATTGTTAATATGGCCATACTGTCTAAAGCAATCTACAGATTTAACACAATTCCTATCAAACTACCAAGTCATTTTTCACAGAACTAGGAAAAAATTAGTCTAAAATTTATATGAAACCCAAAAAGACCCTGAATAGCCAAAGCAAACCTAAGCAAAAAGAACAAAGCTGGAGGCATCACCTTATCTTCAAACTATACTACAAGGCTATAGTAACCAAAACACCATGTTACTGGTTCAAAACAGACACATAGGCCAACGTAACAGAATAGAGAGTGCAGAAATAAAGCCACACACCTAAAGCCATCTGATCTTCAACAAAGTTGACAAAAATATGCAATGAGTAAAGGACTATTCAATAAATAGTGCTGGGATAGCTTGCTAGCCACATGCAGAAGGTTGAAACCGACCCGTACCTTTCACCATAAATAAAAATTAACTCAAGATAAATTAAAGATTTAAGTTGTTTTTTTTTTTCCTGAGACAGTATCTTGCTCTGTCACCCAGGTTGGAGTGCAGTGGCACCAGCTTGGCTCACTGCAACCTCTGCCTCCTAGGTTCAAGTGATCCTCCCACCTCAGCCTCCCAAAGAGCTAGGACTACAGGTGCACCCCCACCATGCTTGGCTAATTTTTGTTTGTGTGTGTATGTATGTATGTATGTATGTATATATATATATATATATATATATACATACATACATACATACACACACATATATATATACACACATATTTTTTGTAGAGATGGGGTTTTACCATGTTGCCCAGGCTGATCTTGAACTCCTGAGTTCAAACCATCTACCTGCTTCAACCTCCCAAAGTGCTGGGATTGCAGGTGTCAGCCATCTAGTCTGGCCAGGATTAAAGATTTAAATGCCAGACCTCAAACTCTAAGAATCCTAGAAGAAAACCTAGGAATCAGCATTCTGGACATTGGCCTTGGGAAAGAATTTATGACTAAGTCCTCAAAAGCGATTGCAAAAAAAAAACAAAAATTGAAGAGTGAGACCTAATTAAAGAGCTTTTGCATAGCAAAAGAAACTATCAACAGAGAAAACAGACAATCTGCAGAATTGGAGAAAATATTCAGAAACTACACATCTGACAAAAGTCTAATATCCAGAATCTATAAGGAACTTAAACAACTGAACAATGAAAAAATGAATAATCCCATTTGAGAAATGGGCAAAAGGGCCAGGTATGGTGGCTCACAACTGTAATCTCAGCACTTTGGGAGGCCGAGGCAGGCGAATCACCTGAGATCAGGAGTTCAAAACCAACCTGGCCAACATGGTGAAACCCTGTCTCTACCAAAAATACAAAAATGAGCCAGGTGTGGTGGCATGTACCTGTAATCCCAGCTACTCCAGAGGCTGAGGCAGGAGAAATCGCTTAACACAGGAGGAGGAGGTTGCAGTGAGTCGAGATTGCACCACTGCACTCCAGCCTGGGCAACAGACCAAAACTCCATCTCAAGAGAAAAAAAAGTGAAATACTAGGTATCAGAATCTGTGGACTACTTTTAAAGCAATTATCAGAAGAAAGTTCATAGCCTCAAGCACATTTGTCACTAAGAATGAAATAAATTCCTAATACATGCAGGCACACACACACACACACACCACAAACTATACAACATAACAGATAAGCCAAAAGATGGCACAATGAAGGAAATAAAGATAAAAGTAGAAATTCATAAGGGAGATGTAGAAAAGCAGTCAATCACATTAGTAAACCTAAATCCTCTTTTTTAAAGTAACACACCAGGCCGGGCACAGTGGCTCACACCTGAAATTCCAGCACTTTGAGGGGCCAAGGCAGGGGGATCACCTGAAGTCAGGAGGTCAAGAGCAGCCTGGCCAACATGGTGAAACCCCGTCTCTACTAAAAATATAAAAAATGAGCTGGGTGTGGTGCCTGTAATCCCAGCTACTTAGAAGGCTGAGGCAGGAGAATCATTTGAACCCAGAAGGCGGAGGTTGCACTGAGCGAAGATTGTGCCATTGCACTCTAGCCTGGGCAACAAGAGCTAAACTCTGTCTCAAAAACAACAACAAAAAAAAAATATATAAGCTACTAAATAACCTAATAAACCAAAACCAGAAAGAAACAGGAAGAGAGCATGACTCCACAAAATAAGAGTAATGAGGAGCAGTAAATATTAAACCAGAAAAAAATTGAAAATAAAAAACAACTTTACAGAATTATATGCAAATATATTTCAAAACAGATATAAGATGGATAATTTTTTAGAGAAACAATGTATATGAAAATGACTCCATTAGAAGTAGAAAGATTAAAAATAGACCAATTTCTTTCTTTTTTTTTTTTTTGAGATAGAATCTCGCTCTGTCACCTAGGCTGGAGTGCAGTTGTGCAATCTTGGGTCACTGTAACCTCTGCCTCCTGGGTTCAAACAATTCTCGTGCCTCAGCCTCCTGAGTAGTTGGGGCTACAGGCATGTGCCACCATGCCCAGCTAATTTTTGTATTTTTAGTAGAGATGGGGTTACATGATGTTGGCCAGGCTGGTCTCAAACGCCCTGACCTCAGGTGATTCATCCCCTTGGCCTCCCAAAGTGGTAAAATTACAGGTGTGAGCCATTGCGCCCGGCCAGTCAAATGATTTTTAACAAGGATGCCAAGACAATTCAACGTGCAAAAGACTATCTATAGCGTGCTACCTTTCACGTAAGAAAGGGAGGAGTATAAGAAAACATATATATGTCTGAAATATACATGTTTCTGCTCATTTGTGCAATAAAAAACACAGAAAGGATAAACCAGAAACTATTGATATTGGTTATCTGTGGGCATGTGGTAGGAACACAGTGGGAAAGATAAGGAACCTGGACAGGATGGGGAGGTGGAAAGTGACAGATTTCTGCGTATAGCTTTCTGAGTGATAGCTATTTTGTCGTATACATAGCCATATGCTAAATAATGACATTTTGGTTACAGTTTGCATATATGATGGTGGTCCCATAAGATTATAATGGAGTCAAAAAATTCCCATTTCTTAGTGACATCATGGCATTGTAATGTCATAACGCAACACATTACTAATGTGTTTATGGTTATGCTGGTGTAAACAAACCTACTGCAGCCAGTCATATAAAAGCATAGCACGTATGGTTATATACAGAACATAATATGTGATAATGGTAATAAATGACTATGTTCCTGGTTTATTTACTACCCTATACTATACTTTTTAATTGTTATTTTAGAGTGTACTCCTCTATTTTTTTTTTAAGTTAGCTATGAAACATCCTCAGGCAGGTCCTTCAGGAAGTATCCCATAGTCATAGAAGATGACAGCTCCATGCATGTTACTGTCCCTGAAGACATTGGGACAAGATGTAGAGCTGGAAGACAGTGATATTGATGACCCAGATCCTGTGTAGGCCTAAGCTAATGTGTGTTCTTGTGTCTTTGTTTTTTGTTTTGTTTTGTTTTTTTTGGAGACGGAGTTTCGCTCTTGTTACCCAGGCTGGAGTGCGATGGCGCGATCTTGGCTCACCGCAACCTCCGCCTCCTGGGTTCAAGCAATTCTCCTGCCTCAGCCTCCTGAGTAGCTGGGACTACAGGCACGCGCCACCATACCCAGCTAATTTTTTGTAGTTTTAGTAGAGACGGGGTTTCACCATGTTGACCAAGATGATCTCGATCTATTGACCTCATGATCCACCCGCCTCGGCCTCCCAAAGTGCTGGGATTACAGGCTTGAGCCACCGCGCCCGGCTTGTGTCTTTGTTTTTAACGAAAATGTTTAAAAATCAAAAAAATCAATTTTTAATAAAAAGCTTATAGAATAAGAATTTAAGAAAAAAATATATATATAGATTTTGAGACAGAGTCTCACCTGTCACCCAGGCTGGAGTGCAAAGGCACCATCTTGGCTCACTACAACCTCCCCGGGTTCAAGAGATTCTCTTGCCTCAGCCTCCCGGGTAGCTGGGATTACAGGCACATGCCACCACGCCCAGCTAAGTTTTGTATTTTTAGTAGAGACGAGATTTCACTATGTTAGCCAGGCTGGTCTTGAACTCCTGACCTCAAGTGATCCACCCACCTAAGCCTCCCAAAGTGCTGGAAATACAGGCATGAGCCACTGCATCCAACCTTTAAAAAAATTTTTTTATGTTATTATAAAAGAGTCGAAAAGTTTCTTAAAAAATTAAGGCCAGGCGCAGTGGCTCACACCTGTAATCCCAGTACTTTGGGAGGCCAAGGGAGGCAGATCATGAGGCCAAGAGATCAAGACCATCCTGGCCAACATGATGAAACCCTGTCTCTACTAAAAATACAAAAATTAGCTGAGTGTGGTGGCGTGCACCTGTAGTCCTAGCTACTTCGGAGGCTGAGACAGGAAAATTGCTTGAACCCAGGAGGTGGAGGTTGCAGTGA